>NC_092877.1:88973864-89626364 GCF_028372415.1 Notamacropus eugenii
TCAGGCTAGAAATATAATATATCAACATATATGTTCTATTGACTCAGGCTTAGGGATCAGGTTCAGGCTTATGGTGATTTTGAGAGGACATCGTAAAAATCCTAGTGCCACTCTCTAAGTCTCAGTTTTCTACTTCTAAAATTATGAAATTTCAAAATAAATGGATGAATGAATAAATAAATGTCACTGTACCAAATTCATAGGGTTATTATAGGATAAATGTTTTAAAAATAGGAACTCTTATTTGAATTTCATGTTCTAAAGTTCTAGCCTTCTGGTTATTGTGGCAAAAGCCAAAAAAAAAAACATGTATTGAAATGAAATCTCCATTTGAGAAAATGTCTAGATGAGCCAGGTACACTTTTGACCTGGCTCTGCTCCTGACTCTCTGGACTCTTACACCTTGCCTCCATTGGATCGGTATCATCCTTCCCTGACCCATAAATGGAATGTTAGCTCCATGAGGGTAGAGACTGTTTTGATTTCTTATATTTCTACGTTCAGTAGCACACTATCTGGCATATTATAAATACTTACTAAATGCCTTATCTAGTCTAACCTGTAACATAATGAAGAGGACTTCATTAGTATCAGAGGTTTCTCATCTTAATAGCTATCAATCACAATAATGGCCTAATAATAAGTATTAACACTGTATTATTAATGTTCTTGAGAATAAATTATCATTAATAATTATAATAGAAGGTTTCTTTTTTTACAAAGCAGGGAAGGAAATGTTAACATTTGTAGATTGATAGAATGCAGTTTCAAAATATTTTTAGCCAAACTGAGAAATAAAGCCATAAACTCGGTTGCTGATTTCCTTTTTTATTTCTTTCTTTCCTTCCGTACTTCTTTTCCATTTTATTTCTTTGTTTATCAGTTTGCAGATAATATAAACACTTTCATTTTTATTTTTAAAAATAAGGTCCTGATAAAATATTTTTCAACAAAAAAAAACACAAGAAATTATTTACAGACCAGAAGAAGCATGTTAAATATGCTAAAACTAATGACAAAGTGTTACAACATTGCTCTTTTTCTGGGTGCTCCAAAATTATATTAATCAATTACATATAGCAAGTAGATTAACTTTAACCCCAAAACCATAGGCAACTACCACCTAAACTGAGAGTGGGAGTGAGGAGGAAATCACTTAAAGATCTTATTATAAGTCTGAAACACCCTATAAAAAGATAAATCAAATAGTTTTTAAAAGACATTCAAGAATGACGTACGTACTCTAGAATATTCTTTTTTACTTCTAGCTAATTCCTAAATTACTCCTGAAAGAAAATGTGACCCATACACTCTTTCCTGTCTGCTTAAAATTGTCTCAGAAGGCTGATCTAGCTAGCTATAAGTTATTGTGTTTAGAGCAAATTCCTAATGTGCCAATAAGTCAATATAATTTCAGTATATTACTACTTTTATTTAAATAAGAATCAAGAGCCTTTGAACACACACAAATGCTAAAAATGTGAATACACATAAGAAATGTATACAAATGCTAAAAATGTGAATACATAGCAAATAAATTCAGATCTTTATATGTAAACACATATGCATACATGCTAAAGACATAGATATACATACCTTCATTATATATATATGTATATTAATATATCTCCACTTACTTATATTAATAATGCAAGCCAGTTTCCAGAAGATGAGTGGTGACTATACATACTTAAGAGATAAGTACAAAAGGAGATACTATTGTTAAAAGGAAAAAAGGGAATAGCCAGAACTTAGTAATTATTCCAGTCATTTAATTGGTTAAAAAAATGAAATCCATGAATTATCTGCTAATGCAATTCTCTTCATTAGAATTTTCTTTAATCCTGAAGGGTGAAGGCCCAATGCTCCATGCTCTCATAGTGCCTCATCTCACAGAATCTACCCATGGCATGTCATGAAGGTCACTAAGTTAATTGGCTATGGAGTACTTAAAGTCACAAATTCTGTCTTATGAATTATCTGATTTCTAAATTTAAACTTCTTTGGTCAAGGTTATAAGATTAGTATGCCCTCAAATGAGGGAAATGTTTACAGGGGTGATTTTGACTCACTAGTGAAGATCCCAGGAATACTATTAATAATGATTTAATTATACAGTTAATCCAACTGTATGTGAAGTACAGAATTTAAAATGTGCCCTTTCTTATCTGAATTTGAAGTTAGACTTTTATAGCTCTCTGGGGATTTGTAGCTTGGTAACTAAAAGGATAAGTGTTTCTCCTACAAACTTTGTCACAAGTGACTCAGATAAGTAATTTGGCATATGGGCCACTCACATTGAATATATTGTAAAATGCAGTATCATTGAGCATCTGGAACCGTCTTTCAAAAAGTCACTATTCATAAGCCACAGTTAACTTACTTTATACACCAAAGACAAACAGATTTGAAGGTATCTATGCATGTTATGTCAATAATGTGACTGATACAATACATATATCACATGATACATCAAGATGATTACATCTTCAGTTATACATCAATATTTTCTTACCTCACTATGCCCTGCTTGTCCATATCCTCCCCAAAATATGCTATAGGAACTAGTGGTGGGTTGGGGTGGGGAGCTTTCTCCTCTTATCATGATGGTGCCAGTGGAGCACATGGGCTGTCCGCCTTGTAGCTTTCATTTTCTCCACATGATTACCAATCATCTTTTTTTAATTAAACATTTTTTATATCCTTTACTCCTGTTATTCTTCCTTGTTTCTTGTCATACATTATATTTGGATTCATCCACCATAGATCTTGATTTCTTCTAAGTAATAATCTTTGATTTTTTTTACATTTGACTCCTCATGGCATTTCTGTATAGAAATGTGCTAAACAACAAAGTTTTTAGTTTATATTTAAAATTTATTATTTGTTTGTTTTTAGCTTTTTTTTTGTTTTTGTAAAATTTTGAGTTCCAGATTCTCTTCCTCCTTTCCACAACTCTCCTACCCACTGAGAAGGCAAATATATAGGCAAAAATATAATACAATTATACATGTGAAATCATGCAAAATATATTTCCATATAAGTCATATTGCAAAAAAGAAAAATAAAGTGAGAAAATTATACTTAAATTTGAACTCAGAGTTCATCAGTTCCCTCTCAGGACATCAATAGCATTTTTTTTTCATTATGAGTCCTTTAGAATTGTCTTGTTTAATTGTATTGATCAGAGTAGCCAAGTCTGTCATGGTTAATCATCGTTGCAACATTGTTGTTACTGTATACAATGATCTCCTGGGTTTTTTCACTTCAATTTGCATCAGTTCATGAAAATCTTGACATGCTTTTCTCTGAAACCATTCTCCTCTTATTTCCCACAGCACAATAGTACACCATCACAATCATGTCACAACTTGTTCAGCCATTCCCCAATTGATAGACATTCCCTAAATTTCCAATTTCTTTCCACCACAAAAAAGAACTTCTATTAATATTTTATACAAATAAGTCCTTTTCCTTTTTCTTTGCTCTCTTTGGGTTACAGTCCTAATAGTGGAATTGCTGGGTCAAAGGACATACAGTTTTACAGTCCATTAGGCATAGTTTCAAAATGGTTAGATGAGTTCATTACTCCACCAACAGTTCATTAATGCACCTATTTTCCCTCATCTCCTCCAGTATTTGTCATTTCTAATAGGTAAAAGGTGGTATCTGAGTTGTTTTAATATTCCTTTCTCCAATAAATGTTTTAGACCATTTTTTCATATGACTATAGTAGTTAGGTGATGGAGTGGATAGAGTGCTGGGCTTAAAATAAGTAAGTCTCATCTTCATGAGTTCAAATGTGGCCTCAGATGCATACTAGCTATATATCTCAGTTCCTCATCTGTAAAATGAACTGGAGAACAAAATGGCCAACCTTTCCAGTATCTTTGCCAACAATACACCAAAAGGAGTAATGAAGAGTTGGACATGACTGAAAATGTCTGAACAATGTAAAAACTCTTTCTTTCACAACTCTGTTATGTTAGAAAAAAATTTCCCCATTCTACCTCTCCCTTTTCCCTTCTCTCAGTGTATCCCTCTTTCTTATATTTTTGAGATGATGCCAGAATAATCAATTCACATTCATGCCCTCTATCTATGTAGATTTCTCTTTACTGCCATGATAATGATGTTCTTAAGAATTATATGTATCATCTTTACATATAGAAATGAAAAGCTTAACTTTATTGAGTCCCTTATGTTTACTGTTTCATGTTTACCTTTTCACGCTTCTCTGGAGTATTGTGTTTAAATGTCATATTTTTTCTTCAGTTGTAGTCTTTTCATCAGAAATGCTTAAAAGTCCTCTATTTAATTTAATGCTCATTTCCCCCCTGAAGCATTATATTCAGTTTTTCCAGATAAGTTATTCTTGATTGAAAACCTAGCCTCTTTGCCTTTTGGAATATTATATTCCAAGTCTTCTGCTCCTTTACTGTGGAAAGTGATAAATATTATGTGATCCTGCCTTTGGCTCCATGATATTTAAATTGCTCCTTTCTGGCTGTTAATAGTATTTTCTCCTTGATCTGGGAGCTGTGGAATTTGGCTATACTATTCCTGGGAGTTTTGATTTTAAGATCATTTTCAGGAAATGATACATAGATTCTTTTATTTTCTATTTTATCTTTTTGTTCTAGGTTATTAGGGCAATTTTCCTTGATAATTTCTTGAAATATGATATCTAGACTCTTTTTTTTTATCATG
Source organism: Notamacropus eugenii (assembly GCF_028372415.1). NCBI lineage: Eukaryota > Metazoa > Chordata > Mammalia > Diprotodontia > Macropodidae > Notamacropus > Notamacropus eugenii. The sequence continues at coordinate 88,978,575 of NC_092877.1, forward strand.
ACTTTCAGGTAGTCCAATAATTCTTAAGCTATTTCTTCTCAATCTATTTTCCTGGTCAGTTATTTTTCTAATGAAATATTACTCTCTTCTATTTTTTCATTCTCTTGATTTTGTTGTATTATTTCTTGAGATCTCATGGAACCACTAGCTTCTACTTGCATAATTCTAAAACTTAAGGAATTATCTTCTTCAGTGAACTTTCTTTAGTGACCATTTTTTTTTCCCATTTGGCTAATTATGCCTTTTAAGAATGTCTTTTCTTAAGTGAATTTTTGTACCTCCCTTTTTATTTGGCCTATTCTGATGTTAAAGGATCTATTTTCTTCAATGAATTTTTGTGCCTATTTTGCCATTAATTCAATTATATTTTTAATATATTCTCTTCACCATTTTTGTGTCTCTTTTGCCAATGTATTAATTGTCTTTTCATAATTTTCTTACACCATTCTCCTTTCCTTTCCCAATTTTTCTTCTGCCTCTTTTATTTCTTTCTTTATCTCTTCCAGGAATCCTTCTACCCTTGGGAGCAGCTAGCATTTTTCTTTGAGGTTTTGCTTGTAGTTGTTTTTATTGTGATATCTTCTTCTAAGTTCATGTCTTTGTCTTTCCTGTCAGATAGTATTTTTTTCTCTTGATCAATTTTTTTTAAATGTTTGCTCATTTTCCCATCCTGTAGAACTTCATGTTAAAGTTAGGCTCACTTTGGGAGGAGAGTACTGTGCTAAGCTTCAGGGTTTTTGTGCAAGCTAGTTCTGGGGTCAGCAGTTTTCAGTGTTCCTAAGTTGGTGTTATCCTGGGAGAAGTGTAGACACTACTCTCCTGATATTCAGTCTGGCCTTTATCTAGGAAGGGCCTCTACACCCCTCTAGCCACAAGTGATAGCACTCTTCGTGGCCCTGTAATTATGACTATATGCCTTGCTTTCTTGTGACTGACCGCTGGCACTTCTCTCCACCATGTAAATGTGTCCCAGAATGGTTTATGGGCAATAGAGTAGCTTATCAGCTCCAGCTACACTCAGAACCAGGAAGGGGTTCTTATAATTCCTTTCTGACAGTCGTACAAACCTCTTACCATCTCTGGACTGAGAGGTCCTAAAGCTGATGCTTCTGCTGATATCTCAGTCATCTCCAAGACCCAAAGCTGGTGCCTCTGCAGTGCTGTGGGTCTGAGCTCACACAGTATCACATACCTCTCCTATGGATCTCCTAAGTTGTCTTAGGCTGGAAAATCATCTTCCTTTGACCTTTGTGTTGGCTCTGCCACTCCAAATTTTAAGGTATTCTTTTAAAGTTGTTTGGAGGGGGATGGTGGGAGAATTCAGCTGAATTTCAGTCTGTACTCTGCCATCTTGATTCGAAGTAGGTTATGACTTCTTAAACTTCTTTTATCACATTATGAGTCTTTTTGACAATCTGCAAAGCCCCTTCTTAGAATGATAAGCTCTTGGAAAAATTATAATGGGAGGAAATTCCAATTAAGTGTTAGTGAAAATAAGGTTATGATATTTTTTATCTCATGAATTCTATCCATGGACCCTTAAGTTCCTTGAGGGCAAGGACTGTCTTGCCTCTTTTGTTTGTATCCCCTGGGCTTAGGACATGCCTGCCACATTGTAGGTGTTTAATAAATGTTTACTGATTGAGAGTCTTTGGATCTAGGTTAGGAAACCCTTGCTGTAGTGTGATAGTTAGAAATATATAGCTACCAAATTGTTTTTCAAAATGAAAAAAGGAAATGCAAGATGAGCAAAGCTTTTAAAGGACTATAGTTGTGTATTATTCACTCTGAAATCAGTTGTCCAAGATAATGTATAAATGATAAAAATAGTAGTGCGTGACCTTTGTATCTTAGAAGCCAAGAAGTTCCGATATAGAGTCTCTCAGTTATGTAGATCTCCATTTTGCAGAATGTGAGCAGAGTATTGCTTTGAAAAACATTTCTCTGTGTGCAAGAGTAAAGCAGATGCTGTCTGGAAAGCAATGGCTGCTAACAGATGCAGGGATACTACAGGAATAGAGGCAGCTGGCTATTTTGGTAATTGTTAATTTTAGTGTAAACTCAAGAAAGTCTTTTTAAAAATTATTTTTAATCTTTTATGAGAAGCATATGGCTCTATGTCATGTTGGGGAATGTCTGGTGTTAGGTCTTGCTACCACTCACCCCATCCCCACTCCTGTAGTCTTTGCTTCAGAGGAGAGAGTACAACTTGGGCATTTGTAGGGAAACATTTTGTATACCTGTCTTTCCCAATGAGGGTGAAACATACAGAGATTCAGGACACTGTAGTTATTGAGTGCCCCTAAGATCTATTCAGATTTTTGGATTAGGTATTTTATGGGAATATCATATTTAAGAATATTATAGTTGCCTATATAGTATTTACCATCTATACTCTATCTCTGTTTCAGTCTTTAGCTAAAACAATTCTATATATCTGTGGCAGTTCAAATTGCTCTGCAGACATCTAGTTTTCTACCCAATTAGGACATGCAGATCATCTATAATCTACTCCAGGTACCTGTCTGGATAGTAGCATTCAAATCTAAACTACTTGTTCAGGAAAGACCAGAGCATTTTGTGCAGAGTGCTGACTTGTTGCGTTTGTTTAGTATAACTCCACAGATCACTAATCTCAGGCCTCATTATGCTGCAGAGGTTTAGAAGGCAAGGCTAGTGAGAAAAACATAACAAAACAAAACAAAACTCTGGCAGATTCTACCATTCTGGAGTGGCTTCAGAAATGGTTGCAGTGATCCACTGAGTCTCCTCTTACAAGCACATCCAAGAGATCTGCCTACAGGCTCAATTAACTTGCCCACTAATTGATAAAAATCACCATTGCCTGAACTAGCTTAAATGAACTGATATTAAATTCAAAAATAAATTTCCCAAGTATAAGTAGAAATACGATGGTAGAGCAGGAATTTGTATTCAGAAGCATGTGAGGCTTAGCTGAATGAAAACAATGTCAGTAGTATCATGTAGTACGCAAAAGAAATCTATTTAATTTTGGTTTGCATTGATAGAGGAGCAAATTCAAGAAATTAAAAGGTCCTTCTTTTCTCTGCCTAGACCACATCTGCCATGTTATGATTTATTCTGGGTGCTGTAGTTTAAGCACATCCAAAAGCATTGATGAGAAGTCATTCACAATGGTAGAGGGTCTTATGTCCATGCCCTGGGAGTTTATATTCAGATTGGATGGGAGTTTGGAGGTGGAGATATTTATTTAGAGAATACCATGGTGTGAGGGACAGGACATATTCTTGATCTTCAACTCTGACAAACTGTCCTGTGAAACATGGGTAGCCTTATTCTATTTGACCCTCTAATACAGAGCTTGGAACATTGGGTAAAATTTACAAAGATGGAAATTTAGGTTTGCCATTATGAAAGACATCGTAAAGAATAAAATCTTTAACAAAAGGGATAGACTACCTTGGGTGGGAGTAGGTTCTGACTCACTTTTTGGTCTCTAAGTAGAATTTTGAAGACTATTTGCTACCTTATGTTGCAGCGAGGATTATTTAGGGGTGGTCTTGGCCTAGATTGGCACTAAATGTTGAAGGACTTAGTGATTGAAGGGACCTTAAAGACCATTTAGTACAACTTCCTTATTTTACAGACATGGCCCTTCTCTTGTTATATTCTAATTTCCTAAAATTAAATAAATAAATAAATGAATGAACATACTTTTGTCGTGTTTCCTAAAGCTCACTACAGGTAGAGTTTACCTCAGCAATGGCAGTTCTCAGAGCCTAGTCCTGTAATCAGGGTAGTGTTAATCACTGATCCTTCTAAATGGGACACTTAAAAACTTTACTCTTGGGCATCACGAGAAATATAACTGTGTATAAGCCATTTCCCAAAGTCACTTGACACACTACTTAAATCCAGAGGAGCTGGGTAGAAGGGTAACTGTCAAATTGCAGAAACCTTCCACAGGTTTTGGAGGACCATTATGTTCAGTATAAATTTGAAAATCCTCTTTCATTACCCAATTTGAGAACAGATTCAGTTGAATAGTTCTCAAATAACGGCTTTAGTTAACTAATGAATGCTATGTTTTTCAAAATAACTACCTCCAGGTTAGTGGGGAGCCGCCAAGCTCAGGGATACCTGTGTCTTATTTTGTAGATAAACTCATTTGAGTAGAAATCCATTAAGATTAATCAAACCTGAGGCATCATGGCAACATGCTCATTTGCCTGACCCTGTTAATTCCTGTCTGCTTTTAAACCATATTTTAATCAAACTAGTGTCTGGAAATTGAGATAATGCCCAAGTAGGATTCTTCTAAAATAGCCAGTAACGTAATTAGGATGATCAAGACTTTTCAGCTTTTATTGCTTTTGTTAGCAGCTTCTCTTTGCTAACCACTGTAGCAGTGGGATTTAGGAAGTTTATTTCAAGGATAAAGTGGATTCATCTGCCAAGAAACTTACTTTTCTAATTTTCATAAAATTCTCAAGTATCAAATCAAATTTTTGTATTCTCTAAAGCCTGAATTTGCAACCATATGGAATTGAGGGTTGAGTGATCCTTCTTATGGTAATGTTCCCTGGCAGAAGAGGTACTTACATGCATTTGTATAAGCTTTAGGAATTCCACAGAGGACCTGGTTACTCTCTGGAGCTTTCACTTTCTACCAGTACCCCAATGGTACCAAGCCATAATTAACCAGAGGTATTGGTGGTTACAATGGGCTGGCCAAATATAGTTTCACTTGGAAGCATTTCTCAACTTCAAGAAGATTCAAACAAATTAGTCCTATTGTAAGTGTCTATAATAAAATGGCACATCTAAATTACTTATTAAAACAACTGCCATCAACCTATATAAGAACAACAACCAAAACACCACTTTCCAGAGACTGTCCTAGGTTCTACAAAGATTAAAAAAAAAACATTTGTAACTTCATTTAACATAATCAAAATACTACAGATTCAGAGTTAGAGGAGTTAGAGGTCATCTAATCAAATATGCTTTGTGTACAGATGACAAAACAAAGAGAAGTGACTTGCCCAAGGTCATAAAAATTAAACTTACCTTAGATTCAAGTCCTAGTTTACTTTAAATCCTACATTCTTTACACTTCACCACATGGACTCCCCTTCCCTATATGATCACAACCTACATTCAGATAGCAAGCAAAGAGAAATGCCAAGATACTCATTTGTGAGGGCAAGCAAAACAGAATCTTTTGCTGTTTTTGTCTATACCAAGAAGTATAATGCCTCTGAATAATATCATTAAGGAGGATCTTTTCCACCCATTGTTGGGCCCTGGAAGATTTGTAGGAAGGCCTACATCTTTTGTTATTGAGGCACTTGTTCTCAAGGGATGTGACACTCTCTGGCTCAAAAAAGTGTATAAAGACTCTGAGGTGCTGTTTTTCTTTGAGGCTTAGTTTTTGGAAGAAGGCTTGTGTGCCAAATGAGACTCTGGGAAGCTGCTAAGCAGCACACCAGCTTTGAAAACCCAGATGCTGGTGCTGCCCTCTCTGGTAAGGATGTATGTATGTACGTATGTTAATTGTCAGACATTTGGAAGTAGGTCTGTTGACTTTCTCTGTATTTTCTCTGAAGTTGAGGGTGCTGACTTTTTCTCCTGAACTAAGTGAATGATACATGTGTTTGATTAAAGGACATTGTTAACCCTTCAAAAGTTGCCTTTCCTTTTAGAGAAGCAGATCAAAGAACCTGTTATAGCAGCCCTCCCTCCTGCCGTGTATGTTAAGGTGCTTATTGATACATTATTCAAAGAAAAATTCAATTGCTTTACTGTGCCAATGCTTGGTAATTTAGGAAATTTACTTCAGAATGCTCATTTAAAGGATGATATGTTTTCTGGGTCAATCCCAAAATTAAATAAAGATATTATTCCCTAAACATTTGGTGTTATCAAAAGTAAACATGTTTAAGGTTAACATAAAAGACAACTAATACAATGAAATAAACTATGTCTCAAAAATTAATTTAAAAATTCAATGACAATGCAATCTATAATATTTATCCTTTAAATATATGCATTAACCATAGACAGAATGATATGTGATTTATGATCTTTGTATTCAGTATCCTCTTCCACCTATTTTAAATTTTCAATTGTATAGCACCATCACAAAATTTCCTTTCATTACAATTTGGCTAAATAAAATCTGTCACTCCTCAGCATACAAGATGGCTTTTTATCTTTGAGTATATATCTTTGTTTCAAAGGAGACAAAACAAATAGGTTAAATATATTTTGAGACTGAATATCCTAAGAAGCAGACAGTAATTAATGCGAAGTGCATCATGCTTGGTTGGAGTCAAAAGTACTGAGTTTGAGTGCTAGTTGGAACATTTATTAGGTGTGTGATTATTCAGGCCACTAGGTGGCACAGTGGCTGAGTTCTGGCACTAGAGTCAGAAATACCTCACTTCATGACTAGCCTAGTTGGATCTATGTAAGTCATTTAAGCTCTGTGTGCCTCTGTTTTCTCCTTTGTAAATGTAGATAATACTAGCACCCACTTCTTAGGGTTATTGTGAATATAAAAAGAAATAATAATTGTAAAGCACTTAGCACAGTGCCTAGCACATAGGGTTATATAATTGGTAGCTATTATCCTTTAACCTCTCTAGTCTTCTATTTCCTGATCCATAACACAGAGATAATTATATTCAGAATAAGTGACTCAGAAGTCAGTAGCAGCTTTGGGAGCTCTCAAACTAAAGATGGCGAAGGGATTGGGTAACTGGTCAGAATGAAAATACAGATAATCCTTTGCTGACACTAGGTGCAGCTGGAACTGATTGGAAACTCTGTTGACCATAAGCAGCTGTGGTTTGCAGATCCAGGGTGGAGAGAAGCACTTGTAATAAGTCACAAGGGAGCAGGAGTCTTGGTCCCAATCCCAAGGCAGAGAGAATGGCGAGTATGGTGGCTATACGAGAGCAGGGGACCTGGACACAGTCCAGGGGCCAAGAAGAGTGCTAGGTTTGATGCTGCTAGGGAGAAGAAAGAAGTAGAAACTAGAATCCAACAATATCTTGTGTACAAAAGACCCACTTGAAACATAAAGACATGCAGTTAAGATAAAGGCTTGCAGCAGAATCAATTATGCTACAGCCTAAGTAAAGAAGGCCGTATAGTAATCATAATCTCACAAAAAGCAAAAGCAAAAATGACCTCATTGAAACAGATAATCAAGGAAACTACATTTTGTTCAAAGGTACCAGAGATGATAAAGTAATATAAAAAAATGTAAACAAGTTTCTCTGATAAAATTTGATTTCTGAAATACATAGGGAACTGAGTCAACTTTATTAAAAAAATAAAAGCCATTCTATAATTGTTAAAAGGTCAAAAAATATGAAAAAGCAACTTTTGGAATAATAAATCAAGGCTATTTATAGTTATATGAAAACATGCCCTAAATCACTATTGATTATAGAAATGCAAATTTAAACAGCTATAGGAAGCAACCTCACACTGATCAGAAATGACAAATGCTGGAGAAGCTGAGTGAAAGCAGGTATGCAAATACACTATTGGTGGAGTTATGAACTAGTCAGTTCCGTAGAACAATTTAGAACTATACATAAAAGTCTATAAAATTTTATATACTCTTTGACCTAGAAATACTACTACATGGTCTGTACCCCAAAGAGATAAAAAGAAAAGTACCTATATGTACAAAAATATTGATAGCAGCTCCTTTTGTGGTGATAAAGAATTGGAAATCAAAAGGCTGTCCATCAATTGATGTATGGCTAAACAAATTTTATAATATAATTATTATGGAGTACTATTCCATAGGAATGACAAGCGGGATGCTGGTTTCAGAAAAAAAAATACATGGGAAGACATATATAAATTGATTGAAAGTGAAGTGAGAAGAACTAGGAAATAGTTGTATATAATAAACAGCAATGTTGTAATAATGCTAAATTGTGAAAGACTTGTCTACTCTGATTAATAATATGATCCGAGACAATTCCTAAGATCTCCTGAGAAAAAAAAAGTCTTCCATGTCCAGACAGAGAGAACTGATGAACTCTGAGTGCAAATTGAATTATAACTTTCTTGCTTTCTCACTTTTTTTGGTTTATTTTTTCTCTACTATCCCTATTATGCAAATATATTTTTCATGATTTCATATGTATGATTGATATAATTTTGCTTGCCTTCTCAATAAGTGATGAAGGGTGGGAGGAAAGGAGATAGTTTAGAACTCAAAATTTTTAAAATGAATGTTTACAATTTTTTTTTTTTTATAAAAAGCTAAAGGTTGATCAAGGATACAAAAAGAAGTGGTGTTTGTCATAAATCCTGAATCTGATAATGTATGATAACTCTGGTCTGGAAACTAAGAATGTGCTTAGTTGTATAAAGATGGCAAGCCCCAAAATGAAGCAGACATACAAACTAAATATAGGAAAAGGGAAAGCATTTGTTTTTTAACACTTTAAAACATTCGTTTATTATTATGACTGATTTAATGATCCCACACACAACAGGTAGCTATAAACTGCATCCATATGGGCAATTCAAAATTTTATGCAACTTCATATGGGCATAGAACAACTCAACAACTTCCTGAAATTCATCTGTCCTCTTAAATACTCAGTTCATTCTTTCTGGAAAGTCTACATGAGCTTGCTCAAATTTCTGTAAAACATGTAAATCTGTTAAGGAATGTGAGGATTTCCTCAAGTTTACCTGAATATTTCCAATACTCTCAATGATAGCTTACATTGCTATGACACTTGCCACATAGAATCTCATTTACTTCTGTCAGGCCTAGAGGCCTAAGGGCTACCCGAGTCTTACCTTACCTATTGCAGGTCTTTGGCTGGCCAAACCAGATAAAAGTATGAGAGAAGAGACTTTCCAGAGTCGAACAAGGGTTAGGCTTTATTCAGGGTCTTGGTTACATGTGCAGGGGGAACTCTTCCTGAGGAGAGAGGAATCTCCCAAGGAGGCAAAGATCTTACAGTAAGAGAATGGAAGTGGAAGTGGAAGAGGGAGAGAGGGGAGAGAGAAGAGAGGAGAGAGGGAAGAGGGGGGCCTTCTGTCCCCTAAGGGCCCCTCAGCGCTAAGAGCACCTTCAGGCTTTCCTGACCCTACTTAAGCTCTCCCACCGCATAGTTTGCACCTGAATACCATGCCTGTTAGACAACAATAGGTGTGCTCAGACCCCGGGCCAATCTCGAGGGCGGGGATGCTCTCTCCCAGCACGTTTCCCACGGGAAGAGGCGGAAATGCACGAGATAGCTCGGTCTCACACCTCAATTCCCTGCTGTTCCCTGGGGGGCCTCATGAGAACTCTAAGGTTTAGAAGTCCTCACCTTTACCAGCCTGAGACTGTCCACATGGAACTGAGCTTACACCCCCAACAACTTCTCATGGTAACCTTGTGGTGTAGGTAGGGTAAATATTGTTACATAGTAGGATACCAAAACTGAGAAAGAAAAAGTTCACATGATTCATGGAATCATAGATTTAGAGTTGTATGGTACCTCAGAGGTCATCAGATTCAACTCTAACATTTTACTGATGAGGATACTCTGAGATACTGAGAGATACATAATTTTTCCATAGTCTTATAGCTAGAAAATGTCTAAGGCCAGGTATGTTCAGCCATTCCCTAATTAATCAGTTTCTATTCAATATCAGTCTTTCAATACCATAAAAAGGATTGCTAGAGATATTTTTTGTACATTAGGTTCTTTTTTTCTTTGATGTCTTTGGGGTCAGACCTAGTAGTGTTATTGCTTGGTCAAAGGACAGGTACAATATTCTAGCCCTTTGGGCATAGTTCCAAATCGTTCTCCAGAACAGTTCATAATTCCACCATCATTGGATTAATGTACCTATTGTGCTTTCTAGAAAAAAATGTAGTTTCCCTGATTATCTTTTAATTAGGTCCAGGATTTGTTTTGTTTCAGGAGGGCAGAACCAAGATGACAGAAAAAAGGTAGTCTTAGTTCTTGAGCAAGGAGGAGGACTAGCACATCAGAGTTTGTGGTCAAAGTGGAACAAGGAGGTAGGTCACAGTTCCAAGGGAGCAAAAAAAAAAGAGTACTTGTAGTCACTTGCAGACCATAAGACAGGCCAGGAGACTAGTAAATAAACTTTTTACACCACTTTGCAAGAACTGTACCACTCTCCTTGTACCAGTTTGGAAGAATAGAAAACCCAGAACTTGTTCTGAAAACAGCAGCATAAGAAAGCTGAAGCTTGGGATATTGCTCCCTCAACTCTGGGAGCAGAGGTCAACTTTAATATTAAGTCAAAAGTCAAGAAATAGGTTGGAAAAAAATTATCAAAGTACAGAAAAAAGAGCCTGACCAAATAAAATTACTATGGTGGCAGGGAAGATCAAAACTCCAAAGATGACAACTTATTCAAAACTACTTCATCCAAAGCCTTGAAGATAAATTTGAATTTGTCTCAATTCAATAAGAATTCCTGGAGGAACTTTTAAAAAGATTTTAAAAATCAAATAAAAGAGGTAGAAGAAAAATTGGAATATATATGAGAATAATGCAAAAATGTCAAAGAAAAGGGGTCAACAGATGGGCAAAAAAGGCAAAAAAATTACTGAAGAAAATAACACCTTAAAATAGGTCAAATAGTAAAAGAGGCACAAAAATCCAATGAACAGAATGTGTTAAAAATAAAAATTGACCAACTGGAATAAAATATACAGAAATTGACTTGAGAACAACTCCATAAAAAACAAAACTAGGCAACTGGAAATAGGTATGCTAAAATTAATTGAGGAAAAGCAGTCCTTAAATGGAAGAATTACCTAAATGGAAAAGGTGGAAGAACAATGCACTGAAGAAAATAATTTTTTTTTAAAAATATTAGGATTGGGTAAGTGGAAGCTAATGACTCCATAAAGCCATCAAGAAGAAATAAATGAAAATCAAAAGATTCAAATTAGGATTGAATATGAAATATCTCACTGGAAAACCAAATGTCTTGGAGAAAAAAAAAGATCTAGGAGGGATCATTTAAGAATTAATGAAGTACCTGAAAGTCATGGTCCAAAAAAAGAGCCAAGACATCATTTTTCAAGAAATTATCCAGGGAAAACTACCCTCTGTAATAAGAGAATTTTTTAAAAAAAGGAAATGGAAAGAATCCATCGATCATCTCCTGAAAAAATTTCCAAAATGGAAACTTTCAGGGATATTATAGCCAAATTTCAGAACTCACAGGCTAAGGAGTAAATATTGCAAGGGTTCAGAAAAAAATAATTCAACATCATGGAGCCACAGTTAGGAAAACACAAGATTTAGCAGCTTCTAAATTTATGGATCATCTTGAAATATGACATTGTGAAATGGGAAGGATTTTGAATCACAACCAAGAATCACCTATCCAGCAAAACTGGAAAAACAAGAAAAAATGGATATTCAGTGAAGCAGAGGACTTACAGGAATTTCTGTTGAAAAGACTGAAGTTGAATACAAGCTTTGACTTTCAAACCCCGTACTCAAGAGAAGCATAAAAAGATAAACAAGAAAGAGAAATCATATGGAATTCAATAAAGTTAAACTTTTTACCTTCCAATATGGGAAGATGATGGTTGTTATCTCCTAAGAACTTTCTCATCGTTAATTTAGAGGAATATACATAGACAGAAGGCAAAGGTATGAGTTGAATATAATAGACTGTTGTAAAAAATAAAATTAAGTGGTAAGCACTGGGAAAGAAGAGAAGGGAGAGGTAAAATGGGGTAAATTGTCTCACATAAAAGAGACATGAAAGAGCTTTTACCATGGAGAGGAATATGGGAGAAGTGGACAGGAGTGTTTGAACATTTCTCTCATAGGAATAGACTCAAGAGGAAATAATATACACATTCACTTTGATATAGAAATCTACCTTACCACATAGAAAAATAAGAGGGGAAAGGGATAAAAAAGGGGGGAATGAATGATAGAAGGGAGCACAGATTAGGGGAGACAACAGGCAGAAGGAAAACATTTTTGATGATGGACAAGGTGAAATAGAGGGGAAATAGGATAAACAAAGGAAAAATGAGATAGAGGGAAATACAGTTAGTAATTGTAACTGTGAGGAAATAATTTATAGTGTCACCGGAAAAGGCATTGTTTCTCAAATATATAGAGGACAGAATTGCATTTATTTAAAAAAGAGACTTTCTCCAACTGATAAATGGTCAAAGTATACAGACAGAGAGTTTGTAGATGAAGTAATCAAAGCTAAGAATAGTCACATGAAAAAATGCTCTAAATCAGTATTGATTAGAGAAATGCAAATTAAAACACTCTGCAAAAGAACTCTACACATATTAGATTGACTAATATGACAGAAAAGAAATTGACATGTTGGAGGAGATATGCGGAAATTGAGATCAGTGATTTTTTATTTTTTAAATATAATCTATTTTCAGTTTTCAACATTCACTTCAAGAAGATTTTGAATTCCAAATTTTCTCCACATATCTCCCCTCCAGGACAGGATGAACCCCAACCACCCCTTTCACCAATCTAGCATCCCTTCTATCATACCCCTGATTCACCCATTTCCCTCAATCTATTTTTCTATAGGGTAAGATAGATTTCTATACCCCATTGCCTGTACAACTTGTTTCCCAATTGCATGCAAAAACAGTTTTTAACATTCCTTTCTAAAGCTTTGAGCTCCAAATTCTCTCCCTCCCTCCCTCCCTTCCTACCTTCATTGAGAAAGGAAGCAGTTTGATACAGGTCATACATGTGTAATCATGCAAAACACTTCCATAACAGTCATTTTGTAAAAGACTAATTATATTGCCCTTTACCATGTCCCTCCCTCCATTTATTCTATTCTTTCCTTTGACCTGTTTCTCCATAAAAACTTCCATATTCAGCTGTGTCTGTTATTCCCTCCTTTAGTCAAATATGATGAGAGTCAGGCTGACATTCCATCTTACCTACCCCCCTTACACTCTATTGCAAAAGCTATTTCTTTCCTCTTTTTTGTGAAATGATTGACTACATTCTACCTCTCTCTTTCTCTTTTTACCAGTACATTCTTCTCTACATTTAATTTTATCTTTTTGGTATCCTCCCTTCATACTCAGCTAACTCTGTGCCTATCTATATACATATATACATACACACGTATATGCACATATATACATATATGTATATATACACACACATATATGTATATGCATACACACATATATATGCTTGTATATGTACACATGTACCTGTGTGCATATGTATGTATGTATATATGCATGTACATATATCTATGTACACACATATATTCCCTCTGAAAGATCTTGTGAATTACAAATATTATCTTTCCAAGTAGGAATGTAAGCAGTTCAATTTTAATGAGTCCCTTATTGATTCTCTTTCCTGTTTACCTTTTCATGTTTCTCATGATTCTTGTATTTGAAAGTCAAATTTTCTATTCAGCTCTGGTCATTTCAACAAGAATGCTTGGAAGTCCTTTATTTCACTGAAATTCCATTTTTTCCCCTGAAGTTTTATACTCAGTTTTTCTGGGTAGATGTTTCTTGGTTTTAATCTTAGCTCCTCTGACTTCTGGAATATCATATTCCAAGCAGTCCAATCCCTTAGTGTAGAAGTTGCTAAATCCTGTTTTATCTTCCTTGTGTTTCCACGATACTTGAAATGTTCCTTTCTGGATGCTTGTAATATTTTCTCCTTGACCTGGGAACTCTGGGATTTGTCTATAATATTGTTATGAGTTTTCCTTTGTGGATCTCTCGAACTAGGTGAATTCTTTCCATTTCTATTTTACCCTCTGGTTCTAGAATTTTGGGACAGTTTTCCTTGATAATTTCTTGAAAGTTGATGTCTAGGCTTTTTTTTTAATCGTGGTTTTCAGGTAGACCAATAATTTTTAAATTTTCTCTCCTGGATCTATGTTCCGGGTCAATTATTTTTCAGGTGAGAGAGTTCACATTTTCTTATATTTTTTTTTCATTCTTTTGGTTTGCTTTTATGATTTCTTGATTTCCTATAAAGTTATTAACTTCCATTACCTCCATTCTAACTTTGAAGAAATTATTTCTTCAGTGGTCTTTTGGAGATCTTTTGTCCATTTGGCTTTTTTTTTCTTTTTAAGTATTCCTGTCCTCATTGGCTTTTTGGACCTCTTTTGACATTTGGGTTAGTCTATTTTTAAAGTTATTATTTTTTTTTTTAGCATTTTTTGGGGTCTTCTTTAGAATCCTTTTTCAAAATCCTTTTTCATGTCTTCCATAGCCTGAGACCATTTCATACTTTTCTTGGGGGATTTGGAGGTAGGACTGTTGACCTTGTTGGCTTCTGGTTGTGTGCTTTGATCTTCCTCTGGTTGTATGCTTTGATCTTTATCCTCATGAGAAAATACCTTTCCACCAAGAAAGTAACTTTCTATAGTTTTAGTCTTTCCCCTTTTTGGTCTTTTTCTCAGCCAGTTACTTCACTTTTGAGCTCTTTGTTCAGTGGAGAGTGTATTGCCCCCAAGTTTCAGGGATTTGTGCACTTGTTTTCAGGGATATTTTTAGGGACCTATAAATTCTGAGTTACTTCAAAGTGGTATGATCAAAGGAGGGGTATTTACTCCTCTCCTGGCCTGCACTCTCATCTGTGAACAACTACACAAACTCTTTTCTGCCCTGGAACTCTGAGTAGGATCCCCTTTCTGAAATTGCCACCAACTGTGCCACACCAGTGTTCCTTCTTGCCCCAGGACCACCACCCAGGACTATGACCTAGATCAGCCCCTTGATTCACTCACTGTTCGTAGATTGAGAACTCCACAAGCAGTTGACACTGTGGCAGTGGCTGCCACTGCCTTGGACTGGGACTGGGAGTGGGGCTGGACCATGTTCCTCTTTCACTCAGGTAAGAAATCTTTCCCACTGACTTTTGAAGCTGTCTTTGTCATTTTTGGGTTATGAAGTCTGGAAACCACTATAGCTGGCAATTATTCAGCACCCTGAGGCCTGCTCTAGTCCTCTCTGTGCTGGTACTGTCAATGCTGGGCTGCATTCTGCTCTGAGCCTGGTGCAATAGACCCTTCCTGCCAGCCTTCTAGATTATCTTGGGCTAGAAACCTGTTGCATTCTGACATTTTGTGGCTTCTGCTTTTCTAGAAGTTGTTTAGAGTCACTTTTTACAGGTGTTTTGATGGGTTTGGAAGAAGAGCTCAAGCAGGTTCCTGTTTCTACTCTGTCATCTTGGCTCCACCAAGAGATTTCAATTTTATGACTTGATGTTGGGAAATTGAGGCACTGATGCATTGTTGATGGCAATGTGAACTGATTCAACCATTCTGGAGCTAGAAAATGATGTATATCCTTTGACTTTGCAATACCACAACCACGTCTGTATCACATAGTGATAAAAAGGACAATGGATCAGTATGCATATATTTATAGCAACTCTCTTAGTGATAGAAAATACTTGGAAATTGAGGAGTTCCTATCAATTGAGGAATGGCTGAACAAGTTATGGCATATATTAAAATGGAATACTATTTTGATATAAGAAAAGACAAGAATGTTCCTCCTAGAAAAACCTTGAAAGACTTGTATGAACTCATGCAAACAAAGTGGATAGAACCAAGAGAAGATTATCCCCAGGAACAGTAATATTATATGTTGATCGTCGGAGAATGACTCAGCTATTTTTTGCTATACAATCACCCAAGACAATTCTGAAGGACTTATTGATGAAAAATGCTATCCATCTCCAGAGAAAGAACTGATATAATTTGAATTCAGATCAAAGCATATTTTTTCTTTACTTTATTTTGTTCATTGATGTATGTTTTCTTTCACAACATGAGTAATGCATGTTTTGCAGGACTGCACATGTATAATCTACTATCTCAGGGAAGAGACAAGAGAGAAAAGTAGGAAAAGAATTTGGAACTCAAAATGTAAAACAAAAGTGAATGTAGAAAAATGTTTCTACATGTAATTGGGTAAGAATGCAATTAGGTTTATTTTTCCTTTCATTTATCTGAGATCATGGTTGCTACCATTGCCTTTTTTACTTCAACTGAAGCGTAGTTGATTCTGCTTTAGTCTCTTATATTAATTTTGTGTCTGTGTGTGTCTTTCTATTTCAAGAGTGTCTTTTATAAACAACATATTGTTGGATTTGGGTTTCTAATCTATTTTGCCATCTGCTTCCATTTTATAGGTGAGTTCATTTTATTCCCATTCACAGTTATGATTGTTAACTGTGTTATTTTCTTCCATTCTCTTCTTTCTATTTATCTGTCTCTCTCTTTTTTAATCCTATCTCCCTCTCAAAAGTCTATTTGATTTCTGATTACTGCCTCCCTTAATCTATTCTACCTCTTATCACCACTCTACCCTTTAATTTTCCTCCTTCCCTTCTTACTTTTCTGTTGAATAAGATCAATTTTTATATCCAAATGTGTGTGCATGTGTGTGTGTACATACATATATGTATGAGTCAGTTCAGATGAGAGTGAGTTTTAAGTTTTGCTCACTTTCCCCCACCATTTTCCCCTCCAATCCAAATCTCCTTTTATGTGGAAACTCCCAACCCCATTTTTAGTCTGTCATCTTCTTTCTCTCAATGCACCTCATGTTTCCTTTTGAGGCTATCCTAACATAATAGACACACCCATTATCTCTGTCTAAGTAGATTCCTTCTAACTACCCTCCTGATGATAAAAGTCTTAGGCATTACATGCATCATTTTCCCTTTTGGGAATGTAAACATTTTAAATTTATTGTCTCTCATAATTTCTTACTCACATTTATTTTCTACTTCCCTTGATTTTTGTTTGAATATCAAATTTTCTAATCAGCTCTGGTCTTTTCATCAGGAATGTTTGGAAGTTCTCTATTTAATTAAATGCCCATTTTTTCCCCTAAAAGATTCTACTCAATTTTTGTAGGAGGTATTCTTGCTTATAAACCTAGCTCCTTTGCTTCTGGAACAGGATATCCCAAGGTTATAATATTCCTTGGAGTCTTCATTTTGTATCACTATAGGTGTCTGGTGCATTCTTCAAATTTCTGTTTTATCTTCTGGTTCTAAGGTATCTGTGGATTTTTCCTTTATAATTTCTTGAAATATGACAGTCAGTTTGTTTTTCATTATGGCTTTCAAGTAGTCTAATAATTCTTAAATTATTTCTCTTTGATGTATTTTCCAGGTCAGTTTTTTTTTCTATGAGAAGTTTCATATTTTCTTCAATTGTTTTTCATTCTTCAACATTATTTTATTGAGTTTTTTTTTAATGTTTCATGGATTCACTAGCTTTAACCTGACTATTTCTAATTTTTAAGTAATTATTTCTTTCAGGAAAATTTTGTACCTTTTTATCATTTGGCTAATTCTAATTTTTGAGAATTTATTGTCTTCAGTATTTTTTGTGCTTCTTTTACCAAGCTGTTAATTCTCTTTTCAGAATTTTATCACAACACTAATTTCTTTCCCCAGTTTTTCCTCTACCTATTTTATTTTATTTTTATTTTATTTTTATCTTTTTATTTAGGTCCTCTAGGAATTCTTATTGGACTTATGTCCAATCTGCATTTTCTCTGTGGATTTGCTTTTGAAATTGTAGATCTTTTCAAGTTTTTGTCTTCTGAGTTTTTGTCTCAAACTTCTCTGTCAGTGCAGTACATTGTTATGATCAGGTTCCTTTTATGTGGTTGTTGTTGTTGCTTGCTTTGTTTTTAGCCTATTTGTTTTAACCTAAAAGTGCAGTTAGAATGCACAATATATAGCATGCCAACCCTCAAGTAAGGAGTCCTTGAGTTCAAATCATGCCTCAGAGACTTACTAGCTATGTGACCCTAAGCAAGTCACTTAATTCTGTTTGACCCAATTTCTTGTAAAATAAACTGGAGAAATAAATGCAAATCACTCCAGTATCTTTGCTAAGAAAACCCCAAATAGGGTCATGAAGATTCAGACTTGAATAATTGACTAAACAGCAACAATTTCTTAACTTTGGACTTATGACACAGTAGGGGGTCTGCTTATTTCAAGACTATATGTATGTGTGTTTGGGGGAATTGGGGTGTGTGTGACTATCCCAAGCCTATAATGATTAAAGGCTATTTCCACTGATGAAATAGTGGTGCATCATTAAAACCTTCAGTGCATTCCATGTGCAATCTTGCTTTTCTCACTTCAATTGTCAACACCTTCTGCATTGAATCATTATAAGCACGTAATGTAGTAGCAGTTTTTATTTCTTCTGTTGTTTTTTGCCATATTGTGGCATCAGAACAAAAATGACTTCCAATAGCTCTGCTAAATTACATAAAGATATAAGGTATTATTGCTACTATAAAAGTAGTATTATCATTACTTTAAATATACACACAGATGCTTCTTTAAAAACAAATTTCATAAATGTCCATTACAGCCTCCTTTTTGTGCTTTTTCTTATATATAAAAATGTTTGTGGTTTTTAATTATTGCTGTTCACAATAAAAAAAAAGGAACATAGAGAGTATGAAATTCATAGGAACAGTGACAACACAGTGGCCAGGGAGTTAATACAGAGTTCAAGGGGTTCAGGCCAGGATTTCAAAACTGCTGTAGCAATCACAAGGCATAGAGCATCCCTGTTTTACCCCAAATGGTATTTTCACACTCGACCATTTCCCACATTCCTTTATGATACAGACCATGGGCTAGATTATTTTTATTACTGTCATTATTTAGTAGTATTATTTACTATTTTACTGTTACTATTGTTATTAGTGTTACATTGGATCCACTTTTAACAAGATATATATATATACGTATATATATATATACGTATATATATATGTATATATATATATATATATATATATATATATATGTCAACAGTTAACATTAGCTATAATCATTTTGGAACTGATTAATGGCCAGACACATTCTCTATTTTATGATTTTGTTTTGTTTTTGGAAATGTGAGTCAATTTATTCTCGATTTGGCATTTTCCTGTGTAGTACATTCAGATATAAAAATCTGAGCAAATGCAAATCAAATTCATTTTCTAGTAAGTAAGATTTATTCCTATGTTTCCCATATCTTCAGAAAAACAATCAACATGAATGTTCACCATATTGTATAAAATGTCACGTGTCACTCATCAACCATGAATCTGGACCATGGCTTACTGCTGGTCATTGAAGCATAGATGTGTTTTGCCTAGACAGGACTTGTTTCTTTTCATTTATTTTCTTATTGTTTCCTGCACAAACCTTGTCACTGTTAAACAAATTACATCCATGAAGTAGAATAATATGGAAGAAAGCAGAATACCTTTTAAGCTACTATTGCTGCAGACTTTTTAAATTTAAATTTCTTTACTCCACATAGCAGAAGAAAGCTGACTTAAGTAGATTATCTTCTGAATTCAGTTCACTAAATGTGAATTCTAAATTTTAAGTTGCAGCCTAGCATAAAAAGAGGCAACCAGCACTATCTGGCAATTATGAAGGTTTGGAACCATGGTGTTCACATCTTTCTTGGTTTTATAAACTATATTGGAAAGGAAAACCTTGATTCCTGCAGCAGAAATATAACGTAATTTCAGAAAGTCTAAACCTGCTCTTGGCTGAATTTTATGGCCTCATGTAGCACTACTTATCCAGATACTTTTAGTCCTTGCCAATGATCTAGAACTTGAAGTTAGAAAACATGGGTGTTATGTACCAGGTCTGGGAAAAAGTAAAGTTCCTGTTGGCTCAGAGAACATAAAGAAATAAATCAGAATCAAGAAAAGATTCAAAGTCATGAAGGCTTATCAGCCCTTTCCTTCTCAAATGATATGATATATAATAGGAATTTAATAGACTTGTTGATTTGTTAAATGACTAACTGCACAACTAATATTTTAAATTGGCAAAGTCTCAAATTTCATCTCCAAATTTACATTTTTTTCTAGTGTTTCGATCTTTAATAATGGCAATATCTGCCTCGTGGACATCTTGGTCTATAAGCTTAGATTTATCTTTGATTCATTTTTCTATCTTACTTCACATATACAATCATTTGCTATGTCAAAGAATTTCCATCTCAACAATATTTCATACATGCAGCTGTTTGCTCTCACTTCAATTACCATAGTTTAACCAGGGGTCAGGAATCCTGGGGGCCACATGTGGTAGCCTGGATGTGGCCTTTTGGCTGAGCCCACGTTTTACAAAACACATCCTTTTCTTAAGGGGGTTTATTCTGTGAAGTGGATTCAGTCAAAGAACCCCACTTGAGAACCTAGAGGAAAGTGATGTGAAAAACTTTGGGGAAGGTAGGTTAGGTCCAGGTTATGAAAAACTTGAATGTCAACTCATTATCTTAGATTAAGTACAGGATACATATTTATCAATTTTGTGGATGACAGAAAGCTAGAAAATAGAGCTAATGATAGCTGTGGCAGAATAAAGATTCAAAATGATCTTAAGAAATCATATTTCCATAGAATTCTAAGCTTTATAAATCACTTTTTTTATAACAAGCACATGAGAAAAGTAGTGGGAGTATTGGAAACTCCATTTTTACAGGTGTAGAAACTGAATCTCCAAAAGATGAAATAGCTTGACTGTAGTTCCACAGCTAGGCCAGGAGTAACAAGATGAAATTGAGCAGGGTTAAATTATTGGCCCTGCATTTAAGTGAGAAGTAAACTTACAAACACAAAATAATTTGCCATATATGTATGGAGGAAAATCTGGATTTGTAACACTTCATTAAAAGGTATGTAATTGAATTACATGCTTCATATAAGCAAATATTGAGCTGTGTCTACAAAAATGAAAAAAGTAACACATTTTTAGACTTCAATAGTTAATATATAGTCAATTCTGCTACAATGTGTGTTTTAAAAGATTTGTTCCAATGTCATTGACATATTAGGAAATGTTTTTAAGTATACCGCAACTTTTGAGTTTGCTTCATCATGATTGCTTCTGGAAGAAACAGCTTGAACACAAACTGTTACACTTAATAATTCACAAGTTGCAACTCTTCTGACCCCTACTGCCACAAATAAACTTCTGATCTTTGGCAAGATAATGTGCCATATTTACTGTCTATCTTTTAGTGCAATAGGAGCTATGAGTGAAGAAGGGCTAGCCTGCTATATACTGCCCATTCTCCCATGATGCCCCTTCCCCCAGCCCAGGCCCATAGACTGGAGTTCTGTCCTGAACAAGTTGAATAAGATTTTGCCAGCCTGGTCACTGGGAACTGGGGTGCAGACCAAACCGCAGCCTACAGCCTCAGATTCTACCCCTATTTAATGAATTAATCTTGAATTTCTCAACAATTTAACGTGTATAAAATTTTGCTATTTTTATTAGATTCCTAGCTTTTTAATTTTTTTAATAATGTGTCACTCATAAAGTTTTTGAATACTGTGTTCCTACTACTTTTTCCACATGAATTCTGTGGTTTTTATTGTGTAATTCATATATAGATTTGAGATTCCAATAGATTTTTGTGCAATTCATATATATGTTTGGGATTCCAGTAGATTTCCTGTAAGCTGTCTGGTCAGATCTTCTATGGAATATCATGTTCAGTTCAGGCCAGCTCCCTTTTTTATAGAAGACCTTCACCAACTTGAGAGAATTCAGGATATAAACCTGCATTACATTAGTACTTGTTTTGCTTTGGAAAAAATACATTTCTACTGAAGAAAATGGAAGAAAAAAACCCCAATGTAGAATAAAATCATTTTTTGAAGATAATTTCCCTTTCAACATAGCTTCTCCCTCTTTCCTTTTATCTCTTCTTTTTTATTTCCCTTTTGAGTTTTATTCTTTAGAACAGGATAACCATAACCATCAAAATCAGATTACGATTACCTAGGTTTATATTTTCTTTTAAGGATTTAGTCCTTTCTTAGTCAAGATGCTGTTTTCTTTCTTTCCCATTGTTATAAGAAAAGGTGTGACTCAGATGTCTTAATCCTGGGTTAGTAGAAATGGCACTCTAGGCTTGGCTGCCTTCCAGCAAGCAGTTATTGCAAAGAAAGACCAAGAAACTGACACATTTCTTTTTTTCTTTTGTTGCTTTCAAAACCTTTTCTGAACTAATCACTCAAGGACCAATTGAACCATCATTACTGTTCATGGCAGAGCTTCCAGGGAAGTCAATGAAAGAAGCAGCTGAAGTCAGACACTTTACTAACACTTACTCTAGTTAATCAGTGAAAATAAATGTGCCTACTTTTTGTACTATGTAGTGTCAAAATCCTGCCAAATATGTCAATCTCAGGCCAGCCTCCAAAATGAATCACTGTGAATTTTATCAAATAAAAGAATATAATGTAAGAATAGTAGTAAATAGACCAGCAAGCTAGTTGACTTTGAAATGTGTTTAGTAGTTCCTAGAACCATTTCAGAGGTTTGTTCAAAAAGAAAATGAAGAAAAATGATGAATTATTACAGTGGTAAATACAACAAAATATGATCTTTATGGGAAATAATGTCCATAATCCATACTGATACTGGGTATAATATGTTACATTTATTACATAAACAAATCATTCTTAATACTTAAATTAAAAATCATGAACATCTCTTAATTATAGAACATATATGCAATGCTTTAAGGCTGACAAGAATTTTCATTTAAATAAACTCCTGGGTTATGTAATTAAATAGTGTAACGATCATTTGGCAGAAAAGGACACTAAGTTTACAAAGATTTGCAAAAGGTTTGCAAAAGATCAAACAAATGTATTTATATCATATACAGTTTCACACCCATAATTATCCATTTTTTCAAAGCATAGAAGGGAGTTCATATATCTCACATGACCTGGTTTTTATAATTTCACAACCTTTTGATTTTTCAGATGTCATTGAAAAGATCGATGACATTTATTTATTTATGCATTTATACATTATAATCTCTGTGACTGCTTTTTCGTGCTTCTCCTTACTTCTTTTTGTATCAGTTTATATAAGTCATCTTATACTTCTCTATATTCATAATATTTTTTGTTTATTTTATTGGAGTGACACTCTAATACACACACGTAATATAATTTTTTTAGTCATTTCCCAATTGATGAACATTAATCTGCTTTGCTCCTATAAAAAATATTTTACACATTTTGCAGCACATAAAACTTTTTTATCATTATTCTAAGGGGATGGGCCTAGCAGGAAACCATAATCAAAGGGTATGGACAGCTTCGTTATTTTCTTATCATAATTTAAAATACCTTTTTAGAATTGTCAGATTAACTTATAGGTTCATCAATAGTGCACTAGTGTTTCTATTTTTTTTCATTAACCAAACAGCCTTGACTATTCCTTCTTGTCAATTCTTTAGACTCAGAATAAAACAGTTTTAGCTATCCAATTTTCATGTCTATTGTGAAATATCAGTTTTCTCCAAAGGATTTTCCTTCACATGTGACATAAAATAGATGAGTTCCTAGCCAGCTTGAATATTATTAACCTTCATATTATCTCAAGCACCTAAAGGAAATTAATATGTTATAGAGCTAAACTAATTTTGACATTATCCTGAACTCTTCTCTTTTAATTCACTTTTTACACCTTGCTTTCTTCAATCGGCAGTGATTTGATATGGTGAGCTAAGTGAAAGGGTAATTGAATCTCTGTGGATTAAAAGTATGTTTTCTCCCACAAGAGTCCAGATGAGTTGTGGCAAACTAAAGAAGCAGATAGATGCTTATAACTATTCTGATTAAAATGTAAAGTGAATGAACTCCTGCGTTCTCAAAGTAGGTTGCATACCTCCTAGGTCACAAGAAACAACTCTTAAAAAATAAAGAATGGCTATTTTTCTCGCTTCTTTCCTTTTTTTTCTAGCTGCCACATTTTTTCCTCCTGTAGCTAATGTTGAACTTGAATTATTTCTGTCTCTGTTCCCCGCCAAAAAAAGACTAAGGTAAACAAATAAAGCAAGAATTCTTTGGATCAATTGCCCCAAGCATATTTACTTATATTAACAGGAAATTTAAACAAAAGTGAACCCCAAATTTTGAAAAATTTGTGTCTTCAGGTCCACTGAGAATAATCATCTCAGGGGCTATTTATAGCCCACATAAGGAACAAAATACTCTTTATGTATGCACATGGACTATATACATATATATGCATATGAAAACTCTTAATGCAAAAAAAATAATTCTAATGAAAGTCAAAGTATAATGGAAATATTGTCAATCCCCAGATGATTTCAATTAATTTAAGAGGAGGTTACTAACTGCAATTTTAACTGTTGGGTGGGAAGTAGAGCAAAGATTATACATTTCAACAAGTCCACCTAACCTTTATAATCTGTGCTCCCCAGTTGATTTGCATGGTCATCAGGGACATTTTGTCTGTTGAAATGAATTTCCTCTTCCAACTCTTGCAGGTTTTCTCATCAAAGTTCCTGGGTGTTATGAAGGAGATCCAGGCTAGCAACTCAGGGTTATAAGAGGAGTTAAAAGGAATTTTCTTCAATGACTTAAGTAAAACATTTAAATTAAGAGAACCTGAATGACAGTGTGAGAAAACTTTCAAAAGAGTTTTAACCATGTATAGATTTCTCTAGCAAGCCTAATGGAATATGACATCTTTAAAAGGGAAATGACCCCTGGGGCTATGAGATAGAAGAGCTGACAGACCTCTCTCCCTGCAGAGGAAGAGACTGAATAATATCTGATCATCTTGAAGCTTGGAAGTGATACTAGAAGAGAGACCAATTTAGCAGAGGGAAGAAAGCAGAAGAGAACCTCAAGTCAATTGAGAAAGCAAAATCTCTGATCATATAATTAAAGAACTTTGGCAGATTTTTGGTGGAGCAAACAGGAATATCAGAGTCATGAGTTGTACTAGATTTTTGCGCTTCCTGGACACATATTCCAGGAACACCTTTTTATAGTTTTCCGCTAGATCCACATGCTTTTCAGTCACAAGTGTTGCCTATGTGTTCTGTCACCCACTGGTTATAAGGTCACCTGTAGGAGGACATATCTCCTGTGGTAAGGGAGAAATATTTCTACTCAAATTGTTATCTTTTTAATTAAGCTATTTTAGTGAAAACTAATGTATCATCTACTGAGCTCATAAAGGAAATAGATTAGTGGGGGTGGAGAATCATAAGCTATATTTTTGAGTAGATAATGACCTATACCTGAGTGGGAAATGTAAAGTCTTGAGGCCACATGTGGTTCCAGGTTCTTGGGTCCAACCTTTTGACTGAGTCTAAGTTTTATAGAACAAGTACTTTTATTAAGGGAATTTAATAACTTCTGTGAAGTTTGGATTCAGTCAAGGAATCAGATCCAAGGACCTAGAGGGCCACATGTTGCCTTGAGGCCATAGATTCCCCACCACAAAGACCCATAAAATACCTAGGACCAGGAGAAGATTTCATTGTCCACATGTCTGAGTGAATCTCCTGGATTCTTACATAATGCATGTACAGTACAACTAAACAACTCAGCTGAAATTTGTTGTGAGAGAATTTGATCTGTGTGCCATACAGATAGACAGAGATCATCCTGATATTTGCTTAAAACACAAAGAGGTAGTGTTTCTACTTGCATTATATTGATTAATATTATAGTTACAGTTTTGTTGTTTGTTGCTCCTCAGCCATTCAGTCATCTCTGACTCCTTATGACACTATGGGCTATATTATTCATAGGATTTTTTTTGGGGGGGGGGAGGAGATGTTGGACTGGTTTGCCAATTTCTCCTGTGTGGATTAAGACAAACAGAGGTTAAGTGACTTGTCAGAGTCACATTGCTAGTAAGTGTCTGAGACTGGATCTGAACCCAAGTCTTCCTAATTCCAGGCCCAGAACTCTATCTAGTGAACCATCTAGCTGCCTTTCAAAGTTAGACACTTCTATAAACATAATATGGTCTCTACCTATTCTATACAACTCAGAACAAATCAATAACTATTTATTGAGCACTTGCCTGGTAGAAGAAAAAGAATTTATGAGAAACCCAAAAGTCTCCCATACTTGCTGTCAAGGTACAAAATAGAAATGTGAAAAACTAAAATCACAGATTCATAACAGTTCAACAACAATGAAAATTTTAACACAAGAGAACATAGTTCTTTGCAACTTTCTAATGCATATATATATATATACAATTTTTATGAGGATACTTATTTTATTAGTCACAATACATAAAGTCCTAGATACTTAAAAGCTATGTGATTCTGGGTAAATTATTTAACCTTTCTCAGTCTTAATTTCCTCACCTGTGAGATGGGGATAATTATAGTAAAACAATCTGCAATGAATGTGATGAGAATAAAATGAGACAAAATATGTTAAGAGCATTATAAACCTTAAAGATCTACGTAAAAGCTATTATTACTATAATTTTATTTCTATACACTGTAAGCCATGTAATACCATCAAAGGATATGTCATTTAAATTTTGCATTTATTCTCACACAATGCATTACATAAATCAGATGTTAATAAATGCGTAATTGCTGAATGAAATACATTCACATGCCAAATAAATTGTACAATGGTTACACATTAGAATTGTGGGAAAAGTGAGAACCTTTCAGGTTGGGGTATGCATGGAATTTTTATGAAAGGGATACTATTTATTGAAGGAGGGAAAGATTTTGAATAAGAGGAGAGAATGGAAGAGTTGACACGATGACATGAACCAAAGCATAAAGTTAAGAGAGCATAAATAGTGTTTAAGGGACAACAAGACCCTTTAGAATGTCTATTTTATTCTGAAAGAAAGCAATGTGATATCTCCATCCTTACAGAATATGAGTTATTTGAGGTGACCCTTGACTAAAATAAATGTTTATGGAGTAGAAGGTAGACCCCAGACTCAGTGGAGGAAAATCACTTTTCATTATGTCACAATTCCAGTTTCCTCAGAGCAGTACTTATTCCAAAATGAGATTGCTGTAAAGCAGAGCAGAGAAGAATCTCAGGTTTTAGTCGTGGTGGTAAATGACAGTGACTTAGCACACTTCTAACATTGGTACTTATTGCTTAACTTCAAAAATACTAATGTCAACAGTTTATGAACTCTTGCTTGTGGAGTGATCAAATACAGAAGAAGAAGAAGAAGAAGAAGAAGAAGAAGAAGAAGAAGAAGAAGAAGAAGAAGAAGAAGAAGAAGAAGAAGAAGAAGAAGAAGAAGGAGAAGAAGGAGGAGGAGGAGGAGGAGGAGGAGGAGGAGGAGGAGGAGGAGGAGGAGGAGGAGGACAAAGAGAAGAGGGAGGAGAAAAAGAAGCACTAAGTCTACTATTTATAACCTGAATCAAGCAACCTGTTATTTTTTTCTCCTTAGCAAACTATACATCTCTATGTTGCATTTTATCCTAAACTCTATTACTACTGTGTATTCTACATAAATTAGTTTAATTCTCTTAATAGTGAACATTGCTACAAGAGGGCTAAAAAAAAGTTTTCTGCTGTCTGACTACAGATAAAGGGGACCATGATTTTAAAGGGACCAAAACTCAAAACTATGGCACATGACAATGAGTTAAAGGAATTGGGGATTTATGACTTAAAGAAGACAATAGTTGAGGGGAACATGAGAACTGTCACAATGTGGAGGAGGGGGCTACGTTTCTAATGGAGCAATGAAAGAAGAATTCAAACTTATCTTGCTTGGCTCCAAGGGACTGAACTTGGAGCAATGAGTGGAAATTGCAGAGAGGAAAAATCTGGCTTGATATTAAGAAAAAAACCAAGAATCAGTTCTTTCCCCCCAGTCCATTCCTAAATTCCAAGGGACACAGAATTCTAACATCCCACAAGCTGGTTTTCTTTAGTTCTCTGCATAATTGGGTCTCTTGTCAAAAATTTCACTAGAAATGATACAGCACCATTAACACAAACACACACATACACACACACACACACACACACTGTCATGAGTCAAAGTTCTCCAAAGGGGGAATAGTTTGTTAAGAAATAGTGAACTCCACATGTAAACCCACCATACAAATGTTATATGACCTTGGACATTGTAGAGGACCTGCAATACTCTTCCTCTTTACCATTTAGAATTGCTGCTTCACTTCACAACTTAGCTCAAGATTCACTTTCTACATGAAACCTTCTCTGATGTCCCCAAATCTTAGTGGTGCCTTCCTCACTAACTATCATGTACTCATCTTGTATATAGCCTTTCTATACGTGCACATTATATATTTGTTTGACATCACTGAGCTACCTGTCACCAATTTGCTCAAGATCTACTGACCATCTTGAGAAAGATAAATTCATATATAAACTTTGGCACTATACAAAATAACGATTATTTAAAATAAACTATATAGAAATTATAAATTGAATTGAGAGCTATGTTAATGCAACTTAACCAAGACATTAGTTTATTACTACATAGAAGAATACAAAACCAACTAAGATCATGTCTATTATGAAAAAGTTAGTCTAATGGTGTTCCAGGATCAATCTGAATAATGTGATCAACATACAGATATCAAATAAATATGCTTTCCCAATGTGTGTGTGTGTGTGTGTGTTTAACCTAAATAGTCTAATTCCATGATTCAGATTCCGTACATAATGAAAAACATTAGAGATCATCTTATCAAATCAAAATGTCTTGCTTTCCAAAGACATTTTCCAAGAATTGTTTTTATCAATTTGGAAGAACAGAAGAAAAACAGATGACGAATGGTCATCTCTATTGTAGAGGAAATTGTTGTTCATATATGAGCTAAACATTGTGGTCCCTGAGTTCTCTTCCAAATCTTAGATTCTGGAATTTCCTGGGAGTTGAAATGACTATCCCAGTGTCAAAAAGACAGTAAATAGGAGAGCTGAATTTTGAAACTTCTGCCTCTGACTCCATATCACTCCAATATTACACTTCATCCTATAATTTCTGTTTGTATTGTGCTTGTTTTGTGTAAAAACAGTGCATACCTTTACATTAAAATTATGTTTTAAGTGTTCCAAAACAATACCCATAAAATGCTAGTAGAAAGGCATCTCACGTGTAACTTGAATCTATTTATTTTTGCAACAGTGCGGAATACTCTCAGTATTTATGCTATTTATTCTGGCCCAGCTAAAAATTATGGCATAGCTTATCATCCTGAGGGGAAAAAATATAGAGTAATTTAGAGATGTCTAAACTTTATAGCAATCTACTTTGCCTTCTTGGCATTAAGAAGTAGCCTTGCACAGAGGTGGACACTTACTAAGTCGTTAAATGTTGGTTGATTGATTGGGATGGTTTTTATAAAGTTAATTGCAAGGTATGTAAAAGCACCTTAATCAAAATCCCCCTTAAGCATTCAGTTAGCAATTTAAAGCCCAGGAGGCTGCCGCAGGCTTCCATGACTTACTCAGAGCCTGGTGGGGCTTTATTTCTGACATTCTGTTACATTCACCAAATAAAAAGGAAGCTTTTAACTGGATTTAAACAGAACTGGTCTCTTAATCTATTATAAATGAGATGCTCCTTACTTTATTCTATACAACCTACAAATATTTTTTGATTGCAGTTAACAAGAATCCAACTTATCAGAAAATTTGATTAATTGGACTTTCTCTTAGAATGGGTCTTTTAGAAAAAGAAATTTCTTATTTCATAAGAAAATAAGCTCATATAAGAGAGTATTTTTACAGACTTGGAAAAGACTTTACAAAGTAAAAATGGAAATTAAAGAAACAATCACAAACTGTTAGAGCCTTAATAAACGTGGAATCAGAAAAAGATACTGCATTTTCCTTTTATAAAAGAAGAAACTATTTTTTATTTGATAATTACTTTTCCCCCTTTTTAATTATATATTAGATATTTACATAATTTAAATTCATTATAAATACATCATGTATTTTATCCTAGGTTAGATACACAGTTTGTTCAAATGTGGCCACCATTAAAATTACAGTCATCTAAGAACTTAATTTTGAGAGCCCTGAAATGTCCAAGGGTAATTGAAAAACTGGAAAGTTACTGCTGATGTTAAATGCAAAACTCATTAACAAGTCTTTCAGTTTTAGAGTGAGAGTTCACTATGATATTATACATGGGAATACTATATTGTGATATAACCTCAAGTTCAAAATTAATTTAGTCTTTAGTCTTAGAAATAGACTCCCTACTTTAAAAGACTCAGTCTTCAAATGATCTTTTGTGAAAGATGACTACAGTATAAAAATTGATTATTCTTCTTTATAATACTACTTCAATAATGCATGTTTAGATCTGAGATTAATGATTTATGGCAAGAGATTAGTTCCCTTAAGTAAAAGTTTATTCAGGAATAGAATTGCATACCCAATTCCTGTGAGAAGGCTTCTTATAAAAGGTTGCAACAATAAGGGCTTGATATAGTCTATGAAATTCTTTCTCCTGAGGCCAATAATTCCTTTACTTTCCCTTATCTTTCCAGTGAGTTCTTTAGCTCAGTGTTACATTTCAGCATTAGGACATGTAATGAAGGATATAACTTTCTGCCAAACCTTCATTGCAAATATAGGATAAATACAAGTTGCAATTATTTATTTCCAGAATCTGCATCTGAAAAGGACCATAGAGCATCTAGTTCATCCCTATCATCTTCCATATTAGGAAACTGAAGACTAGAGAAGTAAAGTGACTTGTACAAATAGGAGCAGATTTTTTAAGGGGGGAGGGGTGGAGAAACAACGTATAATGCTGGGAGGGAGACAAGTTTGATTGGCTTGAAAGCTGTTTAATCTACCTCCAAGATAGTTGTCACTCTGGTTCCTCATGTACCATCCCAGATCTGCTATTGTTCTCAGCACAAGAGAAACAATTGTCTGCCATTGCCGTGTGCACAGTCACCTAGGTGTTCCATCTCTAGGAAAAGGGACCCCAAAATTTCACCTCATGTACCAAGCAGATTGGGACAAAGAGCAAAAGAAAATGGAGAAAAGAGAGTTCTCCTTCTGAAAGTTTAATGGTCATAAGGATATTTTTCTTTTCCTATGATGGAATAATAGCTCACAAATGGAAATTGGATGGGAATGGCACAATTGACATTTGCCTGTAGGCGTGCAGCATGACAGGTGTTCAGATAAGGTTTCTGTGTTAAATGGATATTTCTATCAATTCTGCCTGAGAGATACTCTTAGATATGAAGATATTACCTACTTGGGCAGCAGAAAGTGGAACTTTGTGCTGCTTTGAATAAAATCATTTCCCTGGCTTAATCATATAAGAAAATTTGATATCAAAGAAACTGATATATAATAAATGATGGTCTTTTCTGGGAGCCAGGAGATCAAATTTTCCTATATTCCCACATAATTAGTAGCTTAAAGTCTCCCTTTAGCTATTTAGAAGCATTGCCTGGCGATTTTTGGCATAATCTGATGTTAAACTGGTTGCCTATGAAATATGGTTATCAGAGTTCCAAAAAATACACCCCCATGCCTCACCTGATTTGTGCAGCCTTTGGCATTCGCATTACAATTGTCTATCACCCATTCCATGTACCTATAAAAATACAAAGTATAGAAGATCCTAGAAGGAGATTGACAGGGTGAGTACTAACAAATAAACATTAGGAGGGATATCATATTGAGGACTACATATGGGAAAATGTGGAAAGAATGTTTAAGCCACATTCACCAAAGAAACATCATCATCATCATCATCATTACTATTATTATTTTGCTATATTAATGGATCACTAAGGGGCTTTCATAAGGGAGATGGTATTAATAAAGACAGGAGGATAATTTCTAGTTTTAAATCCTAGAAATTAACTTCAGGAAGCCTGTGCTGATGGGATTGAGAAAAAAGAATTACTAATCAGAAAATCCATGATTATCAAAGTCAGACTAGGATATATGTGGTGCAGGGTATGAGACAGAACAGCCAAAGATGACCACAGGGACCTTGCAGCAGCTCATGGTAGTCTCATATTTCCTTTACACTCCAGCCTGTGCTCATGTTATGTGGCCCTGGTTGTTGACCATGTTGAAGGAGGCCAGATGCATGAGTAGTATAAATATATTACCCCCAGGTCCTATGCTACACTTACCAGGGATATTATAGAGAGCATTACTGATCAGGTATGGGTTATGCTTCATGACCTTGAAGATCCCTTCAACTGGGAATCTGAGAATATATTAATGACAGGATATTAGAAGTCCTATAGATCTGGCCGAGCCACATATATGACTCCAGGAAGTGTTCAATCATCTTTCCCTAAAGAAAGGAGTCCAACTGAAAGCTTTCTTCTACTCAAAGGAGATTTTATGGCAGCACTTCTTTGGGATTATTGAATGGATTGCTGCTTTTTTCAAGTTCTCTGAAGCCTTTTCTGCTATGATTATTAATTCTGTCCCAGTTCATCAGTGCTCATATTTTTTTTATACTGTCCAGTGACTTGAGATCATCTTTCTTGGTGGTATGGAAGGTTCACACATGTACACTAGAAAGGAAATTCTAGACATGCTTCATAGAGACTTGATTTGACCACTAAATGGAAGACTGGATGTAGCAACAATTTGTAGGAAGATCATGTGTTCTTTTTTAAATCACTTATGAATAGATAGCATAGCACCCTACCTTTTCTGTAGCCTTCTGTAAGGCACAAGAGTAGTATGGGCCATTTGTCCAGGGGTCATATGAAAAAGCCCTCAAAAGTGCATAAACAGATTATACCAGAGTTATAGTGGGAATCTTTCTTGCATTTGGATTGTGTTGGTTGCCTTCCATCATAATGACAATCACCTTTGGTGAATGTATGTACATCTGATACCCACCCTTCATGATACCCTACCCCCATGAGATTCTTTCTAGTTAGGAGTTGGATAAATTAAATATGTAGAAGGAGAAATTATAACTTTTATCAGTCAATCAACAAGTACTTATTAATTGCCTCTGTGTGTAAGGCACTGTGCTAGACACTGGTAATCTGAAAATAAAAATATAATGATTACTCACAAGGAATTATATTCCAGTGGAAGAGGCAATAATATAAAATGTAAAACAGTACATAGTACGCATACATAGTACACACACACATACATATATACAGCATAAATGAATAAATACATATATAGAGAGAAGATAAATATACATATATAATATACACATAAATGTGTGCTTTTGCAATTATTTTTAGTTATTTGCAGTTAAATGTGAGGTAGTTTTGAAGGGTGAGGTGCAGAGTGTGTTCAGGGAGGTCCAGCACCTTTGGTGTGATGGCTGCTGAGCCTTTTTCAGGACTCTTTCCACCTTTGGTGTCCACCTGTTCCACCCAACTCTCACCTGTGGCTCCAAGAAGGTGCAGCATGCACAGTGGCCACACTCCAGTGAACCGTTTTGCCAAACAGGCCAAACCAGGTTGAAGGCAACAAAGGAGTCTGAAACCCATGGGTGAATTAGGGAAGTTACCTACCCCAAGCATGTGAAGATGTCCCCTGCTGGAAAGGGCGGTTGAGAACAATTTGTTCCAACGGCCATGAAGGCAGCTGAAGCAGGTGAAGTGGAGAGCTTGCTTAGACACTGAAGACATCAAGGTCATCCACTGCATCCTGAGGCATCACCAGCTATCTTGACTCTCTCCTGCCACTGGGCTATGATGACTCTGGAGGAGAGAATGAGGCTGATGACTTCGTGCAACTCTGCTTCACTTAAATCCAATTTACAAACAAATCAAAAGATACACAATTTTACTATTATACCTCAAAGTCCTGTGGTAACAGACAAGTGATGAAGCAGCAGGTGTGGAAATTCTGGAAGCTGTAGTCACAACCCTGCACACAGGTGACCCAGGCCATAAGTTTTTTCTCACTGAGAGCAGCATTGGGACTCAACAGACCCCTGGGTGTCTGAGCAGTCTTTTAAGGATTGCACTGCTTACCTCCTGGTGTGAGGAAGGGGGCTACAAAAGGTGTCCTAAAAATTGTCTTTTCACCCAAGCCTGACCTGATTACCATGGCAGGAAGGGAATCCCACTTTACAGTCAAAACACAAAAAAAATGTACAAAATGTACAAAAATATCTACAAAGATGAATACACTCACCACCAGCACATGGAATGTGTGCACACTTATAGACAACACAAAATCCAGTAGACCTGAAAGATGAACTGCTCTTGTTGCAAGAGTACTCAACAGGCATCACATCCAAATAGGAGCCTTGAGTGGAACAAGACTGGCAAATGAAGGCCAGTTTACTGAAGTTGGATCTGGATACACATTTTTCTGGAGTCATCACAGTGAAGGGGAGTGCTGTGAAGTTGGCATAGGTTTTGCAATCAAAACTAATGTAGCCAGCAAGTTGATATGCCTGCCAAAAGGAGTGAATGACAGGCTCATGACAATGTGATTGCCACTGGCAGGAAAATGCCATGCCACCATCATCAATGCTTATGCTCCCACCATAAAAAGCCCTGATGAAATCAAAGAAAAATTTTATGAAGACCTAGAGACCCTTATCATCAATGTGCCAAAAGAAGACAAGTTTATAATTCTGGGCAACTTTACCCAGACTACCAGACTTGGCAGAGGGTCCTAGGGAGGAATGACATTGGAAAGAGCAACAGCAATGGTCATTTATTGCTGAAGACTTGTGCATCACATGACCTTCTTATCACCAACACAGTCTTCCATTTACCTAAACACAATAAAACTTCATGAATATACCCTTATAGCAAGCATTAACATATCATAAGCTATGTGATTGTAAGGAGAAGAGATAGACAAGATTTGAGAGTGACAAAGGCAATGTGTGGTGCAGAGTGCTGGACTTATCGTAGACTTATCCTTTTCAAACTAAATATTTGCATTCATCAAAAGCACTGCCCCCAAGGCTAACCGACTACCAGAAGAATTAATGTCAACAAATTAGAGCTCTTCTCTGAGTGTGAACAGTTTGTTGCTAACTTGGAGGGAAAGTTGAACCAACACATAGTTGGCAACAGTGGACCAGAAAGGGAGAGGGCAATTTTCAAAGATTTGGTGTACAGCACTGCATTTGCTCATCTGGGTCAGAACACTCACAAACACCAAGACTGGCTTGATGAAAATGATGGGGAAATTCTGAAGCTGCTGAATGAAAAATGAGAACTCCTCAGGATTTACCAGCATGATAGTTCATCCACCTCTAAAAAGGCAGCATTTAATTCCATCAAAAGTACAAGCAAAGCTTAGAGAGATGCAAGATTCCTGGCTCAGAAAAAAAGGCAGATGAAATTCAGTTTTATGCTGATAGCAGCAATCCAAAGTACTTTTATGATTCCTGAAAGCTATTTATGGACCAAAAAATCTATGTGCTGATGGAGCCACATTGATTAGTGATAAGGACATGATCCTAGAGAGATGAGCTGAGCACTTCCATAATGTTCTCAACAGAGCATTATCAATCACTGCTGAGGTCACTGACCTTTTACTTCAGGTTGAAGGCAATCCCTCCTTAGCTAAACTTCCAACTGAAGAAGAGGTTTTGAGGGTCATTAGGTTCCTTTCATGTGGCATATCGCCTGGTATTGATTCCATTCCAGTTGAGATTTACAAGGTAGGGTGACCATTGCTCATACAAAAGGTGACTGAAATATTCCAGGTTATATGACAAGAGGTGGGTATCCTCCATGAGTTCAAAGATGCCTCCATTGTCTATCTCTATAAAAGTAAAGTGAGTAGATTGTCCTGTGACAATCACAGGGGGGTCTCTCTCTTAGTCACTGCTGGCAAAATTCTTGCTAGAGTCCTCCTTAATAGGCTGATCCTTCACCTGGAAAATGATCATGTACCTGAGAGTCAGTGTGGCTTCAAAAAGGGCTGAGGAACAGTTGATATGGTGTTTGCTGCTCAAACACTCCAGGAGAAATACCAGCAGCAGAACAGAGGTCTGTACACAAAGTTTGTAGATCTGACCAAGGCCTTTTACACTGTTAATTGTGAGGGCTTATGGAAAATTATTTAAAAATTTAGTTGCCCAGAGAACTTCATCAATATTGTATGTCAGTTTCATGATGTCATGTTTGCCTGGGTTCTGGATAATGGACAATGCTCCTATGCCTTCCCAGTCACCAATGGAGTGAAACAGGTCTGTGTGCTTGCTTTCATGCTTTTTTAGCATGCTTTCAGCCATGTTGTAAAATGCTTTCAATGAGGATGAACACAGCATCAAGGTCAACTACCGTACTGATGGTAAGTTGTTCAATTTGAAAAGGTTACAAGCAAAGAGCAAAGTGAATGGAGTCTTGTTGCATGATTTTCTGTTTGCCGATGATTGTGCCCTCAGCGCAACCTTTGAAACTGAGATGCAACAAAGTATGGATAGATTCTCTGCTGCTTGTGCTAATTTTGGCCTAGTAATTAACACCAAGGAAACACAGGTGCTCTATCAGCCACCACCATACCATCCATACATGGAACTGTTGGTTACAACAAATGGAGAAGTTTTGAATGTTGTGGATATATTCAGTTACTTTAGTAGTATACTTTCCAAGGGTGTACACATTGACAATGATGTTGGTGTATGCATTGTAACACTGCTAGTTCAGTGTTTGGGAGGCTCTGAAGAAAAGTTTGGGAGAGAAGAGGTTTTACACTGCCTACCAGACTGAAGGTCTACAGGGCCATTGTGCTGACCTCATTGCTGTATGCCTGTGAAACATGGACAATCTACCATTGCCATGCCAGGAAACTGAATCACTTCCATTTTAACTGTCTTAGAAAGATTCTGAGGATCACCTGGTACCAGATGGTACCAGACACTGAAGTCCTTGCTCAGGTTGACCTTCCAAGTATTTAATCTATGCTTCAGGGAGTGCAACCCCGATGGGCTGGCCATGTTTTTCAAATGCAAAATGTACACTGACCAAAAAGACTATTTTATGGAGAACTCACATGTGGCAGGCAATGACATGATGGTCAGAAGAAGCAATTCAAGGACATTCTCAAGGTCTCTTTCAAGACTTTTGGATTTTACTATGTGACATGGGAGACACTGGCACAGGACCAGTCAGCATGGTGTGCCCACATCAGAAAAGGTGCTTTGTTCTATGAGCAAAGCAGAATTGAGACAGCATATAGGAAATGAAGGATGGGCGAATTTAGAGTAACCCCCTCAAATATTCACACGGACTATCTGTGCCCACTCTGTGGTAGAGCATTCCAAGCTTGTATTCGTCTGATTAGTCACAGTTGGACACACTGCAGCTTCACTTTATCATGGTGATGTCATTTTGGTCCTCTTTGAGAATGAAGGACAACAACCAACCAGTTTTGAAGGGTGAATAATCTTAAGTTGTATGGGACATTTTTTTGTATTAGATGGTGATTTCGAGGGGGCGGAGCCAAGATGGCGGAGTGAAAGCAACGACTCACCTAAGCTCCTGGACAAACTCCTCTGGATATCTCTGAAAGGAGAATCTGACCAGACTTCGGAGGTGTAGAATCCAGTGGGTGACAGACGTTAA
The DNA here is from genome assembly GCF_028372415.1 of Notamacropus eugenii. NCBI lineage: Eukaryota > Metazoa > Chordata > Mammalia > Diprotodontia > Macropodidae > Notamacropus > Notamacropus eugenii. The sequence goes on from NC_092877.1 coordinate 89,015,970, forward strand.
CAGATTCAGAGCCCAGGTTGGACTGGAAGGTCCACGGGAAGGATCTGTTCCGCGGGGGTAAGCCCCCAGCGCACAGCGCAGCGTGGTCAGCGCAGCAGGGCGGAAGGGACCTGAGAAACCCAAGAGTGGCGGGCGAAACCAGCGGAGCAGGAGACAAGCCAAACCGAGCCGGTGAGAGCCGCTGAGCACCAGATATCAGCGCAGCAGCCCTTGAAACCTTCAGCCTGAAGACTAAACTTTGGTAAGTCACCTATTGGAACTTCCGGGAGCTAGGATGGTGGAGTGATCAGTAAATGCTCTCTCCTCCCCCCTGATGACCGTGAAAGAACCATAAAATTCTTCCCCAGATAAATCCTGGATCAGCGGGAACAGCAGAAGGGGGCAAATAGTCTCATAACACCAGAGGCTAGAAAAATAGCAAAGGGGGATTCTTCCTATTGTGGCAGAGGCGATCTGGAAGGACAGATGACCCAGGGCAGAGAAAATTCGCACTGAGACCCAGGCAAGCCTCAGCGCCGGGAGATGAGCCCCAGGAGGGGTGGGAACACGCATTAGCTTCTAGGTGTGCCCCAGCCCTCCAGGGGAAAAGGGAAGACAATAGGGAAGCTGGGATCACCATCCCCTGACCTTGCCTTTGCCTCAGGTCAGCTGAGGAGATCTCCTGAGACCAGACCACCCCTCCCACACACCTAACAAGCTAACTCCAGGGTTGATCGGGGAAACAAAAAACAAAAGCCTGCTTTTAGCCTAGACACATCAGCTCAACTTAAAGATCTGTACCTTCTGACTGAAAGAACCAGAAGCTACAACACTCAGTAAACATCATGAATTGGAAAAAGCAGACGAAAAGTGAAAAAACCATAGAATCTTTCTATGGGGATAGATGGTGATTTCAAGGTTCTCTGTATTGCTTTATGGAACAAAGTATTTAGTAGAACTGAGTGAAAAGGTAAGAAACTATATTTCAATCAAATATAATGAGGTACAAAAGAGTTGGTTGTTGTACTTCATTGAAGAGAACCAATCACTCTGCTAGGGTCAAGTCTCAATGTGTCTGACTTTGGCTGATCAGACGAGTACAAGCATTCCGAGTTTGTAGAGAATTCATAAAAGAGTTGATAAATAAATGAAGCAATATTTTCTTCCCTTATGATGCTAGAGAAATTGAATGACTAAGAAGACAAAATAATGAAATGTGGGTTTTCTTTTTTTTCCCCATCATAGGACAGTAAGCAAAAGGAGAAAGTGCTCTGTTCTTCCATGTGCTGCGCTTTTTTTTTTTTTTTGATCTTAGAGAGACACAGTTGAAGGACATTGGACATGGAATTTTACAGTTGCTGTCAGAACCAGTGCTTAAAGGAGAGCTCACTAGGTATTTGGGGGAAATATTTTTGAAAGTGAAATTAATATAAAAACAAAAGGCATTAATAGAGCTTAGTATGTAAAATGTATTTCTAGTTTAAAGTATAACATATTCATGATTAAACACCTGAATTCACTATGAAGTAACTATTATGTGTTTAGACTTTCAAAGAAATAACACCTTAATATAATTTTTAGAATGATCTAAATAAAATGTCTAATTTTTTTCAATAAGATTTTCAATAATTATTTCTCTTTTAAACTTCACTAGGAGCACTATGGTACTCTGAAATAAAAGTCAGGCTTCTTTAAAACATTTCCTATCACCTTTAATAGTACTAATTTTACTTCAATAGGATGTAGATTTTATAGATTTTGTAGCATGCCTATAAGAAATTTCTTTCCCTTCACCCCCTTGATTCCTAAATTACTTTAATAGCTCTCTGGAAAATTATGTAACTGGTCATAATGGCAAAATTTGCAATTGATTGATGTTTACCTAATCTATAACCCAGATAATCCATCGGGGGGAGTGTTATTTGGGGAAATAGATAGGCATTTGAGAAGAAAGCTTATTGATCTTGGATACTGGTAGTGATTCTCTAAAAAGCATTTGAATTTTGAGGTCAACAGAGATCATATAATAAATTACGGCCATTTCTCTAGTTAAACACATATTAAGATTATTTTTTACAAAATGTTATATTGTGTACTATCTATATATTCTTGTGTAGCATACTCTACCTGTTTTCTCTGGGCTTAATCACTCAGTCAGCTTGTACTCACACTGTTAGTTCAGCCGTTCCCAAAGTGGGTGGCCACATTACTGGAACTAACTCAGGGTACTAGTGGTAACCCTGATATGGGGAAGCTATCTGCCTCCCTTTCACAACTGTATCTCTGAGTCCCTGCAAGTATGATTCTCATTTTAACAAAGCAGACAATATTGACACTACTGACTCAATCCGAAAACATTAGTAGATTGTAATATAAATTAATGTAATTAGGATTAATGTAACATATTTAATTAAAATGGTTCTACTCATAAACCTAATTCATACTTTCTGAACAATGTAGTGTCTGTAGGAAAGAGTTGTAGACATAAGTTACAAGGAGAAATATAGAAAGGGAAACTCATGCTTCCTGGGCAATTCACTATTGTAGACCGAAGATCTTTATGTCCACTTTCTGTAAAACATTAGTTCCAAAAAAGTATCAGATATACTCAAAAAATGGTTGATACCCAGAAATAATATAGTTAATGTGTCTAAGGAATAAAGATCTGACTTAGCAAATTCACATATAATCCCAAAATTCTCCTCCTATGGTTAGAGGCAAGCAACTAATTGAAAAATATTTAGTAAGCTCTATATTCTGGTACTCTCTAGGTGTCAGCTATTGCCCTTGTATTCAGGGGAGTGAAGATGTGTATATGTAGACAAAGATATATGGTATATAAAATGATTGGTTGTAAGAAGGGAATCTGGAAGGAAGGGAAGGTGGTCATATTTGTAAAAGCTTCATACAGTGGGTAGTCTATTAATTGACCCTGGAAGGATGCGGGAAGAAATGGGGGCAAGAGGAACTTCATATTGGCCAATGCTTAGGCATGGGAACAAGAGATTTAGAAACAATTAGAAGGCCAGTATAGTTAGCCATAATACGTATGAATGAGAACATTATTTAATAGGAATGGAAAAGAAGGTAAAGGAAAGTTTATGACGGGCCTTAAATTGTAAATAAAATGGTTTCTGCTTGATATGAGAAGTTAAATGTGACCCACGAATATTTATTAATTGGAAGTATAAGTGGTCAAATCTGTACTTTTGAAACAATAACTGTGTAGAAGATAAGTTAGAGAGGGGCATAAGCTGAGGCAAAGAGAACAATTAGGTTTCTTCTACATTAGGCCAAATAAGTGTCAATGAGAGGCTGCACCAGGATAGCAACTATGAGAGAGGAGATAGTTGGACAGATTTAAGAGATCTTGTTGAGGGAGAAAAGACAAGATTTAGCAAATGTACGTGGAGTGCATTACAGTGAGGACTAGAAGATGACAAAGCAACTGTAAGCCTGGGTGGCTATAAGGATTATTATGCCCTGGAAAGAAATATAAAAGTTCAGAAGAGTCCTGGGTTTTAGGAGAGAAATAACAAGTTCAATTTTGAACATGGTGAGTTTGAGATGCCTATGGAATAAACAGTTCTAAATGTCCAGTCATTCATGATGTGAAACTAAAGTTCAGAAGAGAAACTAATGAGGACACATAGATTTGGAAGCTATAGTCAACAGATATCCTTACGGGGCACTCTCTCAAAGATGGTGGAGGAAAGGCAGGGATTCTTCTGCGCTCTCCACCAAACTCTTCCAAATACCTTTAAATAATGACTGAACAATTTCTACAGCAGTGGAATCCACAAAAAGATGGAGTGAAACAATTTTCCAACCCATGACATCTGAGAACATTGGCAGGAAAGATCTTTTGCATCATAATGAAGCAGTCTACACAAAAATGTAGAGTGATCCCCAGCAAATGAGGAGCAGGCCTCGGGGGTGACTGAATCAGTGGCAGCTTTGGTAGTTTCTAGACCTCTCAGTCCTCAGAGGTTAAGGGGATTGGACAACTGGTCAGAAGGAGTTTTAGAGGGGACCATTTGCTGGTACCAGGGGCAGGATACTGTGGCCTTGCCAATACTTGGATTTGGGTCCAGTCCTGAGCTACAATCACAATCCCAGTTCAAGGAGGAGCACTAGCACAGTATGGAGAGGAGCACATGAATCTTACTCTTATCAGAATTTGTTCAAAGAAGGAATAAGATACATACTCAGTAGGGTATAGAAATACATCTTACCATACAGGAAGGTATGAAAGGAAGGGGATAAGAGAGGGGGTGAAACTGATGGATGGGAGGGCAGTTTGGGGGAGGCAAAAGTCAGAAGCAAAACACTTTTGAGAATATGGTAAAAGGAGAGACAGAGAGAGTAGAATACACAGGGTGAAAATAGGTTGAAGGGAATTATTTATTTGGTAATCCTTATCATGAAAAAAATTTACAGCTAATTTCTCTGACAAAGACTTCATTTCTTAAACACATAGAAAACTGAGTCAAAATTATTTTCTTCAATCGATAAAGGGGCAAAGGATAAGAACAGGTAGTTTTCAGACAGAGTAATCAAAGCTCTCTATACAAGAAAAATGCTCTATACACTATTGATGAGAAAAATACAAAATAAAGCAACTCTGACATAACTGTCTGATTGGCTAATATGACAGAAAAGGAAAATGACAAATGTGGGAGGGGGTGTGAGAAAATTAAAACACTAATGTACTATTGATGAGATTGTATACTGATTCAACCATTCTGGAGAAATATTTGTAACTAGATCCAAAGGTCCATAAAACCATACATATCTTTGGATCAAGCAACACTGCTACTATATTTGTATTACAAAGAGAGAAACACACACACACACACAAACAAACAAAAACAAAAACAAAAAGGGAAAGGACATATGTGTACAAAAGTATTTATAGCAGTTCTTTTAGTGGTGGGAAAGAATTAGAAATTGAGGAGATTTCCATCAGCTGAGGAATGACTAGACAAGTCATTGTACATCATTGTGATGGAATACTATTGTGCTTTAAGAAATAATAAGCAGAATGCTCTCAGAAAACAAAACAAAACAAAAAACTTGGAAAGACTTGCATGAATCGATTCAAACTGAAATGAGCAGAACGACAACATTCTATACACTAACAACAATATTGTATGATGATCTATTATCAATAATTTACCTACTCTCAATGACATAATGATCCAAGACAATTCTGTAGAATTCATGATGAAACATGCTGTCCATCTCCAGAGAAAGAACAGTTAGAGCCTAAATGCAGATCAAAGATATTGTTTCTTTACTTTCTTCATGTTTCTTGCTTTTTTCTTTTTCTTTTGGATTTGTACTTTCTGTCATGGTATGTCTTATATGGAAATGTGTTTTACATGACTATGAATCTATACCCTACATCAAATTGCTTGCCTTTTCATTGAGGGGGAAAGGACCAGGAGGAAAGAATTTGGAACTCAAAATCTGAAAAAAAAAAAAAAGAATGTTAAAATTGTCTTTACATGTAGTTCAGAAAAATAAGTTATTAAATAAGAAAAAAGAAATTCTTACAAATATTGCTGTCCATACTAACAGATGGAAGATGAAAGATGGAAAAATATGTTATTGAAGTCTGGAATCTACTTTCATATCATTTTATATAAAGTTGAAAGGAAATCTTCTTAAAGTAACAGATCTACAATGCCATTTTTTCTGCTCCCCAAATTTTCATTACCATTTAGTTTCCATTACCTAAAGAAAAGGTCCTTAACATGGTATCCATGAACTTATAATTAAGATGAGAACAATGCTCCCATGTTATAGCTACACGTTAGAAGAGAACATGAAAATTACTTTTGCTGTTTGATAACTAATATGATTTTGGTCAAAAAAAGTCACAACGACTAATTTAAAAAAAATCATAAATTCTTAATTTTTCTCTCAACCAATTAAAGCATGATGAATAACTGAAGTCTCAAATATTATTTTAAAAAAGTTTTGCATTCAAATGAATCACCAACAAAGACCATTATACTTTGTGTTTTGGAACCTATCTTTTCCAAGCAGATATTCCCAACTGGAGTCTTGAACTGCAATTCTAGCCAACAAAACACCTGCATCTGTTTTTTCCATGCAGATATACAATTCCCCAAAGTCTTCTCCACTCATGCCTCTAGTCCCTACAATAGTTCACTTTAAATAATCATTGTGTTTTTTTATGGTGTTTATCATAGTAGTTTCTGCAAAGAAAAATTCATGTGCCCAAATTTTATTTTTGGAAAACTAACACTTTAATAATACAAAATAATATGATGATTATATTACAAAAAAGGAAACTATTAAAGAAAGTCACCTTGAGGGAAAATATTGTGATTTTTACGTGTGGGAACTTGAAAATGCCTTTCATTCAATGATCTAAAAGATCCTTTAACTTTATCTCGTGGCAAATATCACTATGATTCTCATTTGGGAAAGTGGGGAAAATGAGAATTCAATTCAGTTAAGGAAGTCTTTTGTAGGTCATGTATGGGGACCACTCTCCACACATTCATTCACACCAGCAGATTGGGTATCCAAAGGATAGCTGTTCACTTTGCTAAAATTCCTAGATGTATGGAAGGGGTTGGGGAGGACTTTTCTCATGAGCACCCACCACTGCACTTCTCTCAATCAGCTTGATATCAGTCAGCCAGTCAGAGTTAATAAGTGTTTAGAAATCAATATTTACTTAGGTGTCATAGTAAGATTGGATGTGGACAAATAAAAAACATATGAAAATAAACAGAAAATGAATTTTTGGTTCAGGAGGGGTACAAAATAAGTAGGATCAGGAAACTCCTTACATAAAGTTGGCACTTCCAGAACTAGGGATTGAAAGAAACTAAGGTGAGGAAAGACAGTATTCCAGTTATAAGGAACCACTTTCTTTTTATATATCAACATTTTAGCTACTTAAAGGAAGCAAAAAGTTGAGTAAGGGACACTGATAAAATCAGCTTGAGAATCATCACAGATAAGTGTTGAAAAGAAATATAAATAGTTCTATGAACATGAGAGAAAATTGTCCTTCAGTTAAATGTATTAAGAAGTACTATTTGAAGGCACAGCATTGACTGACAGCTGATGATGGCTACAGTGCATTGTGGCCTATCTGGTCATTTACATGTGACTGATTTAAGGGTCTTGAAAAATGTTGCTAATGAACTATAAATCAAATGAGGTTTTGTGAACTATGGAGAAATTATGTAAATTATGAAGTCATGCCTGAAAGAAAGATGCTTTTTTGAGTTTCTCATGATCACTTAGAGATGGGTCACTGCTTATGTTGAGGTATACACTTAAGGCATTAGAAGGCAGGAGTATGAAAGTGGTAGAACTAGCTTAAGACAGAAGCCGTAGAGGAAGCTAACCTTAGGAAGAGGTCGGGAAAGAAGGTATTTATAGAAGACAGAATGAAAATGCTAAAAACAAACAAACAAACAAACAAAAACAAACTAATCAGAGCTAACGGACCAGCCCTATAATATTCTGATGGTAATCAGAAGATATTATATTACTGAGAGAAAACTGACTTAAGAAAAGCAAAGTTGAACTCTTTTGCCATCTATAGAGTCTGAAAGGAGGAGGAATTTCTCAGAGGTTTGTCTCTGTTTCCTTTACTACCTTCCAAAAGAGGAAAGGCAGCTTTTCTATCTTCCTCGATGTGAGAAAAGGCATAGGTTTACTAGGATCCTACTGGAGAAAACAAAATTCCCTGTTATTTGTAGTACTAATTATAGAAAAGCTATGTAGCCTTCTCACTATTTAAAACTAAAAACAGAGAAATTCTTCAGGGCCTCAACACAGATATCAACACCTTGGCATTTCTCTCAGTTAAACTAACTGCTTGTCACTAAAAGGGCATAGAACTATCTCAGTACTCTGTTAAGGGTACCTGTGTACTAATAAAGTCTGTCACTGATTTACCCAGCTGAAAGTAGCAGAGAAATGGCTTTGCCTAGCAATAAAGCTAACAAGTAAAAGTGAGGAACAGAGAACTGATGAAGGCCTGGGTCAAGGACATCAAGGCTTGCTAATCAGAATTTTGACTTATTGCTGGAATGTAGATTTCTTTAATCATGTCCCTCCTTGATAAATTTCTGTCCACTCTTCTCCAAGAACACTGGGTACATTGGTGGGCAATTGTGATCCAGGATTGTGGAAGGACTCATGTTTTTATTATTCTTATATTTGCCTTCTATTGAGTATATTGTATTATTGTTCTTGCTTATGTCTTATTGATGGGGTGTTTGGGTACATGTGCTTGGGTCCCAATTCTAAAATCACATTTCTCTTAAAAAAACACATTTTTCCCTAGGCTCAAAATACTATCTCAGGCAGTTTCTCCCCAGCCCACAGAAAGAGCCTGCACCAGCAACAACTATTATCTCCCTTCATGATGAAACAACCAGCTGCACCTATAAAACTCATTAGTCTGAACCAACTATGTACTGACTGAACTGGCTGTGCACTGGGTCATAATGACATTAACTACTCATTGACCAGTCATATGTATCCTAGACTTAGACATACATGTATTCCTTTACATTTATCTTGTCTAACAAGACACTGATGAGAGCAACCTGGTATTTCTAAGCCAGCCCTGACCGCTAGTTGACTTAGTGACATTTCAGGCCTAAAACTACACCTCTAGATAGCCTCCCCCACCCTTGGGCTATTTCCCATTGAACTCTGGGTAAAATAACTTTACAGTAGATATCAAAAGTGCATGTTCCTTTAAGAACTAACCACTTGGTAATCCCACCCCAAAACATCTAGTTAGCATATTTGGCACATGCTTCACTATGGAATATCCTATATAAACTTTACCTATACCCCACTAAGGTTGCAGGTTCCCTAAGAACGTTTGCCTGGTGAAAAGCATGATAAATCTTTACCTTGATCTCAACAATGTTTGAGTCTGTGAATACTTCTCCAGGTGATCTGACCCTGGCACTCTGATCCTTGTAGGGGTCTCACACCCCGCTTCTAGCCCTCATCATCATCATTTAGTAACTGTTTCCTAAGTGAGTATTGTCATTATAACTAATTTTAAATAAATGGCGAGCACAACAATATGGACTCACAGCAACATCCCACACACACTTACCATATTTGTCTGTATTACCCCAAAACAGTTTGATTTGTAGCCAAATAACTGTCCATCCGCAGATTTCCCTTTAACTGGCTAAAGAAGGTATGGATTGAATGAATCAGCCAGCCTCATACTAGTTAGAAAGAGCCACATCCAGGCTATACAGGCATGGGGGATGATTTGTGCAAAGGTATGAAAATAGGAAATTGAATTTCTTATACATGAAGCAGTTAGTAGACCAGTTTGCTAGAATGTAAGATGTATAAGGAGAAGTGACAAGAAATAATATGGAAAGATATTTTGGAATAAGGTTGTGAATGTTTTTTAATTCCAGAGAAATAATATTTTTTTTAGACAAAATCAAAGGGAAGAGAATGGATCCAGGGTGACTAAGAAGTTACTGCAATAGACCAGGTAAGAGGTAATCAAGGTTTGAACAAAGGTGGTAGTCATATGAAAGAAGAGAAAGGAGGAAAAGCATGAAATGTTGTGGAGGAAAAATCCACAAAACTGTTTGTTTCAAGCTACATGAAGTGGGGCTGACTCAGTTCTGCTGCTTCATAGTATAGGTTTGATATTGGAACAAAATAAGATAATTCTAGATCATTCAAGTTGGTTAGTTAATGGAAGGAGATTTATTTAGTAATAGCAGAAGAAGACTATTCAACAAGGACAGACATTTGAGACCCTCCAAGCTTATTCAACTTCGTGAAGGGAGTCACTTGTCTGAGCTGCCCATCATGATCCACTGGCCAAATATTAGAGAGGGGTCCTGAAACTCCTGGTAGCTGTTTTGGTCTCAGGAGACCAGGAATTGAGGTTAAAGGCGTTAGCCTTTAGACCCTTCAGTCAATAAAGTCTTAAGGATATTCTCAATACATTTTTTAAGGAAAAACTATCCTAATTTGCATGGGAGTAGGAGTTAGATTATTGTTCCTGTCAAAGGAGCTGAAGAGAACCATGAAAGAGAATATAGCAGAGGCCCCAGGGCAAAAATCCTGGTGTCTATTCATTGATATGGCAGGTGAAAAGAATGGCTATCCAGCAATGGAAATGGAGAAGACATTATCAGACAGATAGAGACAGAAGAGAGCAATGTTCTGAAAATCCAAAGAAGAGATTTTCAGGAGAGGAGGATAGTCAACAACAATGTAGAGAGGCAAAGATGGCAACTGAGAAAATTCCAAAGGATTTGCAATTCAAGGATTACTTGTTACCTAAGTGAAAAAAGTTTCAGTGAATGATGAAGTCAATAGCCAGACTGCAAATTTAGAAGTGAATGGCAGGTAAGGAATTAGAGGCATCTCATACTGTGTCAATTCTATTAACTTATTTCAAGGTGGCAGATGGTGATGCATAAACAGAAGATACCTGCTTATGGAAATGCATTTGGCTACCCATTGGCTTTGATATCTGAAGAGCTATCCTAGATGATATCCTAGAAGCCTGGTATTGGAGGCTATGTCTCTGGATTTGTCTTAGCAGGGAAAATAATGACATCTGACCACCTGTTGGCTATGGAGGGTAGAATTTTTACTTTTCTGTTATGATATGTCCTCCCACTGCTCTGAAAAGAATAACACCATCTATGACTTCCTTTAATGCTTTTTTCCTGCCATTTTAAGTCTAATTAGCATCATGACCCTTTGTTCTTTCTCCTTTTTGTCACAGATATAATATCATTATTTGTACCAGTTCATGGAATCTCATTAGCATAGACTTAGGAGGTCTATAGGAATTATAATGGCAAGCTGCTACTATGGAAAAACAGAGTACAATATGGCAGTATATGACAACAGTGTCCAGACGGAGACTTCCTAATGTAGCCCTTGAGTTTTCAGTGATTTTTGTGTTTTGTGTTTTGTTTTGTTTTGTCAGCTAACAGGGCAGACAGAATAGCTGCAGAATTCCTGTGTTTCTAAAGAGAAGAGACTTTGAAATATTAACCCTGAGGGAAGCTGGAGTTAAATTCCCCACCCTTAAAGGTGAAGTGAAGGAGAAGATAAGACTAGATCCTGGGAAGGGACCTTAGGATAAATGGCAGTTTCCTTTGGTCAAAATACTTAAAGTTAATGGAGGGCTGCAGTACTAGGAGAGCATGGGTCAGAATTAGCACAGCCTCTACCTGAAGCAGTATGTTAGAAATAGAGAGTTCCAGGCCAAGGAGTAAGGTCTACAGACAGTATGATGCACACAAAATTAAAGAGAAAAAAAATAATCTGCAAAAATACGAGAGTTCATAACAAAGGGGTTCTGAGCTGTGTCCTTTCTATTCATTTGTGTTGTTCTGTAGCAGTCCGAGGCACAGAATTAAGAAACTGGTTCCTTATTTTCTATTAATTGTTTAGACCAAAAAAATAAAACATTCAAAGAAAAGGACCAATTACTAATGGTATAACTTTGGTATGTGTAATGGCAATCAAATTAGGCTCTTTTGCTATTTTTGTTTTACTAAAAGTGTCTCTGATTAAATAATGTGATTAAGGAGGATTTTTCCTACCCATTCATGGATGGGCCCGCCCATCCTGGGAACCTTGATTAGGGGAGTTGTTTTGTTGGAGGTTCCCAAGTACCTTTTTGTTTTTTCTACTGATGCAATGAGTCAGAGAGTTATGCCCTCTAAGTGGTGGAGGCCCACACTAAAACCTAAAACTTGATGCTTCCCTTTCTGGTAACTGTCTATGTATGTAATGGTCAGACATTTGTATGTATGTAATGGTCAGGCAGTTTGGAAGCACTGTCAATGGATTTAGTTTTGATTTCTCTGAAATTTTGATTTTCTCTGACACCTGTACTTGATTAAAATGATTGTTAACCTCTTGAAAGTTGCTTTCATTTTATGAATGCAGATCTAAAAACCTGTGCTAGGAGACCCCTGTGTATGCTGGGGTGCTTACTAATACAGTATGTTATAAAGGATTCCATCTGAATACTTACTGAAAAATCAACATTATTTTCTCTCTGAACTGTGAAGAAATAATCTTCATTTTCTAATAAGTAGACCAAAAAGTCAAATATTTCTGCATTTCTTTAGTCTTCTTCATGATTTATTAGGAAACTTGGAGTTCTTTTAAAGTATTAATATTGCAAGTTCTTTCTTCAGTAAGTTCTACTTTAAAATAAACAATTTCCAGGAACAGATGCCTTCATGCACAAAATGTATCATCAGTATGAACAAATCTCATGTAAAGAAAGTCAAGAGGGAAAACTCGCTGTTGATTGGGAGTGGGAGGGAGGAAAGCAGGGAAGATTTTGTGGAAGATAGCATTTGAAATTAGGCCTTAAATGACAGAAGACCAAAACTAGCAGGGGGAAAGACATTTAGGCATAAGAAATGGTTTGAGCAAAGGTAACAAAGCAGGAAAGTGCTGAGTACGGGGAGGGGAAAGTTGAACAGGCTGGAAAGTTAGGGTGGTGCCAGAGTGTGGAGGATTGAAAATGCTAGGCAAAGAATGGTGAGAGTCACTTGGTTGGGAGGAGGGAGTGCCTAAGGAGTTCTGAGCATGTATGTATGTCATGATTGTATCTACCTGAGAAAGATTAATCTTGAACTTTTATGAAAGATGAATGGGAGTGGGGAAAGAAGGAGGTGGGAAGACCCATCAGGAGGCTCTGGCAGTAGTTCAGGTGGATGCTTTTGAGAGCCTGTTTTAAAAGAATGATCCTAGTGAGAGAGAAGAGTGTTGGATGTAAATGATACTAGATTGACAGCCTATAGGGGGGGAATAGCATTTATAGTGAACCTACTATGTGCCAGATAGGTGCTAAGTACTTTTTACAATTAAGGAAACTGAGGCAAATTGAAGTTAAGTGACTTACCTAGAATCACAACAGGTAATAAGTGTCTGGAGCTGGAGCTGACATAAGATCTTCCTCACTCCAGGCCCAGCACTCTATCCTCACTGTGCCAGTGGTAGTCTGTATATGAGAGGTAAGAGATAGGTTAGGATAGCAAGTCTCCTAAAGAAATTGAAAGGCTGTGTGGTATTACTGACAGTAGCTACAAGGCATGAGAGAGAAGTAGCAGGTTTAGAGGAAGAAACAAGGTTGTTTTTTCACCAGAGCTGCTTTGAAGTGCCTTTAGAACAAACAGAGATATTCTGTGGGCATTCAGAGATAGTAGATTCATAGATTTAGAAACAGAAGAGACCACAGAGTAATTGTTCCTATCCTGGCACTCTCTTACCTTGCCAGTGTTCAGTGAATAGATTTCAGGGGATCTATGAACTTGGATAGAAAACAAATGAACCTTTTTTATAAGTATTAGCAGAGAGGCACCAATTAGTAACAACATCAGATCCTAAGTAGGTTTGCAATTATATACAGCAGGGGAAGTAAGCAGTTTCACATGAATTTTGTAGGTAAAATCAGGATACAAAGTGGACAAGGCGCACAGTGATCTATATACTGGGAACAGTAAGTACCTGACACATACTCCTGCTGTCTCCTGGACTGGCACAAAAAGGGATATCGCATCTGCAACCAGAGAGAGAAAGGTAAGTGGGGAGTGGGTAAAATGGAAAAAGATGAGGGCAAGAAATGGAAGAAGAAAATTATATGAGAACATATTGTAGTTGGCCTTAATTTCTTAAATGATGAGGCTAAATTATCTGTTCTAAATGTAGAAAGAGGAGATAAGGATGAGCATTTGAGGAAAGAGTAAATAAAATACTTCTGAACAGTTAGCATGAGGAATGAAATAGGAAGGTGATAGAGAAAAGAAGGTCCAGGTAAGGTTGTGTACCATAACTTAGTTATGAGTGAAATTGATTTTTGTAGTTTGCTTCCATAATTTTGGGGAATCTATGAACAGATTATATATATATATGTGTATATATACATATATATATATGTATATATATATGTGTGTGTGTGTATGTGTGTGTGTATGTATGTATGTGTATATATGTATATACATATATATGTATGTATGTATATACACTTATAGATACATACATACATATATATGTATATAGGATATGCTAAGATAAAGATAAAAGTATGGAGAATGGCAGGTCTATAGAATAGGAATTCTAGCCTAGTAATTAGTGAAATGGTAAAGTGGAGGAGTGCGGTGTTATAACTGAATATGGTAAAAAAAAAAAAAAGTGAGAGAAACTGATTGGGGAATAAAGATGGATTAAGGGACCAGCAAAGTCATAATTAATGTCTATTATGTAAGAGAACATAGGACAGGTAGATGGAGAGAATCTGGAGATCTGAGACTGAAATTTCATTGCTGAGAATTTTTTTGGAGTTCTTGAATTCTGAGAAACAAGGAAGCCTGAAGAGAGTTAAAGAAGATATATTACTTGTGTATGCTCCTCTGTTATTCTGTACTCAGGTCAATAAGCATTCACTAAACACCTTCTCTGTGCCAGGAACGGTGTTAAGTACTGACTAGACAAAGAAAGATAAAAAACAGTTCTCGCTCTGGGGGAGCTCACAATCGAACACCTGGAGACAACATGCAAACAGCTATATAGAAACAAGTTTTACGCAGGATAAATAGAAAATAATCTACTGGGGGAAGGCATAGGAAAGCATCTGAACTTTGTGTCAGAGAACTTGAGTTGGAACCTTGGTTCTTCCACTGTGTGACCTTGAACAGTAGCATCACTGCCATGGTGTTGAGAAGATTGAGGTCGTGTTGTTAAGCCATGCATGTAGATACTGGCCCTGCAGAAGAAACGTATTGGATTTGAAATCAGAAAAATTCAATGAAGTTCTAGCTGTTATTTATTACCTATGTCACTCAGGGCAAATTCTTTGATAGGCTTCGTAGGCTTCATTCTTCTCAGGTATACTATGAGAGGGGATAAACTAGCAGATATCCAGGGTGTGGTAGAGTCAGTTCTAACTGTCTTGAAAGAGACGAATGTTAAGTTTTTAGCGTGAGCATTTATGCCTGGGAAATTGGCAAATGCTGCAAATCAAGGCTTGGTTAATTATTGTTTTGCTGACTATATAGAAATAAGTGATGGAAAAAATATCAATAATGAAGATTCAACTTAAGTGTATTATGCATATTTTTTGAAGAGTCAGTTGTTAAACATATGGCAGCACACCACTGTGCCAGCTTTAAATATTGTAATGGTAATGAGAGAGCAAAAGCTAGCCACTGACCTCATTGATTTAGAATGACTTAGAAGTCTGAAAATAATTAAAATCAGGACGGGTATAGGGCAGCATAAATAGTTTGCATATATTCCAAATAAGGAAAGATCACAGTTAGGTCATAGTAGAACAATGAGGAATATATCAACCATTCCTCCTTAACTTCAAGGAGAGTGAGTAGAGAAAATTGCAACGCCCTGAAGAGAACTGAGTTTTTGGTAAATCAAGGAAGAGGAAGGGATGTTGTTTGAGTAGATAGTAGAGCAAGAGGTAGGGAAGTTTGGAAATAGAGCAGAGCTTATAAAGACATAGTGGTATGAGCTGACAGATGGATAAACTATGTTAAACTGAGCTTGGTGAGAACTGGGGTTCAACACGGTAAATAAGCTCTTGGGAGGAGGTACCAGGAGTATGCCACCTGTCATCTAAGAAAGTGAGATTGGCTGAGTGAGATTGAAGAATAAACAAGAAAAGAAATAAAGTGGAGGGGCAAATCTAAAGAACTGTGAGGACAGAGGACTAGCAGAGTTAGTCTCTTCCAATGTTTGAGAGTGTCTTAAATCTCATTGCAGCTGTTCTTTTGGCCACTTTATCCTGTGGGAGTTTCTTATCATGTGGATTATTAGCTTCAGAGCCAGAATTCATGCTCAGGTCTCCTTATTTCACAACTAGAACTCATTCTACTGTACCATAGCAAACAACACATCTGTTCCTACACTATCGTGCTTTATCAGAAATCTTTCAAGGGTGAGTCAGGAATGTAGCTGTTCTGGAGTCAGTTTCAATCAGGGGTGTGTGTATGGGGGGAGGTCAGGAGTGGAAAGTGCAGGAGATGACCTGCTGGGTCTAGAGTCTAATCACATAGTCGTCTTCCTCTTTTCTATCTTTTTACTCCTCTCTGAATATTTTATCTTCTGCTCATGAGCTTTTGACCCTTAAAGGTTAAGAAGGAGGTTCTTACCTACTTAATCAGCTCAAACCTTGGGCACTTTGACTGAGCCGTGCCAAAGAGAGCGCTACGAATCTCTAGATCACAGCGATAAATGTCTTAAATGAGTTTTACAATGTATACTCAGGCCAATCGATCAAATTAAGGACTTTTGTATGCCAGGAATTGTGCTGTACTCTGGAGATAAACTAGAGCTATGATTTCATTGCTATGTGGATATTCTTGTACTAATTAAAAGCAATTCCATTGCTGCTACTTAGAGATTTGTCTTGAGCTTTAAGTACTTAAGCTAGTATTCAGTACTCATAACCAGGTGAATCAGAAGCAGTACACATTCAATCCATCTCTTCTTATCACTTGACCCTCTACTACAGGAGTGTCAGACTCAAATAGAAATTCATGCATAAGAATCCCTGCTGACCATATATTGACTCAGAAAATTACATATTAACATTATGTATGTTCTGTTGCATTTTGTTTATTTTGGTAAATATTTTTGACTACATGCAGCAGCAATTCAGACTATGTATTCAACATCTTTACAATATTTTACACCTCTAGACTCTGGCTGATCATGTGGGTAAGAAAAATGATGGACTCTAAGAGGCACGGGGAGGATGAGACCACTTTAAATTTTTGAGCTTTCTAGTCTTAAAAATTAAACAACTATAAAGGGAAAAAAAGGAAGCTCATGAAAAACAAAAGAAGGCATCAAAGAAAGCACTTAAAAAAATAAACTAGAAGATGGCAGAGTAGAAGAATGAACCTACTCTTAGCTCTATCCTCAAAACCCATAAAATACCTGTAAGAAATGACTCTAAAAAAATTCTAAAGCAGCAGATGCCACCAAACAACAGAAGAAAAGAGATTTCCAGGCTAAGACAGCCTGGAAGGCTGACAAGAAAGGTCTATGGCAGTGGGCGTGGAGTGTAGTTCAGTGTTGGCCATGTGGCACAGCAGGGACAGGACTGGAGCAGGCAGAATCCCAGGCAGCAGCTGCAGTTCCAAGATTTCTCACCCCCAAATGCCAAAGACAGCTTCAAAGGTCAGTGAGAAAGCTCTTTCATCTGGGTGAGAAAGGAGCAGGATCCAACCCTAGCCTTTGGCCCAGAGCAGCACGAGTCACTGTGGCCATTTATGGAGCCCTTAGCCTAAAGACCCTTGGGGAATTGAGCAGCTGAGCTGAATCTCAGCCCTGAATGGTAGTCCTAGGATGAGGAGAAGCATTGGCATGGTGAAGCTGGAGGCAGTGGTGGAGAGGGTACCCTACTTGCAGATTTTGGACAAAAAAGCCTATGGTTGCTCCCAGACCAGAGTGCAGGCCAGAAGAGGAGGAAACTCCTCTCACTTGATTTTGCCACCTTGTAGGAACTGAGAACTTACAGGTCCCTAAAGTATACCCTCTACTTGACAAAGGACTCAAAAGTTAAGTAACTGGTTGGGAAAATGCCCAAAAAAGGGAAAAAAAATAAGACTCCAGAAGGATACTTTCTTGGTGAACAGGTATTTTCCTCCATTCTTTCAGATGAGGAAGAACAATGCTTACCATTAGAGGAAGACACAAAAGTCAAGACTTCTTCATCCCAAGCCTCCAAAATAAATATGCAATTGTCTCAGACCATGGAAGAACTCAAAAAACACTTTGAAAATAAAGTAAGAGAGATGGAGGAAAAATTGGGAAAAGAAGTGAAAGCAATGGAAGAAAATCGAGAAAAGTAACTCAATAGCTTGCTAAATGAGACCCAAAAATATGCTGAAGAAAATGATACTTTTAAAAATAGACTAACTCAAATGGCAAAAGAGGTCTAAAAAGCTAATGAGCAGGAAAAATGCTTTAAAAAGCAGAATTAATCAAACGGAAAAGGAGGTTTAAAAACTCACTGAAGAAAACAGTTCTTTAAAAATTAGAATGGAGAAAATGGAAGATAATGACTTTATGAGAAAGCAAGAAATTCCAAAACAAAACCAAAAGATGAAAAAAAAAATTGAATCCTGTGAAATATCTCATTGGAAAAACAACTGACCTAGAAAATAGATCCAGGAGAGACAGTTTAAAAATTATGGGGCTACCTGAAAGCCACAATGAAAAAAAAAGAACCTAGACATCATTTTTCATGAAATTATCAAGGAAAACTGCCCTGATATTCTAGAACCAGAGGGTAAAATAAATATTGAAAGGATTCACCAATCTCCTCCTGAAAGAGATCAGAAAATAAAAATTCCTGGGTATATTGTAGCCAGATTCCAGAATTCCCAGGTCAAGAAGAAAATATTGTAAACAGAAAGAAACAATTTGAGCATTGTTGAAATACGATCAGGATAACACAAGATCTAGCAGCTTCTACATTAAGGGATCGAAGGGTGTGGAATATGATATTCTAGAATTCAAAGGAACCAGAATAAAAACCAAGAATCACCTAACCAGCAAAAGTGAGTATAATACTTCAGAGGAAAATATGGTCATTCAATGAAATAGAGGACTTTCAAACATTCTTGATGAAAAGACCAGAGCTGAATAGAAAATTTTGCTCTTAAAGAGAAGAATTGAGAGAAGCATGAAAAGGTAAACAGGAAAGAGAAATCATAAGGGACTTACTAAAGTTGAACTGTTTACATTCCTACATAAAAAGATAATATTTGTAGCTCTGGAGACTTTTCTCAGTATTTGGGTAGTTTGGGGGATTATATACATGTAGGCAGAGGGCCCAGGTTGAGTTGAATAGGAAGGGTTGATATCTAAAAAATAAAATTAAGGGATGAGAGAGGAATATTTTGGTAGGAGAAAGGGAGAAATGGAATGGGGTAAATTACCTCTCATAAAAGAGGTAAGAAAAAGCTTTCCAATGGAGGGGAAAAGGGAGGAGGTGAGAGGGGAAAAAGGGAAAAAACTTACTCTCATCACCTTTGGATTAGAGAGGGATTAATATGCATACTCAATTTGGTATGAATATCTATCTTACATTACAGGAAATTAGGGGAGGAGATAAGTGGAGTATAGGGGGGATGATAGAAAGGAGGGCAAATGGGGTGAAGGGGTATTTTTGGGGAGGGACAAGGTCAAAAAAGAGAATAGAATAAATGAGGGATAGGATTGGATGGAGGGAAATATAGTTAATCTTTCACAACATGACAACTATAGAAGTCATTTACAACACATATATAACCTATATAAAATTGCTCACCTTCTCAGTGCTGATGAATGGGGAGGGGGGAAGGAAGAGAAGTTGGAACTCAAAGTTTTTAGGAACAAGTGTTGAATATTGTTCTTGAATACAGCTGAGAAAAAAGAAATACAGGTAATAAGGTATAGAAAGGTATTCAGAATGCATGGTGTCTTGAGTGGGGGAGGGGAGAGATGGGGATAAAATCTGGAACTCAAAATCTTGCAGAAATGAATGTTGAAAACTAAAATAAATAAATTTTTAAAAAACCTAGTAATATTTCTGGTTGTTGTGAGCAAATATGTTGTTGAATTTTTTTTTAAATGTAGCTTTTTGAAAATGCCCCAATTTAAACTATCCAAACAGATATTATCCAAATGGTCTTTTGCCTAAAGCTGAACGATATCCAATTGTTGTTCTGGTTGTTTTTTAATATTGCTCTATTTGATACTCCTTTCTAACTGAAGGCTAAGGCCCAGTGGTTTCCCAATCCCCCTCTGATTAGCTCTGATGATAGCAGCTGTTACATGGTGAGCTGTATCGAGGTAATCTGAGGCAGAGAAGGGAGAAGAACATTTTTTAAGATTCTCTGAAGCACAGCCTCAAGCAATGAGGCATAGCTGGTGATGGCTGCAGAACAAGCAAGCTGACACACCACCCTGGTGGGCTCTATGAGGAATGGAGCTGCCCTGGTTTGAGTAAAAATCTTTGGAAAACTGAGCCTCAGAAGCAGAATCACCAACTTGATGAATCCCTTCTGCAGCAGTTGCTTGAAGGTCTTGATTTTTGCACACTGTAATCATTGCTTTTGTTGTGGTTTCTTTACACAAACTTGTCCACTGGTTATAATTCCTTCAGTATTCAATCAATATTTTTTAATTATTACCTATGTGTGAGGTAGGTGCAACCTGTGCAGTGTAAGAAAGTAAGTTTCTATAATGTGTTCTTGCCCATTTATATGGTGGCAGAGATTCAATAGATCTTGCCCTCATGTCAGTGTTTATAATTTTTTTTTCTGTCATCACTCTTATTAACTTTCACTTTTCTACCTCTGAGTGCTTCCGAAATTTTTTATTCATCTCATCTGCCCAGACATTCAAAGACAATTCTCTCTAAAAGATTCTAGTCCACTGGGATTAGATAGAGTATGTGTCCAATATAAGGAAGAATATAATAGGCAACATAAGATCAAGATAAGTAGAATAATGTCATGTTCAGAGGGATCAAAATTAATATAGACCAGTGTGGGTTTGTAGTGTAGGAAATGATCAGGGAATACTTGCTTTTGGGAAATGGGGAGCCATTTGGATGATAGGATCGTGGGATTTAAAGCTAGAATATATGATAGAAATTATCTACTAGTATACTCACTTTTCAGGTGAGGCTCACGAGGAGAAATGATTTGTAACAGGTTACAAAGATAAAGCTAGGTTTTAAAGGATGGATAGAAATGGGAGTGATGCACAAGGGAGGGAAAGTCATTCTGTATCTGAGGTTCTTAACTTTTTATCCTGTCATGAACAGGTGTATGTTGGTAAATGTTTATAAACCCCCTCTCTAAATAAAATGTATACAGGACATATTTTAAGGTTACTCTGTATTATTAATAATTTCTCCATTACTTATTATGTCTAGATAATCAACAAAACAATAAATGAAGCTTTATTTTTAACATTTGACAATTTCTGATGTTTTAATTCTCAACATTGAAAATTTAGCAATCAGCTCAACTGGTTTGAGTTGCAGCATATTCTTGTTTATAGACAAGTCTGGTAAAGCATCTGTATCCTTTCTCAAAATAATGTTTTTAAAACATATAGAATTTTAAAAAATGATTATATTGCAATATACCTATCAAACTTTTAAAAAGTAAATTCACAGGACACACTGAAATCTCTTCAAAGAACATTTAGGGAACAGTCAAATCAAGGGTAAGAACTTTTGTTCTAGGAATGGGGTATAATAATAAATGAGACACTTCAATGCATTATATGCAGATTGATTTAATGCTAATGAATTATACAAACAATGAGATAGCCTATGTATTATAAAACCTTAGTATGACATGTTTTTAACTCTATGGCCTTTTATAATTCACAAGAGTTTCTTCAACTGAAAACTGAAAATAATTTGTACTCTCCACCTCAATTTTGTTTTTATCTCCAGTGCCTAGCATAGTTTTTTGTTGCTATGAGGAAAGTGCTTTGTAAATTGTAAAACACTGTAGTCATGTTATAGTAACTGTAACTGTATAGCATGTTAAAGTAATTGTAAAACACTGTAGTCTTATATATAGGTGTTCATTGGAGGGAGACATTCTTTCTTGCTGGTAGTATGAGAGGATACTTGGGAGCATAATGGATCTAATCCTAAAGGGTGAATGAAATTTCTAACTAATAAATTTCATATTCAAATTCAAATCTTCTCATTACAAGTGCAATTTTCTTCCCATTAAGGAAAATTGCAGATAGACAAGTTTACTTGAAGTGAAAGGTATTTGTAAGGGCTGGGGGAATCATAGATCATTGATTGAGCTCAACCATTTTACTGATGAGGAGAGGGTAAGAGTGTTGCTGTAGGTCCCATAGTTAGTCAATACCTGAAGTGGGATTGTATCCTAAATCTTCCTGACTGAAAAGTCCAGTCATCTATCCACTACAGTATACCGTTCCCCTTACTATAAACAAAGATCATGGGCCAATTATAAAGGACATTTTATGTCAGGCTAACAAGTTGAACTTATTTCACCAGGCAATGGGGAGTTACTAAAAATTTTATAACTATTTTTCCTCAAAAAATCAACTCTTACTTTGATTTTCATTGATATAGGGGATATTCAGAAAGGACACTGTCTACCAAAGAATATTGGCACTTGCTACACAAAGTATAGTACTGGAAAGTTGCCAGGGGATTCAGTGACTTGAACAAGGACATACAGCTAGTATATATCAAAGACAGGACCCTAAATTTTCCTGACTGAGGCCAGCTCTCTGCATCCCTATACTACCTCTCTTGCAACTTATGTTCAGTCTTAAAACATGCCCTTTTCATAAGCAAATAATGCCTATAATTTAATTTGCTTGGAACCAGGTCTCCATGACATCTTCTCATCATTTCCTAGCTGTACTAATGTATGTCTGTGTGTGTGTGTGTACCTCCCCCTTCTGTGCACCTTGTTTAGCTTCCTTTTATATGTTGGTTTTACCCATTAAAATTTAAGCACCTTAAAGTCTGAGATTGGCTTGTTTCTTTTCTTTTCTTTTCTTTTTTTTTTTGCATCCTTCTTTGTTAGCACACTGCTTGGTACATAGTAAATACCTATTGAATGACTTTTCATTCTCTCAATGTAATCCATGTTGTTTAATATATGAAGCTGATGCTGCTGTCCAGACATTTATAGGACAATCAATCAATATACAAGCATTACTAAGGGCATCCTCTATATGAAGAACTGTGGCATACAAAGAAAGGACTGGAAAATGTAGAAAGGTGGGAAAGTGTGAAGAGCCTCAAAGGTCAGATAAGACTTTCTGTTTTAACTGGGAAGAAAAAGGGAGCCACTGAGTGTGGGAAGAAGAATGGGGGATGAGAAAAGTGATGTGCTCAGAAGTGCTTTAGAATAATCACTTTGGCAAAAGTACCTCCTCAGAGGATGGAAGGGGGTAAGGAGAAATGACATTTCAACCCCCTTTTCTGCTATACTGGCAGACCCATCGACCCCTGGCATATATTAAGAAGATTCCTAACAGAGTTAAAGAGTATAATCCATACCCATGTAATGGAATAAAGCTATGTGGCCTACGTAGGCATCATCCTAATGATTTTGGACTAATTAACACAGTTGTTCAGTGGGGTAATGAATGAGCCCATTCAATATGTTTGAAACTGTTGTTTTTTTTTTTTTTCTTTTTCTGCTTGTTCTGTAGTTCATACTTTGCAACGGATGTCTAAAAAATGGTCTGCATGTGCCCCGCTTCACACTATCACAAAGAGAAAACAAGTGCTTGTTAGATTTCTTTACTTACTGACCCATTAGGCATTAACAAAGGAATAGCGATCTCCCCTAGATATATTTAAGGAGCTCTTGGAAGACACATGCTCTGCATGGTTTAAGTATCTTTCTGCCTTGAAATTGGGAACCTGGATCAGACAAACTTAAGATCCATTCCAGCTTAAGGACTGCGTGGCCAAAGTGTATTGCTTTTAATAGTGGGAGATGGTGGTTAGAAATAACAGGTTTTCTTTAATGGCAATTACATGAGTTCTGTATTAATAGAAGATTCTAAAAGCAAATATTTATTAGAAATGAAGCTAGAAATTTTGCTCAGCCTTGAGTTACAAAGTTCACATCATGAGAAATACCTCTCACTCTGAGTAAACTATGGAATATAATCCAAAATATAATTTTTAATTACAATTGGCATTTCCGAGTGTAGTGCTGTTGGCAGCCATCTGTTTGAAAAGTGACATTAGCTGTATGAAGAGCTTGATGTGAAAAGTTGTAACACAGTTAGCAGTCTGCTTTAATTCAATGAAAGTTTAACAAGATGAGAACTTCAAAGTTTGCTGCTCTATTAACCCTTGGAAGGAAGGATAGAATCTATTTCTTTGGAAATCACATTCCTTCCATTTTCAATACAATATCACACCAAAATAGCAAATATTTACTGTCAAGAATTCAATAAGCATTTGTTAAGTACCTACTATGTGTCAGGTATTGTTCTAAGTACTAGAGGACACAAACAAGGGGGGGAGTCCCTGTCCTCAAGGAGTTCCCAGTCTAATGAGGAAAGACAAAATGCAAATAGTTACATGCAAATATAAAACATAAAATTGCAAATAATACCAGAGGAAAGGTATTAACATTAAGGGGACCCAAAAGGGTTTCTTGCAGATAGTATTATTTTAGCTGAGTCTCAAAGAAAACTAGGGAAAGTAAGTGGTAAAAAGATGGATGACAGAAGTCCAAGCATGTGGGAAAGCCAGAGAAAATGCACTATGGAGTGTCTTGAGAGAGATACAACAAAAAGGCAGGTGTCACTATATTGCAAAGTATGTGGGTGTGAGAGGTGTAAAAACAGTGCGTATGTGGAGGAGGTGAAGGACAGGGACAAGGCACAAACTCTAAGTAAGAAATTCACTTTCCTCTTAAATCTCCCTTTCTTACTCCTTTCATCTGACTCTAATTAAGACCTGACTCTCTCCAGAGAGCACAATTTCCTTGACCTCACCACACCCACCTCATCACACACTCCCAGTGACCTGGGTGGGGGATTTGGAATATTTCTTGCTTCTCATTGCCACTTCCAAACTCTCCCTCTACTACTATCATTCAGTAACCTCTCTTCCTTTAAGGTAGTTAGTCCATAACCACTACCTAATCAGAGTTCTGGTACAAGTCACATATCAACCTCCAGGAAAGCCTTCTTTCCTAAATGAGTTCAGTACCTGGCTGTAAGAGGAGTTAAAAATCTTCCCCACCTATTAATAGGCCTCAGGTGGGGCTATTAAGGGAAGTTTGATTAGGAGAGGCTTATTTTGTATGAAAGCCCACACCTTTTGTTAATTGTTAATGAGTCAATGGGTCATGAGGATCTTGCTTTGGAGCTCATATCATTGGAAGAGTGTTTGTCTGAGTAGGCCAGATGAGACTCTGGATAGTCATTAACGATCCTCCCTTTGCTTCTACCCCACTTTGAAAATCCAGATGTTAGTGCTTCTCTCTCAGGTAATGATGTATGTATTGTCTATGGTCAGACAGTCTGAAGCCTCATCTGTTGGTCTTTCTGTTTGTAATTTCTGCTTATAATTTCTGTTTGTTTTTTCTTTGAAATTCAAGGTGTTGACTTTTCCTCCTGAAGTAAGGGAATAACATATGTACTTGATTAAAGTAAGACTATTTACCCTGTTTAAGGTTGCTTTCCTTAGAAAAGTAGATCTAAGAACCTATGCAGCAGGCCCTCTGTATGCCTGAGTGCTTGCTGTTACACTGGATCACCAGATTTTTCTCTCCAATTCCTGCCCTCAAACTCAGGTACCTTATCATAGGTATTAATACTCCTTCAAAAAATGTTAACCTCCCAATTCCACAATCTACTAATTTCTAATGACCTCCTCCACCCTGCTTCTGAAATATAAAGAGATGGTTATGCCCTGATTTTATCATCACTCATAAAGGTAGATTTATACATTCATAAACTCTGAAATTCCCTTCTTTGATCTCAGTCTGTTATAAATTTGCTTCTCCCACTGCTTTGTACAGCAAAACCCTGTTCTTTGCTTTCTGTAAGACCTCCAATCTTCCTCCCTCCGTTCATTTCCAAGCCATCCCCCCGGAACTGATTTAACTCTTTCCTTCCTAATGTTGATTCTTTGGTTAAAAAAAAAAAAAAGTTCAAGTCTATGCTGTTCTCATTTCTTGAACCTTTGGTCCTCTATCTTGGCAACTCATTTTGCCCTGCTAAGCCCAATATTTACTGCCTTCAACTCCCATGCTGGTGAAAGAAATTGGAAAAAAATCATGGAACAAGGGTGACTGGGTATCCTCCAAATTTATATTACACTATCTCAACTAGACCTTTGCTTTTATTCTCATCAAATCAAGTTACTCTCCCCCTCAGCAGAGCAGTTTTTGCACACATTTTCAATCTCTTTTAAATCTCTCATAACTCTTCCTCCCTCAACCTCCCAGAGAAGAACCTTGTCTCATACGTCACTGAAAAAAAAAATGAAGTTATTTGCAGGCAAGTCTCTCTTCTCCCTTCCTCCTTATCTCACATCATATAGATGCCTTCCTTCCTCTACTATTTCCTCTACTGCTCTTACATGAAGACTTTACCTTCTTCCTTGTCAAAATAAAATCCTGGTTACAAGTGATACTATTTCTTTCTCTCTTCTCCAGATGAATGACTTCTCTATCATGCCTGATATTTTACTAATCTTCCATTTCTCCCTGCCTACTGGCTGATTTCCTACTTACTACTGATGTGGCCATGACTCTATGGTCCTAAATACACACAGATATTCACTTCATCAATTCATCTAACCCAGCTCTTATCCCATGACTTTCCAAGCCCTTTGTGACTAAATTCTTTGAGAAAGTCATGCTCTTCTTTTCTCTCTATAGTTGGGCTTTCTATGTCTTCCTTTAACTGAAACTGTTCCCTAAAGTTCCCATTGACTTCTCAATTGACAAATCTAGTGGACTTTTCTCAGTCCTCATCTTTTTTAACTTCTCCACAGCCTCTGAAACTGTTGACCACCTTCTGATTCTCTCTCCTTCTCTTTTACCCTCTTTATAACAATTTTCTTTCCTGGTTTTCTGCCTACCTGCTCCTTATCAGTCTCCTTTGCTGTATCTTCAACAAAATCATGTTTTCTACCTGTGGGTGCTCTACAGGGGTCTGACTCAAGTCTTTTTTCTTGATTTATACTATTTCACTTGGTGATCTCATCAGCTCCCATCAATTGACTTGCCATGCCTGTGCCTATAATTCTCAATTACCTCTAGCCTTAACCTCTTTCCTCACCTAGAGAACTATATCTCCAATAGTCTATTGGACATCTTGAAATGCATGTCCGGTAGACACTTTAAACTCAGCATACCTGAAACAGAACACATTTTCTTTGCATTAAAACATGTCTGCCTTCCAAACATTTTTATTACTGTTAAGGGTATCACTATCTTTCTATTAATTTAGCCTCATTTCCTAGGTGCTGTCTTTGGCTTTTCAGTATCTATCAACCTTTATATCTAATTTGCTAAGTTGGCAAAGTTGGCCTAAGTAACATCTTTTCTATTTACCCCCTTCTCTCCTTTGACACTGCTACCACCCTGATGTAGTCCTTCTTTACCTCTCATCTAGACCACTGTAATAGCCTTTTGGTTAGTTTCATTTTCTTAAGTCTGTAGCCACTCTTCCTCCTGTATTCAGCTGTCAAACTGATCTTCCTAAAGCACTAGTCTGACTATGTCACCATCTTATTCAATAAACTCGTGTGGCTATTTGTTATCTTTGAGATCAAATATAAAATCCACTGTTTGTCTTTGTAAGCTCTTCGTAACCTGGCCCTCTCCTACTTTTTTCTATTTTCTTATACCTTACTTACAAAAACTCTATGATCCAGGGGTAAAAGTAAATCCAATTCCTAACCACATTTTCATTGGTTTTTCTCCATGCCTAGAATTTCTCATCTCTACTTTTTAGCTTCCATGGATTTCAAGTTCCACTTTAAATCCTATTTTCTACTATAAGCGCTTCCTAATTTAGAGCTTGTGCCTTCCCTCTGTTGATTACTTTCAGTTTACCTAGACTATATCTCCTTTGTACATAGTATTTTTTTTATTGCAGTTTGTCTCCAACATTAGACTGTTTGCTCCTTAAAAGCAAAGATTGGTGTTTGCCTTTCTTTATCTCCAGTGCCCAGCACAGTTCCTAGAGCATAGTATTTAGTGTAAAATGTTTGAGATTGTGAAATGTTTTAAAAGTCAAACAGCAGATGGATTATTTGATCCTAGAGGAAGTGTCATGGTCAGCCCTGTGCTTTAGGAAGATCAATTTGATAACTGAACAGAAGTTGGATTGTAGTGATGAGAGACTTGAGGCAGAGAGAACAATCAGAAAGCTAAGACAAGCATCTAGGCATGAGGTGGTGAAAGCCAGCACCAGGGTACAGTGTCAAAAGAGAGAATGGAGTATGTAAAAAAAAAAAAAAAGAGATATCATTAGGGTAGAATTAATCGGACTTCAGAACATACTGGAACTTGGGAGAAGACAATGAGGAGTCCAAGATGACAGGTTGGAAGCATAGGTGACTAGAGGCATGGTGGTACCCTTTATAACAGTAAGAAAGTATGGAAGAAAGGAGACTTTGGGGGATAAAGAAGCTTAGTTTGGGAAATGTTGAATTGAAAGTATCTGTGGGATATCTAGTTTGAGATAAACAATAGGCAGTTAGAGAGATGATAGTAGAGGTCAGGAGGGGTCAAGGATGGATGAATTGATCTGAGCATTATCTACATACAAATGATAATTTAATCAAGAGAAGGCAATAAGATCAACAGGTGAAGCAGGATTGAGAAAGAAAAGAAGGGTTAGGAGGGAGTCTTGGGGGACCCTCTGATTAGCAGGTGTGACCTGGAGGAGGATCCAGCAAAAGTGACAGAGAAAGAATCCTTAGTCTGGTAGGCAGAGAATTAACGAGAGAGCAGGGTAGGAAGAAAAATAATGATAATAATGATACTAATGATGATGATGATAAAACACTAGAAGGAAGAGAGTATCAAGGAGAAGAGGGCAATCAACATTATCAAAGACTATAGGGAGGTTAAGAAGAATGAGTATTAAGAAAAGTCCATTAGATTTGAAAATTAAGGGAACACTGGAAAACACATATTGACCTTTTCTTAATGCTTTGCAAGTACTCTATGTTTAATATATTTTGATTTACTTTTTTCATAGAGGTTTAAAGTTTACAAAATGTTTTACATACATTATTTTATTTGGCTTTCACAATAATCCTATGAAGTAGATATAATTATTATCCTTATCTAGGATCAGTAAATGTATGAGGCAGAATTGAATCCCGTTCTTCTTGACTCCAATTCTAGCACTCCATATATTACAACACATTTCCCACTGTTGACAATAAATAGAGGGTCGGGGGGAAGAGATTTTTGAAGACTGACGATTCAACCAAAAGGCTACGACTAGTTTTTCTTTTTCTGACTTTGATTTAGTAATCAGGTTATGTGAGTCATGATTATAAGCACTAATCTTCAAAGAGGAATATTATATAACAGTAATGTTAATCTCTTTTTCTCCTTTTGCCTCCATATACACATACATACACATAAAAACATGTAACTGCTGCACTAAGAGTTCTCACTGCAGTAGTGTTATAGCAAAAATCAAAATGCTGTTATCTGGAACTAGCATGCTTGAACAAGGCTTGTCCAACTGGCATGCAATGGGTGACTACTTGGAGACTTTACTGAATTATTTTTCTGTTGAGTTTGCTCATAAGGTAAACATCCCTTTTAAAATACGCAGATGGAACCGAAGCTAGGCTTTCTTCCCCACAGGGATGGTTTTTAAAGTTGCTGGAAATTCAGCCTTGTGCAGTATATTGTGATTAAACATGAACAAACTGACAAAATCAGCAGTGTTCGACTGATTTAGAATTTATTTTGTTGTCTAAAATATGCTTTTTTATTATACAAGTTGGTCACATAACAAAACAAGAAGAGATATAAAAGTTGCCATTTTAAAACATCAGTTTGCCTTCCATATAAAAAACTTTGCCTATCAGCAACTTCAGTAGATGGCAAATGCCAGTGATTAATCCCCTCTATTACTTGCTAATTGATCCTGAAAGTGGTCGAGTAGTATATAAAATGGGGAGCTGTCAAGGAAATCAAATGTTCGTAGGTTAGGAAAATCTATAGATATGATATGGTATAGTGGATATAGGGCTGAATTTGGAGTAACAAGTTCTGGTTCTTCTATTTCCTACCTATCTAACCTTGCTTTAAGAGTTTAGATTTATTCAAAGCCCTATTTTATATGTGTGTGTGTGTGCATATGTGTGTGTGCGTGTGTATATATACACACATGTGTGTATATATACACATGTACATACACACATATGTAATACCAACTATACTTTGGTTCTTTGTGAAATTATAGTGCTTCTTTTAAAATTTTATTAGTATGTTTTATATATCTTGCATCTGCAAATGTATCTTGCCCCTCTATCTCTCAAAGAACTATCCTTTATTAAAAATAATAATAATAATTTTAAAAAGATGAGAAAAATTAACCAACATCAAAAATGTCCGACATAAAAAGGCCAAACCTGCAGTTCCCAAACTCAGCAAAAATATAGGTTACATTTCCATATCTTTTGTGGGAACCATATTCAGCCATTACAATTTAACAATATTTCAGTTATTTGGGTACAACTCCACTTATTTTGTTATTATAATTGTGTTTGTGGTTTTCTTGTTTCTATCCACTTAATTGTTAACCAATTCATAAAGTACTCCCATAGTTTTGTATTTTGGACTTAGATCGATCCATTGATATTTGGACTATATTAAGATTATTTGCCATGTTATATATGGACAAAGTGGTAACTTAATCTTATGGTAAGAAGATAAGCTTTCTAGAGAATTAAGAACTTAATAGTTAAAAGGGATGGATTATCTATTGACTGTTACATATCACACAACAGTTTCAAAACAGCCAGACACTTGCTAATGTTAATAAAGATACATCAATTTATGTAATTTGTTTTGAAGTGAGCACAAATATTGAGACTTACTCTTTAACGTGAGAGTTATTGGATGTATAGTTGTTTCTTTCTGCTGGATTGTGACTTCGGGATTATAATATTGGATTCAACACATTTGAGTATAATCATTAAATTAGCAAACCAAATTGGTAGAGAAATAATTATTAAAATCATATGCTTGCTAACATTTCAGGAAACCACCAACATGGAGAGAGTGATTATGAATGGCATACTGAAGATTTGATAGTACCAAGTTGAACATAAGAACATTGCCTGAGTCTTGAGTGGGTATTGAGTATGGGGGGAAAATAGAGAATCAGTTGGATGAAAGAAAGATGTGGCAGAATTGTTTTTATGATGATTCCAAGTTTTCCTTTTTAAAGAGGGCAAATTCAAACCTAGTTGGACACATATTAGTTGATATTCCTCTATGAGAAAAGCTATGCTTTCCATGAATTAACATGTTGAAAACATATGCACATATATGTGTATATTCATATATGTTCATATTATATCAACATATAATGTTCATATATATGTTCATATTCATATATTTTGTTCCTTTGTTCATAAAGTTACTGTTGCTCGGTTGTTTCAGATGTGTCTGAATCTGTGACATCACTTGGGATTTACTTGGTAAAGTTACTGAAATGGTTTGCCATTTCCTTCTCCAGTTCATTTCACAGAGGAGGAAACTGAGAGAAACAGGGCTAAGTGACTTCTCCAGGGTTACATAGCTAGTAACATAGTTACATAGTCTGATGTTGTAATTGAACTCAAGTCTTCCTGACTCCAGGCCTGGTACTCTATCCACTATGCCATGTAGCAGCCCTTCTTAAGAAAACTAGTGACTCCTATTTCCAGAGACTCATCACATTACTGCAAGACTTAGTATATAAATACCTGATCAGTTTTAGCCTTAAAAAGTTCAGAGCTCCCAAGCTCAAGTGATCCACAAGTCTTGAGCTTGTCAGTAGTAAGGAATAAAAGTCTATGCTATCACATCAAGACTTACTTAGATTGCAAAGAGACTAAATTCAGCAAATATATTAAAAATTAAGAATTCTTAGATTATAACTTGGCATGAAACAGTAAATATGACCAAAATTAGCTTCTTTTACATAGTTCATACTGAATAACTTCTTAAAGGAAATATCCAAACCTTTATGGTAGTCATTGTGTAACCATCTCACTAGTATGTATAAAAATGTGTATTTATTAGGCCAGAGTAGAATAGAGAGAAGATATGTTGCATGACATCCCTCATATTAGAACACATAGTAGTGGGAATAATAAAGCAAAGAGTAAGATTTTTTTAAAATAATACTTCTAAAATTCCCACAATTTTTATTCTTTCTTCCTTTTTCTCCTTTTTCCCCTATTCACATAAGTATTCTCATGTATTTTCGAACATATATAATTTCCCCAGTGGCTACCATCCTGATTATCCTGAATCAGATATCTGCTCATACCACAACCCGGGGACCATTTTTGTTAGCCAACAAAGCCACATTTAGCTAGGAGAGACAAGTACAAATGTAGGAAAAGAGTCAACAAAATGATTGCTTTTGAGTAGATGATAGGATAATTTACTTAAAGAGAACCTACAAGTTAACTGAAAATTAATTGAAACAATTACTTTAGCAAACTAGGATTATATAAATAAAAGACACTCACACATGTAATTTGCTTTACTCTTTGTTACCAACAAAGCCCAGAAGGAAGAGATGGAAAGAGAAATCCAATTCAAAATAACTGTATAAACTACAAAATATTTGAAAGTTTATCTTTCATTATTTGACAAAATATCCTGGGAAAATTAGATAGCAATTTGAAGAAATGAGGCATACTAATTGTACCATGTACCATGATAAGCTCTAAATGGAAACATGACAGAGATATAAAAGATCACACATCATAAGTAAACTAAAGATGCAAGGGAGAAATAACCATTATTCTCCAAGGATTGATTTCATGACCAAATAAAGGCTAGATAGAATCACAGAAGACAAAATGGACAATTTTGACTATATGAAAATTTCAAAATTTGCTATACACACAAATGGAATATCATTAAAGTTAGATTGGAATCAGATAAATAAATACTGGGGTGGTAGACTTCACAGCAAGTTTCTTTCATATAAGTCTCATAGACAAGATAGAATTTATTAGACTTCAAAAGTCTTAGAAACATTCCATTGGAGATGAATGGCTAAGGGATATAAACAGGCAGTTGTGAAAGGAAGAAATCCAAACCATCAACCATGATCTGAAAATGCTGTGAATCACTAATAATTTGAGAAACAAAAATTAAACAAACTCTGTACTGTCATCTCACTAATACAATCAGAAAATACAACAAATGTAATTACAGTTATTAGTGTAGCTGCAGGAAAACAGGCACACATTTGTGCTGTTAATGAAGCTAAGGAAACAGACATTCTAGAAAGCAGTTTGCAATTATGCCCCCAGATTTGCCAAACCACACACAATTTGACCCAGTCTTATGCTGCTTAGGACTATATCCCAAAAAGATGTTTATAAAGAGGAGAAGTACTAATATGCACAAAAATATTTATAGCAGTTCTTTTCATATTAGCCTCAAATTGGACAGTTAAGGGATATCATTCTATTGTGAGATTACTAAACAAATTATGGTATAATGGAGTATTATTGTACCTTAAGAAATGATGAAATAGATAGTTTCAGAGGTAATAGGGAAGAACTCTGTGAGCTAAAGCAAAACTAGGATAACAACTTAAACAATGACAACAGTTGAAGATTAAAAATCATACAAATAAAAACCACCAATGTAACCAAGGAGATCAATATAATAATTTGGAAGTACAGAAGTTTAAAAATGAAACATGGCACATCCTAAAAGAGATGTGACGAAATTAAGAGTGACACGAATATTTAGGGGCATGTCCAATGCGGAAGTTGTTTTACTGGACTATGCTTTTAATTTTTTAAAAAAACTGAAGGAGGGATGAATGATGTTTTGCTAGGATAAATACAATGTCAAGAAATCTCAGTGAAGGATAGTAGCATATTAAAGAAGAACCTTTGTGGAGGATTTTGGGGAGGATATGAATGGAGCCAAACTGTATGAGAAGGAATGGATGACTTAGGAGTTGCACTGCTATGGGGTAGTAATTAGATCAACTGGATCACAAATCCATTGGTGTTGATATCCTATTTAATATTGTGGACCCTTATTAGTGCTACAATGATACCACCATTCTCTCAATCATCCATAGCCTAGTGACTCATTATAATTTGTTGCTTATGGCACAACATTGTCCACAGAAAACATAGTAGTGTTTGCTCTTACCATTTTCTAGCATTGTTTATTGAAGCAGAACTAAGATTGTAATCTACTGAGATCGTATTTGTTGTTATGTTTATATTGTCTTTATACAAGGCAGACCTATGGAGGATATCTGACTTGTAGTGAGGCAGGCAGATATCCTTTGTCCCATGTTTTTGCACACACATCCCACACATCTTTGTTTCTTATGAATTAGTCTTTTTTAAAGTCTTGTCTCTCACTTAAATATAAATTCAGTAAAGTTAATCTGAAGAGGATCTCAAAATGTAACTGTGTTCAAAACTTGCACCCAGGATCCAGAAGACCCTGCAAACACTTTTTCAACTAAGTCATCCCATACAGCATACAAGCTCCTTAGCCACAGTAAAGGGTTGAGTCAGTTCAATGGGATAATTTCTTGCTGTTCACCACCCATCTTTATTATCAGAGGCTATAACACACTGAAGTATAGGAATCTAGGGGTAAGGTTTGACCATACTTATAGAGGCTATTTTGGGGTCAGGAAAAAATATACCAGGAGTATGTGGTTTACACTTGATCCAATGTATTTATCAATGAATATCTCTAGCCTTTTAAGTCTTTTATGTTCATTCCAGGGCAGCTAGGTGGCAGAGAGGATAGAGTGCAAGGCCTTGGATCAGGAAGACTCATTTTTCTTAGTTCAAATCTGGCCTCAGAGAATTACTAGCTGTGTGACCTTAGGCAAGTCACTTAACATTGTTTGCCTCATTTTCCTCATCTGTGAAATGACCTGCAGAAGGAAATAGCAAACCACTTCAGTATCTTTACTAAGAAGACCCCAAATGGGGTCACAGAGTCAGATATGTCTAAAGTGACTCAAAAACACCAAAAGGTTCATTTCACAGACCTTGTAAATTCAATAGAAGCATGATCCTTTAAGCTAATACCCAATTGTAAGTTCAAATTTCATGAACACTTCCATTGAAACAAAGAGTGTAAATTAAGAAAGTTGGTCAACTTAAGAATCAATATAGAGAAACAGTATTTTTTAATCCTTGAATCCCCAAATTCCCCCCCCCCTAATGATTATTTTAATTTTGAGCTACATATCTGTAGAATGATAAAAGTAGATTTACATAATTCCATTAAAGGCTGACTATTTACAAACTGTGTATAACCATTCTGGGATGTTAGAATCTTTTAGATGAATAGTTAAAGCACAAGCTCAGTGTTACTAAAATGTCCAAGAGCTACTTCTGCTAAAGTGACAGCTTATTCAATGCCTGATACATGAATCCTGGGGCCTGGCTCCAGGGGAATATGTCCAAACAGTTAAACTTTCATAAAGTAACAGCAATCCTACAACTCTTGGGAGAAGTGTATTTTCCATAAAACTTCTAGTTTAGAAAGCATTTTGCATGACAAGACATACATACAAAGTTTTTTTTTGTTTTCGTTTTTGTTTTTTTATTTCTGATATATAAGTCCAATATTTCTACCATCAGCTACATGGAGAATGTATCAAACTCAACCAGCTTTTTATATAGCATCAAGCTGTCATAGCAACAAGTTTAGCTTAGTTTTTTGATAATCCTAATCAGTTATGTCACTCAATAGCCCCTAGATCAAATCCATGTCAATTTAATAGTCTTATGTAGAAGTAGAAGCTCTTTGAGGTACAATTCTGTCAACAACAACACCATTCTTTTTGTCACTCTCATTGTCAGCCTTAGTCATCCTCTACTTGTCATTTTCACTCAACCACATTACAGCATCAGTTGTCAAATCTTGCCATTTCTACATCTTCAACATCTACTACATCTGTCATCTATTCTCCATCTACACAATCACCAACCTAGTTCAAATCTTTATTCTTTCTTGCTTGGACTATTATTGCGATAGACTCCTAACTGGCTTCTTTGCATCAAATTTCACCCTGCCCCATTACATCCTCCACATGACTGGTGATGCAATTTTCTCAATACACAGGTCTGACTGTATCACATCCCTTCTCAATATCAATAAATTCTGATGGTTATTTCTTTTAGTACTTCTAGGGTCCAATAGAAATACTCATCTGGCATTTAAAGACCTTCACTTCACAATCTGACCTCAACTTTATTTTCTAGCTTTTATACACATTTTTTTTCCTTCCACATACCCTCTAATATAGTAAAACTATTTGTTAGACACAGCAGTTTTTCATCTCTGAGTCATCAAGTAGACTGGAATACATATGCTCTTTGATTTTTTTCTCTTGGAATTTTTTAGATTCCATCAGTACTCAGTACAGGGATCATCTTCTACAAGATCCCATTCCTGAACCCAACCACCAGTTAATGTACCCCACCCCTGACATAACAAATTACCTTTCTTGCCATCTTCACACCATGTTGTTTGGACTCTAGCCATAATCTTCCTTTCTCTCTCACCAGAACTTGAACTCTGCCCCAGGAACTATAGACTCTTCATTCTGCCTAGTGTCAGGCCTCTTCTACGTAACTAACATACCATCAAAATGAACTACCAATTCCCTTGAACTTCTCTTCATATGTTGTCTATTGACATTAGAAAGTAAGCTCCTTGGGACTAAGGGCTATCTTGTTTGCCTGTATTTATATTCTTCTCTTCCTCCCTCCCACTTTCCTTCCTTCCATTTTGTGTGATATTTACATGTATGTATGTATGTATAAATATATATATCTTATAAAATTGTTCTATTCTTCTCAAATCAAATTGTAAGATTCTAAAGGAAAAGAAGTGTTTTACTTCTGCCATGCCCCAGTGCATAATACACCACCTGTTACTTTGTAGGTGCTTAATAAATTATTTTTGATTCATTTGATAAAATGTGAGATTTAGTTAGCCTGCTGTGTAGTCTAGAAGGTACTTAACCTCTTTGGGCCTCACCTTCCTCATCTGTAAAATGAGAAAAATGGTCTACACAACCTCCAAATTTCCTTTCCACTTCTAGGCTTTGGTGACTTTCTAAATTACAATGATGGTTAAGAAAGGGGAAAATAAGAAGTTAGTTTTGGCATAAAGCTGATATATTAATAAATGAGATAAGGTAAAGGCTTTAAGATGTTTTCCTCTTTGTGACAGCTAGAAGAAATGTTAATTTACGTCATGATTGCCAGGACTAATGGAAGAATATGATTAGGAGTATCATTATCTTAGAATGTTATTACTTATATTCCATGGAAGAAATAGTGACTAAACTATTATGGTTGTAGCATATCAGAATTGTTGTATATATTGTAGTTGCAGCATGTTAGGATTCATATTTCAAACTTTACCAAGTTCTGAGAATTGGAATCATCCCTGAATCTGCATAAGTGTTTCCTTCATGGTCTGATGCAACTTATTAAAAAAGCAATTTCTAAGATCTGGAGTAAGTTAGAAATGGCAGTTATAGTTAAAAGCTTTATTTTGGAATACATGTCAAAATTTACTGATTTGAAGAAGTATTTTCTCACTATGTAAACTTTAGTAAACAATTGACAAGTGTAGCTTCCAGTGTTATTTTAAGTAAACATTTGCTTTTAGAATCTTCTTTGGAAGATATATACATGCATATATATA
The DNA here is from genome assembly GCF_028372415.1 of Notamacropus eugenii. Lineage (NCBI taxonomy): Eukaryota > Metazoa > Chordata > Mammalia > Diprotodontia > Macropodidae > Notamacropus > Notamacropus eugenii. The sequence goes on from NC_092877.1 coordinate 89,053,469, forward strand.
CATATATATATATATATACATATATATGTGTGTATATATATATATATATATATATATATATATATATATATATATATATATATATATATATATATATATATATATATATATATATATAGTAAAGCTTTTTTCTCCCAATTGAAAATAGACCATGAAGCTTTAGAATCATATAACTATATGATGAGAAAAGGTTGTCTTTTGTCTTTCCTATGGAAGATTATACCACTTCAACTCAGTATATGTGTTACCAGATATTAAGCTATTTCTCAGCCTTTCCATGAGTCAGTGGTCTCTCAACAGCTAGATCATCAACAGTATTGTTTTTTCCCCCCACTTGCCTAATTCTAATATATTTAATTTTATTTTCTTTTTAAAAATTCTTTTATTTGTTTTCAGTTTTCTATAATCACTTCCATATATGTAGACTTTTTTTCCCCTCCCTCTGCTTCCTTCCCCTTTTTTCACCCATTCCCTCCCCAAGATAGCATGTAATTTTTTATAGGTTCTACACATATATTCCTATTAAATACATTTTCACCTTAGTCATGTTGCATAGAACAATTAAAATGAATGGGAGAAACCATAAAACAAAATAAAACAAAACACAGTACAAGAGAAAATGGTCTGCTTTATTCATAGTTCTTTCTCTGGATATGGAAGGCATTTTGCCTTGAGAACATTTGGAATTTTTTAGGTCCTTGCATTGCTATGAAGAATTAAGTCTATTAGACAAATTTCTTACACACTGTGGTTGTTGCTATGTACAAAGTTCTCCTGGTTCTGCTCCTTTCACTCAGCATCAGTCCACATAGGTCCTTCCAAGCCTCTCTGAAATCTTCCTGTTCATCATTTCTTATAGCACAATAGTATTCTATTACATTCATACAGCACCACTTGTTCAACCATTCCCCAATTGATGGGCATCCCCTTGATTTCCTCTTTTTGGTCACCACCAAGAGAGCTGCTATAAATATTTTTGTTCATGTGGTACTCTTTCCCATTTTTATGATCTCTTGGAGATACAGTCCTAGAATCAATATTGCTAGGTCAAAGGGTATGCATATTTCTGTAGCAATTTTGTTCTAAATTGCTCTCCAGAATGATTGAATCACCTCACTGCTCCAACAATAATGAATTAGTGTTCCAACTCTCCCACATTTTCTCAAGCATTTATCATCTTCCTGCTGTGTCATGATAATCAATCTGATGGGTGCCATATGGTACCTCAGAGGTGTTTTGATTTGCATCTCTCTAATAAATAGTGATTTAGAGTACTTTTTCATATGTCTATATATAGCTTTAATTTCTTCCTCTAAGAACTGCCTGTTCACATCCTTTGGCTATTTACAAATTAGGGAATGACTTGTATTCTTGTAAATTTGATACAGTTCTCTATATATTTTACAAATGAGGCCTTTATCATGGACACTAGTTGCAATAATTCTTTCCCAGATTTCTGCTATCCTCCTTATTTTGTTTGCATTGGGTGTATTTGTGCAAAAACATTTCAATTTAATGTAATCAAAATTATCCATTTTGCACTTCATAATCCTCTCTGTCTCTTGTTTGGTCAAAAATATCTCCATTCTCTATAAATTTGACAAATACACTATTCCTTCCACCCCTCATTTGTTTATAGTATCAGGATTTATTTCTAGATCATGTAACCACTGGGACTTTATTCTTGTGTACAGTGTCAAGCATTGGTCTATGCCCAGTTTCCACCACACTGTTATCCAGTTATCCCAGCAATTTTTATCAAACAGTGAGTTCTTATCCCAGAAGCCGGGGTCCTTGGGTTTATCAAACAATAGATTGTTATATTCATTGACTACTATGTCTTGAGTACCTAACCTATTACACTAGTCTACCCCTCTATTTCTTAGTCAGTACCAAATGGTTTTGATGATTGCTGCTTTATAATACCATTTGAGATCTGGTAGGGTGAGGTTACCTTCCCTAGCATTTCTTTTCATTAGTTCCCTTGATATTCTGGACTTTTGTTCTTCCAGATGAATTTTGATATTATTTTTTCCAGCTCTAAAAAATAATTATATGGTAGTTTGATTGGTATGGTACTGAATAAGTACATTAATTTAGGTAGAATTGTCATTTTTATTGTATTATCTTAGCCTAACCATGGGCAACTGAGGTGTTTCCACTCACTTAGATCTGACCATATTTGTGTGAAAACTGTTTTGTAATTGTGCTCGTATAGTCACTGAGTTTGTTTTGGCAGGTAGACTCCCAGATATTTTATAGTGTCTACCCTAGCTTTAAATGGGATTTCTCCCTCTATCACTTGGTGTTGGGCTTTGTTAGTAATATATAGAAATGCAGATGATTTATCTGGGTTTATTTTGTAACCTGCAATTTTGCTAAAGTTGTTTATTATTTCAAGTAGTTTTTTACTTGATTCTCTGGGATTCTCTAAGTATATCATCATATCATTTTTAAGGAGTGATAACTTAGTTTGTCCTTTGTGTATTCTAATTCCCTCAATTTCTTTTTTTTTTCTCCTGTTGCTAAAGCTAACATTTCCAGTACCATATTGAATAACAGTGGTGATAATGGACATCCTTGTTTCACCCCTGAACTTATTGGAAATGCATCTAGCTTATCATCATTGCACATAATGCTTGCTGATGGTTTTAGGTAGGTACTGCTTATTATTTTATGGAAAGCTTCACTTACTCCTATGCTCTCCAGTGTCTTCAATAGGAATGGGTGTTGTATTTTGTCAAAAGCTTTTTCTGCATCTATTGAGATAATCATGTGGTTTCTGTTACTTTTGGTCTTGGTATGATCAATCATGCTGATAAATTTCCTAATGTTGAACCAGCCCTGCATTCCTGGTATAAATCCTACATAATGTATTATTCTCATGATAAGTTGCTGTATTCCTTTTTCTAATATCTTATCTAAGACTTTTGCATCTATATTCATTAGAGAAATTGGTGTATAAATTTCTTTTTCTGTTTTGGTTCTTCCTGGTTTAGGTACAAGAACCATATTTGTATCATAAAAACAATTTGGTAGGACTCCTTCCTCCTCAATTTTTCTAAATAGTCTATATAGTATTAGAATTAACTGTTCTTTAAATTTTTGATAGAATTCAGTTGTAAATCCATCTGGCCCTGAAGATTTTTTTCCTAGGGAGTTCATTGATGGCTTGCTAAATATCTTTTTGTGAGATGGGGTTATTTAAGTATTCAACTTCCCCTTCTGTTAAACTGGGCAATTTGTATTTTTTTTTATTTTTCATCCATCTCATTTAGATTGTCGAATTTATGGCATACAGTTGGGCAAAGTAATTTCTAATTATCGTTTTAATTTCCTCTTCTTTGGAGTTGAGTTCACCCTTTTCATTTTGATATTGGTAATTTGCTTTTATGCTTTCTTTTTTTTAATCAAATTTATCAAAGTTTTGTCAATTTTGTAGTTTTTTCATAAAAACAACTCAGTTTTATTTATTAGTTCAACAGTTTTCTTAATTTCATTTTTTAAAAATTTCTCTTTTCTAGCTTTTTCAGCTGCATGCCCAATTCATTGATCTCCTCTTTTTCTGTTTTGTTCATGTAGGCATTCAAAGATATAAAACTTACCCTAAGAACTTTTTTTGCAGTATCCCATAAGATTTGGTAGGTTATTGCATTATTGTCATTCTCTTGAATGAAGTTGTTGATTGTTTCGATGATTTCTTCTTTAACCCACTCATTCTTTAGGATTAGATTATTTAGTTTCCAATTAATTTTTGGTTTGTCTTTCTATGGCCTTTTAGAACATAACATTTTTATTACATTGTCATCTGAAAAAGATGTATTGACTATCTCTCCCTTTCAGCACTGGATTGTGAGGCTTTTATACCCCAGAATATGGTCAATTTTTGTATATTTGCCATGTATTGCTGAGAAAAATGTATATTCCTTTCTGTCTCCATTCAGTTTTCTCCAGAGATCTATCATATCTACCTTATCCAGAGTTTTATTTACCTCCTTAATTTCTTTCTTGTTTATTTTGAGGTTAGATTTATCAGATTCAGAGAGGAGGATGTTGAGGTCCCCCACTCGTACAGTTTTGCTGTCTATTTTTTCCTGTAACTTCTTTAACTTCTCCTCCAAGAATTCTGGTGCTATACCACTTGGAGCATACATGCTTAGTAATGATATTGCTTCATTGTCTATGATACTTTTTAGCAGGATATAATTTTCTTCCTTATCTCTTTTTATTAGATCTATTTCTGCTTTTGCTTTGTCTGAGATTAGGATTGCTACTCCTTGCTTTTTTTATAACACTTGAAGCACAATATATTCTGCTCCAACCTTTTACCTTTACCCTGTGTGTATCTCCCCATTTCAAATGTGTTTCTTATAAACAACATATGTTATAAATAACATAACTAGGTTTGTTGTTCCCTCCTTGAACTAAATCAGATGAGAGTAAATCTCAAGTAATGCTCCTTTCCCTCCCCTCTTTCCCTCTACTGTTATATATTTTTGTACCCCTTCCTCTGATGTAATTTATATTTTTTCTGCCTCCTCCTTTTCCCATCTCCCATTACAATACATACACACCCTTAAATCACATTTTTATCCTCACATCATTTATTTCATACTCATTCCCTCTATATATATCCCCTTTTATATATCATAATAAATATACACTTCTCAAGATTAACAAGTATCATTTTCAATTTTAGAGATATAAACAGTTTGCCTATATTTAATAACAGTTTTTTCCTCTCTTTACCTTTTTATGCCTCTCTTGACATTTGTGTTTGAAGGTCAAATTTTCTATTGAACTCTGTTCCTTTCATCAGGAAGGTCTAGATATCTCTTATTTCATTGAATGTTCATCTCCTTGCCTGAAATATTATGCTCAATTTTGCTGGGTAATTGATCCTTGGTTGTAGTCCCAGCTTCTTTGACTTATGGAATATGATATTCCAATCCCTCCAATCTTTTAATAAAGAAACTGCAAGGTTCTGTATGATCCTGAATGTAGCTCCTTGATATTTGACTTGTTTCATTCTGGCTGCCTGCAGTATTTTCTCCTTCATCTGGTAATTCTGGAATTTGGTAATGAAATTTCTTGGTGTTTTTAGTTTGGGATCTCTTTCAGGAGGTGAATGGTGGATTCTTTTGAAAACTTTTTCCTGCTGGACAAATGTAAGGTTTCTGGGAAATTTTCCTTGATGATTTCTTGGAAGATATTGTATAACTCCTACCTGATCATAATATATTATTCTCACTATAAGTTGCTGTATTCTCTTTGCTAAAATCTTATTTAAAATTTTTGCTTCTATATTCATTAGAGAAATTGGTCTCTAATTTTATTTCTCTGTTTTGACTCTTCCTGGTTTAGGTATCACAACCATATTTGTATCACAGAAAGAATTTGGTAGGACTTCTTCATGAATCATTAACAATATTTTACAGCAGTCTTAAGTAAGGTTTGATAGAGAGAGCAGCAATGAAAACACATTCATGAAAATCAATGGCTTCTATTTCTTAACATTATATGTGTTCCATTCCAAGAAAGGGCCAACAGTAATGCTTCCACAAGGTGTATCATAGTATACATCTGGCCCAAACAGTATCCACATCTATGTTTCAAATCAAGAGTTCTATGTCCCAAGCCAAGGAATTTGACACAATATATACCACTTTGCTTCTCAAATGGCATTTACTTTCTCAAAGAAGTTCTTTGGAGATTACAGGTTAAAATACCTTGACCTGATCCTTGTCTGGCCCTGAAATAAAATGATTCCAATATGCATCTTTAAGTAAAGAAAGTTAATGACTCTCTGTTTAATTTTGTCAATATAAGCAAATTATCTAATATTTTAGTCAACACCATTTTTTTCTTTAATCTTATGCCCTGTTTCAACTCTCCATATCTCTTTGACAAGTAACTTATTCATCACATCAACATAATTAGTTACCCAGGTTAGGAGATATATTATCATGGTGACCTTTGGATAAATCATTTCTCTTCCTTGGGACTCAGTTTGCCTATTTGTAAATGAGCATGTTAGACTAGATCTGAGATTGTTTACCTGAGGTCCTTAAGCTTTTTTCTATGTTTTTGCAACAATTTCAATATAATCAATTTTCTGATTTTTAGCTGACTGTGTTGTTGGTTATTAACAACTTGAAAACACTTGAACCAAAAGAAATAAAGGGTAAAGGCATTTTGGCAAGCTTTATCATCTCAAAGTTCCATGTTTAAAAGCAAAATAGAAAAGGATTTTGCTTCAAATTTTTCATCTTCTCTAAAATGAGGCCTGTAGGGGTCTCATTGTAAAGGATTCCAAAACCTTTCTAGACCTAAGATCTTATGACAGTAATAATTATTTTATTCCAATGAAGGAGAAATGTATATGAATGCATGATGGAAAGTAGTTATCAAAGTACACATTTAATGCTAAGATCTAGGAATCATCTTCAATTAATATCCTACTCGGAGGATGCCTCATAGCCTGGAGATGACACTGGGGGTCTTGAAAGCTACTGCAGAGGATCAGAGGATCTGGAAGATTTTGCAACTCTAAAATGTCTTCAAATGTGTCCTTAGTAATGAAATACATGTTTGTTCTCTGGTCATCAGCTTTGCTATTCTCAAAGTTCATCATTAAGGGATCAATGAATACCATCTGAGGATTTGTTTTGTTGTGGGGTAATAGGACTGGAATTGAGATATAGAAAATTAGGAAAGACATCTCACGAGATGTTGAGAGAGAATGTCTCTTAGTACTTTCTATTATGTTTCCATTACTTTACCACAATCCTTTAAAAAAAAAGCTAAAGGAAGCTCAGGAAAATATTTTAAAATTCTTTATTTTTCTTTGTTTCGTGGGTCACCATAGTCAAAGTATTAATTTTGTGGAATAATTTGTCAGTGATGAACATTTTCAGATTTAGGGTGGCCTTGAGATTTCACCAAGGCAATATTCACAGCACTGATGATGATTATAAATATTCTGGCATAGCTCTGAATTGCAAAATGTAATGCATGCTCCATGTAGAAGACAGAAGAAAAAAACATTTATTCAGATACCAGAAAACTGAATCCTAACACCATAAAACCAAATCCATCATAGCAACAAGGAAATCTATAAACAAGAACAATGCTGGGGGCATTACCATCCCCAAGCCTTCCCTCTGTTAGACTTCCCAAAAACCAGCTTCCTTAAACAAAATCACAAATAAGCTCTGCCACTCATGCTAGTTGCTGCCTACTCCCTCTTTCCCAGATCTGACTGCTCTGACTCACTTCCTGTTCCACCTCTTCCTGTTCTACCTGTTCAGCAAACTCTTCTGACCACAGGCTCCGTGTGAATCAGCTTTCTATGTGACCCAAGCAGGACACATGAGCCTAATAATGAATGAGAAAGATCTTTCCATTTAAATTAGCATTATACTTGGGAAGGAGGCATATACTTGGAATCATGCTTGAAGTCCTTCTGGCTCAGTAACAGCAGCTGACATTTACATAGCAGTTTAAGGTTTGCCTAAGAGATCAGATGTTACACTAGTATAGTCTTCAAGAACCGAAGATCACCTCCTTGAATCTCCATATGTGCAAGTTAGATTCAGTATTTCATCACTACACTTCCCATTCCTAATCACAGTCATGGCAAGCCCAATACCTCAAAAATATATGACCCTGGTTTTACGAGGACAACGATGAGTATGTGTAGAATTATTACAAATACATTCCCATTGTGGAGGGGAGACATGTCTATGTGAGGAATCACAAGTCTATGAAGACTGATTTTTCAAAATGATGAAAGAGAACTGTTATCATTGCAATTCAATAGCCTACAACATAATTTTCAAAGATGCACAGAGAAGGAATTTTTTTTTTGTTTTAGTGAAATCTTATTCTTCATCTCTTTATTACCACAGCAAGTCCTGGCACTACACATCAGAAAAGTAATAACTTAAATATTGTCAGAAAGAAACAATCTAGAAACAGTTGACAAAGATTATCTCCCTAGGATTATTTTTTTTCTCCTCAGAGAATTAGGCTCATTATTACTATTATATTTAAATGTCTGCAGGAGAGAATTCTGGATTTGCATCAATTTAGCCTTAACAAAAATCCTTTCAAATTTTGTGCTGTATCAGTTGAGTGATCTTGAGCCTCGTTTTGAATTCAGCACATTTCTTATGAATATATTTTAATACATGAATAGTCTGGGAAAAAGTTAGCTAATAGTCCCTATTCATTAAATTAAATATATTTTCAGGTGAAAAAAGTGCCAACATATGCCAGCCAACAAAATATTGGCCTCTTTATCTGACAGAAATTATAGAAGCAGGAAGGAAAAAAACAAGAACAACCTTAAACAACTACTTTCTTCATATTAGTTTGCCATTTCACAATCCAGTGCACTAAATAGCAGAATCCATTGATGTTAAAAACCATCAGGTTTCAATTAGAACTCATGTAACATTTGACTGCCTATCAGAATGGTGATAGACTAGATATTGTTAGGAAGCAAAGACATAGGAACAGTGGGTGCAGATTGTTCCCAGAATTTCTTTCAGATGTCTAGCACATATTCCCTTCACAGGAAGATTAACCTCCTAGAAAATTCCATCTTGCTACCAAATACCATTAACTCCTGTGAGTCATAAACACATTCAATAATAACCATTGACTCTGCTTTGAGAGCTCTAAAAGGATTTGTATGCAGCCTTAATGATGGAGAACCTAACTTGTCATAATTTCCTGAATTTGAATTGATATTTGGAAGTGAGGCTGATAATTTGATTGTTCTGTAATGTGTTAGTGCATAATTTCAGAAAGAGAAATCATTTTATGAAGAAACTAATTAAATGTAAATGAGTATCTTTACACAATGTTAATAAAATTTAAAAAATGCATTTTTAACCTAAAATATAACAGAAAATAGATGATGAAAGAATGCTGTATGGGAAAAAAAAAAAACTTTGGAATGATGCCAGGAAGAAGTTTTCTCTTTCCACCCCATGTCTTCAGCATACTATTTGGTCCTTTGGAAACCCATTCTATTGTTAAAAATTCCTTATCCATCTTCAAAATCGTCCTCATATAATCTCTCTCATTCATGCCACTAGATTAAACCCTACTTTTCCCTGATCACATTTCATCTCCTGATGTCCTCCTTAGGCCACCAAATTTCTGAGTCAAGACAGGTTATCATTTGCTATATCCTCCACTAGTCCTTTCTGGGCCTTCTTCTTTCACTATGACTCTGAAACTTCTCCTTTGAAGTTTAACTATATTAGCTTGTTCAAACAGACCATTTTTTGTATCATAGATCAGATCCTGGACAAGAATATTGGATCTTTTTTTCTACTACTTCAGTTAACATCCTCGTGGTTGCTAACACCCACTAAGTGTTATGATTGCTACAGCAGATCTGCATTCAGGATAGATGTGGTCTATAAATCCTGCATAAAGGGGAATTCTTACAAAATTGCACCATATTATATTGAAGAGGATGGGGTAAATACTTATGCAGATTGCTCCTTTTTATTTCTTTTCCTCTTACCTCCAGCAGGACTTGTTTGTATTGAGAAGCCTAAGCTGAATTAGATCAACCTCAGGTTTGCTGTCTTCCCAAATGATCTAGATCAGAATGGTATATCAGAGCAATAACTTTCTTTGTTTTAATAGTTTTATTTATTTTTAGATTTTGACATTCATTTCCACAAAATTTTGAGTTCCATTGTTTCTCCCCATCTCTCCCCTCCCTTCACCCCATAACACCTTGCATTCTGATTACCTCTGCTCTCAATGTGCCTCCCTCTATCACACCACACTCTTCCCTTATACCCATCTTCTCTCTTTTCTTATAAGGCAAGATAAATTTCTATACCCCATTACCTGTATTTCTTATTTCCCAGTTGTAAGCAATAACAATTCTCAACATTTGTTTCTCATACTTTGAATTCCAACTTCTCTCCCTCCCTCCCCACCAATCCCCAGTGAAAAGGCAAGCAATTCAGTACAGGTTACATATGTGTCATTCTGCAAAAGACTTCCATAATAGTCATGTTGCGTAAGAGTCACTATATTACGCACTATCTTACACTGCCCCCCTTTTCTATTCTCTCTTTAGACCTTGTCCATTCCCAAAAGTGTTTACTTCTAGTTACTCCTTTCTCTCATTTGCCCTCCCTTCTATCATCCCCCTCACCCCACTTGTCTTCTTCTCCCCTACTTTCCTGCAGTGTAAGATAGATTTTCAAACCAAAATTAGAGAGCATGTTTTTCCCTCCTTAAGTCATATGTGAAGAGATTAAGCTTCACTTTTCCCCTCTTACCTCCTCCCTTTTCTCCTCCATTGAAAAAAGATTTTTCTTATCTCTCTTATGAGTGATAGTCTGCTGTATTCCATTTCTCCATTTCTCCTCCCAATATTTTCCTCTCTCACCCCTTAACTTTATTTTATCTTTTTATGGATATCATCTCTTCTGATTCAACACTTGTACTCTGTGTGTGTGTGTGTGTATGTGTGTGTGTATAATCCCTCCACCTACCCAAATACTGAGAAAAATCTCAAGAGTTACAAATATTATCGTTCCATGTAGGAATGTAAACATCTCAGCTTTACAAAGTCCTTTATGATTTTTGTTTCCTGTTTACTTGTTCATACTTCTCTTGATTCTTGTGTTTGAAAGTCAGATTGTCTATTCAGTTCTGGTCTTTTCATCATGAATGTTTGAAAGTACTCTATATCATTGAATGACCATTTGTTCCCTTGAAGCATTATACTCAGTTTTGATGTGTAGGTGATTCTTGTTTTTAATCCAAGTTCCTTTAACTTCTGGAATATCCTATTCCAAACCCTTTGAACCCTTAAAGTAGAAGCTGTCAAATCCTGTGATATCATAATTTTATTTCCACAAAACTCAAATTGTCTCTTTCTAACTGCTTGCAATATTTTCTCCTTGACCTGGGAACTTTGGAATTTGGCCACAATATTCCTAGGAGTTTCTCTTTTTGGGTCTCTTTCAGGAGGTGATTGGTGTATTCTTTCAATATTTATTTTACCTTCTGCTTCTAGAATATCAGAGCAGTTTTCCTTGATAATTTCATGAAAGTTAATGTCTAGGCTCTTTTTTGGATCACGGCTTTCAGGTAATCCCATGATTTTTAAATTGTGTCTCCTGGATCTATTTTCCAGGTCAGTTACTTTTCCAATGATATGTTTCACATTATCTTCTATTTTTTTCAAACTTTTGGTTTTGTTTTGTAATTTCTTGGTTTAGTCTTCTTGGTATAGTCGTTAACTTCCCTGAACTCCACTCTCACTTTTAAAGAATTATTTTGTTCAGTGAGCTTTTGAACCTCCTTTTCCATTTGGCTAATTCTGCTTTATAAATCCTTCTTCTCCTCATTGGCTTTTTGGACCTCTTTTTCCTATTGTTAGCCTATTTTTAACGGTATTCTTTTCTCAGCATTTTTTTTTTGTTTCTCCTTTAGCAAGCTACTGACTCACTTTTCAAGCTCTTCTATGGCCTGAGCCCATTTTGTATTCATTTTGGAGGTAATGGAGGTAGAAGACTCAACTTCTTCTGACAGCATGCATTGTTCTTCCTCATCTGAAAGGATGGAAGGAGATACCTGTTCTCCAACAAAGTAACCTATAGTCTTATATTTTTTCCATTTTTTAAACATTTTCCCAGCCACTTACTTGACTTCTGAATCCTTTGTCAAGAGGAGGGTCTTAGTGCTCCTCCTCCCCCCAGGACCTTGCTCAGGGCTGAGATTCAGATCAGCTGCTCAATTCCCCCATGAGCTTTAGGTGGGGGCAGGGCCTTCACTGAGGGTTTAGGTTCAGATTTCCTGCTCAATTCCCCCAGAGCCTTTAAGATGAACTGCTTGGACAATTGATTCAAGGTGGTTTGGCTGCCACTGTAGCCGCCCACCGCTGCCTCTGCCATCACTCGGGGCTAGTGCCAGAAGGGACCCTGCTCTCCTCTCACCAGTTGGAAAACCTTTCCCACACTGACCTTTGAAGTTTTCCTTGTTGCTTGTGAGTGGAAGGATCTGGGACCCTCCCTGCTCGGGATTCTGCCTGGAGGCCTGTTCAGGTCCTGCTCCTCCTGATGCTACACAACCAGGGCTGGGCTCTGCTCCACTCAGCATCCCATGGGATAGACTTTTCCTGTTGGTCTTCCAGTTTACTTTTGGCTGGAAATCTCTTTCACTCTGTTGTTCTGTGGATTCTGCTTCTTTAGAATTTGTTGAGAGTAATTTTTTACAGATATTTTGTGGGCTGTGGGGAAATATTAGAGTATATGTGTCTTTCTACTCCACCATCTTGGCTTTGCCCCTCCCATAGCAATAACTTTCAAGGTTATATGGGATATTTCCCAGATCCAATACAAAAGCTGAAGATAGGTAGGTAGATAGATAGATAGATAGATAGATCGATAGATGATAGATAGATAGATAGATAGATAGATAGATAGATAGATAGATAGATAGATAGATAGCAAGCATTTATTAAGTACTTACTATGTGTCAGACACTATACTGGAAGCTAGGGCTGCAAGTATGGTGAAGCAAAATAGTCTTTTTAGTCAAGAAGCTTACATTGTAGTGGAGGGAGACCAAACCTAACAAAAAAAAAAAAAACACCCAAAAAATAGAATAGAAAATGAAAGAGAGAGTTGGTGTGGTTTGGAAACTGCTGGGAAGTAGATATCTTATACAGAAAAGGTGAAACTAAAGCTTACCTATCATTTTGGTGGGAGGGCAATGAGGAGGAAGGGCAGAAAATGTAGTATAATCCAGTGATTTCTTTATAAGGGTTATGCGAGGCCTGAGAACTGGTGAAAGAATAGTAAAATAGGCAGATTTTACTTTGTCTCCATTTTCACCCTTTCTTCCACATCCCGTATTTTTTATCTTTTTATCTGTATTTCATCACCTTACCCAGAAAGGCAGAGCTTTTTTGCTGACCAAAGTTTGTTCAAACTAACTTTATTCTTTTCTCCAATATTTCCTATTTTTCCAAATCTAATCTTATGCACTAAAAACTGTCAGCCAATTTGGTTAGCTCATTTAAGTAAATCACATTATAGTATGAATGTCTTGTTTATTTAGGTAGACTGTATGGGAATTATGGTCAGGGAGCACAATTTACACACAGTACCTAGCAGAGTCATAGACCCACAATAGATCTTTGATGAAGAGTTATTGTTTTGAATTCTAATAGGAAGATGTTTTAACTGTCCTCTTGATTGCTAAAATAAATACATAAAAGCCCTGGCATTCATTGTGGTGCAGGGTAAGGAAGTTAGAGTTCCTTTAAAATAATATATTACTGAGAACCTATAATAAAAAAGAAGTGAAGGATCCTGGGGAAAAAAGTTATCCATGCGTCTAGCATACTTTTTTCTCCCAGTGGCAAAGAAGTGGTGTATGATCATTGTTTTCTCCTTCTCTTTTCTTATCCCATTATTTATATCAAAAGGGAAATGAAGAAATGAAGACAGATATTGGACAAAAAGTAGTGAATCTCTTCTACAGAAGACTGAATTAACTTTAAGGAAGAGATAAATGTCAGTATTTTGAGCATTAAATCCTTCCCTCTTAAATGTCATCCCTACTCAAACTCTGGTTTCTTATGGTTGGTTACCTCTCACAGAAAATGATGATGATAATTATGACAATTTAATAGTTTTTGTTTTCTACTCCTACCATTTTCTGAACTCTGTCATAGCCATTAGAAGCATATTTACAAAGATTATTAAAGAAGTGGGTTGTTTGGGACAAAATGTCTCTGGATTTTGGCAAGAAATTTGATAGTCTCTCAGCATGTCCTTCTCTACAAAATTGGGAAATGCAGATTGCATCACATTATGTCTAAGGAATTCACTGCTGACTAACTGCATTCAATGAGTGCCATTCTAGAGCTTTCTCTCTAATGGAGCTCTGTGCTTTAAGTTTAACAGCTTTTTGTAAATGTCTGGGATAAACAAACAGACTATACGATCATTCAATGTGTAGAAAACATGAAATTGGAAAGGATATCTAATATACTTGATATCAGAAGTAGGATCTAAAAGTTACAGAACTTAATGAAATAAAATGTATAACAATGAAAGAAAAGTCCTTCTCTTTAAAATTTAAAAATAACAATTATACAGTATAGATTAAAGAGACACAGGATGAAATTAATGTGGAAAAAAAATCCAGTTTAGCCAGTGGGTTAAAAATGACTTGATTCATTAATTACAGAGCACTCTTTCCCCTCCCCTTTACTCCTCATTCTTGAATGATAAGGCCAGGGGTAGTAAGCGGCATTCTTGTCTTCCTTATAGCCAGTAATAGGTCATTCCTCTCACATGACTGCAGAATATACCATTCTTTGAACTTTATGACATTCAGTCATATCACCCTGTACAAATAATTGTAAGTGACATTCTAGTAATTTGTTTTCCTTTTCTAGTACCTTGAACCTCTGGGTCAGTCTTTCTTTACAATGCAACTACAATCTATGTGAATAAAGGATGACAATTGGTGAATGTTTTTAGAAGTTATAAAAAGAATGGAAGCAAGGGTATGCCACAGATACTAGTCTTACTGAAGTGTAACTCTTCTCCAGTAATATGAAGGAAGGAGGAAAAAGAGGGTGATGACTGCTGAGAATGTTAGGAAACTAAAAGAACCCTTGCCAGATGGCTTTAATCTTAGAGAGATGGACTGCGTCTTAATTTGCTCTGTATGGTTTATTTTATGTTCTCTCATTTCATCTAAAAGTATTTTAGAAATACTATGGTTTAGATAGATCTTCTGCCAAGTTCTATAGATGAATTTTCTCTTTGACATTATCTGATTTCTAAAGTGATGGTGTTTTTAATGTTTTACTATAAACCTCTGGGACAGTTTGTGATTATTTACATTCTGAATGAGTATTAGTCTTGGCTGGAGAATTTCTCCATTTGACACGGAGGTCAAGTGCTTGATGCTTTGGTGGTGTCTCAGACTATTTGAGCTAGCCTTGATGGAAATGGCTTTAGATCAGTAATCATCAATATCAAGGTTTTTCCTTTATCTATTTCTTGTTTTCATTGTTAACTGTATATCTAAATAGGTCTGGCTAAAACTATCTTAATGACATGGCATATTTTATCTCCCTTTTTTTAAGCATTTTGATTTGAATTTGTTTTAACTAGTTAATTACTCATTACATTAATCTCATATGGATAGAACTTTTCCATTTGTGTGTATACACATGGATGCTCACTGCATATAAGATTTTATTTGGACCTTTTCATGTCTAGAGCTTTCCATTTCTCTTCTAGTAGAAAAATATTGTAAATAGATAAGTTTCAGAGTAATAGTCAATCCACTCAACTATTGTCTCCTTATCCCTAAAGCATATTTTAGCTAGATATGTAATTTGGGGTATAGAGCATGTCCACACCCCCTAACATGTTGTATTCTATGAGAACAGGAAGCAGTATCTGGGAGAACTATGATTTTATGTGAGAGAAGAACATTGCAGAAAAATATGTAGAGAACAGACAGACATTCTGCAGTGAATTTCTATCAGTGACCATGTGTTGAAATAATAATTATAACAATAACAATACTTATACAACATTTACTGTGCTCCAGGCACTGTGCTAAGCATGTAAAAATTATCTAATTTGATCCTCACAATAAGCCTGTAGGTGCCATTATTATCCCTACTTTTTATATGAGGAAACTGTGGCAAACAAAGGTGAAGTGACTTGCCCAAGGCCACCCAGCTAATGAACATCTGAGGTCTAATTTGAACTCAGGTGCTCTCAACTTCAGGCCTGGTTTTCTATCCACTGCACTACCATGATTAGCGGCTAAGGCATTCAGGCCCTGTCAGGTTCAATTTTAATTTTCTTTGACTGAGAACTCAGTAAGGAGCTTGGTGACCTCATGATCTTTGATTCTAAAGGTCCAATGGGCTTCTCACGATCCAGTCTTTCCAGAGTTGATGTTTGTAAGAAAAATAAGTACCCATGACAGAGCAAAGAGATTGCCACAGCTTATTTAGGGTACCCTAAAACTTGAGAGGGGAATATAGACTTCCTGTCTCTGAGAGAGTTGGTCTAGAGCATGTCTGCACAACCTGTAGCCCACCAAACCTCACAAGAAAATGTAGAGGTTGTTTTCATTGGTCACCTGCAATCCTTTAGCATGCTACAAGTTGTACAGGCCTGATCCAGAGCATGTATATAAATATGGGACTCCGGATAGGATAGGATAAAACTGGATACTTCTCATTTGTGAGGACCTCTGGAAACATTGTCTACATATGACCTTGAATTTTAGATACTCTAGTTTGTGGGAACTAGAGAAGTTGGCAAAAATAATATGTAGCTCTATCCACTAAAATATCCTTATTTGGAATTTTCATTCCCTTTCAACAGGACAACAACAAAGATTCTAAATTGACCTCCCCTTTCTTTTCTTCCTTAAATCCGTACTGAACATGACTGTTGATTCATCAGTATACCAATGAACATGTGTCTGGTCTGGACACTTTCTTGCATGAAAACTTGCAAGTAGATCCCTGGGCTCTGCCACATAAATATAGATTTTAATCTAGTATTCAAGGCACTCTACAATCTTGCTCAAATGCCTTTTTCCAACTTCATCTCATACTATCTTATTCCATTTTTTTATATAGCTTGATGTGACAAAACTAATACTTTGCATATAAGAATTAGTCCTAAATACTCTCCGGTTATTCCTCTACTTATGAATCTTTCCCTCATTCTCTTGCTTGTGAGTCATCATGGACTTATCCTATTTTAAGCTGGGTTCAAATTTCAGCTGAACTTTCACCGACCATGATTTAAGGTGAATCAGATCACCGCTATTAACTTCAACTTTATTATCTGCAAAATAAACATTTTTTTTCCAACTACCTCACAAAGTTGTTGGAAAAGTTTATAAATCTTAGAGTGCCATAAGAGTACGGGGTTTCTTAATTATGAAATTCTCTTCTGAAATCTCCATCTTCAGTAGGTAACAGTGTTAAAGAAACATGTGCAAACAACCTTGCCCTTAAATCTTTCAGTTTTATGCCATGGAAACATTTAAGATTTTCTTCTAGTACTACCAGCCATTCTCTTATGACTTGATAGAGATGGATGTCTGTCCTGAGGTTTGATGAGTCTTTAGAAGTTTTCTACCTCATCTTAAATGCGTTCCCTGAAAGGACAGGGAACTTCCCAGGCAGCCATATCAGACCAATAAGGGACGCTCCCAGGAATCTCAAACTGAGTTACTAAAATACTTGATGGTTCACATTTGTATATTACTTTAATGATTTTAGTCTTTTTCTCCATATAGTATCGCATTTATTCTTAGCAACATCATGTTTTAGGTAATGTTATTGTCTCCATTAAACAAGGAAACCAAGACTGACAAAGAAGTCAAGTGACTTAGGGACCCTTGCCAGTAAATGACTGAATTAGAATTTAGACCTATTTTCCTTCCTTAAGTCCAGTGCTATATCCTCTATATTATATGATATCTCTGGTTTGAATCATAATTTACTGAGTGCATATCCTATGCTGTAATATAATTCTCTCCTTGAGCATAACATTTCTATTAAAATTCTGAATTTCTTTCGAAGTCATCGCATAGAAGTATTTTTAGAACGAGATTTACTATGGTCTCTATCCCTATATACAGAAATTAATAGCCAGACATTTGTTATCACAGATCTGAAATATTATTGTTTTCCCTAGTCTGGTTTGTGTTTACTCCTTGAGTCTCATCTCATCTCTCTATCTAACATCCTGGCTAAGTATGTTATTTAGATTTGCTTATACTGCTAACTACCAGTGTGTATAACTCCAAGAATGGGAAATTAGTCTGATAATTTAATGGCTAGGATTCTAGTCTAATCCTGTTGATGTATTCCTGATAATTAACAATCTGTGAACAGCTGCATTGTCTGATATCCAAATATACTGCACAAGGAAAAAAAATGATCATTTGTACATTGTGGGTTTAGTGGACTAAATGAAAGAGGACTTTTTTTTATTAATAGCTGCACTTTTCATAAATTTTATGAGTTAATAGGGTTCAATTAATGTTGCCAAGTGGTGTGCTTCATACATATGTCTCTAGGGTTTTGCAAAGTTGAGAAGAAAATGTAATGAATGGTTGAGCAGTTATATTGGTACCCTAGTAATTAGAGAACGGGTAATTAATGTGCATCTGTGGTAGGCTCCTGGGTACCATCAACGACCCTGTAGTGAGCAAGAAAAGGGAAATTACAAGCTTGGCAAGGGAATAGAGATTTTCCTTTTTTCTTAAATTTTAGATCTACATCTGTGTTTAATTAGAAGAAGAAATGAATTCCCATTAACACCATTAGACAACATGCTATGATTGGTTAAAGCCTACATGGACTGTGAAACTGATCAAGAAAACTCAGGAGATCAGAACAGTGCTTTTTAATCGCTGAAGGACTTTCTCTACACAATCTTTGCTTTTGGAAAAATGAGAAAAAAGTGACTACTATGAGGGCTGTACAAAACATCCTCACTCGTATTATCATCAACAGGTCTAGTTTTTAAAAAAAAACAACAAAACTCAGGCAGTTCCACAAAAAATGCACTGAGGCACAAATTAGTCTTAACACCCATTTTTTGATATTTTTCCATTGCTATAAGAGGAGAAACAAGTCACATCACCTTTGTAATATACCCAGTGACTAAAGGCCCTACTCAAATTAATGATAGTATAAAGTAGTTTACTAAAAGATAATGCTCACAGATGTTACAGATGACTAGCTGAGCTGATGCACTAGTTTCTAGAGGGATTCAAATTAAATTGCTTTTATCTCCTGAAGCAGAATAACATTCTGTATTCCACATGATAATAAAATGTATCCTTAGGGCAAGTAATGTGTCTGTACTTCTAAAATGAAAGAGTCATGATTTAATTAGTATGCAAAACATAAGCCTGGTTTTTAAGAGAAGCATTAATCTCCTCAGAATTCTTGTTCAGTGGCCCCCTAAAATTATGCTGTAAGAGGTCTACCCATTGGCTCTGCTTGTAATTAATATTATCCTTAAAGTTTCAGGTATATTGAAGAAAATAATACACTAAGAACTTATCTTGAAATTTTGACGTTAAGAATCTTGTTTTAACAATACTGACAATAGAGTGGATTTTGGCATAAAGTGAGTTCACCTTAAACCCTGTTCAATCAACATAGTAAAAAGCTATTATTGGAAAGTGTTTTCATCTATGAGGTGCTTGCTCAGTCATTGATTCTCAGAGTTGAGTGAGATTCTAGAAGAAATTTAATTCACATTGTAGCTGAAAATGCTCTCCTTTATATAACATCCAACTTTGTTTTAAGTTTTCCTGTGAGGGAGAATTTACCCCCTCTTGTGTCAGTCATTTCAACTTTCAAATAGCTCTAGGAGAGATTTTCTATGTATCTATTTATCATGTTGTCTAACAATTTATCACATATCTTTCTAGTTAACTATACACCCCTATAGAATGTTGTCCATACAACTACGTCATTATCTTGACAACAGGTATTCTTCCTCATTTTTTTCCCTTGATTTAAACTAATCTTTAAAAGTGATTTATTACTTTCACTTAGAAGATTTTTCACTATTTCAGGACATGATGAAACCAGCATAATACCATCTACATACAGAAAAGAAAAAAATATATCTAGAGGACTTCACTATCTTGGTGAATTTTCTCACTGACAGTGGTGAACACCTTTGGTAGGAATCTCTCTCTTTTTTTATGTCCTAATCTTTAAATCCTCAAAAAAAGGATCTTAACAAAATTATTTTGATTGTCGTGTCATTTAATAAAATTTAATACTTAAATATCCCATGCCATTCTTATGGGAAGATTATGATACTGAATTACTGCTAGTAGGCAACACTTAAGAGTTCCATATTTGAAAACTATTTTATCTGCTCATAAATGATTCAAAACCCCAACATATCATCAATTTAATTATAACCAATTACAAGTACCACATAATTCCAAACAATTGCTTTCTTGTAGTACTAACTATGTAAGTCTCTACAACTAAAGAACCTGCTTGTGTGCTATTTGTATTTTAGGTAGGAAAGGCCATAACTGAGCTGTATCTGAGTTGCTTGCGTTTACTTTGTTTTATCAGATAGTAGCAATTCCTCTTTTGCTTCTCTCATCTTTACCCACATCAAGCATCCAAATTACCCAAACAATATCCAACTAAAAATTCTTAAAAATTATCCCTCCTGATCTCAAGGCAAAATGCCTGCCACACTCAGAGAGAGAAATATGGAAGTCACTCACATATTGTAGCAGATCATGTTTGTGTATGTGTATGTGTTTGTGTATCATGTTTTGATTTGTTATACGATTTCTTTCATTTATCTTAGTCTGACTACATAGCATGACTATAGTGAAAATATACTCAATAGGAAAGTATATGTAGAATCTATACAGAATTGTATGCAGTCGTAGGGAGGGAGGGGGGGAGTGGGGGGTAGGTGGGGGGGATAAAATCACAATTGTATGGCAGTGATTGTTAAACATTACAAAATTAAAAAAAAAATTATCCCTCCCAAAAACAAAAATTAAGCGATTTTTAAAAATGTTTTTCCATGTAGTTCCAATTATTTATTTTCACTTCCTAATTTACTAGAGAATTTCAGATTTGATTTACATTCAGATGTCAGGGAATCAGATTGTGATGTCTAGCTACCTGCTTCTTTATAGAAAAAAAAGAAATCTATTACAACAAAACATTTAGGACGGGCAGGGGATTTTAAGCTTTTGTCTATGGCATAGATATCTGTCTGAAAAGTCTATTGATCCCTTCTTAGAATAATGTTCTAAGAGCACATTTGATTGTGCTTTGATATTTAAGAAGGAAAGTATAGAAGTTTCTCTGATAAATACCTCATTTCTCAAATATATAGGGAATTTAGCCAAATGTATAAATATATGTGCCATTCCCCAGTTGTTTAATGGTTAAAGGATATGAACAAGCAGTTGTTAGAAAAAAATCAAAACTATCAATAATCACAAAAAAATCTTGTAAATCACTACTGATTAAAGAAATACAAAATAAAACCTGAGATACCACTCATACTTATGAAATTGGCTAGCATGGCAGAAAAAGAAAATGAAAAATGCTGGAGGGGATGTGGAAACCCTCATGAACCCTCATGAACTGTTTTTGGAGTTGTGAACTAATCTCAGCGTTCTGGAGAACCATATGGAACTCTGTCCAAAGAGCTGTAAAACCATACATTTATATCCTTTGACCTAACAATGCCACTACTAGGTCTGTATCTCAGAGATTAAAGAAAAGAGAAAAGGACCTGTACATACAAAAAAAGGTTTATAGCAGTTTTTTTGTTGGTGGCAAAGAATTGGAAATTGAGGGATGCCTGTCAATGGGAGAATAGTTGAACGAGTTCTAATATATGATTGTGAAGGAATACTATTGTGCTATAAGAAATGATGAACAGGATTCTTTAAAGGAAACTTGAATACTGATATGGACTGAGGTAATATTGTAAGGATGATCATTTGTGAAAGTCTTAGCTACTCTGATCAAGATAATTTCAAAGATCCATGATGAAAAGTGCTTTTTACCTCAAGAAAGAAAACTGATGAACTCTAAATATAGATTGAAGCACTTTTTAAACATTATTTTTCTTGTTTTCGTAAGTTTGTTTTCTTTTGAAACATGGATAATATGGAAATATGTTTTGCATGACTTTACATCTATATTCAATATCATATTGTTTGCCTTGTGAAGGGATGGAAGAGAACAAGTTTAGAATTCAAAATATAATATAATAAAACGTTGACATGTAATTTTGTGGAAAATATTTAATGAAATGTATTTTTAAAATGTGTGTTTGTCCTTCATTTTCAAAGAAGACCATGATATCAGAGAAATGATGATGTGACTTGCACTTGACTTTGTTTTGAGTGAGGGAGGGCTGTGCAAGGCCACCAACATCACTTTCTCCTCCTGAGCCATCTGGGTCCAGTGACCAGATATACATCAGGGCGATTGGAGATGGTGCAGGATGCAGTGGGACACCTTGACCTTCTTAGACTGGCTTTTTCAGGTACTCACTTAGAGGGAGGTAATGCCCATTGAGTGAAAATGCCTCCTTAAGAAGTAATCAAGGAATGGCTCTTCTAATGAACAAAAGAAAAAAAAATGACTAAATCAACCTGGAAGAGAGCAGAAAATGTTACTATTGGAAGTCAGTCATTAAGTGGAGTTTGGGCAGGGAACCACTGTTGTCCAGTCTATGAGCTTTAGTGTACACTAGGTTTAAGGTTTTGGGAACAATAAGGAAGGAAGGAAGGAAGGAAGGAAGGAAGGAAGGAAGGAAGGAAGGAAGGAAGGAAGGAAGGAAGAAAAGGAAGGAAGAAAAGGAAGGAAAGGAAGGAAATCTAGCTAGTCAACACCAAAGGAAGGGGAGGGGGTGACAGAAGGGAAGTATGATCTAGGTTACCCAGCTAACTGGGTCCCCACTCAACCGTCTTGGTCTACTCACAGGTTGTGCTAATCCTTCATTTTCAAAGAAAACCATGATATCAGAAAAATGATGACATGACTTGGACTTGACTTTGTTTTGAGTGAGGGAGGGCTCTGCAAGGTCACCAACCTCACTTTCTCCTCCTGAGCCATCTGGGTTCAGGGACCAGATATTCATCAAGATGACTGGAGATAGCCCAGGATGCAATGGGTGACTTTGGCCTTCTTAGGCTGGCCTTTTCAGGTACTCAGAGGGTGGTAACACCCATTGAATGAATAGGACTCTTTAAAAATACATAAAACAATTAAACAGTTTAAGCAGTGAAGCACTATATTATTATGATTATCATTGTTGTTGCTCTTTTCCAGTGAAATAGAATCCTGGAGGTGCTTCCTGATTGTTGTTTGTGCTTGTGTTTGGTGTACATATATTCTGAATAATTAACTTATATTAGAAAATAAGAGAAAAGACATGAAACAAAGAAAGGAAATTTGATGAGAAATCAAGGAAGGCTTCCAATGCTTTGGGTGTAACCCTTCAGTCAAATTTCTGGGAAGTCAATGACAAGAATTTTATATATTTTGCAGATAGGGATGAGTAGTCATCTGCACTTATGGAGGAAACTTTCAAATCTATGACATGACATATCCATTTGAGGATTTTAGAACTGAGTTGTTGTTAAAGTCACTGGACATTTTCTGAATAAGTTAGTCTATTCTCATGCTTCTATGAGAGAAGAAAACTAACCCTTAGTTGTTCACTGCTGCCCTTCCCCACGTAATATGCCGGTTTCTAAAGGCAAATACTATGAGCATGAAGAGATGAGCATTTTCTACTATAATCTGCTTGTTTCCTGACTGTTTCCTGATTACAGGTTGTGAAAGATTTCAGCACATTTTCAGTTTTAGTCGCAACTCTTTTTACCTACAAAATAACAACATTGTTATGTTTTTCTTTCCAGTCTTTCACATTCATAAAATAGAGATGGTGAAAAACAAAAGATATTCACAACCTGTTTTTTAGGGGGGTTAAGAGGTGGAAAGCAGCTTTGTTTCTGATGTTCATATTTTCTCCACTGATTTATTCAGTAGTGAGATCTTTGCAAGTCTTTCATTAACTTGCCAATCATTCAAATGCTTCTTCTCTCAAGAAAATGATCATTCTTATTGTCTTCTGAATTATAGTAACTAAAGACAAAGTGACTGAGTCAGGAAATTCATGTCATTTAAATGGGATTTAGCTAACCTGAGCAGGGGTTATTATTTTATGTGTATATAAGAATAAAATGAAAACACACTGCAACAACTAATTAAAATCTTACTGTTTTGTGTAGCATTTAGAATTCTATAATATTCCATTAAAACACAGGAAAAAAACAAGAATTCTTATTTTTAACCAGAATTATCTATTAATTTATGAAAGAAAATACATTTTCAAGTTAAATATTGCTACAAATTAACTACATGTGACCAAACTAAAGTATTAAAGAAAAATTGCCAAACAATTAAAAGATATTCTCACTGTTGTTTTTAAGATTCATGGAACTCATTGCAGTATTATTATAATAAAAATAAAATGTTAAAACCAAGGAATAATTTTCTGTCATATTAATACAATGACTTTTGAAGAAATACATGGTTCAATAGCTTTATAAGGCATTATAGTTATCATAGCATAGTGCTATGATATATGCAGAGAGCTGCCCTATAAGTTAGGAATTTCTGGGTTCAAGTTGTACTGACTGTGTGACCTTCTCCATTTTCTGGGCTGCTACAAGTTGTGGAGAAGGCTATGAGTTGTGGAGAAGGCATTAACCTTCATTAACAGAGAAAATTTTCTCATGAATGAGTCCCCTATACCAATGAAACCACAGTTTTGGACTCTATTCCTGTCCTTATAAACTCACATCCTGGTATCTTCACTATGTACAACTGAACCATATCAAATATATATTTGTCCTTTATTTTTAAAAGAAAGGAGGAGATAGTAGAAAATATCCTTGACTTGAAGTCAGGAAGACCTAGATTAAAATTTTTCCTCTGACCCTAGTTGTGTGATCATTAGAAAATCAATCAACTTTTTTTTGTTATAATCTATACAGTTCCTCCTGCATAATTTTGTGGTAAGGATTATGTGAAATAGTCATAGGCTTATAAGATACTAGATTGAGAGTTGGAAGGGGACTTAGAATCCATCTGTTCCAATCCTTTCCTTTTACATATGAGGATACTGAGGCCTCTTTCCCATGGTCATACAGGAAGTGACTAAGATGATAAGAATTCAGGTCCTCTTACTATGTGGTACAGTTGAAACTGTACTGGATTTGGGATCAGAGGTTCTAGTTTTGAATCCCAAACCTGCTTCTTGTTACCCATTAGACATGTCTGGGTAAGTCAATAAACCTTTGCAGGCCTTAGTTTTCTCATTTATAAAAGGAGAAGGTTGATTACATGACCCCTATCATCTCTTTCAGCTCTAAATCTAGGATCTAAATCTCATGCTTGTCTATTAAAGGATGGTGATATGTGAATAGCAGTCCTTAAATAATAGATAATTTGGAGTAAATCATTCATTCATGTCAAGTACTTTTCTTATGACAATGCTTTGAAATAAGCATTGCAAGTATTAATATTTCCAGTTTTACTGGTAAGAAACTGACAGTTTGAGAGATGAATGACTTACTTGAAACCCCATAATTTAAAAGCATCAGGTCCACTATGGAAGCCTAGGTCTTTTGAATCTTATATCTAGGACATTATTTACCATATCACATTGTCTTTTCTATGTTGTATAGTTATATTTTCATGTTAAGACAGTGTAGAGTTAGGGCAGAGAAGTTGAGGCCAGAAGTGTAATTGTGGACATGCCAGAATTCATTCCAGGATATCATCTAATATGATGAGAATAAGTTGCTATGATTTTAGGTAGGGCAGAGAACAATGAGATTGTGTGGTGGAGATGAGGAACTCAGATTAGAAGAAAAAGACAAAAAAATACCAAAGAATTCATCTAATTTTGGGTGACCTAGGGTGGAGAGGGCAGGGGAAATAATCTAGACAGTGTGATTGAGATGTCAGTAAGGGATAAGAATAAAGGGTACTGGATATTGATGGATACTGAAGAGACAATATGTTGTAGTGAACAGATTCCTCATGGTAGGCTTGGGTTCAAATCTTACCTCAAACACTTTATTTGTGGCTATTTGATGCTGCATAAGACCTTTAGCCTCACTTTCTCCATCTATATGAAGGGGCTGGATATTATACCTCTGAGTTCCCTTCTGCTTCTAAATTTATGACTATATGACTCAGCCACGCACATCTTGAGGCTTGGTCCTGTAATACAACACTCTTGACTAAACTCAGAACTAGTTACAATGTATAGGAGAACCTCTGCTGATAGGTCAAAGAACTAGATCTGTATGACTGCAACTTCGAATGAAGTTGTATATGCAAGGCATATACAACTGGGGTTCCTGAGAGGAACCCCATAAGATACTTTGTGAATTCAGCTCAGGTATTACAGCCTGGCATTAATGCCCTGGGGGCAGGGAGAGATCTTTGAGAATGATTTTCTGGACCCCAGTCCTACAGAAGGAAATATCTAGTAATCAACCCATATCTGGAAATGAACTTGGTGGGAACAATATTGCATAGGAATTGAGTGAAGTGTTGAGCCTAATGCCTTCAGAGACTGAGATGGTTTAGGAGAAAATATGCCCTCAAAGTTGTGGAAGAAATGTGTTTGCTTCTTTTTATTATATCATTGAAGTAAATATTCCCTTGTAAAAAGGTATTCAGTATTAAATGGTCAATTGGAGTGGTTAATGGTTAATGGAATTGGAGTGATAGTTATTGGTTTCCCTACAAATAGAAGAGCACAGGAGCAAGGGCCTGAGCATGAGCAGATGGTAAAGAGAAGAGACATCCCTCTGGCTACCTTCAGAGGTAAAAGAGGTGATATAACAAGTCTGACTCTGAAAGAGTAGTGCCAAGACCACCAAATTATACTTCTAATGGCAATAGAAGTAAGATTGTGGGTTATTTTATAGATGAATGATCATTTCTCAAAGAAATCACTTAACCAAGAAAATTAGTTAGACAAGGCCTAAAGGGACAAGTTACCAAAATCATCATCCCTCCTGACCCTATCAGTCATCACGAAGACCATTTAAAATAAAAATGTTCAATTAAACTTCCAAAGAGACTTAGAGATTATCATTTCTAGAAATGGTGACCAATTGATTTTATGTATAAACCAAAGGATATTGTCCACCCAATAAATACATTCATTCATTCTTACTTTCATCTCAAAAGTAACATATAAATTAGAAAATCAAAGTAAATCTTACCATAGAAATTCACTTCCTTGCAGTGAATCATTCAAGTTAGACCCAGGATGTTAGTGGAAATTTGGGTATTTAATTAAACTGTGATTTGGGATTAAAGTCTAAAGAGTATAATATGTTTCTTTGTTTATCATAGACATTAATTTGAAGATGATTATAAACACACATCCATTTTGCTAGTATTCCAATCTGTCCATTAGGGAAATTAAATTAAATTGACTTATTTTCAAGAGTTTAATGTAACTATTATGTATATGCACATATATATTGCAAAATGAATAAGTTATTTTAAAATAATCAAGAGGTACTCTTGATTACAGAGGATAAAAGAAAGAAAAAAATAAAGATTGGCATATTTTTCTTTGTTCGTATTTTAATTCCTAGGTCCAGCACAATTGTTCCTTCTCCTCCGCATTTCTTTCAAAGACCTCTTCCTACATGAGGCCTTTTCTAATTTTTCTTCCTGTCTTCATCTCCATTAGTGCTTCTCACTCAAAATTACTTTTTTTTAGCTTATTTTTACATTTACTGTATTCTCTCAGTAGAATGCAAGCAGAGACCATCTTGTTTTTTTCTTTGTATTTGTTGTACATGGTAGTTGCTTTTAAAGGATTGCTAAATGAATATTTTGAAGTGATAATTTCTCTATAATCCTTTCCCTTCCCTTAAAATAAATGTGTGCGTAAAATTGATAAATATTTTCTATTAGTCAAAGCATATACTTTCCTATTCATAGTAGTTGATAAAATACTTGTGAGATGTTTAGACAATTTCTAAATTATTTGAATTTTATAGCAATCACCATTGACCACTATCATTATTTTTCTAGGCATCTATACTAGCTCCTCATAGAATTTCTTGCAAGGTTTCTGGTGATTATTCTTTTAATAAATTGGCAGAATTTATTTCTGAAATGTTCTTTTTATTTTATCACTTTAGTAACGAAAATTTTTTGAGTGACTACTAAATCTCCTTCTTTTGAATTCTATACAACTTTGTGTTTTAGTTTTATTAGCAATATAGTATAAATATTTTGTTTCTGTGAAAATGTAATTAGCAAACTTGACTTTGCATAGTAGCAACTACATTATTATAAAGGAGATTTCCGGGTATGCTTCAAGAAAAATCATTCATACGCTATTTCCAAACTACAGCTTAATAAAATATTGAGAGCAACTGTTAAAAAAAGCCATAATAGAGATGTTTGAATTGAAATTTACTTAGTTCAGTTGTTTTCCATTAACTAAATTATCATCATTCTCTTGGAACACTAAACTTGTCCATATTTCCATAGAGACTGTATACTCCTCTGCCATTTGTGGTATAAGATCGGTGTTGAAAAAAGAAGGGAGGTAGTCATACAATGCACAAAATATGTTTTTGATTGGTTTCAAGGTCAATGAGTATTACTGAACATCTCTTCTTGATTCAATGCTATAATGGGTGCTTTGTAGAATATGTCTTGTATCATGATCCAAGATCAGCCTTGTCCATGGTATTAGATTGAGGGTCAGGTCAACTTAAGCCAAAACTTGTAGTTGTGGGATGCTAGACTAAGTATTTAACTGCCTGAGTTGTGGTTTATTCAGTTGTAAAAGAAAAAAAAAGGGGGGGGATATTTTCACCTTTAACCAAACAGAGTTATTGTAGGAAAAAAAATGGACTATTTCTAATTTCTAATACAACCAAAGTATCTGAGTTCCCTGGTGTCAGAAATCTCTCCACTGAGGCAGATTCCAATAACTCTCTTTGTACATCACTGTGGAGAAGTGTGGGGAAGGTACAAAAAGTGTTAAAAATATGGGATCTCTGCTCTTCAGGAGTTTACAGTACAGTGGTACAAAAATTTGGTGCCATCTTCATCAGAATCTCTTGATCTTGCTATAACCTCTCCATTTGGCATATAAAACTTTTCACTATCTGCTTCAGTCTATCCTTCCAGGACAACTCTAGGCATATTGGACTACTTACTATTCCCCTTACATGACATTCTATATCACATATGCAATTTGAACAAGCTGCATTCCCACTCCTTCTACTGTTCTACTGCTGTGCCAAGAACTCTTCTTCATAATTTCCTTGTCTTGAAAACTTTGGCTGTATTCAAAACTTGACTCATTTGTCACATTCTTCAAGAGACATTTGCAAATTTCCCCAGATATTAGTGCCCTGAAAGAAAGCATTTTGTAATCATTTTTTATAAATTCTTTAATGACTCATCTGTGAACATATAACCCCCACCCCCTCCACAAAAATAAAAGGAAAACAAATAAGTCCCTTGAAGATGGAAACTTGCTTTCTTTTTTTTAATTTGCATCCCCAGTAGGTGCTCAGGAGATGACTGTTAATTGATTGAAGCAATTGAAGGATAAATGACAATATATAATCAAGTGATTGGTTGCCTTACTATGTCTATTACTGTGAAGGTCTTTGAACATTATTTCTTCTGTATTTCCTTGGTCCTAATACAGATTTTTTTCCCCTTGGGGAAAAATATTTACATTTTTATCTCTTACTAAGACTGTGGCACAAACACACATTTATAGTATGTTGAAACCTACTTACCACATATTTAAAAAACAACTCCAGGATTTTTTGTTCAAGAAGATTATTGTGTAAGATGGAGATAGAACTTTCTATTTTCAGAGAAATAATTAGAAAAAAGCTCATGATCTTATATGAAAGCTACAAATATGGACATTTATTGTATGTAAAAATTTGAGCTAGTTATTTCAAAATGCAGAGTTATACCAGACCTGCCAGAAATCTTTAAAATAATGAATTTTAGTATAAGTGAATCTTTTTTAATGAATCTATTTGAAAATAAATATGAATCAGAAGCATCTAACTTCTTTTTATTAACAGTCAATATTCTGTGTGCCCTAGTAATGAAATACTGAAACTTGAGTGGCTCTTTTGGGTGATACCTAAAGCAGACTCCAGATTCTCTTGGAAAGCCTAAATGCTGAGTTAACTACTCTGGGTGTTATAGGGCTAATTATTTGGATCATTGTTCCCTGTGGCAATATGATGAACAGTCTCTGACATTACAATATAAGTTGCAGCAAGAAAAATCATCTCAGGTATTGTCCTAGAATAGATTCCATGAACAACCTGGAATATATCTCATTCTAAATTCTTAATATATCTTCAATGTCCAACCATGTTTTGTATCTTTTTTGCGAATTTCACAGTGAATTTAACAAAAGCATCATATAGTAAGTAGAGTGTTGGACTTGTGACCTTGGTTCAAATCCTTCCTACACATAAACTTGGAATTTAGAGTCCTCCTTTATAAAATGAAGGATTTAACTTGATGGCCTCTAAGGTCCCTTCCTGCACTAAATCTGTGATTCTGTTACTTTAAAAATGACACAACTCCTTCAAAACTTATAAGGTAGCTCCTTCATAAATAGCTTCTTGCCAGAAGTCAACTGTTTTCTTCTTAAATCTGTCCTAATAGTGCACCTTGTCAGGATTTCTTCCTCACCTCTTTCACATTCTATGTAGACCATACTTATTCACTTATATCTCATATCCCTCTGTATTGATAATGCACTTTTTGTTTTATTGTAATCAAGTACCTCTGATTGAATAATGTGATTAAAGATCTTCCCCACCCATTAATGGGTCTGGGAAGATTTGAAGAAAGGCCCATACCTTTCATTAATGAGACACTGGTTCTCAAGGGTTGTGATGCCCTCTGATTCTAAAAAGTGTATAAAAATGTGGAGGTGAGGTTTTCCTTTGAGGCTTAGTTTTGGAAGAAGGATTTTGTGCCAGATGAGACTCTGGGCAGCCTCTAAGGTGCTCCCTAGCTTTGAAAACCTAGATGTTGGTGCTTTTCTCTTTGGTAGCTATGTATGTATGGTCAGACAATTATCTTTCTCTTCATTTGTGATGTATATATTGCTTATGTCAGCAACTGGAAGCACTTGAAATTTGCCCTTCCTTTTAGAAAAGCAAATCTAAGAACCTGTACAGCATACCCTCCTGTGTATGTTGTGGTGCTTACTATTACACCTCCCTTAGTGGATTTAATAGCACTTGATGGCAGACTATGACAGTTATTTTTCTACCTGGTATCCACAATGCTGACTGATGTCTTGAACAGGTTAGTTCTTTCATATGTTTGCTAAGTTGAATGGAATTATTTGGACTCTAAATTCATTGATGTCATAATTAAATACTTATGAAATTGTATTGTTTAATTAAGAAATTTATTTTAGGTAACATATTTTTGATCTCAACAGATACTAAGTATTTTTTTCAGTATTCCTTTCATTTTTTCTCTAAGTGTAGCAATTAAAAAGTAGCAATGATAAATGAAGATTATGTTGTTGGTGAGAGAATGCCTTACGTATTCATTCACCCACTAATTTGGCCATACATCCCAATCCATCCATCCATCCATTCAACAAACATTAATTAAATAAAGAATATATACAAATGACTGTGCTAGATGCTGAAGATACAAATAGAAAACAAAACAAACAAAGCAGGTCCCTTCCTTCAAGAAGTTATTCCACTGTTGAACTAAGGACTTCATCATTTTTTGTGACCATTAATGAATGAGGTGTTTGACTTAGCTAATCTTCCCATTCATATTTTCAGCATCTTTATTTCTGAAAGCCTGGGTATACTCTAAAATTGGACAGATAATAATCCCTCTTAGTTTGATCTTTGAAAGATTTTGTGTCCTAAAATATTCATCATTCAATAGCCAGAGTGGTAATGAAAATTCAAATAATATGTGTAAGTAAGGTTTACATAACTATTTTTGGACAAAAATATATATTAGTGTATGACAGTATAGAATAAAATGCAGGTTATTGTGCCAATTATGTAATGCCTCAGAATAATGCAGAGCCTCCTCAATGGAATTATTAATTATTTAGAAGAGATGAACCCAGGGCATGAGCAGCAGTCCAAATTGCAAGATAGCCCAAGTGTTAATATAACAATACATTCCAAAGAGCTGCCTGACCCAAATTAATGACCAAGGTTTAAAGGGAATGTGAGTCCTTAGGCATACTGGTCACATCTAATAGTTCTACCACTGTTCTGGCCAACAAGCTAATCACAACACTAGCTCTCAAGAATCACCTAGGTGATTGACAAGGAAATATGTATAATGGAAATGTATGGGGGGCGGCACCAAGATGGCCAAGTACAAAGATGTACATATGCTAGCTCTCCCCCCCACAGCCCATAAAATACCTGTAAAGAAAGACTGTCAACAAATTCTAAAGCAGCAGAAGTGGAGAACAGAGCGGAGGAGATTTCCAGCCCAGGGTGGCCTGAAAGGCTGTCACACCAGATGTGGAATGGAGCCAAGCCCAGCCTTGGCCTCATGGCCATGGCTCTGGGAGGAGGTCGAGCAGGCTTTGGGGGCAGAATATCCAGTCTCAGTAGCAACAGGTCACAGATCCTTCAGCCCACAGGCACCAAAGGTCACTGACAGGGTTTCTTCAGCTGGCCAGGAAGGGAAAAGGGTCTTCCCATAGCTTCAGCCTCAGGCAGTGGGCACAGAGGCCACATTGGGCACACATTAGCAGTTCCCACAGCATCCATTGTTGAATCATAAAACCCCTGAGGGCACTGAGCAGCTGACTCTTACCTCAGCCCTGTGTAGAAGCCCTGAAGCAGCTGATCTTCATCTCATACTGAATGGCGGCCCTGCCACCGCAGCTTATCTCAATCTCAGTCCTCAGTGCTGACTTGGTAGAACTGGAGGCAAGGTGGCTGTGAAGAGGAAACTACTAAGATTTTGGGCAAAAAAATCACTGTCTGCTCCCAGACCAGTGTACATGCTTGATTGTGCCACCTTGGAGGAACTGAGATCTTACAGATACCCAGACAATACCCTACTCTTGACAAAGGACCTCAAAATCAAGTAACTGAAAGGGAAGAAAGGGAAAAGGGAAAAAAAAAAACTAAGACTATAGAAGGTTACTTTCTTGGTGAAGAGATATCTTCTCCTATCCTTTCTGATGTGGAAGAACAATGCTTACCATCAGGGAAAGACACAAAAGTCAAGGCTTCTGTATCCCAAACATTCAAAATAAATATCCAGTGGTCTCAGGCCATGGAAGAGTTTAAAAAGGATTTTGAAACTCAAGTAAGAGAGGAAAAATTGGGAAGAGAAATGAGAAAGATGCAAGGAAATCATGAAAAGCAGGTCAACACCTTGCTAAAGGAGACCCAAAAAAATGCTGAAGAAAATAACACCTTTAAAAATAGGCTAACTCAATTGGCAAAAGAGGTTCAAAAAGCCAATGAGGAGAAGAATGCTTTCAAAAGCAGAATCAGCCAAATGGAAAAGGAGGTTCAAAAGCTCACTGAAGAAAATAGTTTTTTCAAAATTAGAATGGAACAGATGGAGGCTAATGACTTTATGAGAAACCAAGAAATCACAAAACAAAACCAAAAGAATGAAAAAATGGAAGATACTGTGAAATACCTCTTTGGAAAAACAACTGACCTGGAAAATAGATCCAGGAGAAACAATTTAAAGATTATGGGACTACTTGAAAGCCATGATAAAAAAAAAAGTGTAGACATCATCTTTCATGCAATTATCAAGGAAAACTGCCCTGATATTCTAGAACCACAGAACAAAATAAATATTGAAAAAATCCACTAATCACCTCCTGAAAGAGATCCAAAACAAGAAACTCCTAGGAACATTGTGGACAAATTCCAGAATTCCCAGATCAAGTAGAAAATATTGCAAGCAGACAGAAAGAAATAATTTGAGTATTGTGGAAGGAAAATCAAGATAACACAAGATCTAGCAGCTTCTACATTAAGGGATAGAAGGGCATGGAATATGATATTCCAGAAGTCAAAGGAACTAGGACTAAAACGGAGAATCACCTACCCAGCAAAACTGAGTATAATACTTCAGAGGAAAAAATGGTCTTTCAATGAAACAGAGGACTTTCAAGCATTTCTGATGAAAAGACCTGAGCTGAAAAGAAAATCTGACTTTCAAACACAAGAATCAAGAGAAGCATAAAAAGGTAAACAGAAAAGAGAAATCATAAGAGACTTACTAAAGTTGAACTGTTTACATTCCTACATAGAAAGGCAATATTTGTAACTCTTGAAACTTTTTCAGTATCTGGGTAGTTGATGGGATCACACACACACACACACACACACACACAAACACAGACAGACAGAGAGACAGAAAGCATAGGGTGAATTGAATAGGATGAGATCATATCTTAAAAAAAATGAAATTAAGGGGTGAGAGAGAAACATATTGGGAGGAGAAATGGAATGGGGCAAACTATCTCTCATAAAAGAGGCAAGTAAAAGACTTTTCAGTGGAGGGAAAAAGGGGGGAAGTACTCTCATCACATTCAACTAAAGGAAGGAATAAAATGCACACTCATTTTGATATAAAAACCTATCTTATAATACAGGAAAGTGGGGGAGAAGGGGATACACAGGGTGTGGGAGATGATGGAAGGGAGGACAATGGGAGGAGGGAGCAATCAGAAGTCAACATTCTTGGGGAGGGATAGGGTCAAAAGAAAAGAGAAGAAATGGGGAGCAGGATAGGATGGAGGGAAATATAGTTAGTCCTATACAACACAACTATTATGAAAGTCATTTGCAAAACTACACAGATATGGCCTATGTTGAATTGCTTGCCTTCCCAATGGAGATGGGTGGGGAGGGAAGGAGGGAGGAAGAGAAGTTGAAACTCAAAGTTTTAGGAACAACTGTTCAGTATTGTTCTTGCATACAACTAGGAAATAAGAAATACAGGTAATGAGGTATAGAAATTCATCTTGCCCTACAGGACAAAAGTGACTATGGGGATAAGGGAAGGGAGAGATGTTAGAAGGGAGGGCAGATTGGTGATAAGGGTAATTAGAATGCTCGACATTTTGGGATGGGGGAAAGGGAGAAATGGAGAGAAAATTTGGAACTCAAAGTTTTGTGGAAATGAATGTTGAAAACTTAAATAAATAAATTTTAATAAATAAAAAATTAAAAAAAGAAATGTGTGGACTATGTCAAATTATAAGCACTGTTCATAGCCCAAAAAATAAGATGAAAATGAACATGTATGAATTTATATGGGTGATTAGAAAAGAATGTGTACCTATTATACAGCAAGCTAGAATGTTAATGGTTCAAAGATGGATTGACATCTACAGAATGTCAAAGTAGATAAAGAAATGTCTCCAGCATTTTGGGTGAACTCCAAATGGAGGATATATAGAACAAAATGGACAAAATTAACTTAGGATAGAAATGCATGAATAGGTTGCGATTAAAATGATCGGAAGAAGTACTCACATAGATGAGATCATCAATTCATTGAAGCATTTTCAGTATTAAAAGACTGAAGTATAAGACACACAGCAATGCCTAATGGAAAGAGTGTAGAGCTCCAGGATGACATTGTTTTCTAGTCCTGCCTCTGACACAAACTGGATCTACAAAATTCTCTAAGACCACAGGGTGTCAACCTGAATTGGTAAAGGAAATGTCTTCACCTGGGATTTCCTTATAGTTATCAAACCTGAAGTCCAGTCCCTATGTCTATTAATGTATATACTATAAGCATATATATAATCATATATATGTATATACACTTTAAGCATATATATTCACATATATGTATACACATACACACATATGTATATATACACATACATATATGTATGTGTGTATGTTTGTGTATGTATATGCATACACATAGGGAGACAGAGAGAGTTGAGGAAAGATATATGTAGGGATATTTGTGTGTGTGTGTGTTTACGTAACTGAACACAGTTCAGTTTTCCTGAACACAGGTTTTCCTGAAAGATTAAAAAAAATTAGACTCATCCATCCATTTCAGTAATGATTTTTCAAAAACCCCAATGAAAACTCTGTAGTAGTGCTAAGGACATTTTTAAAAATGTAAATTTATGAATTACATTTAGATTAGCTTTGATGTATACAGGTATGCAGAAAAGTAAAATTTTCAAACTTGGAATTTAAAATATCATATATTATCAAGCCAAGTTGTCACAATATAAAAAAATTAGAAGACTAAACCTGTAATATCTATAGATAGTCATATTTTTAAAAGTTAATTTGGTCTTTAATCATAACTATAGGTTGAGACCCATACAGCATATTGACTTTACAGGTCACTGATAAGCATTAACTATAAAGAAAATTCTTTCACTAGTTCATGTATCTTCTTTAGGTATAAGTATATATTAGGTATATTGAGAGGTGAGTGCTTTATAAACTATAAAGTGCTATAAAGCATAAAATTATTATTAAAACTTTGTCTTAGTGGCGCAAAGATAAATTTCCAACGTGCAACACACTTTCACAGGGAAATTGAACAAAAAGTTCAAAATAAGAAAAATTGTGTACATTAAAAGGGGAATAGTATATTTGCATTAAAGAGATGTATGATTTGTCTTGTCATTTTAAAACCATTGCTCAAAATTTGAAGATCAATCCATAGGAGAGTGCTAAAATAAAAATATCCCAGCTGTTTTCAAAAATCCTAGCTAATGAGAGTCTCTTATCAAAGGCCTGCCAAATTCTGCTGGTGACCTAAAGCAGAGAGGCATGCTCTGGCTTCTGGCTCTCTTGGTACTTAAGGCCAGTCATTTGGAAAAGCAGATGGGTTAACCCAGCTGCTGGAAATGGCCTATGTTCAGCAATTGTGAATAGTCATGGAATATGGATAATTTTCAGGCTGCCACCTTGGCAATACAAGAGGGCCTCATGATTTATTATGAAAGGTTGTGATATGGTGTATTTGTGGAAAGTGCAGAAGGAAAACTTCCTTGATGTGATAGAATCAGTTACCCTGAGAAGGCTATAGAAGGAATCTCAATAATATTAGTTATTTTTTCTCCCAAGACATCCAATAAGGGATTGTATACTCCTGTTTTCTGTGATTGTGTCCATTGCACATTTTTAGAGCAAATGTGGATGTGAAAGTGTGGAGCAAGGTGTAGAGCACAGAAAGAATCATACTGCATATGAACTCTTTTTCTCAGCTTTCTCAAAAATATTCTACACAGACAAAATCTGACTTGCATCAGTATAAAGAGGAGCAGTAAAGGGAGAAAGGGTGAGAAATTTAACTGTTAATTCTGAATTCAATTCAAGAAGCATTATGTACTTACTGTGTGTCATGCAGTATGCTACATTGTATAATATCAAAGATGAAATAATTCCTGTCATCAAAGAGTTTAAGTATTATTATTAGTAAGACTATATAGTTATATGTAATATATGTGTGTATGCATGTACATATGTGTGTATATGTATGCATACACACACATATATATATACATGTATATATGTATATGTATGTATGTATATATATATTCAAGTAAGGAAATACAATAAATAAAGATAGAAACTAGGCCTAGGACTTAACTGATGCTGGCAACTCCTTTTCTTGATTTGGGTTGGCCTACTTTAAAAGTGATTGTCAATAGTTACATTGAGCACTGCTAAGTAAGGTGACTGACCCAGGGTCACACAGCCAGTATATGATAGAGGCATCACTTAAATGCATATTTATGGCATGGTACATAGCTTTCTGTCCATGTAGGAACACTACCTTTATCAAGATACTTAATATCTTGAAATACTTATAAATTATGGTATTTAATCTATAGGGTGGGACTCTCCATGACTGCAGTTTTGTTGTTGTTTTATTACTACTGACCTGATTTGGGGATTATATATTGGATTGATTTAAAGGTTCTAACTGGTGCTAGAAATTATTATTGCCATGAAAGGCATGCTAAGATATTAGTAATCCAACAACAAGAAGCTATTCCAAGTTCTCTGTCAACTACACTATGCCACCTCAAGAAATATTAAATATATTTTTTAAAAAGTACAAAGTAATTTTAAGGAAGAAACATCAATAACTGGGGGAGAGGATATCAGGAAAGACCATATATAGGACATGGCACTTGAGTTGAGTCTTAAAGGGAGCTAGGACTTCTAAGAGTTGAAGGTGAGTACAGAGAGCATTCCAGGATTTGAGAACAGCCTTTGCCAAGGCATAAAACTGGAAGATATGAGTGTTGAGTGTAAGGAATATCAATTAGGTTAGTTGAATAGAGAATGCTTTGAGGGATAAAGAAATCAGATTCTGACAATATGCTGTTTACAAGAAGTACACTTGAAAGAAAAGGCTCACTTTTAGTTAGAAAGAGTGGCTGAAGCAAAACCTGCCATGTATCCTCTAAACTCAAAAAAATCAAGAATAAGAATCACAAATTCAGATAAAGTTACACTAAATATAGAAAATATAAACATATACAAGCAGGGAAATTACATTGTGCTTAAATACACCATCGATAATGAACTAATGGCAATACTTGAAGTGTCCCTGTAATACCATGACATAAAAATATGTAAAGGAACAGTTAATTAAATTGGAGTGAGAAATGGATAACAAAACTATAATAATGGTGAGACTTAAGGTACTCCTTTTTGATAAAGATCAAATTAGGCAAAATATAAATAAGAAATAATTTAAGGTCCTGAATAAAACTTTAGAAAATTTTGAGGTGATTTATCTCTAATGATTACTTAATGGAAATGGAAAGAAATTTATATACCTCTTAGTTGTACTTGAAATCTTTCCAAAAATTTACTATGTAGAGAAGAATAAAGCCCTTACTAAAATGCAAAAAAAATCCAGAAGTACTAAATACGTAATTTACTGATTATAATGAAACAAAATTACATTAAATAGGGGTCTTTTAGGAAAGCATTAAAATAATTGGAGACTAAAAATAAAAATTTTAAGCAACTTAACAACAATTTTAAACATTTAAACAATGAATAATTTCATCAATAAAGAAAAAATGAGAAGATATATAAAACTAATGGGAGATGGTTAAAGAAATTTTAAGGGAAACTTTATCTCTAGTGGCTCATAAGGATGAAAAATTAAAAAAAAATCAAAGATTTGTACTCACAGTCAAGTGATCTTTCCTTATAACAATGACTACTAAATAAAATATTAGCACAGAAACAATATGTTTCTTCATCTTTTCTGAAAAACCTACTATTATTCATAGTTACAATTCCCTTGATTTCATTTTGTTGTTAATGTTCTTTTATTTTACATTGTTGCAGCAATTATTTAAATACATATATTTTTCCAATTCTACTTACTTGAACCCCTATAAATTCACATTCATTTTACTTGCATTGGTTTTTTCATGTTATGATACCACTATTTTAATAAATTAGCGTATTTCAGAAGTCATTGACAGTAATCCTTGAAATGTTATGGAGAATGGAAGAGCTACCAGAGGCCAAAAAAAAAAAATAGGAAAGTTCAGATTTTTTTTTTTTTTTTTTTGTGCTTCTCTTGATTCTTGTGTTTGAAAGTCAGATTTTCCTTTCAGCTCTGGTCTTTTCATCAAGAATGTTTGAAAGTCCTCTATTTCATTGAATGGCCATTTTCCCCCTTGAAGTATTATACTCAGTTTTGCTGGGTAGGTGATTCCTGGTTCTAATCTTAGTTCCTTTAACTTCTGGAATACCACATTCCAAGTCCTTCAATTCCTTAATGTAGAAACTACTAGATCTTGTGTTATCCTGATTGTATTTCCCAATACTTGAATTGTTTCTTTTTAGCTGGTTCCAATATATTCTCCTTGACCTGGGAACTCTGAAGTTTGGGTACAATTTTCCTCGGGGTTTCTCTTTTTGGATCTCTTTCAGGAGGTGATTGGTGGATTCTTTCAATATTTATTTTGCCCTCTGGTTCTAAAATATCAGGGCAATTTTCCTTGATAATTTCATGAATATCTACACTCTTTTTTTGATCATTGCTTTCAGGTAGTTCCATAATTTTTAAATTGTCTTTCCTGGATCTATTTTCCAGATCTGTTGTTTTCCAGTGAGATATTTCACATTATCTTCTATTTTTTTTTCATTCTTTCAGGTTTTTTTTTTTTTTGTACTTTCCTGGTTTCTCATAAAGTCATTAGCTTCCATCTGTTCCAATCTAATTTTTAAAGAACTATTTTCTTCAGTGAGCATTTGAACCTCCTTTTCCATTTGGCTAATTCTGCATTTTAAAGCATTCGTCTCTTCATTGGCTTTTTGGACCTCTTTTGTCAATTGGGTTAGCCTATTTTTAAAGGCATTATTTCCTTCAGCACTTTTTTGAGTCTTCACGCTATTGACTTGCTTTTCATGAATTTCTTGCATCGCTCTCATTTCTCTTTCCAATTTTTCCTCCACCTCTCTTATTTGATTTTCAAAATCCTTTTTAAGCTCTTCCATGGCCTGAGACCGTTGCATATTTATTTTGGAGGTTTTGGATGCAGAAGCTTTGACTTTTGAATCTTCCTCTGATGGTATGCATTGTTCTTTCTTATCTGAAAGGACAGAAGAAAATATCTGTTCACCAAGGAAGTAGACTAACATAGTCTTACTTTTTTTTTCCCTTTTGGGGGCATTTTCCCAGTAAGTTACTTGACTTTTGAGTCCTTTGTCAAGAGGAGGGTATACTCTGGGGACCTGTAAATTCTCAGTTCCTCCAAGGTGGCTCAATAAAGGGAGAGCAATTTACTCCTCTCCTGACCTGTGCTCTGGTCAGGGAGCTACTAAAGCTTTTCTGCTCAGGATCTGCAAGTAGAATTCCATTTCCAGGGCCTGCAGCAACTCCACCACACCTTCACTCTTCCTCACCCCAGGGTTGCCACTCGTGGCTGAGAACAAGATCAGTGGCTTAATTCCCCCAGTGGCTTTGGGCTGAGGA
Source organism: Notamacropus eugenii (assembly GCF_028372415.1). Lineage (NCBI taxonomy): Eukaryota > Metazoa > Chordata > Mammalia > Diprotodontia > Macropodidae > Notamacropus > Notamacropus eugenii. The sequence goes on from NC_092877.1 coordinate 89,094,144, forward strand.
CTCCTAAAATGGATGCTGCTGCTTCTGGCACCTGGGGCTGGGGCTAGGGAAGGACCCTTCTCTCATCTCACCCAGGTGAAAAAGCTTTCTCACTGACCTTTGGAGTTATCTTTGGCATTTATGGATTTAGGGATCTGGGAACCACAGCTGCTGCTAGGGATTCCTCCCTCAGGCCTGCTGTGGTCTTATTCCTGCAGGTGCAACATGGACAAGGCTGGGGTGGGCTCTGTGGGCTGTGCTTCATTCTGTGCCTTGTGCAATAAACCTTTCTTGTTGGACTTACAGGCTATCTTGGACTGGAAATCTCTTTCACTCTGTTGTTTTGTGGCTTCTGCTGCTCTAGAATTTATTTAGAGTTATTTTTTTTTACAGGCATTTTATGGGCTGTAGGGGAAAAGCTAGAATAGAAGTCTTTTACTACTCAGCCATCTTGGCTCCACACTCACCACCTTTTTTAAAAAAGTATTTATTTTCATTGCTTCAGGCAACTTACCCTTCTAGAAATTAAATCTTATATATGCACAAACAAAAACAAACTTGGATAAAGGCATAGATTTCATGGTTATAATCTTTGCCAAATACACAAAGATAGTAAAGGTACCATTTTGGATAATATAATCAGGGAACCAAAAGAAATTGAGAATCTAAAACATTCCAACATTTTTTTTAAATTGTTATTTAACAATAATGAATGCAAATTCTTACATTTAGTATAAATCATCAGATTCATAAATGCAAGATGGGTGAGTACCTTCTCTAATAAAAGTTTCTGTTTCATAGATAAATGAGCAAAATCACCTGAACACATTGTTTTTTAAAAGAAATGTAAACTCACAACAATCATATGAAAAATTGTCACAGATTACTGATAGTATGAGAAATGCATGTTAAAACAACTCCAAAGTTTCACCTCATAAACACCATTCTCTTCAACATAGTAAAAAAGTTGGAAATAATCAATCTTAGGAGACCAGGGGAAATCAACTATGCTTCTCCTCTCCACTATAGCAATGATTCTTAATTTCCATTCTGGAAATGAGTTGGAAGTATTTGAGAAAAAATATTTTAAAAATCCATGTCTTCTAACTCAATGACCTCATCATTGAATACACACCGTAAGAAAATAAATGACAGAGAGTCCTAATGTATATGAAAATGTTCATAATAAAAGTGTTTTCAATGGACAATGTTTTTTAAAAAGAGAGGAAAAATGCCTAGAAACAAAATGAATTAATGTTGAATTGAGGAACTGGAAAAACGTAGAATATATTATGGTTGAATATTATAAAACCTTATAAAACAATAAACTCAATGAAAGACAAAAATATGAGAGGTATGGGGCCTGAATTGTAATTTCATTTTTTACACAGAACTCCTGAATGATAATACTGGTCTCTGTCAATGTATACCAACTCATTAGGTGTGAGTTATACCATTAGAGTATTTCATCAACCGTAAAGAGGTAAACTACATGCCCAAAGTTATATAGGAACTATATGTCTGAAGTAGAACTTAAACTGAGTTTTTTCTGTACCCAAATCCCATAACCAATTCTACTTCATACCATTATCCCTCCCTCACAAAAAAGTTAGGGAGATGACAGTCCTGTTCTGTGTCTACTCTACTAAGATCACTTTCAGAGTATTGTGTTCAAATATGACTGTCATATTTAAGGGAGGGCATTGATAAAAACTCAGAGCATCCATAGGTGGGTGACTGTTGGTGAAGAGTATAAAGTTTATGTGAAATGGGTTTTATTCTGAAGGATCTGGTGTAATTTGTTCTATAGTAAAAAGAGGCTTAGGAAGAAAAAGAGATTTTTGTTTCAGATAGCATTATTATGTGCAAAAAGCAGTTTGTTATACATGCTCTTCTTGGCTATAGAAGAGAGAATTAACCTGATGAGTAGAATTTAGAAAAGACACACATTCAGTTATGATTTAAGTGAATATATCCTAATAACCAGAACTTGATTTTTAAAAGTGGAATAGACTATCATACACTGGTAGTCTTTAAGCAAATGCTGGATGACCATTTATCAGGAGAAAAAAAGGAATACTTTGTAAAGGACTGGTCAGATGACATGAGCTCTAGACCTTTTTGTATTTCTTAGATTTAATTTGTTTTAGTAGTTTGTAAAACAATCGTTGTGTTTGTATGTATATTTACATGCATGCATGCATATGTGTGTATGTGTATATATACATATGCACACACATATCTTCTTGTTCAATCACTTTTAAGCTATGTCCAACTTTTTGAAACCCCATTTCAGGTTTTCTTGGCAAAGATACTGAGTGGTTTGCCATTTCATTCTTCAGCTCATTTCATACATGAGAAAACTGAGGCAAACAGAGTCAAGTGACTTGCCCACAGTCACATACAACTGAGACCAGTTTTTAAATCAGAAATATGAGTCTTCCTGCCTCCAGGCTTGGCACTCTTTCAACTGTGCCACCCAACTGTCCTACATACCTATACATATACATATACATACATACATACATACATAAATACATACATACAGAGAGAGAGAGAGAAAGAGAGAGAGAGAGAGAGAGAGAGAGAGAGAGAGATGTATTATATCACTCAATCTCAATTTGTTATACCTGAAGCAGTATGATCACAATACCTATACTACCAGAATCAGACTTGTCTGGCAGGAAGTACCCTGGGCAAGGAGTTCATGACTTAATCTCTCTAGGATTTGGTGTGATTTTTTTTTTAGATGCCAGCACAACATCATCTAACCTCTGGAAAATTTCTGCATAAATAACAATAAAAATCCAGAGTGGAACTATGCAGATCTTTTAGAGAAGCCAGAATCACAACAAAAAGCAGAACTAAATTTTAAAAAAAAGTAACTGAAGCCTGGGAAAATATCAGTAGTTGAATTATAAGAAGAATGAGGGGGAGGAAGAGTAATATTAATAATTATAACAATAATATTAATAACTACCATCAGATTTGTTAGGACTGATACATGAGACCCACAGTCCTAGAATTGTTCCAAACAATTAAGCTCAATATTTAAATCCAAAAACATTTTTTCTCTTATTTTTCTTGTTTTAAAATACTCTCAATCAAGTTACCACTAAAATGCATTTTAAAAGATTTTAAATACACTATGTAATTAGGGATAGGCAATCGATTTTGAGGAGCTTCTCTCCCTAATCACTACATACCAGATGCTAGCTTCTCATGTGGGTGATCCCTCTGAGCATGAGGAACTTCCTAATGTGATTTTTGTCTAAAACACAAACTTTGGAAATGACTAAGCAGTTCTCTCATTCAGCACTAAGCATGAATCAGTATGTGACTCATGGTCAGTTGGAAGTACCCATAATTCTCCTCTTCCTCAAATGTCTGGATAATGTGATATCAAGTGGTTCATTAGAATCAAGCAAAACTCTACAAAACCTCTGTGTAACCCAAGTACAAAACCAAAAATACTCAATACACTAAACTCTATTACATATAACTAATGCTTTTCATTTTGTGTAAAATACTAAAAATAGTCTTCTTGCTCTCATAGCCTTAAGAATGCTGAATTTGGAGTCAGAGGATCATGGTTCCCATCCTCAGTATGCTGTTTAAAAAGTTGTGTGACTCTGATCTAGTTGCTTCAGATTTTTGGGTCTCTGCTTCTTACATATTGGGGTTTCTTAACCAGGGTGCATGATTTTTAAAAACATTTTGATAACTCAGCATAACTGGTTTTCTTTGTAAGCCTTTGTAATTTGTTTCATGCTTTTAATGTCATAATTCTTAGAAGTCCATAGGCTTCATCAGTCTACTAAAGGGGCCCATTGGAAGATTAAGAAACCTTCCATTGGAAGATTTCTGAATTTCATGAAATGTCAATGATCCTAAGAACTCTACCTCTTCTGTGTATATTTCAGGTTTTGGTGCCTTTTTTTTTACATAGCTAAAGGGAGTAAATATTTTTTATACTTCTATTTTCCTCACACTACATCAATTCACATATCTTTCCATAAAGATTTTCATTGTTCATATTTATTATTTCTTATGAAAATAATATACTGGTATGTTCATAGACTGCAATTTGTTCAACCATTACTCTATTATTGAATACATAGATTGCTTCTAGTGTATTTTTTATTGCCAATATATTTTTTATGAATATTTTTATAGAGGCAGGTATTTTTTCTACTTTTCAACAGCACCCAGTGAATGTTAAACTATTGGGCTCATGGAATCAAAGAACATGAACAGTTTTAGAACTTTCATGGTATATTATCAAATTATTTTCCAAAAGTATTACACCATTTCACTATGGTAGCAATAGGGTAATGGTAAAAAGAAAAATAAAGAACTCTAAAAGTTATCTCTTTAGAATCATTAATCTTTTAAGCAACGAAGAATTTACTTATGGCTTAAGTTAAGAAACAACTTTGATACAGTCAAAAGAGCCCTGAATTGGAACTCAGAAGACCATGGTTTAAATTCTGGTTCCATCACTTCCTATGCTGTTGAACATGTTGCTTAACTACTTTATGTCTTAATTTTCTCATTTGTAAAATATATATTATAATTCCTAATTAACATGATGACTTCTAGGATCAAATAAGATACTGGATAAAAATTATAAAATGAAAACCATAAAATAGACATATACACATATGTGTGTATATATACATATACATATATGTATATGTCATATATATTTTAGTAAGGATACTCTAATAGATTTTAGTTGGGGTAGGGAATATGACAGCATCACATATGATGTTCTGCATACAACTAAAATTTGATAATTGGTTATCCTTAATATAATTTGAATTTATTTAATTCTAATGAATGCTATTATATTATGTGCAAAAATACTCCTATACATCAACAGAAAAAGTCACCACTTGAATTTCAGAGAAAATACAAACAGAGAAACAAAGATCAGCCAACAGACGGGGCTTCCAACTGTCTGGAGCTTCCAACTGTCTGACCATAAGCAATACATGCATCACAGGTCAACAGACAGATCCAACTATCTGACCATATATACATAGTTACCAGAGAGAGAAGCACCAACATCTGGCTTCTCAAAGCTGGGGGGCTCCTTAGAGGCTGCTGAGAGTCTCATCTGGCCAAACAAACACTTCCAATGAGTAACCCCCTCACTTCAGAGTATTTATATGCTTTTCAGAGCCAGAGGGCATCACAACCCTTGAGAACCAGTACCTCATTAGAAATTAAGAAATGGCGTGGGCCTCCCCTAATCAAGCTTCCTTCAATGGACAGGACCATCAATGGGTGGCGAAGATCTTTAACTCTCATTAGCATTACACCATAGTAGTCAGATGAAGTGATACAAGGACACCCTCAAAGTCTCTCTTAAGAACTTTGGAATTGATCGTATGAAATGGAAGACACTGACACAGGACTGCTCAGTGTGGCATGCTCACATCAGAAAAGGGGTTCTATGAACAAAGTTGAATTGGATTACCTCAAAAAAAATGCAAGTTACACTAATTTAGAGAATCCACCCAAAATGTTCATATCACTATTTCTGCCCCACCTGTGGTAGAGCATTTGGAGTTTGTATTGGTCTAGTCAGCCAGTCAGACAAACTGTAATTTGACCCTAGCATAGTGAAGTCATTTGGTCCTCATTGAGAATGAAGGACAACAACCAACCCACCTATCTCTCACTATTACTACATGTTGAGCCCATCTCCTCTTTTCATCAGGTATCAAAGTACATTCCATTGCCCTTGGTACAAGAATAACATTCAAGAAGATCAGCTTTGAAGGTCATATATTCTTTTACTGGAGATCTAGGTTAATTATTTGTTTCAGCCTTCCTTTTACAAATAACACGTTTATCTCAGTACTGATATGATAATATGTCCCATTACAGAAGGAATATGATTTCCTTGGTTTTGCTGCTTTGTACTATGTTTCTTTCTTTTACCTTTTTAATTATAATCTATTATTTCTTAACTTTCCTGAGTTTAACTTCCCATTTCATTGCCAAAGGCTGAAAGAACTAAAAACTCCTAGTTGACTTTGTTCTACCAAGAACCTTTGAAAGTGCTCACATAAAAGCCAAGCTAGATATTTCCCCCTGAATCAGAGACTGACTTTTAGACTTTCCTTTGGAGAGAAACAGCTAGTTTAGGAAATACATCTCATTTAATTTCCCTAGAGAAAATATTATAATAATTATGAAATGTGCCTTTTGCTTAATCATCTTTAAATCAAAATCTTTGTAATTAATGGGAAAGAATGTACAGTGCTGTTATATATCTACAAAAGGAAGTAGGCCAGCAAAGGAAAGTGACTTACTAAACTTAAAGTACAGCAACTGAACACTCCTCGTACAGAGAGATTTCAGCTTTGGACTGAGAATTTCATGCTGTTGATTGTAAGAACTTTGTTATGTTGAAAGTTCAGAAACATACATGATAAATTTTTTAAAAATGGTCCAATGAAAATAATTTTCATGTGCTCTTTGCTGTATTCTATTTATCTCTATCTTGATTCCTGAAATAGTATCTGTGTTATCATTGTTTCTGACCCATATATATTTGAGAAAATTAGTAATATTTTTTAAAGGTAATCATCTCATTAAGGCTTTCTTTTTCATTCCCTTGAAATAGAAATTGACATTTAATGAAATTGTCTTTATGGAACACCTCAGTAAAAACTCTAGCAATATATTAAACTATGAAGTGAGATGTAACAGAATATATATACTCTCAAAGCTCAATTGATCTGTGATCAACTTAATTTTAGCTAATTCCTCCACCAAGATGTATCACAACGTACCTTTGTTTTTTCGTCCTAAAACCATTCTTGTGTGTGCTTTGATAAATCCCAGTATGATAGAGATCTTCATCTGGTTGTTTTACTGTTTTGTGGCTATTGAGTAGGCAAGTTTTCCATGGGGTATTTTTTACTCTTGCTATATGATTACTCTAATTTCTTTTTGGGTCATATGTGCATATCATGATGTCATATATATGACTTTTGTCATGTAAATCATTGCTGACAATATGTTGTTGTCTATTGACAGCCATTATACACATTTCCATTATTCTCTGTGTTATCTACACAGGGGCTTACCCTATGACTTTCTTGTATATTTTTATGTATTTTCTTAAGTATTTCCTAATTACATTTTTAAAAATTGTTTAATATTAATTTTTTAAATTTGGAGTTCCAAGTTCTTTTCTTCCCTCCTAGTACTCACCCACCTCTTGAAAAGGCAAGTAAGGGGGGGCAGAGCCAAGATGGCGAAGTAAAAAGACTCACATACACATAGCTCCGAACCCACAACCAATAGAACGGATACAGGGAAGTACTCATGGTGAATTCTGCATCCAGAGGCCACGGAATATTGGAGTGAGGGAGATTTCTGTTCCGGAGAGACCTGCAAACCTCTCATGGGGGGTCCTTCGCGCTGCGGACTGGGCGCTGGGACTGGGAGCTGAGTGCAGCCCTGCAGCGGCCGAGACACCGTGAGGAAAAGATCCAAGCAGGCTACGGGGACGGGATCTCCAGCGGCCACGTGGGTCCCTCCACCCACAGAGGGACCTCGCAAAAGGTCCGTCGTGTTGCAGACGCGGAGCCCAGCCTAGACCTGCTGCGGCTGCGGCACCAAGAGAAACAGATCTGAGCAGGCTTCAGGGACAGGATGGCCACACAAGTCCCTCCACCCACAGGTGACGGGGGTTGGTGAGAGAGTCTCTTTGGCAGGTTGAGAGGGGAGTGGGGTGCCCCCATAACTCAGGCACCCCCGCCCCCGGGAGGTAGAAGCTGAGAGGCAGCTGCAGACCAGGGCTCCCCAAGGGGGCAGGAGCCTGGATCCATTGTGGAAGGTCTGTGCATAAACCCCCTGAGGAAAATGAGCCTGAGAGACGGCCCTGCCCCTACCTGACCACATGAACTTAATCTCACACTGAATAGCAGCCCTGCCCCCGCCAAAAGCCCTAAGGCTGGAAGCAGCATTTGAATCTCAGACCCCAAACGCTGGCTGGGAGGATCAGGAGGCGAGGTGGGTGTGAGGAGAATATTCAGAGGTCAAGTCACTGGCTGGGAAAATGCCCAGAAAAGGGATAAGAAATAAGACTATAGAAGGCTACTTTCTTGGTGAACAGGCATTTTCTCCCTTCCTTTCTGATGAGGAAGAACAATGCTTACCATCAGGCAAAGAAACAGGAATCAAGGCTTCTGTGTCCCAGCCCACCTAATGGGCTCAGGACATGGAAGAGCTCAAAAAGAATTTTGAAAATCAAGTTAGAGAAGTAGAGGAAAAGCTGGGAAGAGAAATGAGAGACATGAAGTCAAAGAATGAACAGCAGATCAGCTCCCTGCTAAAGGAGACCCAAAAAAATGTTGAAAAAATTAACACCTTGAAAACTAGCCTAACTCAATTGGCAAAAGAGGTTCAAAAAGCCAATGAGGAGAAGAATGCTTTCAAAAGCAGAATTAGCCAAATGGAAAAGGAGATTCAAAAGGTCACTGAAGAAAATAGTTCTTTCAAAATTAGAATGGCACAGATGGAGGCTAATGACTTTATGCAAAACCAAGAAATCACAGAACAAAGAGAGAAGAATGGAAAAATGGAAGATAATGTAAAATATCTCATTGGAAAAACAACAGACCTGGAAAATAGATCCAGGAGAGACAATTTAAAAATTATGGGACTACCTGAAAGCCATGATCAAAAGAAGAGCCTAGACATCATCTTTCATGAAATTATCAAGGAAAACTGCCCTGAGATTCTAGAACCAGAGTGCAAAATAAATATTCAAGGAATCCATAGAACACCGCCTGAAAGAGATCTAAAAAGAGAAACTCCTAGGAACATTGTGGCCAAATTCCAGAGTTCCCAGGTCAAGGAGAAAATATTGCAAGCAGCTAGAGAGAAACAATTCAAGTATTGTGGAAATTCAATCAGGATAACACAAGATCTAGCAACTTCTACATTAAGGGATAGAAGGGCATGGAATAGGATATTCCAGAAGTCAAAGGAACTAGGACTAAAACCAAGAATCACCTACCCAGAGAAACTGAGTATAATACTTCAGGGGAAAAATTGGTCTTTCAATGAAATAGAGGATTTTCAAGTATTCTTGATGGAAAGACCAGAGCTGAAAAGAAAATTTGACTTTCAAACACAAGAATGAAGAGAACCATGAAAAGGTGAACAGCAAAGAGAAGTCATAAGGGACTTACTAAAGCTGAACTGTTTACATTCCTGCATGGAAAGATAATATTTGTAACTCTTGAAACATTTCAGTATCTGGGTACTGGGTGGGATTACACACACACACACACATGCACACACGCACACATACAGAGACAGAGTGCACAGAGTGAATTGAAGAGGATGGGATCATATCTTAAAAAAAATGAAATCAAGCAGTGAGAGAGAAATATATTGGGAGGAGAAAGGGAGAAATTGAATGGGGCAAATTATCTCTCATAAAAGAGGCAAGCAAAAGACTCATTAGTGGAGGGATAAAGAGGGGAGGTGAGAGAAAAACATGAAGTCTACTCTCATCACATTCCACTAAAGGAAAGAATAAAATGCACACTCATTTTGGCAGGAAAACCTATCTCACAATACAGGAAAGTGGGGGATAAGGGGACAAGCAGGGTGGGGGGGATGATAGAAGGGAGGGCATGGGGAGGAGAGTGCAATCGAGGTCAACACTCATGGGGAGGGATAGGATCAAAAGAGAATAGAAGTAATGGGGGATAGGATAGGATGGAGGGAAATATAGTTAGTCCTATACAACACAACTATTATGGAAGTCATTTGCAAAACTACACAGATTTGGCCTATATTGAATTGCTTGCCTTCCAAAGGGAAGGGGTGGAGAGGGAGGGAGGTAAAGAAGTTGGAACTCAAAGTGTTAGGATCAACTGTCGAGTAATGTTCTTGCCACTAGGAAATAAGAAATACAGGTAAAGGGGTATAGAAAGCTATCTGGCCCTACAGGACAAAAGAGAAGATGGAGACAAGGGCAGAGTGGGATGATAGAAGAGAGAGCAGATTGGTCATAGGGGCAATTAGAATGCTTGGTGTTTGGGGGGGGGGGGAAGGGATAAAAGGGGAGAAAATTTGTAACCCAAAATTTTGTGAAAATGAATGTTAAAAGTTAAATAAATAAATTTAATTAATAAAAAAAAAAGAAAAGGCAAGTAAAATGATGTCAGTTATACATGTGAAGAATATCTGTTCATCATTTCTTATAGCACAATAGTATTCCATTACATCCACATGCAATAACTTGTTAAGCCATTCCCCAACTGATGGGCATCTTCTCAATTTCCAGTTCTTGGACATGACAGAAAGAGCTGCTATAAATATTTTACATATGTGGGTCCTTTTCCAATTTTTATGATCTCTTTGGGATACAGTCCTAGAAGTAGTATTGCTAGGTCAAAGGGTATGCACATCTTTATAGTCCTTTGGTGATAGTTCCAAATTGTTCTCCAGAACTGTTGTAACAGTTCACAGTTGTACCAACAAAACATTAGCATTCAAATTTTCCCCATATCTTCTCCAACATTTGTCATTTTCCTCTTTGTCATATTAGCCAATCTTATAGATGTAATATGGTACCTTGGAGTTGTTTTGATTTGCATTTCTCTAATCAATATTTAAAGAATTTTTTCATTTGCCTATAGATAACTTAAATTTTTTTCTTGTGAAAATTGCTTGTTCATATCATTTGACCATTTATCAGCTGGGCAATGATTGGTATCCTTATAATTTTGAATCAGTTCTCTATTTATTTTAGAAATGAGACCTTTATCAGAGATACTGGTTGGAAAAATCATGCTTTGTTGTTCTTTTTCTTTGTTTTATTGTATAATTTATTTATTTTCAGTTTTGAACATTTACTTCCATAAGATTTGGAATTCCATATTTTCTCCCTATCTCTCCCCTCTCCCACCCCAGGACAGTGTGCACTCTAACCTCCCCTTCCCCCAATTTGCCCTCCCTTTGTGTGTGTATGTTTATATGCATATATACATATATACATAGATGATTCAGATAAAGCTGAAGTGCTGCATATTTCTGGTTTAAATCCTTTAGATTTCTACTTATGTTTACTGCAATATCTTTCATTTCTAGATAATTCAAGCTAGTCAGTTTGTTCATATTTTCCAGAAGTTTATAGTCTTCACTGGTGGTTGTCAGCTCACTTGTCACATGTGTATCCATTTTGGAGAATATGTCCTGGCACAGCCCTGCGATGTCTGTCTTGGCTGGCTCTGTGGCCTCCTTGGCTGTCTCCACCATGGCATCATCTAACCTGGAGAAGGGAGGAAGGAGAAAAGATTGAGGGAAGGGTGGGGATAAAGAAGGAAGTAGGGGGAGAGGAGGGGATGGAAAGGGAGAAAGAAGGGGAGAAAAGGGAAACGATAAGAGTTGGAGAAGGAGATAAGGGCTTTTTAAGGCATTCTTGTCCTCATTGGCTTTTTGGACCTCTTTTGCCATTTGGGTTAGTCTACTTTTAAAGGTGTTATTTTCTTCAACATTTTTTTGCCTCTCCTTTAGCAAGCTGTTGACTTGTTTTTCATGATATTTTTGCATCACTCTCATTTCTCTTCCCAATTTTTCCTCTACTTCTCTTACTTGATTTTCAAAATATTTTTCAGCTCTTCCATGACCTGAAACCACTGTGTATTTTTCTTGGAGGCTTTGGATGTGGGAGCATTGACCTTGTTTTCTTCTTTCTTGCTTTGGTACAACACAACCCATCCATGACTTCTTGCTCTCTGATTCTTCTTTTGCACTCTCATAAATCTTCCATTGCAGTTAGAACCAATATTCCGTATCTTCTCTCTCCAATCTATCATCTCTAAGACCATCACACTGATATTCTGAAATCACTACTCTGATCATCCTACTCCCTTTGGTAAAGAAGTTTTGATTATTTCTGATTGCTTCTAGGATAAATTTAACCCCTTATTTAACACTTTAATGCCTTCAATTTTCAGTTCCAAACTACCTTTCCAGGATGAATACACCTTAATCTTAATTCCAGGATTAGTATACCTTAATATTAATCAATACCTTGATTCCTCATACACAAGGTGTTCCAGTCAAACTATTTCTATGCAGTTACCATGTGTGACAACCCATCTCCTATCTATACTCTGTTTGCACAAGGTTTCTCAATAGAACCACAGTGATTAATTTACTAAGCAGTTCTGTATCTATCAAAATTAAATAAGATATAAACAAGAATGATGCTTGACAAATATGTTTGCTGCCTGTGAGAAAAAACTTGAATATGCTCAAATGGAAAATGGGGTCATGCTGAGGTCCAGATTATCTTGTTTGTGAATGAAATGCTATTGACTTCAAACAATCTCGGAGTATATAGTACCATAGGGGCAACTAGATGGTGCAGTGGATCAGGAGGACCTGAGTTCAAATCTCACCTCAGACAATTGACACTCACTAGCTGTGTGACCTTGGGCAAGTCACTTAACCCCAGTTGCCTCATCCTGGGTCATCTCTAGTCATCCTGATGAATATCTGGTCACTGGATTTAGATGGTTCTGGAGGAGAAGTGAGGCTGGTGACCTGCACAGCCCTCCCTCACTTAAAACAAAGTCAAGTGCAAGTCATGCCATTATTTCTCTGATGGCATGGTCTTCTTTGGCAACGAAGGACAAACACACATATAGTACCATAAAAATGAGATGCACAACTAGTTAAAAGATTTCAGTCTGAAAATCGATACACACATACACACACACACACACACATATACATATACATATATCTAAAACAAATAGATGGATAAAATATGGCCATTGCCAATCTTATGACAATTAACTTGATAGGTAGCTTAAGTGTTAGTCTGTCAGTGGAGATACAGAAATCTATAAATATCTATCTATCTAATCTATCTATCTATACTGCTCATGCCCTGCAGAGGAACAATGAACAGGAAATAAAATCAAATAGAATGAAGACAGTTGACAGAATTGCATTTCAGACATTACATACTATATACAACTATCCTTTACCCTGGGGAAATTGAGGCTAGCTTCCCCCCCCCCCCAAGTACTAGTTCATTTATGTTGATGCTATAAAGATGGAAATTTTGGAGCAGCACAAGTTCTAAAATATCTAATTTGCATATGAATAAATGGTAATGGACACACATGGCATTAGCATAAGCCATAGCTTATTACTAAGAGCAATCTACATATAAGTAATAATATAAAATTAATTTTATATATGGGAAATATATGAATGGAAAAGCAAATGAATTAGCCATGTAGCAATATTAAGGAATGTCAAATATATAGTTTCTTTGCAAACTAGAGTTCATAGAATAATCAAGATGAAAACAAATTTGTCTGGTGCCCTCAGTAGATTCTCTGTGGAAGGTTGATAAAATGACTTGTATTGGAATCACATAGGAAAAAATAATAACAAGTATGAGTTGCTGTCTGTACCCATAAAAATATTCACATCAGTGAAACTGCAGAGGTATTGAAGTATTAAACAAATCACATGAAAGAATAGAGGTGTTTTCTTTAGCCCTAGAGGGAGTCAAGTAGATTTAGAAGCAAATGCTTGAAGCTGTTGAGAAGAAAGTTTCAGATTAATATAAGCAAAATCTTTCTAAAATTACTTTCCAAAAGTGCAGTTAACTTCCTTACAAGGTCATGAGTTCCTCATTAATGATTGTCTTCCAGGGGAAGACTACCTGTTGGATATATGCAGAGAGCATTGTTATTCAGAGATGAATTTACCTACATGACCCTTGAGGTTCCTTCTCATTATGAGATTCTGTGATTTTATAATTCTATATCAACAGAGGAAAGATATAACAGAGGAAAGAGTTAATCCATTTTTCCTAAGAAGCCACAGATTTATAGTCAGGTAAAGGAAAACTAACCAGATTAATTCAGATAGGGTGACAGTGGATCTCCTACAAATGAAAAAAATACAGAAAAAATCTATGAAATAATAATTTAAACTTTGTGTTAACTGATTCTGAAGGATGAAGTCCTCTTCTAGGAGACTCTGCTAGTTGTACCATAAACCAATTGAGATGGCATAACTTGGTAAAGTTTATATTTTATACATGCAAAGAGTTCAGGAATATGAAAGAGATAAAATAAGATGCAATAGTTCTTTTAAACTTAAAACATTTAGACTATTTTTGCAAACCTGCTGCCTTAAAACAGTTTATTGGAATTTTTGAAATCATAAAACTGTAAAATTAAAGTGATTTCTTAGAAGTTCCTATCATTGTTGAGTTTTTTAATCAAACAACAGTTGTTCATTTTTTTAATTCTTTTTTTAAAAATAACAATCATTGAGAAACATTTGCCAGATGTTCATAATCAGCAAATTATGGTACCAAATTGGCTGAGGCCATAGATATGTGTCTTACTCTGTATATTTAGACTATCACCTTTTAGGAGATGAGTAGCTTTCTTCATTATTGATACTCTGGAACTATGATTGAATATTGCATTAATATGTGTTCTTATGTTTTTTTTAAAAGACATTCATTTTCACATAGGATAGTATTTCTGAGACACAGGCTACTTCTATGACATGTATTAGGGGACATATTCATCCATCCACAGCTTCTTAGTTGCTAAAAGCTGCTGAGTGGTGCCAGTGGCCAGAGCAGAAGCTGTACAAGGTTGTTAATATCCTGCCTAGTTTCTACATGTTTGAACTCCAGGGTTTTCCTTCTGCCCATGATAAAATAAATGCACAAATCTTGAGCTTCTGACATTAGCCACAATGATGGTCAACAAAGTATAACTGGAAATAGTTATCTCCTTTCTATCTCATTCATGTTAAGATCTAGCATCAGTGGGTGGTTTGCCATCATGGTTTCACTAAACTGTTTTCTTGCCAGTGCCTTTGCCCTACTCTTTTCTCCTTTTGGATCACTTAAATTTCATGTCTGTCCTATTCTATTTGATATTTTACAACTAGATCAGTAATCCCCGCCTCACAGGGGGAAAAATTGTCCATCCAAACTAAATTTAACAGCTTTACAAAGGTGCTAATATGGTCACAACACATATAGAAATATCAACAAATATATTCTGCTAAGAAATGGGGAAACGTCATTTTCTTGTAGAAGGATGTCCTATAAGTTAACATAGCTACAACTTGGCAAAAGAGGGCACAAATGAATGTCAGGCTGTTTAGCGATCTAATCTAAGAACTAAAGAGACTGATGGGAAAACAGTTCAATAGCACCTAAAATCCTATTCCTTGTGTGTCATCATCTAACCTTTTAACCTTAGCTACGTCATTTAACCCTCTTAGACAGCAGTTTCAGTTTCTGTGAAATGAGGAGGGAATGGGGCATAAAATAGGATCCCTTCGTTCCCTTCTAGTACTAAAATCCTATGATCAATCCCTATGGTCGTATTTGTATAAAAGTAATATGAATTTTGGAAGGCACTTTTCCTCTTTATTTTTGAATCTCATTGTTTGTGATGGACTAAAAATCACTTTGGGAATGATAGTTTTCCTGTTTGTTTTGATTTCTCGTAATGATCCTTTTATTTTTTAAAGAATAGTTTGAGTAAGAATGATTCAGGTGATGCCCAAAGGGAAATCAAACTGTGCATATATAGCCTTTGATCCAGCAATACCACCACTAGGTCTGTAGTGCAAAGAGATCATAGAAAAGGGGAAAATGACCCATATAGTAGCTCTTTTTATGGTGGCAAAGAATTGGAAATTCAAGGGATGTCTATCAGTTGGGGAATGACTGAACAAGTTGGAGTATATAAATCTGATGGAATTCTATTTTGCTATAAGAAATGCTAAACAGGAGAATTTCAGAAAGGATTTGAACTGATTCTGAGTGAACTGAGCAGAACCAGGAGAATATTGTTCAGAGTAACAGCAGTTATGTGATCATCAACTATGACTAATTCAGCCTTTCTCAGCAACACAACGATCCAAGACAATTCCAAAAGAGTCATGATGGAAAAATGTTAACTACATTCAGAGAAAACTATTGAGTCAGAATGCAGATCAAAGCATACTATTTTCACTTTTTCGTTGTTTTGGGGCCTTTTCCTTTTTGTTCTGTTTCTTCTTTCACAACATGACTAATGTGGAAATATGTTTACATGATTGCACATGTATAACCTCTTAGCAGATTGTTTGCTTTCTGGGGGATGTGGGGGATAGAAGGGAGAAAGGGAGAAAAAAATTGAAAGTCAAAATCTTATAAAAATGAATGTTGAAAACTACCTTTACATGTAATTGGGAAAAATACTATTTATCAAAAAAAAAAAAAAGAATGATTCAGCTTGTGGAGAGAATGAGTGCAGTATAAAACACCTCCCTTTGCCTATTATTATATTTTCCTTTGCTCACATAACTGAACAACAGAAGCCTACAATTTCAGACTTAGCATGTGGTTGACTTCATTGAGAAACAGTTTCTATTCTAAGTTGAAGATATTGCAAATGTCTAATGATTGATTTATATTTCTGTACATGAACAACATTTTTGTTCATTCTGAATACATTTCTGATAAGCAGCAATCTGTGCCAAACAACACAATTTCACTTGGAAGACGTTTGCTCATTATATTTCTTGCTCTATGCCAGAAGATGCAATTTTTCCTAAGGACCTTTATAAAAAATCAATAATTGTGCTATAAAAACCTAAGCAGAGTATATATTGGGACTTCAGAACTTTTCTATAGATGTAGGGCTAAGAAATTACACTTGATTGTAGCAATTCATTAATCAGGCATGAATGAAGAATACTGATTCTTAAATCAGAAGGACCAAGTTTAAACTTCAGGCTATTTTTACAGAACTTTCCAAAGTGTTCATTTGGATCTGCAAAATTTTTGCTAGGAACATAATTCCTAAACCAATTAGTTAAGCTAGATTTAAAATCTGCCTATTGTCAGCAGTGTCCTGGCTGGGTTGCAGTCCCATCCATCCAGTCATCCAGCTAAATGCTCAGTTTGCCAACTAATTATTCCAGTTTGAGCATATAAGGATAATTGGCATTCTAGCAGCCAACCTGAAATCAGTCAAGACTTTTTCATCTTCTTGAAGAACTAATGTCCCCATCATTACTCGGAACTCATATGGTATTCTCCAGGGACAGGTAGGGTCCATCACAAGATCTTCATCAGCATCTAACTAGATCTTTATTAGTTTTATCAGAAAATAATCTTTAAAATAAAATAGAAAATATATTGTTATTCAAATATTCGAATTAATACAATTAGAATTGTTTCTAACCAAATTTTCTAAGTTTATATTTTCTAAATTAGTATTCTTCAAGATCCAGAAAAATTGATGACAAGTTTTTAAAAGTGAAATTTCACCTGATCCTCCATTTTGTGATAATTTGGGAAATCCAAAATGCTAACCTTAGCACAAATTATGCAAAGTAAAATTCCACAGTGTGCAGGAAACAAAAAGTGATTTTCTGAGAACTTTGGGAAGGCAGACTGACCTCCATGATAAAGTGAAAATCTAGAAAATAGTTAGGAAATAATCTAACAACAGTTATGAAATTTTAATCTTGTCAGCAAAAGGTTCTAATGGCAGGGGTATGCTGGTCAATGTTTAACAAACAGCCTTTTGTGAAACAGGAAATGTACATGTTACAGACTTTTAAATTTAATCTTCATCAGTAACAATTACTTCCTCACTTTCTTAAGTCTAAATAATTAACATAACAATAAATCAAACCCTGATATGCAGTTTGCTGATTTTGAGATCAAGATCTAAATGATCATAATTAAAAATTTAACAATAGTTCTACTGAGCTGGTATAAGGTGGTCCTTGCATATCTTGCCCATTCCTGCTATTACTAAGGCCTTTGACACCAGACTATGTCAGCAGGACCAGAGCCCCAGTCACTAGGAATATCAAGTCAAATTCATGATTCACATATAGATGGTCATTGTTTATTTCATTCATCCTCTGCCATCTTGTTGTGTTAGGTCACTAAACTAGTTCCAAATGTGTATTCAATCTGATGGGTAGTTGGAGTGATTACACACACACACACACACACACACACACACACACACACACACACACACAGACAGAGAGCACTGGGCAAGTTGCCTAACACCATCCGTTGAAGCTTAGTAATTGAAGAGAAGACTTCTACCTACAAAACTCTGTTTATCATTGAAATACCCTGATAAAAGCTGAGCAACCAGCTCCTATGGCTAGCAAACACCTACCTCCTTTGTCCCCTAATAATGATGTCTTAGAGTTGGAGTCTGATCATAGGGTTGGAGGGTGGAGTACTGAACCTTTCCCAAAATCTTTATTTTTTTTGATCTTCTGTTTCTTTTTATTTTTTAGTGTTTATTTATGTATTTTTAGTTTCCAACATTCATTTCCACAAAATTTTGAGTTCTAAATTTTTGCCTCATCTCTCCCCTACCCCCACTCCAAAATGCCATTCATTCTGATTACCTTTTCCCCCAACGTGCCCTCCCTTCTAACACCCCTCCCTTCCCTTATCCCCATCTTCTCTTTTTTCCTGTAGGGCAAGATAGATTTCTATGCCACATTACCTGTATTTCTTATTTCCCAGTTGTATGCAAAAATAATTCTCAACATTTGTTCCTAAAACTTTGAGTTACAACTCCTCTTCCACCCTCCCTCCCCACTCATCCCCACTGAGGAAGAATGCAATTGAATACAGGTTATACATGTGTAGTTTTGCTAAGGACCTCCATAATACTCATGTTGTGAAAGACAAACTGTGGAAAAGAAGTGAGGCTGGTGACCTGCACAACGCCCCCTCAATCAAAACAAAGTCAAGTGCAAGCCATGCCATCATTTCTCTGATGGCATGGTCTTCTTTGACAAAGAAGGACAAACACAACTATATATCCCTCCATGCTCTCCTGCCCCCCATTTATTCTATTCTTTCTTTTGACTTTGCCCTTCCCCAAAAGTGTTTACTTCTAATTGGTCCCTCTTCCCGTTTGACCTGCTTTCCATCATCCCTCCCACCCTGCTTATCCCTTTCTCCCCTACATTTCTATAGTGTAAGATAGATTTCCATACCAAACTGAGTGAACATTTTATTCCTTCTTTAAGCCAAATGCAATGAGTTAGTTTCACTTTTTCCCTCTCACCTCCCCCCTTTTCCACTCCAATGAAAAAGCTTATTCTTGCCTCTTTTATGAGAGATAATTTGTCCCATTCCATTTCTTCCTTTCTCCTCCCAATACTACTCTCTTACCCCTTAATTTTATTTTTTTAGATATGATCTCTTCCTATTCAACTCACTCTGTGCTCTCTGTCTATGTATGTATGTGTGTGTGTGTATGTGTGTGTATGTGTGTGTGCAATACCTCCAACTACCCAAACATTGAGAAAAGTTTCAAGAGTTACAAATATTATCTTTCCATATAGGAATATAAACAGTTCAAATTTAGTAAGTCCCTTATGATTTCTCTTCCCTGTTTACCTTTTCATGCTTCTCTTGATTCTTTTGTTGAAAGTCAAATTTTCTATTTAGCTCTGATCTTTTCATCAAGAATATTTGAAAGTCCTGTATTTCATTGAATGACCTTTCTTCCCCTGAAGTATTAGACTCAGTTTTTCTGGGAAGGTGATTCTTTGTTTTAATCCTAGTTCCTTTGAGGGACAAGTAGGTGTTGCAGTGGATAGAGCACCAGTGCAGGAGTCAGAAGGACCTGACTTCAAATCTCACCTCAGACACTTAACACTCACTAGCTATGTGACCTTGGGCAAGTCACTTAACCCCAATTGCCTCATCCTGGGTCATTTCCAGTCATCCTGATGAATATCTGGTTGCTGGATTCAGATAGCTCTGAAGGAGAAGTGAGGCTGGTGAACTGCACAGCCCTCCCTCACTCAAAACAAAGTCAAGTGCAAGTTATATCATTACTTCTCTGATGGGATGGTCTTCGGCAATGAAGGATGAACACACCTAGTTCCTTTGACTTCTGAAATATCATATTCCAAGCCCTTTGATCCCTTAATATAATAGCTGCCAAATCTGATGTTATCCTGAGTGTATTTCCAAAATACTTGAATTGTTTCTTTCTAGTGAATTGCAATATTTTCTCCTTGACCTGGGAACTCTGGAATTAGGTTGCAATATTCCTAGGAGTTTCTCTTTTTGGATCCCTTTCAGGAGGTGATAGGTGGATTCTTTCAATATTTATTTTGCCCTCTGGTTCTAGAATATCAGGGTAGTGTTCCTTGATAATTTCATGGAAGATGATGTCTAGGGTCTTTTTTTGATCATGGCTTTCAGGTAGTTCAATAATTTTTTAATTGTCTCTCCTGGATCTATTATCCAGGTCAGTTGTTTTTTCAATGAGGTATTTCACATTATCTTCCATTTTTTCATTCTTTTTTTTAGCAATTTCTTGGTTTCTCATAAAGTCATTAGTTTCCATCTGCTCCATTCTAATTTTTAAAGAACTATTTTCTTCAGTGAGTTTTGAATATCCTTTTCCATTTGGCTAATTCTGCTTTTTTAAAGCATTCTCCTCCCCATTGGCTTTTTGGAACTCTTTTGCCCATTGAGTTAGCCTATTTTTAAAGGTGTTAGTTTGTTCAGCACTTTATTAGATCTCCTTTAGCAAGCTGTTGACTCACTTTTCATAATTTCTTGCATTGCTCTCATTTCTTTTCCCAATTTTTCCTACACCTCTCTTATTTGATTTTCAAAATCCTTTTTGAGCTCCTCCATGGCCTGAGACCACTGCATATTTATTTTGGAGGCCTCTGATGGTAAGCATTGTTCTTCCTCATCTGAAAGGATGGAAGAAAAAACCTGTTCACCAAGAAAGCCACCTTCTATAGTCTTATTTTTTTTCCCCTTTCTTGGGCATTTTCACAGTTAGTTATATGACTTTTGAGTCCTTTGTCAAAGGAGAGGTATACTCTTGGGACCTGTAAGTTCTCAGTTCCTCCAAGGTGGATCAATAAAAGGAGAGCAGTTTACTCTTCTCCTGACCTATGCTCTGGTGTAGGAGCTAGCAAAGCTTTTCTGCCTAGGATGTGCAAGTAGAATTCCCTTTCCAGAGCCTCCACCAGCTCTACCATGCCAGCCAGCATTCTTCCTCACCCCTGGACCACCACTCAGGACTAAGACCCAGATCAGTGGCTCAGTTTCCCCATGGTCTTTAGGCTGAGCACTCCAAAAGTGGATTGCTGCCGCTGCTACCACTGCCGCCACCACCTGGGCCTGGGGCTAGGGGAGGACCTTGCTTCCTTCTCACCCAGGAGATAAAGCTTTTTCACTGACCTTTGAAATGTCTTTGGTGTTTGTGGGTAAAGAGATCTGAAAACCACAACTGCTGCTGAGGATTCCATCCCAGAGGCCTGTTCCAAGCCTGTCCCTGCTGCACCTCACTGATAAGCCTGGGCTGGACTCCGTAGGCTGTGCTCTGCTCTGTGTCATAGACCTTTCCTTTCAGCCTTCCTCAGGCTGAAAATCTCTTTCACTCTGTTGTTTTGTGGCTTCTGCTGCTCTAGAATGTATTTAGAGTTATTTTTTACAGGTATTATACAGGCTGTGTAGGAAGAGCTAGAGCATGTGTGCCTTTATACTCTGCCATCTTCCCAAAGCCTTCCTTTAAAGATAACAGAAATAGTACTTCCAGCTCAGTTCACTTTCTATCTCCAACTCCTCTTGGTTTCAATTTCCTGGAGCAAGTTCCTCCATACCCCCTACTCTGACTAGGTACCAACTGGAACCTTATATCTCCTGCCACCTCCCAATCTCCCATTCCCACCTCCTCCCACAAACCTCCCTCACTCCAAACCTCATTCTCTAGCTTTCTTTCGGGTGCTGTCATCTTTCATTAGATAGTAAACTCTTTGAGGGTGGGAATTATCTTTTTATTATTTGTATCTTAGCACAGTGCCTGGTACATAGTAAGTGATTAAGGTTTATTGAGCTGACTTGAATGTGGCTGTTGAAACATGCTCTATGCTTTTGCCAGCTTTCTTTTTACCATGTTCTTGACCCTATCCAGCTAAATTCTATCGTTCCCCATTTCCTTTCCTTCAGCTATGTCTAGTATATGGGCATATTGGAATATGAGAAATGGCAGAGCCCAACGCAGCCCTTGTTGCAAAGTGTATCCAGCATCAACACAACTGGGACATCACAAACATTTGTAATGGACCCATTTCATGTAGAACACTTTGCAAGGCCTACTTAAATAACCCATTCCCTTAAAAAGGCTCCAGATGAAAGGAGTATCAATGAGTGCATCCTCATCAAGTTTTTGTCAGTCTTTCTTAGCTTGAAAAAACTTCTTTAGCTCTAGATAGGAAAAGAAGTTTGAAAATGCTTGCTTCCTGAAAATCCATTTAGAAAAAAATAAGAGGAAAACAAAATGATTTTTTCCAGGAAATTTATTCTCAGCAATATTTTTGCTTATTGTCTCCAGACCTACTTCAATCTGTTCCATGGAGGCATACATTTGAAGTAATGTTATCTTCAGAAAACTTAAGGGTGATGAAGGGTAAAATCACAAACATTGATGATATGATTCTTTAGTGAGTATCATCCATACCCTAAAATAAATTAAATGTGGGATGAATAAATAATACTTTATTTTCATCCTGGTGTGTGAAATCTCTCTAAGGATATGAATTACTGATATTCAAAAGCACCACCCTTCCAACCCACTCACCTTTAAGTGCCAATGAAATAGAAATTTCTCATTCCTTGAAATGTTTACTAGGCATTTTTATATAACAGTCTACTCCAAAAATCATTTTCTCTCCTTAATCACATATCACAATGAAAAGAATCCTATTAATTAGCCATTAAACTGACTACAAAATAAGATCACCTTTAAAAACTGTATGTGTTCATATTTGGATTTGTGGTACAATAATATCTCATTATATTTAAAATGTTAACTTGAATTTATATCCCTCAATTTGTTTGTTCTTTGGGGGATAAAGGGAGTGAAATATTATGGCACTTGACATTCGGTCATTCAGAAATAAATGCAACCTCCCTTCCTGTTTTTTTTTTTTTTTTAAGTGATTGACAATCAGATTTTCTTTTAAGGGTCAGGAGAAAAAGATAATTATGTTCAATCCTATGTTCCCCCAGGATTCCTACAGAAAGCAGATGGCATTGGACAAACAAATGCCTAAAACTCAGAAGTGTGCACTAGAGATTCTTCAGCAAATCATTTTGTGAGTGCACAGAGAAAGAATCACTTATTCCCTGCAATTTCTCAACCATGAGACCTTGTTATTTAGCAAATAGTACATGAAAGGACACTAATGAGGTTAATAGCCAAGATATCTGAGTTTCTACACTGTGCGAAACAGTTTGTAAGAGTAAAAACAGACAGGACAGTGAAGAGCTTTGTACTTAAAAGAGGACAAAAAAGGAGGGTTTATTTAATTTGCTCTAAATTCTTGGCAGTTTGTTTTAAAGTAAGACTATTCCCAAAGAATTATAACTAGGAAATAGTAATGGGGTGTTACACTTGATTGCTAGTATTCAGATGACCTTTATTAACATTTGAACTCCTTTAGCAGGTAGAAACAGTTTGATCTTGACATATGCGTAGCTAAAATTGCCATATACCAGCTGGCTTGCTTTCTCTTCCTTATCTCTTACTTTGATGGTCTTTGGAAGGATTCTTCCCTGGCTGTGTCCTGGCAATGTTCTTCTCACTTTCTTGGAAGTAGTCTCTGCAGAAGCAAACTTTGGATTTCTTAAGGTTTTGTGTTTCAGTCCATACAGTGGTGTCCTTATCTTCCCTGTCACATGAGCTTGTCTCCAAAAGTTATTAAGAGTTTCTAGTTATAGATCTGGTAATCACTTCTGTTTTTACACTCTTTCCTACCACTACAACTTAGCTTTTTTTTTTTAATTTCACCTAAATGTATAATCCTTGTATTGCAACATTTGAACTAACCAAGGCAAAATAAAATAGAAGCAAGAAATAGAAATGATATTAATAGAAAAAAAATAATTATTGTTTGATTTTTCCATACTTGGGAGAAAGTATCTGAGCAGAAGTCAGGCTAATGAACATCTTCCACTAGAATTTAATGCGGATTTAAATTTGCTCATAAGATCTATGTCTTATAGATTTTTAGTGGAATTTTAGGTAAGCCATGCACTATAATTAATCCTAGAAAGCATAGGAAAACCATATGAGTGCCTTTTCAATTTCTAACAAAGGTCATAAGTTGAATTCTCTATGGGAGACAGATACTGAACCATAATGTGGGAGAAATTTTGTTAACTACAAACAATGGAAAAGTAGATGCCTCCCATTTATCCTTTTAAAGATTATATTTCTATAGAATAGAATTGCTGAAAATGAGAGAATATTATTTAACTTGCATGTATAGGATAAATCTATCAAATCTAGTTCTGTTCCTTTGTGAAGTTCGACAGACTCTAGAAGCATTACTTACTAGCAATTTTCCCTGAATGTCACAGAGGGATCTCAAAAATCACTACCTTCAAAATAGTCTCCATTATATTTAATTCAAGGTGGACTAATTATATTTTCCCTAAGGATATCAATACTCTTCCAAGTATCCAGATTTATGCTTTCAGAATCATCATTGACACTTGCCTTTCTTTCATTACCCATCTCTAATCAGTTGCCAAGGCTGGTCACTTAGATTCACCACATATTTCATACCTATCTTCTTCTTTTAGTTCTCATAACCTTTACTTTAGATCAGGTCACATAACCTCTCACTTGAACTATTTTAGTGACCTCCTACCTTCCTGATTCCAATCTTATATATCTCCAATTGATCCTCAACAGCTGCCAAATTCATATTCCTAAAAAAAAATACTTTTAACCATATTACCTCTATACTCAAAAATATTTAATGGTTCCATCCTGCCTCTTAAATAAAAATCTGCTGTTTAATTTTTAACAATGTGCTTTTACTATACCTCTCCAATGAATATTACTCTTTTCACACGGTCTCTATTTCAATACTTTCATCTCTCACCTCTGTCCCTTTGACACAAAGGCTGTCTCGCAATCTCCTATGCCTGGAAAACAATCCCTCCTCATTTCTACCTCTTAAAATTCCTATTTTGTCTTAAAGCACTACTGCATTCAATCTTTGCCTAGCCTCTCTGAAATTACATTTACTTTTTCTGACTTTATATTATATCTCTCCAGCTAAATGGAAGTTATGTAAGCTGGTTTCCTTTTTTTGGTCTTTGTCTGCTTAGCAAGTATTTATTGAATTCAGTTGAAAACTATATCTATCTATATATGTGTATATACATACATATGTATATATATATAATTATATATATATACATATGTATGTATATACACATATATATATAGGTGACATGGTAATATTCAAAAGAGGCTCCTTCTTTATTATACTTTCCCATACACTTTCATCATTATTGTTGCATTTAAATTTCATGAAGGTAAACTATTCCTTACACAGGTTTAGATGATAATTAAAAGTATCCAATATACAAAATCATATCATTCTTTTCTCAAATTACCCGTAATGTCATGGAATGGAAATCGTCATTGCCTACTAGTTTTGCAATGTCAGGCACAGAGTGTCTATGAAAAAAAGCATATGAAATTTATTTCTCAAGTCTTTAGACTTTTAATGCTACTAACTTTGTTAAAATGGATCTTATACATATTAAACCCATTGAGATGACTAAAGCCTATTATATCTTGATCATTCCCTGTACACACAGATAAGTTATCTGTGCACTATATTCAATTATGGGCAAGGTCTTTCTTTTTCTAGTTACGTACCAAGAATTTTTCATCATCCCCCAATTAATGAAATGAAAATATATTCAATTCTCTAAAACACTGTATTCCCTGGCTGTGTTAGATAAAAGAAATTTTATTTCATAAATATTCTGATTAAATAACTCAATATTGACATCCCCAAATACTAGGTCATGAGATCATAGAATTAAGATGTGGAAGGGACTTCAAGAATGACCATTTATAGAAGATCTGGCTTATCTGATTTACTAAACTTGTTGGGGAATTATAAATTGATCACTTGATGAAATGGAAAGAAATATGGAAGATATGAATCTCATTTTCACACAAATAAGGGAACCTGATGGAGGGAGACCAAGACTTTTAACCATCATGATCCTGATTCAAATAATAGTATTATGGGTTTCAGAGCTGAAAGAGATCCTAGAATGCATTTATTCTAACCCTCTCACTATGCAGATGAGAAAAACATGGTGATGTGATGCCAGTCAGAGCTAGACCCTCTGTGTTCAAATTCTTCATTTGTAAAATGAGGCAAACAATGTTAGTCATCACCAGTGACTTTTTTTAATGTTATGATGATTAATGTAGCTATATGCATTAGAGTTGAATATTTTGCATTTCATCTCCTTTGCTTCAGGTCTTTAAAAAGGTTGATTGAATAAATGAATCTATGAAGCAATGTTTAAGGGCTTAAGCTGGAGGAAGAAATAACAAATCACTCCAGTATCTTTGCCAAGTAAACCTCAAATGATGTTGCAAGGAGTCCAACATGATTGGAAAACAATTGAAAGACTACAAATATGCAAAGCATTTGTTCAATAGCATGTAGTCATCAGAAAAATATTGTCTTTCATATACCTATCTTTCCTTGCAAGATTTAGGAGCAAATATAATGTTAGCTGAAGGAATATGAAGGTATCATTGGAAAATTTTTTCATTATTGTTGATGTAGTAAGAAGACTGGATCTGGAATCAAAGAAAATATACCAGTCAAGAACATGGCTGTTACCTTCTAGCCTAGGTAGCCCTGGATACTTTTCTTAGCAACTCTGTGCTTTAAGTTTTCTCATCTGCAAAGTGAGAGGGTTGGAATAAATGAGTTCTAAGATCTCTTTCAGTCTTTAAACTCTATTATCCTATTAGTGGATTAGGGATAATAAACGTTAAAATTCTGAGTCTTCCTCATTAGGTTCACTTATTCATTTGAAAATGCAAATAGAAAAGTTAATCAGTCTCTGATCTCAATGAGCTCCATTCTAATGAAGCAGATAGCACATATAAAAGGTTTCAGGTGCAAGTCCTTTGGAAAAGTACCATCATCCTTAGGGTATAGTAGCAGAGGAGATAGTAATGTCTGTTCTTCAATGTCATTTCTACTGATAAAATCATAGCTATTTCTGATGTTGAAGCATTACACAGTGACAAGAGTCATGGTGGCAAGACTTTTCTGGGTAGTCAGAAGCTATGACTGTAGCACCTGGGTCAGTTGCCTGGTTATCTCTATAGAGCTTGTTCCCAGAACAATGGTTACATGCACTACTAGACTTGACTCATTGTTATATTCAGAACTCTTGAATTCAGGGTCCTGAATTAGTTTCATTAGAATGTGAGGAGAGGTGATTAAGATAGTCATTGTGGTGATATCATTTTGACTTGTCTGGTACATGCTGCCTTCTGTATATTTCCTAGGATGCCTTGGTATTTCCTCAAGGTTGGCTTGACTGAGACGTGGATGGAAGTTGGTTAGCAGATAGAAGGGAAGGCTGACCCCTTCTCTATAGGAATTGTTCCATGGATATTATCTGTAAGGACTGGGCTGGAAGCATTGCTCTAGGGATACGGAAGGGGTGAGAGATGTCTGGCAACTCTGAGGGCTCAATTGCCTCCAGCAATTGGTCAGCAGTTCTTGCTGGTCATGATGAATAAGGAGAGCCTTTTTCCACAATGATTTCTGACTCCAGTGATGACTGTGGAGGATAGAGTAGAAGCAAATCTAGTAATCTGAGGACACTACTATTCTCAAGACTCTTAAATTCAGAGCCAAGAGTTATCTCCATTAGGGTCTGAGAGGAAATGACAGTTAAGGTACTGGTGGTGGTTTGACTATCCTGGCACAATGTTGTCTCCTGTCTCTCCCTCAGGACTCCTTGATAGTTTGGCTTATTTGTTCTGTGTATTGAGACAATAGCAATGAAAGATCACCATAACTAGTATGATGAGGTTTGGAATACAGTGCTTCTCATGCTTATGACTTCATGTTCACCTTTGGAAGAACTTAATAGCTAGGGGCCTTTAAACAAAGTATTTCATTTTTCTGGGCCTTAGTTTCTTTGTATATAAAATGAGAGGACTGAATCCTTGAGATTCTTTCCTGTACTATCATTGGAAATATGATTAAAAAATAAATGAAAATTTATGTGCAAAGGCTAACTTGATAATTGATATTTTTCCTTAAATTGCATTCTATTTCTGAATTGAGCATAGTAATAGCTATAAAAGAAAATAGAAACTATTTAAATAACATCAGGTAACCTATGTAGGATGTGTTTTGTAAGTGCATTTTGTCCCTAGACAAATCTGCCCCAAGTAATACACAGTCAAGCAACCAATTTTCAATATTTACTAATGAATTTCTTGGAATCTTTAAGCAAATATTTACCATGTTGAATAAGAAATTAGATTTTCTTATTAAAATTGTAATATCATTCAAATTTAATAGGCCTGAGCTATTGAACGTTTAGTCTCAGGACCTGACCATTCTTTAAACCTTGTACGTTCTTGGCAATAAAAACAGGAACTCGCCACTCCTGAAACTGCTTATGTTCAAGGGAAGGTGGCCCCTTCCTTGAGCATAAGCACTTGACAGTGATAAAATGTGCTGAGCTTCAAGGTTTTTGAACATGTCAGCAATTAAAAAGCCAGAATTAGACCCAGACACACAAACTGCATATGCCAGGGAAGTAGGCTAAAACTCTGTATGTAACTGCCTTGGCCAAGAGCCTTCTTTTTTGCGAATCCTATAAAAAGCTCGGACCACAAAGTCCTGATGAGCCTCACCCGTGGGAGGACGCTTCGCGCGGGACCATCTTTACACAATTTGTTCCGGCTGCAATGGGGCTCCCAGCCGATGAGCCTCACCCGTGGGAGGACGCTTCGCGCGGGACCATCTTTACACAATTCAAGTTGTTCTGGCTGCGATGGGGCTCCCAGCCGATTGAGTTATTGGAGGTTCCCTTGAATTGGTGATGTATTCTCTTCCTCTATCTATCTATTGTAATTATAGCCCTTGTATTAATAATCATTATATTTGCCCTCTGCTTCTTCTGCTGTCCTAAACTGTCTGTACCGTGCCTTGTGTAATTAAAGCTTTTTATTTTCGTTTTGATTGAGTCCGAGAGCGTCATTTACAGGAGCGAATCCGAACTTTCTTAATACACATGTAAATGACATAAACCCCTTTCTGAATGTTTGTACAATCTAATGGGAGAATTTGACATTAATGCAATAGTTATAGGATACAAAGAATGTTATAGGATGTTGGGACTGGAAGCTCAATTCCGTGTGGACAGTCTCGGGCAGGTAAAAGTGGGACTTCTAAATCTTAGAGTCTTACGAGGCCCTCCATGAACAGCGGGGGTTCGAGAAGGTCAGACCGAGCTAGCTCGGCTAGCTCGGGTATTTCCGCCTCTCCCCCGGAGATACCTGATGGGTGGAGTCTCCCTGCCCTCGAGGTCGTCCCGGATTGGAGCACACCTAGTTACCTAACAGCATGGTATTGAGATGCAAACTGTGTGGCTGAAGATTAAGTAGGATTGAGGAAGCCAGAAAGCTCTTAGCACGTGTGGAGCCAAAGAGAAAAGTAGGGCTCCGCTTCTTTTCTTTCCTCTCTCCCCTCCCCCTCTCTCCCCCGCTTGTACTTCTACTTCCATTCCCTTAAGCTTAGCCTTCTTAGGAAATCTCCCCCTCTTCGTCCTAAGAAAGAAGAGCCCCTGCACTTGTAACCGAAACCCTGTAATAAAGCTCAACCCCTGTTTGACTCTGGAACGTCCTTTCTCTCATATGTGCATCCGGCGTGGCCAGCCGAAGACCTCGGGAGGTGAGGTAAGAAAGACTCGGGTAGCCCAATACAGGCCTCTAGGCTTGGCAGTTGGCGTCCCAACAGGGATTGGGAGCGTAGATAATCCTGGGTGCTTTTGGGGTACACCCGGAAGGGGCTGTGAAAGAAGCGAGTCCCGAATCCTAGATTCGGAAGGAGAGAAAGGGGAGAGAAGCTTCCCAAACCCCTGGGAAAAGGGCGGAGATGGGGAATCTATTGCCAGTAATAAAGCCAGAGGAACAGGAGGTCTGGGCTGAGACACTTCACAGGGAATGCAGGAAGGCGGGGGTCACAATAGAGTTAGATGACCTCCGAGAATTTTGTGAAAGGATTTGGAAAGTTTCTCCTTGGCTCAAGCAGGCAGGAATATCAAGAGAAAAATGGGGAGCGGTCGGAGAGCAAATGACTGCTTACGAGCAACAATACCCTGGGGAGCTGGAGGATTTAGATTTCCTGATATTCGGTGTAATTAAAAGCCTGCTGGAAGGGCCGGAGAGGCCAGGGCGGGATTGGAATAAGAGTGGAAGCGGAGAGAGGGGAGGGGAGGACCCAGGCAAGCAGAAAGTTAAGCGGAAAGTTAAGGAGCATAAAGAAAAAATAGATTCGGAGCTCCATCTAGAGGATGGGAAAGGCGAGGCAGGGGAGAATACGCCGTGCCTTCCCTCCGCGCCTCCTTATAACCTGCTCCATTGGTCAGACAGTTCAGGGCCACAGTCCAGTTTGGAAAAAGGAATAAGAAAGGCTATAGAGAATGGAGAAGATGTAGGGACATTTCCTGTGTTAGAAATAGCGGACCCCAGTGTCCCCGGTGGGGTTCGGAGGAGCCACATACCCATAGAGTGGAAGAGAGTGGCGACTCTTAAAGAGGCTTGTACCAAGCATGGCCCTAATTCACCCTTTGTTATAGCCATGCTTGAAACTCTCAGCGGTCAGTTCGTTCTGACTCCTAATGACTGGAAGAGCTTAGCTAGAGCCTGCCTTACCCCTGGGCAGAATGTGATTTGGGTATCAGAATTTTCTCAGAGGGTAAAGAGCACTACCGGTGGGCTAGGGGCTCAGGCCCCCCAGGCTTATCAGCAATTTACAGGAACAGGGCAGTTTGAGGCTACAGGAAATCAATTACAGTACTCAGCCTCCGATTATGTTTTGATTGCCGGAATGGCTATTGCCGCCTGGAAGGTTATAGCCTCTAAGAAAGAGAGAGAGTTTCCCATGACTAGGATTACGCAAGGAAACAATGAGCCATTTACTAATTTTGTGGCCAGGCTGCAGGAGGCAGTAGGTCGAGATATGGGAGAGGAAAACCAAGGGACAGAGATAGTGTTGAGGACATTGCTGCGGCAGAATTGTAATCATGACTGCAAAAAGGCAATGCTGGGACTGCCAAAGAATGCATCTGTTGAAGAGATGATACAGAGATGTGAAAGGGTAGGAAGTCAGGTCTACTTGGCACAGGTGCAAGGGAAGTACCTGGCTGCCGCCTTAAGTAATATCTCTTTGGAGAAAAAATGTTTTAACTGCGGAAAACCGGGACACCTTAAGAAAGAGTGTAGGAAAGAAATAAGTACAGGGAGGGGCCAGGACCCTTGTTTTTCATGTGGAAAGCCAGGTCACTTAGCTAAACAATGTAGGAAGTCGGGAAACGGGGTGAGGGGCCCCTCGAGGGCCCCGAAAGTGTACCCTTTGGCAGAGAATCGGGATGGCCCCTTGGAGGGAGAATACAGGAGATTATGGGGCCAGAGGAAGGAAAGCAACACCTTTACAGCTTAGAGAAGTGCCAGCTTGCAGCTCATCAGTTTGCCATGATTCCCCTGAGAGACCCCATACAGGAGGAATCCCTCATATTACAGAACCCCTCTCATGCACCCGTAGTTATATATACAGGAGTTTATCCCACCGGCACCACAGCACTTCCATGCTCCAATGTGGTAGCCGAGCCAGCTCATATAGACAATCAGCTTCCCATAGCTATTGCCCTTCCTTTAAAGCACTCAGTTCAAATCCAGTTACTAAAGGAAATAGGACAGAATAGACCTGAGTGTACGATCTGGCTTAATGGAATTCCCATGACTGGCCTCCTTGATACTGGAGCGGATAGGACCTGCCTTAGCGGTCGCTCAGTACCCCGGCACTGGAAGCTTAAAGAAAGCCAGAGACCAGTGTGGGGAATAGGAGGGTGCCAAAATACCTTAGAGACAATGCACCCAGTAAAGTGGGAGGCAGAGGATCGCCAAGGGACCGTATGGCCGTTGGTGATTCCAGGACTTAGTTTTAACATCTGGGGCAGGGACATTATGAGCCGCCTCGGGATGAAGCTATCAAATTTTTAGTAAGGGCCATTGCAGTTGCACTGGAGTCCCCACCCTTGAATTGGAAGTCAGACACCCCGATTTGGGTGGAGCAATGGTCCCTGACCCCAGAAAAACTCCAGGCACTACAACTATTGGTTAAGGAGCAATTAGAAAAAGGAAATATAGAACCATCAAAGTCACCCTGGAATGCTCCTGTGTTTGTTATAAAGAAAAAATCCGGGAAATTCAGGTTCCTTACAGATCTAAGGAAGGTAAATCAGTCTCTCATGCCTATGGGAGCCCTGCAACCAGGTCTCCCTTCTCCTAATGCCATCCCGGAGGGTTGGTCACTTATAATCATTGATATTCAGGATTGTTTTTTTTCCATTCCTTTAAACAAAGTAGATTGTCCTCGGTTTGCTTTTACAATACCTCACCCCAATAACGAAGGACCTGCAAAGAGGTATCAGTGGAAGGTATTGCCCCAAGGTATGAGTTGCAGCCCCACCATCTGCCAGTGGTATGTTAATCAAGCCTTAGAAAGCCCCAGACAGCAATACCAATGCAAAATCATCCATTATATGGATGACATCCTTATAGCTGCACCTCAGCTCAAGGAACTGGAGAAGTGTTTCCAAGCAGTAGAAAGGAACCTTTTAGGACTAGGATTAGTTATTGCTCCTGAAAAGATACAGAGAGGACCCAATTACAAATATTTGGGATATCAGATACAGGGCACCATCATTCGGCCGGAACCCCCAAAATGGGATATAAAGATCCAAACACTCAATGATGCTCAGAAACTAGTAGGAGCTATCCAATGGATAAGATCAAAGGTGCCTATACCTTTACCTCTCATGCAACCTTTATATTCACTATTGACAGGAGACTCTGCTTTAAATTCCCCACGAACATTGACTCCTGAAGCAGCCAAGGCCATAGAGGCAATAAAAAAACAATTTTTAGAGTCCACCACATTTCGGTGGGATCCAGGAGGAGATCTGGAGGTATCTATTATCTCCACCACACCTCCCTATGCCGTCATACATCAAAAAGAGAAGCCCCTAGAGTGGGTATATTTAAGTAAAACAGGAAGCAGTTTACTAAACAAGTGGGAATTTCTAGGACGGTTAGCACTAGAGGCAGTAAGAAGAGCCACCCACATATACCAAAAACAGCCAATTCTTTATGCTACACTCACCACTAAGGATGTAGAAGAGTTAGCTCAGAATCATGTTTCTTGGGCCACTATACTCCACTGGGCCCAGATGAAACCAAATTCGACTTTTCTATTCAAAGAATTATTACAGTGGGCCCCAGCACCAGTGAAAAGGTACTCACCAAACCCAGTAGAAGGGCCTAACATTTTTACAGATGCCACGAAACATCACAAGGCATCTATTTATAATTCGGCCTCCCAAGAGATATATATAGTTAACACACCCTACACCTCTACTCAACAGAACGAATTGGAAGCTATAATCCAAGCTCTCCAAATATATAGTGACATACCCATTAATATTATCACTGATAGTCAGTATGCATCTTTATTAATTTCACGGATTGAGGACTCTATTGTAGATTATCGGTCCAATATTTTTTCACAGTGTGAGCGGCTATTGACCACCATTAATAACAGAACACACCCTTTTTATGTTTTACATGTGCGCTCACATACAAATGGCACAGGACCAATTTTTGAAGGAAATCAAATAGCAGACAATTCACTATACCTGGTAGGGCACACTGTGGAACCACAAGAAAGGGCCCAAAAGGCTCATGATAGGTTCCACCTAGCCACAGAAGCCCTCTGCAAATTATATGGGATAACTCAGGAACAGGCCAGAAAAATTGTTAAGAGCTGTCTCCAATGTATCCCATTCCACCCATCTCTAGACCAGGGTGTCAATCCTCGTGGCTTGGCACCCAATGAAATTTGGCAAATGGATGTCACCCATCTTAAGGGCCAGTGCATACATGTGACAGTTGACACATGGTCCGGATTCCTTATGGTGACTTTACAGCCAGGTGAATCAAGTGCTAAAGTAATTCAACATCTTTGGCACTGTTTTTCTGTTTCAGGCTTACCCTTAGAAATAAAGACAGATAACGGCCCTGCCTATACTTCTCAAACCCTTACACACTTCCTCCGCGATCTAGGGATTCGACATGTTACAGGAATCCCCTACAATCCACAAGGCCAGGCCATAGTGGAAAGGGCCAATCTCACCTTGAAGGCGATCCTCGCTAAACAAAGAAGGGGAAAAGGTCGCCTAACACAATCAGAGCTTGATACAGCTGTGTATACACACAATTTTTTGCATATCTCAAGAAACTCACATACTACTCCAGCTATGAGACATTTTGTGACTTTTCCAAGACAACCCCGCAAGGAAAGTAATACCCAGGCTGGATATAAAGACACATGGGCCATGGTAAAGGATATGGCCTCAGGGAAATGGAAAGGTCCGTATAAGATACTAATATGGGGTCCAGGGTATGTTTGTGTCTCCACAGGAAAAGGTGATGCGTGGATTCCCATTAGAAGGATCCGTAGGTGGGAACCGAGGTCGGAGACGACGGAGACGCAGGAGGCGGAGACCCCGGAGAGCCCAGAGACCCCGGAGAAGGATCATACACCACCTGAGCCTGCTGCTGACAGCTTTAACCTTGCTGCCCAGAGAGGAAGCAGCCCTCATCACAACCGCAGACACTGCTGCTGACAGCTTCCCATCTAGGCATCCTTTTTTCGCCAGCTGAATGAGGACTTTGATATCACAAACCCAGGACACTTGGGTGGGGAGGAGGTGACCAATTTTCCACCTGTATAGATCCATTTGCAAGATTAAGGGAGTGGTGACGTGTAAGGCGCCTACACCAGCTGCTTCTCTTAAAATATGCTTTGGGATTTTAGTTGATTGCACTTCCTCTGTTGTAACTCAGCCATTTAGTTTCATCTTTGTTTTATTTGATGCCTCCCTTTGTCAGTTGTGCTAGCTGCAGATTTCTGTGTGAATGAAGTCTTGTTGTAAGGTACTCATATGCTAAAGGCCTTCCTAATCCACTCAGCCTCCAGCCACTGTTTGCTCTAGAGCCAGGTGCGCTCCGCGCATAACAAAGAAGGGGATATGTTGGGACTGGAAGCTCAATTCCGTGTGGACAGTCTCGGGCAGGTAAAAGTGGGACTTCTAAATCTTAGAGTCTTACGAGGCCCTCCATGAACAGCGGGGGTTCGAGAAGGTCAGACCGAGCTAGCTCGGCTAGCTCGGGTATTTCCGCCTCTCCCCCGGAGATACCTGATGGGTGGAGTCTCCCTGCCCTCGAGGTCGTCCCGGATTGGAGCACACCTAGTTACCTAACAGCATGGTATTGAGATGCAAACTGTGTGGCTGAAGATTAAGTAGGATTGAGGAAGCCAGAAAGCTCTTAGCACGTGTGGAGCCAAAGAGAAAAGTAGGGCTCCGCTTCTTTTCTTTCCTCTCTCCCCTCCCCCTCTCTCCCCCGCTTGTACTTCTACTTCCATTCCCTTAAGCTTAGCCTTCTTAGGAAATCTCCCCCTCTTCGTCCTAAGAAAGAAGAGCCCCTGCACTTGTAACCGAAACCCTGTAATAAAGCTCAACCCCTGTTTGACTCTGGAACGTCCTTTCTCTCATATGTGCATCCGGCGTGGCCAGCCGAAGACCTCGGGAGGTGAGGTAAGAAAGACTCGGGTAGCCCAATACAGGCCTCTAGGCTTGGCAATAGGACAATTGGAAAGATCCAAAATATTTCAGGACAATTTGAAAATGAATCACTTCAAGCACGCACAATTTGGGAAAGATTAAGGAAGATGGTAGGCATCTCAGTTGGGCTTTGAAAGAAGAAGGGATTGAATAGCTAGACATTAAAGGAGATTACATTCCAAACACAGAAGAAAACCTGTGCTAATGAATGCAGAGATGTGGATGCAGGATGTGATAGGGTGCAAGTTAATAGTTTCATTCATTTGCAACATAATATGCTTCTTACTAGGAAAGAAAAGGGCTGGAAAGG
Organism: Notamacropus eugenii; assembly: GCF_028372415.1. NCBI lineage: Eukaryota > Metazoa > Chordata > Mammalia > Diprotodontia > Macropodidae > Notamacropus > Notamacropus eugenii. The sequence continues at coordinate 89,130,323 of NC_092877.1, forward strand.
TGGAGAGGTTGGAATTAGATTAAGAACTTCAATCGTTATGTAAAGAAACTTGGATTTTGTCTCATAATTGTGCAGTTCTCAAATTTTTTGATCTTAGAACATTTTATTCCCTTTAAAATTATCAAGCTTCTTCCCCCCAAAAGAGGTGTTTTTTTTTTTAATACAGGTTATATGTATCAATATTGAATTCATTAGAAGTTATATTGTCTTTATAATATTCCAAAAATAATTTTTGGTTCATGGACACCCAAAAGGTTTTTGGGGCCCCCAAGAGTTCCCCAGTTCCACACTTTGGGAAACTTAGTAATTGGTAACAATATATAAGAGCTTCCTGCTTAGCTATTTGCAGTCATTTCTCACTCTTCATGACCCCATTTGGATTTTTGTTTGTTTGGTCATTTGTTTTGGTTTTTGGCAAAGATACTGCAAGGGTTTGCCTTTTCCTTCTCCAGCTCATTTTACAGATTAGGAAATTGAGGCAATAAGGGTCAAGTGACTTGTCCAGAGTCACACAGCTAGTAAGTGTCTGAGGCCAGGTCTTCTGATTCCAGGTCCAGCACTCTACCCACTGTGCCACCTTGCTGTCTCAATAAATAGGGAACCTTTTTTTTTTTTTTTTTGATCTGGAGAGTTACATGGTAAGACTTGTACATTAGGATGATTAACTTGGTAACTCTGTGAAAGATCAACTGGGCAACAGAGGGATTTTTTCAGAGAGATCATTCTGGAAGCTATTAAAATAGAACAGACGAGGAATTATGAGAAAATGTGGGGATAATGTACAAGCTAGTATGAAATGAGAACTGATAAGACCTGGTGATTGAACAGAATTCCAGAGAAACTAGTTCCTAACCTAATATGTATTTATGAGTATGCAAATGTTCCTACTCCTGTAGGAAATTCTTTATATTTAGAATTCCTAGGCAAGTTGATAAATTGTTAACAGAGATAATACTATGAACAGACAAAGGAGCTGGTCAAATATGCCAACAGGAAAGTGAATGTAAGACGGAAAATCTTTTAGTAATACTTTACATTCGCTAAATGACTTATGATTCAATCAGTGAGGTATTCTCTCCACAAGTGCACATTCTTATCCTTCATGAGTTACTATGACCTCCATTTAGTCCCTTAAGACATCCCTCAGTGTCCAACTTGCTATGGGAGAGTTATTCCTAAATTGGTGAACCTGAAATTAGTCAAGGCATGTATTTGTCCTTTGTTGCTGAAGATGACCTTGCCATCAGAGAAATGATGACATGATTTGCACTTGAATTTGTTTTGAGTGAGGGAGGGCTGTGCAAGTCACCAGCCTCACTTCTCCTCCAGAGCCATCTGAATCCAGTGACCAGATATTCATCAGGATGACTGGAGATGACCCAGGATGAGGCAGTTGGGATTAAGTGACTTGCCCAAGGTCACACAGCTAGTGAGTGTCAACTGTGAGGTGAGATTTGAAGTCAGGTCCTCCTAACTCCTGCACTAATGCTCTATCTACTGTACTGCCTAGCTTCCCTAAGTAGTCAAGCCACCTTCAGATTCAAGAACCTTGCAAAAATTTGCATTCCATCATCATAACCTTTAAGAACACAGGATCATCTCCATGAGGCTTTGGGTTAGGACTTTAGTAGATGATAACATTTATAAATGTATTCTTTTTAATTCCATGAAATTCTATTCTTCCTAACAATTATAGCTGTCATTTATATAACACTTTAAAATGTACAGTATGCAGCTCATTTAAGGCCTCACGGTAACCTGTTGACATAGTTTGTATGCATGTTATTATCCTTTCACAAATGAAAAAACAGATTCAGAGAAGTTACCTAATTTGTCTATGACTTTACAGCAAGTATAAGTATCAGAAATAGAGTTTAAATTCCTCTTGAACTGAAAGAGAGTACTCTGCATTGGACTAAATTTTCCTCCATAGCACATAGGTATTTATTTTGTCCTTAACTAAGTCCCACAGTGCTAGTTCGTGCAGTGGACAGAGTACCGATCCTGGAGTCAGGAAGACTCATCTTTCCTGTGTTCAAATCTGGCATTAGATACTTACTGGCTGTGTAACCTTAGACAAGTCACTTCACTCTGTTTACCCCATTTTCCTCATCTGTAAAACGAGCTGGAGAAGGAAATAGCTAACCACTCTAGTAATTTTGCCAAGAAAACTCCAAATGAGTCAGACAGAAAGGAGTCAGATGGAAAAACAGCCAATCAACAGCAAAGGAAGTCAAACCCCAGGTAGTCACAGGAAGTCCCCAAGACACTAGTGCACAGTTACATCCAAGAGGTACAATTTACAAATCTCACCTATGGTACAAGTATGCTTAGCTGTCAAAATGTCCTTTAAAACTGAAGAAGGTTTATTTAGAAACTGATAAATGCAAGTGTAGCTTCAAAAAGGAGGAAAAGCCAGAAAGCTGATTTTAATTCTATTTCCCACCTGCCATCATCACTTGCTTGAGAAAAAAGGAAGAAAAAAATGAAAAAAAATCTTCTGAGTTATCCTTTGTTTCCTCTATCCAACATACTAAAATATGTTGTCTTCCATTATCATCTTTTGCCCTATTCCTCTTGAAGTGATAGGTGTGTATGTCAGCATTGTCAGTGATATCCACACGACTCACAGCAATGTTTCATTAAGGGAAAGAAAAACAATAAACAAAAACCCATTGTTTAGCTTTCTCTGATGATTAATAGGCTGTGAAGTGAGCAAACTAAAGCAAAAAAAAGGATACTTAGTTTTTCAAAGGTTTTCAAGCAAGAGAGTCAAAGAATAGAAACTATAGCCTTTTTATGTCTAGGGAAGTTTGCAATGAGGGGAAATATTTTGGTAATAGTTCTCTCCCCTACCTCCTCTCCCTTCCTCCCCTCCCCCCCCCAACACACGTCCAGAGGCATTCATTTGTGGCTCGGGCTTAACAGTACAGCCTCATATGAGCCCTCAGGGGTTCACTCTTGACTGAACTATAGGGACTTATTTGAATTTCAGGGAAGTCTCTTTATAGACCCCTCATATTGATTCTGTCCCTGGCTGAACTCATGACTCTTCTTGACCAAAGAAATGACAGTTCATTTCATATAATGTCAGGCAGAACTAGGTCATCTGTGCTCCAATCCTTCACTTTTAAAATGAGGCTAACAATGCTAGCCATTGCCCTTGACTTTTTCTGAATGTTACGATGATGAATGTAACCATGCACATTGCTGTCGTTTTTCAGCTAGGTCAGTCATATGTCAACTCTTTGTGATCCCATTTGGAGTTTGTTTACTCAGCAAAGATACTGCAGTGGTTTGCCATTTTCTTCTCCAGCTTATTTTATAGATGAGGTAACTGAGGCAAGCAAGGTTAAGTGACTCATCCAAAGTCAAGTCATACAACTAACAAGTGTCTCAAGCTGGATTTGAACACAGGGCTTACTTATCTGAGGTCCAACACTCTATCACTGTGCCACCTAGCTGTCCAATACAAATTAGAGTTGAGTATTTTACATTTCATCTCCTTGTCTTTAGTTCTTTACAAAGGTTGACTTGGGACCATCTCCAGTTGTCCTGGTCTGTATCTTGCCAGTAGACCCAGATGACCTGGGAGGAGAAAGTGAGGCTGGTGACTTTGCACAGCCCTCCATAACATAAAACCAATTCTCTAGCAAGCCATAGCATCACCTTCCTGTTGTCATGGTCCTCTTCAAGAACAAAGGACAAACAGCAAGGCTGACCCAACAGCCCATAATGCAATTTTTTTTCTCATATCCATACCTTGGAAACCTCTCTTAAAGCAGACTTAGAAAGATTCATGTAGCTATGACCTAGTATAAGAGAAGATGGGCAGAAAAGACAGTAAAACAGGCAAGTATTTTTTTTTATTTATTTGTTTTCAGTTTTCAACAATCAATTCCATATGTCTTAAATTTTCTCCTCTTCCTTCCCCTCTCTCTCCCTGAGATGGAGTGTAATCTTATATGGGTTCTACACATACATTCTTATTAAACACATTTTGCAAGCAAGTATTATTAAGGAAGGACATGTAAAGTGTAATCAGTGAGAAGGACAGAAACAGCTCAAGGAATCAGGTGGAATTGGGTACCCTTTTGGGACTCCACAGTAAATAAGGCATCTGATTTAAACAGTAAAATCTGATGGAATTTTGAAGATTTCTTAATTGAGTCTAATAGGACTAGGGAGTGGGAGAGAAAGATACAAGGATTCTGGACCTGGATATGGTGATTATTTATGCATATGGGAGGGGGGAAAGAGTAGACTCATGGGGAATTAATAGTTGGTATTCTAACTCCACAATGTCAGAAATGGGGCTTTGGGCTGGCTTTTACTGGTAGTCGTACTCTGACTACTCTACAGTCACTTTCTCCAGGGATTACAGCTTTACTGGAGTCATTAGAAATCCTTAGTTCCTTCAAGGCTCAAGTCAGATGCTGCCTCCTGAGAAGCCTTTCCTGATCCCTATCCACCCTGGGTGTAGTTGTTAATCTTCTTTCCTCCTTCAAATTATTTTGTTTTTACTTCTCTGTGTTCATATTAAAACCCTCCCTTTCTTCTTAACAAAACATCCATGTTTTCATGCTCCATGAAAGCAGGTACTGGTTTTCATTTCTCTTTGTAATCTGTGTATGACATAGTGCCTTGCACCTAATGGTCACTAAATAAAACGTTTATTGACTACTTGAGTGAGTTCCTCAAGGATAGGTGGAAAATAAAACTTGTTGGTGACTGAGTAAAGGTTATAATGCCTCAGCCCCTTGAGTAGTTTAAACAAAGCATATGCTTTGAACTAATTTCCAACATCAGAAGGAGGTATCTTGAGTCAAAACAATGTAAACAGCCCAGATTCTTATCCTTATTATAGTGTATTTTAACAATCAATGTAGGGGTTGACTTCATACCTCACATATGCTTTATAGGACAGCTGCAAATAGAAGAGCAGAATTCAGCAATTGGGTCCATCATCAACATCTTATCATAAAAACTTACTGGGTAGACCAACAAAATTGCTTCTTATCTTTTCTTTAAGCATGTGGCACTACAAAGAGTAGAGAATGGTGTCTGAAACACAGAAGGGGTAACATGATTGTGGAAACTTTTTGTGGAGTCAGAGAAAACAGCTACAGGCTATATAGACGGGGTGTATCTGAATAGGCAGATGTATTCTGGCAAAGTACCAACACTGCCATCATCCTCCCAATCTCCAGCAGAAAGACCATTGGTCATTCCATCCCCAGAGTGCATATAACACATCCACTCTTGAATTCTTTGAAGGCTTGTTAGCAAAATCACTTTCTGCAAAGCATTCCCTTATGTGACTTCCATTCATACTGTATATATCTTGTGTATACACAATAGCTATTTGAAAGTTGTCCCCCCTTTTAGAATGTGAGCTCCTTGAGATCAGGAACTTTGTTTTTGCCTTTCTTTTTATCCCCAAAGCTTAATACAAATGCTTGTAAACTGACTGAATGAATATTTCCAGATTCTCAGATGGCACTACGATGTCTGTTTTGGGAGTACTCTCCCTTTTAGCACTGATGAAACCCATCTATACGTTCTCATTTTGTGGGACACTTACCTATGTCCTCCCCTAAATTCTCTACAAGAGATACCACCCACATGATCAGGGCCTTTGTGAAGGTCTCTTAATATTCCCTATATTTTAGTAAAGTACACAGGACAGCTATTGGCTACCCTTTTCTCTCCATACATGACAAGACTACCTCATTTTCTGTTCATATAATTTTTCAGTCATGTCTAACTCTTCATAACCCTACTTGGCAAAGATACTGAAGGAGTTTGCCATTTCCTTTTCCAGATTATTTTACAACTAAAGAAACTGAGGTAAACAGAGTTAAATGATTTGCTCAGATTCACATAACCAGTGTCTGAGACCAGATCTGAATTTGCTTTGTCTGACTCCAAGCTCAGTACTCTATCCACTGCACCGTCTATCTGCCTGTTCACATGTGTTTGACAATATTTACGTGCTACTTCTGTTGCATCTGTTTTTGGCAAGGCGTTATAATCTACTTGTTCCTTCCCTACCCCTTATCTCTTAACTGCCCCTTGAACACATAACGTAAAAATAAAAGAACCAAATGTTGGTTCCAAACGATGCAGTTCATCAAAATAAAGAAAAAAACAGAAAAATGCAATGTTTGTTGCATGCAGCTAAGGCATGAGCATTCTTCCGTTAAGACAATTTAAAAGATGTCTTGCCCTATGTTCCTCTTCTAGCTTTGCAGGGAACTTCCTGCTTTAAGTCATTATGCAAACATAAAAACAACTTGGTCACTGAAAGTCTTTTTGGTAAGCATATGCATACAGAGTAAATAACAATACAGTGCTTACTTCCCTTTTTATTCCAGGACAGATGTCTTCCATTGAACACTACAAGTGTAAACTTGGGAGAGAAAATTCCCTACAGTTTGCTTTGTTCTCCTTCTAATGTTCTAACTGCAAGTCTCTGTAAATCAGACTTGATTTGTCTCCAAAACTGTTTTCTTGATAAGTAGCACCAAACTCTTCCAACAGAGTTAGACTGGCTCAGCATTCTTCCAGGTCAGGAACACTCTGCTAATTCCCATTGGGAACTGAGTGTTCAATCCCATTCCATCTCTGTGATGTTCAGCTTGCAAAGCTGCTATTTATTGTTCTGATGTTTCAGTTGATAATTATTTCAAATGACTCTGTATAAATAAGATGAAAAATTCAGCTAGGTTCCCAAAGAAAACATCTTCCTTTAAAACAGACTATTATAGACTATTCACTATATTAAAATTGATTTTTTTAAATTATTAGATAACCACCAGATTTGCAAGCATGAAGACTACCTGCTCCTATGAAAGTCTGTTGAGGACTAATTGGTATTTTTTGTTGTTGCTGCAAATGTGTCTGAGAGGATGCTGAAAGTGATTTTTAAAAGCTTCAAAACAAACACCTCAGCTTTGTTTTGATATTTAATCAGTCTCCCAAACGATGATGCTCGTTGCATATGCACATAAGGGAATAGATATTATTGCAATTTTGATAACAGAACATCTTGAGAAACTAGGAAAAGGCATCACTTTTTCAAATGCTGATATAGTTTGAAATAGCCTTTTATCCATCATTTTTTCATTGATCAAACTCTATGAGGTATAATTAGCAGAGAAAAAGAAGGGAGGTATGTAAAACTAATTCTAAATCTCACTCAGCATAAGTTTCAAAATTACAGCTTTTTAGCTAAGTCAATTAAAAAATAATCCAGTAGGGTCCATTTGGATAGTCTATGATACTGACAACATGCTAATAAACGAGTTGTTTTACCGTTTCTTAAGTGAGCAATTGTTTCTGATTTATTTCTCCTTTTTTGCAGTTCATTTTAAAGATAAGTATATATAATGGTAAGCAAAGTAGGATCTTTGGCTGTTTTGGTTTTAGTATCAAGTGCCTCAGATTGAATCTTGCCTTTATCAACCAAGAGTCTTTACTAGGACTGAACTACAGAAACAAGAGTTTCTTTAACTAGAAACAATATATGTATTTCCATTATTAATTATTTTAATATGATTAAAGATCTGCCCCACTCAAATACATGATACAAATTATCATGAGAAGTTTTCAAATGATATCATTTTTTTTCTCACATAAAAAACTCAGAGAAAGGGCAGAGAAGATAGGCTAATCCATGGGGATTTAACCCATGACCCATCCCCACCAACCTCTGAGCTTGTACACATGTATCTGAGCTAATACCAGGTTACTTTGTTTTCATTTATTGAGCCCCCATTTAAAGGATATTCTGAAAAAATGTCAGAGTAAGGTGCTCGTGTCTACATTACGCAAATAATGATAACAAGATCCATAGCTCTTATGTGAGCAGAGTACTAATGTGTGTATCAAGGACAGGACGGACTTTACTTTATTCTGCTCTCCCTCCACCTTGCAATAATGCAAAGGATACATATATAAATATGTGTTTACATATGTATATACAAACACATATATACATATGTGTACATTCATGTATATACACATGTGTATATGTAGACATGCATATGCATACAAATACACATATGTATATATCTATATATGTGTGTATACATATATCTACATATCTACACCTACATATATACACTTCTATGTATATATGTACACACATAAATATACATATGTACATACGTGTATATATCCATCAATAAATAGAAAAAGATATAAAGGACCAATGATAGCTTATAATCAATCACCATAATTCTCCCTTTTGTATGAGTACTACTTTCCATCATGGTCCTTTAGTTACCTATACTCTAACATCTTATAGTTCAGATTGCCTTGGAAAGAAATTACATAGATTATCCCTCAGGTGACACTCTGACATTCTAGTGAATATCTCTTTCCACAGGAATTCATACATTTCCCTAATATAAGAGCATTATACTGATGTTTGGACTCCAATTATAATGGAAAATAATTTGAGACGACTGGATTGCCAACACCCAAATTTTCTGGTACGTAACTCTTTTGCCCCACAGAAATCTATAAAGTCATAGAGCCTTGTGTGAAGTAGGCCTCTCTCAGAAGAGAAATGTACCTCTAATAAATAGGCCATTCACTTTCCTTTAGACCAATCATATAGGGAAAAAATTCCCAAAATCAAAATTCTAATAAAATACAGAGTTAAAGTCCTTTGTTTGCCCCAATTATGACTAAATTCTTTTTGCTACTCTTTATTTGCTTGTTGTCACAATTTTTAGTCCCTTCTCTGACCGGGAGTCTGAATCTTCTCACTCTCTGATTTAAGATTATTTGAAGTAATATCCAAGGCTGTTATTAACAAAGAAATTCACCTTTTGCCTTTGCTCTAGAAAGCTAGAATTTGAGGTCTTCCTCTCTCTGAAATAAATTTCTGACGAGAAGTTCAGAAGTTATTAAGAAGTACTCCTCAGGAATTCATACCACTTGGCCACATAATTCTCCTCTCTAAGACTATTACATATTTACAAGGTTACATCACTTCCTTTCATTAGCTATTGTCAGTGATTCACCTGGAACTTTCTTGCACATGTAAATCCAGAATGCTTATCACCTAAGACTACCATTACTACCTCCTAGTTAGGTGGATGAAGATGATGGGAATAGGAACATTTTTCCTCAACAGATGCTGTAGCTATACACATTCAGGAGTTTAGCCTTTCCTTACTCAGTTTTCAGTTCTTTGTGAACACAAACATCTTGCAATTAATATTTTTTAGAATATGAGTTTTTTCTTTCTTTATTTGACCTTGTCTCTATTAATGGGACTCTCTGGATCTAAAGGTATAGGGAGTTTAGACATTGTTTTTCACATAATGCCAAATTATTTTCCACAATGAATGGACCAATTCATGACTCTACCCATTCATGCCATTCATCTGAACATTAATTATTTAGAGTGTAGTATCCTACTGACTGAAAGTATATAGTATCATCCAAAGAATATTGTCATAAAGAAATGGTCTTTCAATCAAGTATTAATTAAGATAGTTATTATACAAAGTGCTGGAGAGATACGACAAAATGAAGCAATTTTTATCCTGCAAGACCTCACAATCCAACTTTTGTTTTAGAAGGGAGCTTGGGATTATTGGAAGCATAGAGCAATTATCCAACTAATTGTTCATCCTTCTAAATGCAAGTCACAGTTTAGCCAAAAGACACTCTTCATCCACTTGCTTTATTGTTGCTTGCCTGTGTGGATAATTAGGCTAAATTATTTTGAATTATTATGGCTCATATTTAAGAGACCCTACAACATTACAGGTTTGATACAGTCAGCACAATGACATGTGCAAACAGGACCATCTGGAACAACTAACTCTTCTATGGGGAATCCCTCTTTCATTTGCACTTGGCACTGTATCTCCAACCTAACAGTGACAAACACCTTTCATAAGCATCTATCTACCTTTCTTAGGCCTCCCTTTACATTAATAATTAAAGGTTGGTTTGAACAAAGTTATCTCTATTGGTATATCTTTCAAAGAAAACACTTAGAGCCTTCAAATGGATATTTTGTTCTACCAATGCTTTTAATTTCAGTTAGCAAAAAATATAGAGTGAATTTAGAATTCTTTACATATTTCTACCAATTTCATAACTCCAACACAAGTCATCTTTGTATCCTTTAATTCTATGTTCTGCATAACTTTCCATGATCTTTTTTTTTTCATAGTTTCATAGTTTCCCCTTACTCTTATAGCAGGTTGAGGGGCTGTTTTATGAGAAATGATGTGATTCCATTACCAGTGATGGAGAAAATGATTAAATTTAGAATAATTGATAGATCTTTAAAAAGATACTGAGGAAGCTAAGGGGTACAATGGATAGAGCTCTGGGCCAGGAGTCAGGAAGACTAGATTTTAAATCTGGCCTCAGATATTTAGTAGCTGTGTGACTCTGCCAATTCATTGAAAATCAGTTTCCTCAATTTCCTTAATTGTAAAAAAAAGAAAAAAAAAACATGCATTCTTAATATGTTAGAATAAATTCATATTCCTGTAACTAAGTAATGGTTGGCTGTCTTCTAGGGTTTCATTAGTCGTTTAATTAGTAAACTATTATTTAGTCTGTATACATCATTTATTAATGCAAGAGGAATGTGGTTCATTATCCTTGGTCACTGAACCCCTGCCAGGAAGGAAGTCTGTGAGTTGAGTTGACCTTTAATAAACTGGTTTTATCCTCAGTAGCTTTGGAAACCTTTAGGGGGCTAGCATGATATTTTTTTTTTCCTTTTCATCCCTCACATTTCTCAAAACGGTGCCTTATACCTGATAGACATTCAGCAAATATGATTTTAATGGTATAAAATGCTTACTGTATGGACCTCTTTTACCATCTTTACCTAGAACCTGTACTTAAGTAAAAAATGAATTTGATTATAATTTTCCCAACTATCTGCTAAAATTTTATTTTTAAAGCATCAATGCATATAAATGTACTTCTAATACAAGGAAAACTTTATCTCATGTTGTCTTCTTCCAAAATTTTAGAAGGCTGATTCTCTTGTTAATACATTTTCCACTAATTAAATCATGCCTCCCTACCCCCATATCTGACCTCTCTTTGGGCAGCTAATGGGAATCACTTGTGATTAAACTAAACTGTTAATGTACCATAAACACACTCAACCATTATTTCCTCTTCTTTTATGCAATATACCTATGGTGAGCAAGGTCTGTTTAGGTCTATGCCTTTCAAACTTTGTCTCACAGGGCTGAATTGATATTCTCCTTTGGCCCAGATTTAATTAAATATAGGTGTAATTTCTAATTTCCTATCCATCTTATTTGGCCATGTTGCATTCCTTAGGGGAACTTCTGTTGCTTTCTTTCTTTCCTTGACAGCTTATGCCAGAAATTGATTTTGGCTCCAAACAGATGGAGTTTTCTCCTTATCCAATGTCCTTAACTAACAGCAGACCTAAAATGGGCATGCTGCAACTCAGTCTCTCTTCTGATGATGCTTGTTTGAGACTTTTCAGAACAACAAAGTTTCCTCCAGAGGAAATTTTGTTCAGTCACTATAACCTTTAAGTGAAAGGGATTTGGCTTGGAATGTGCTAGGTTTTTCCCTTTCTCTTTGTGAACAACAGATTATTCTCCTTTGTACTAAATTAATGTCTGAGGAAAATGAATGTCAGAAATTTGGCCCACGCAATATTCCATCTCCTTGTCAGTGTCTATCAGGTCTATTTGGCAGAAACAGAAGAGGCATAGCAAGCCACTTTGAATAAAATGTTCTGTTTTAATCAAAGGGAAACAGCACCACATTAATTTTGCTTCTGAACTGTTAAATTACAGACATGACCAAATAGAAACTTAAAACACTCCTTTTAAGAAGAATGACTTCAACAGAAGCAATCCTCTGCTGAAATGTTACACAGCTCATGATTGTAATTAAGTGAGCATGTTTGTATTAAGCTCCTTCAAAACATATTTCATCTCTGTTCAGTATACGGTCTACTTTCATACTGCTTCTACTGGGGTTTCTTATGAGAATGCCAAGAGTACACACTGACAGATGGAGCTAAGACTCAGCTTGCAACCCTTTTCAATGCTTTGGAGACCACAGAATTCCTTGATTTTAGAGGTCAGTTAAAAAAAAGTTATGTCATTCTAGTGTGGAATTACTTCCAAATTTTTACTTCATTCTCTCAGATATAATTTACAATGGACCATGAAATATACTACTACTGCTACTACTATTACTATTACTACCACCACCACCAGATCAGTATTTCATAACCTCAATCTCAAAGTCCATTGGTATAGAACTCTCTCCTATGCTTGTGTGTGATGGTCAGGGCAGAGTTTGTTAGTGAGAGAGGACAGTCTTCCTTGAGTTTTCTTAAGCTTCCAATTGTCTCAGATGCTTTTGGTTTCCACCTTCAAGAGGCAAGATGAACAAGGCTAGTCCCACATTAGATTGATGAAAGAAGATATTATTGGAAGATATGAGAGGATCTAGAAGTCTCCATCACACTAGATTTACAAATAAAAATCCAACAAGTAATTGAAGGAAGGTGACAAGCATCAGGATGCAGTATAAGTACTAGTCTTGACACTTTGGATCTGTTTCCTAACTGTAAAGTAACCATTATCCTCATTCTCAGAAAGCAATATATTATTAATAAAATGCTTCCATTAATTTCCATTAGGAATTTATTCTAAAATAAATATTTGTAAATTTTTTATGACCCGAGTCTCAGGAAGACAGGTTGACTTTTTTTTAATGCATTAGCAATATCATCATAAGCATTTTGCACAAGGTTAGGTTCTCATGCACAATAACAGATTAAATAAACATTTCTCTTAGAAAAGATACACGGCTAGAACTTAGGTAGTTTCCATCTTGTCAAACAACTACAAGCATAAGATTGACTCCCCTGAATTTAAATTATAACAGAGACTCAACGAAAATTTAAAAAATGATTTATTTTCTTTTTGGAAGGAGTAAGGTATTTTCTCTCTTAAATGTTCAGATGCATTCATGAGCACGTCAGTTCAAGAGTCCCTTCCAATGATGAAGATCACTGCCCATGGCATAATGCCACTTTTGTGTAGTTCTTCTCATAAGTTTGCCATAGAGAATCAATCCAGGAGGGCAGACTGGAGGATTTCCTCACATTCTCCTGGCATTAGTAGAGTATTTCTCAGGGCAATAATAGAGTAATATGACTGCCCACATCACTTTCCTTTCTTGCTACATTTTTAGCCCATTCTTCTTTTAGTCACCAAGAGTTGGACATGAATGAATCAACTGAACAACAAAACTTCTTCTCATATCTAGAGTAGCTTGGATAATTTTGGTATATGGGTATAAGGTACCTTGTGTAAGAAGCTAAAAGATGGCATTTTGTTATGTTAAACAAATATTTTTATTTTGAAATCAACAAACTATAAATATAGTGGGTATCATATTATCTGCATTTTCTAATTAATTGCAAAATAGTAAGAATGTAGTTCCTCATTAAACATTATATTCAGTAGCTTGTTTCTTCCTTATTAATTCCCTCATTTAGGTTGCCATGAATTTGAAGAGATGAGGAAATGGGCATACAGATACTTAATGATGTTCTCCTATTGATTTTGAGGAAGTAAGGTTAATCAGTTCTGAGAATTTTTTTCCTCCATGCCATTTGTGCCTTCTCCTCCTTCAGATAGCTTGACTATCAATCCCTCAGAGCACCAACAATGGTGTCACTACCAGCATAGAGTTCTCTATACATTCAATTGAATCAAGCTATTTTTCTCAGTCTTTGTTCCCCTTATTGAATATTTCTCCTGCAAAGTTCCTCCTCATCCCCCTCCCACAAAGAAAAATCAATCTTAAGAGCTTGACCTGAGGGCTTTTTAAGTCTAAAATTGTTGCTCGTTGTCACTTTCTACCTAATTGGTCAACAGTTTTCATTGCCTCACTTATTACCTAGTAATAATTTGAGAAAGATGTATTATCTTTTGAAGGTTCCTCAACATCTTTAATGAATTTTTAAATTTAATTTCATGATTTGGTATTATTAACTTATAAAACTTGTGGCAAAAATATAGATCTTTGCCCCATTCACTGAAAAAAATGATGGGGAAATCTTTTAAATGAATTAAAAAAAAAAAACATAGTAAGCACTCTATTGTGTTCCAAGAAGTATTTTAGTCACATATTTTTAAATTTAAAAAAAGAGTCCTTGCCCATAGGGGGCCTACACTCCAATAGAAAGAGATAACACACTTAGGGGAATGGTGGCCAAAGAAGAGCACTTTGGTTCTGAAAGCTACAGGGATGATGAGTAAAGCCATAGGGAAAAGATTGAAAAACTCATGCATCATCTAGGAAAATTAGAAGAGTAGGTTGGATCATGGTTTATGGTTTAAAAAGAAGCAGTGTAGCAGGATTGAAGTTCCTCACTAGATTTTGGAAGAAAAAAAAGTACTTGCCAATAGATTGGCATCTTTTGAAATTCGTTGCGTTTAATTTTGATACATTAAAAAAGTATTCTGAGAATGGGTTCATAGGTTTCACCAGACCACCAAAGGTGTGCATCAAACACAGACACATAGACACACACACACACACACACACACACACACACACAGAGCAAAACACTGCTCTAGAGTATGGTCTCTGGAAGCAGTAGAGGAAATGGAGTTCCAGGAAGGAATGACCAACCTAATCTTGTTGAGTGGAGAGGAAATATAATTCACACAAGAGAATATTATTAGGATTTGTGGCAGCTGCTGAGAAATCACAGCATGACACTGAAACTGCTTCTGTATGCCAGGGAGATGATTCTGATACTTGTCACAATAGGGCTTGTTGCCTCAAACTGATGTGTTAAGAACCTCTGTTAAAGACAAATTCTATGTAGTTTCCCTAATCAGTTTAATTCAATAAGCTTTGTTGAGTGGCTACTACATTCTAGGCACTGTGCTAAGCAGAATCAGATTTGGAAATTGTGTAACGTGGATCAAATGGATTTGAGATAGAAAGTTCACTGATCACATTTATACATGGCCAAGACAGATTGGAGAAAAAGTTATTGGGGATAGAAGAATGGGGCAGAGAGGAGGTTGAGGAACTTTGGAGGCCAGCATCTTAGAAGGAAACCTATATAGGACTGGGGTAGAGGAGTCTTCAGAAGAGGTTTCAGGTGCTTGTTGAGTAATAGTGAGAGACAGAAGATCTGAAAGTAAGACTGCATTTCAATGAGCCCCTAAATCAGAATGTGAGACCGAGGAATCAGTCATTAAAGGGAGTGAATCAACAGTAAAGGAGAGCTCTTGAAGACATAGTTTAAAAAAATGAAAGGCAGAGAATGAGCTGGGAACAGTCACAGAATTATAGAACTGGAAATGACCTCTAGGATCATCTAGTCCAACTCCTAATTGAAATATTAAAACCTCTTAAACCCAACTAACAACTACTAATCTGGATTTTGCTAAAAGATTGTCATTGAAAAGGAATCCATTATCTTCAGAGTTAACTTATTTAATTGTAAGGTTGCCAAAACTGCAAGGAAGATTTTCCTTATAGAAAGACTAAATTACCTCCTTGTAACTTCTGCCTAATGAATGTAGTTCCATTTCCTTTGAAAAAAAATAACATGTACTTTTTCAGTTCCCTTTACAAGATAAATTTATTTTACATTTATATATAATCCAACCACTATGCTTCCATAAATAAAAACAAAATGAAAATAAAGCACCAAAAATGAAACCCTCATCATAAACAAATTATAGTGCAGCAAAACAAATTCCCACACTGGCCAAGCCTAGAAAATAGGTGTCTATCTCTGTACATTTCAAATTCATTTCTTCTCTAGCAGGAAGGGAGAAGTATGTCTCATCTTCAGTTCCCTGAACACGTTTCATCATTGGACTGACCTAGTTTGGCCTTCCAAGGTCACAGACGAAGATGATAGCCTCTTCTACATGATAACCTTTCAAAGAGCAGTGGAGAGTCATAATGTGTCCTCTTAGCGAAAGCTAAGTTTGTGATGAAGTGATGTAGCATTGGGCAACATGTATAAGCATAATTCACTGCCTGTCTTTCCCCTCATTCCCTTGTTGATTTTGAACATCATGCATGGTGTGGCTCTTCAAGTCAGACACTCTTTGTACAAAAGAGTGACAGAACTGTGGAGATTAACATAGCTTTGAGATCTGACACTTGGCATTGTGCCAAGATAAGGGGAGGGGAAGGAAGGAAGCATGCATAGTGCAAAATCCTGGCTACTTATCACAGTTTGGGTTCTGATGCTAGGAGATAGGGATACAAAGACAAAATATAAAAAAAAAAAATTCATTTTGTTGGTGGTTAGCACACAAACATAGACAAGATAAACACAGATAATGTTAGAAGAAAAAGAGTGAATTAAGAGCTAGGACAATCAGAAGACTTCCTGTGGAGGAAGATGACACCTGAGACGAACTTTGAAGGATGCTAAGGACGTGACTGCACCTGGTAAAACAGTTCATCAGAAGGGTAAAGATGCATTTCAAAATGATATAGTGTCCTGTGGGAATAAATATCCAAGCTTTCACCAATGCCTGAATCTGTTCTGATTAATTATTCTGGCAAATTCCAGGTCAAATTTACAACAAAACTTTGGGAACTGTCACAGTTAATGTCCCAGAGGTCATATTTTCTATGAATCACCTCTCCCAAAATCACAAACACTATGTTTCAATATATAAATTCTGTTCTCCACCTCGATTCCTTTCCTTGGATTTTGTTTCCACTATTTCTGCTGCTATTAGCGGGGAAGAGGATAAACCTTGTATTACTAGAAGTCCATTCCCATGACAAGCAGATGACATAAAGCTAGGGGCCCACTGCAAGGCCCAGGAATGTATGACTAGATGAGAAGATACAAAAAGCATGAGAAGGCAAATAAAATGATTTGGAAAAATTTGAGAGTTAAAGACAGCTACAATAATTTTTCTTCTATGCTGTGCCCCAAACATGATAATGGACCATTTAGTGATCCTGAAAATAAGATAAAAATAGATCATTATTCACTATCAATCCTGAACCCAATCAGGGCATCAGTGTTGTTACACAAAAAAGATTGTAGAAGGAAAAGAAGAGGAGTAGAACACAGTAAGAACTTTCCTTCCTTGGCCATTGTAAGGCAGGATGAAAAAGGAGATCGAAAATGTTCATGCTCTCTTGGCTACCAAATAAGGGAGAGTTTGAGAAGAGTGATAAGAGACTGCATGTTCTGGACAACTAAAAGAGAGAGAAGAGAAGGAGAAGGGGGAGGGGGAGAGGAAGCAGGAGAAAGAGGATGAAGCTGAGAAAATCTATTTTAAAGTTCCACATTCTACATGAGTACTCCAACCTTGCTCTTCTCCTCTCCTAAATTTGAGACAATGACTTGCCTGTATTTTCATCTCTGGCTACAGTGTCCCTTTTCCAAGGAGATTATTCATTTTAAACAAAGAGAGTAAGGAGACACTTTGGGAAGTCTACATGGCAGAGTATGCAGTAAATCAAAGTAATTCTCCATATTCACCTCCAAACAACCATAAAATAGCAGCCCCAAACAAATCCTGAAACAGCAGAACCAGAGAAAAAAGGGGGTGGGGTGGGGTAAATATTCTTTAAGCCCAAGAAACATGGAAGATCAGCAAGAAAGGTCCATCTCATTCTTGTAAAAGGGGAGCACAGTCCACTACAGGAAGCATTCCAATAAGCCAGCAGCAAGCCCAACCTCAATAAACCAGTGAGAGTTCCTGAGTTCCAATGTGGTAGAGCAAACAAATTCCAACACTAGGAACCCCATGTGCCTTAGCATACCAGGGGACTGGCAAACTCCAACCCCAAGAAACACCACATGGTTTAACATTGCCCCGGGCAAATAGGTATCTTCAAGGTGCCAGTCCTTCACAGGCTTCAGCACAACCCAAGGCAAATAGATCTCAAAGTGCTTCTCTGTAGTCTCAGGGAAATGAATGAAAACCCCAGCAGGTCTCAGAACAAGCCAGATACCACCATTAGGACCCCAGCTCAGAACTAAACTGGAAGACCCCTATAGCCTCCAGCAGTGCAAGACACTCCCAAACCCACCCCCTAGATATGCAGTTTCCTGGGGACAGGGAGTGGGGGAAGAAAGCGCAACATCAACATAAGTAACCAGTCAGGAATACTGCTACTGACTCAAGAAGTCTGAGACAGTGCCCCTTCATCCCTGGGTGCAGAGTTCAAATTTAAAAGAAAGCAAAAAGGCAAAAAAAAAAAAAAATGAGCAAACAACAACAACAAAAGAATTATATCATAGAAAGTTATTGGAGTGATAGAGATGATGAAGACACAAATTTAGAATAGGACAACAATGTCAAAACATCTATGTGCCAAACCCCAAAGAAAAATGGAAAGTGGTCTCAAGCCCAGAAAGAATTAACGAAAAAACTCAAAAAAGAGTTTAAAAAAGGTAGAAGAAAAGATCGGAAAAGGCATGAGAGTGATGCAGTAGAATTATGAAAAAAGAGTTAACATCTTAGAAAACAGCTTAAAAAGAGATTTGACGAAATGGAAAAGGAGATACAAAAATCCACTGGGAAAAAAACAATTGGAAAAAACAAATGGAAAAGCAAATATAAAAGCTAATTGAGGAAAATGACACCTTAAAACTTAGAACTGGGCAAGTGGAAGCAAATGACTCTGAGACACCATGAATCAAACAAACAAATTCAAAAGAATGAAAAAATTGAAGAACATATAAAATAATTCATGGGGAAAACAACTAACTTGAGAAATAGATACAGGAGAGACAATAGCAGAATCATTAGACTACCTGAAAGTCATACTTACAAGGAGGACCTAGACAACATCTTTCAAAAACTCATCAAGGAAAATTGCCCTGATGTCCTGGAACCAGAAGGAAAAAATAGACCTTGAAAGGATCCACTGTTGACCTCAGGAAAGAGATCCCAAACTAAAAAACTCCAAGGAACATTATAGCCAACTTTCATAACTATCAGATCAAGAAAAAAATACTACAAGTGGACAGAAAGAAACAATTCAAATATTCGGGAGTCACAATCAGGATTACAAAGAACTTGGCAGCTGCAATAATAAAAGTTTGGAGATCGTAGAATATGATAGGAGGCCAAAGAGCTAAGGCTATAACCAACAAGCACTTCCCTGGCAAAATTAAATAAATGTCAAGAGAAAAAAATGTGGTTATTCAATGAAATAGAAGGATTTCAAATCTTCATAAGAATATGATCAGAAATAAACCAAAAATTTGACCTGAAATATCAAGACTCAAGAGAAGTCTAAACAGGTAGAAAGGGAAAAGAAAACATAAGGGATTCAGTAGAGCTAAACTATGTACATCCCTGCATGGGAAGATGATACTTGTAATTCTTAAAAGTTGTATCACTAATAGTACAGCTGGAAGGAATATAGATAGACAGAGGCATGGACATAAGGTGAATTTGAGGGAATGAAAAAAATAAGGGATAAGAAAGAGGAGTATTGTTACCACAGGCTATATCAGCATGGATCTCACTGAACAAAGCCGAACAGGAAGCATCAGTCGGTCTGAAGCAGAGGCAGCTGAAGCAGATTCTCAAAAGAAAGAGGAGTGCAGAAGGAAGGGAGAAGTAGAATGGGGTACATTAATTCACATAAAGAGACACAAAAGACCTGTGATGGTGGAAGGGAAGAAGGTAGAGTGGATAATGTCTTTAGTTGCTGAATAGTCATAGACAGTTTACTTTCTAAGTGTCAGTGGGGGATGCATAGTAAGTGGCTACTATCATCAGAAAAGTACCACTAGAAGCCTAAAGGCCACCTGGAGCCGACTTTCCGGTGTACCACCCACACATCTCTTCAAATGGATTATTTTCTTCCAAAATTGCATATTAAATTAATTGCCACAGGACAGGGCTGATCAGATTAGTCTGGTACCTCACATTCAATATTAAACTGAAACATTTGTTGATCAGCTGATGGTCAACAAAGGAGGTTCACTTAGCCATAGAGACCAAAATTTATTCAACAACAACATTCAGCAAAAACACTGAGCTCAATCAGCTGAGCTGAGCTTTTGCTCTTCTGAGTTGCTTATTATAGCCCAATGGTCAAGCCTCAGGGTTCAACTGGAGATCATCATGGCTTTTTTGTGCTTATTTACTTCAGGAATCCACACCAACAGGTTGCAACTTAATTCCTGAAACCTATTAAATTTGAAGACATTTTTCAATATTTTTAATAGAAAAAAATACCCTAAATCAAATAAAGTGGGGCCTTGAAATGCTGCTGATTAAAATCCCTTTTGAAAATTTTCTTCTAGATATGTATGTGAGAGATCCAGAGGTATAACCTGAGCTATGTATAGGAGAAAAGAATATGATGAGCAAATGTAATAATGTGAGACCATGAAAAAGCATTGTTTTGTATAATAGAGAATTTTAAAATGAAAAGTCTTATTTCATATCTTTGAAATAAATTATGTATTAAATGAAAATCTTTATATAGTACAAACTGAGAATAATTACAGTATTAATATTTAGTAAAATAATGTTTCAAACATTTAAAATTGACATAAAAGTGGTGTATTCATAAAGGGAATTACAGCTCATTCAGCATATGGAATAAAGTAAGGCATGGATGGGAGGAAAGCTAGTGAGTGAATTTGACCTGTTACTAGAAATAGCCTGTATAAAAACTAATACCAGAGCTCGGTAATGCTTTCCCTCAAAGCATAATGCAGATTTATCCTCTTTTTTCCTTTGGGGGTAAAGGAAGTGCTGACACAACAATTCTTTGAAGATACTAGTATATTCAAATCCAAAATGACAGGTTACTACAGAAACACTTTACCTCTTTTAAAAGCAATTTTCAGAGCTGTTGTTGCTCTGGTGTGTCATTTAAATCACTTGCTCCTTTTTGAAGGGACTATAAATACATCCGTCCCTTGACCTTCATCTCTTGTACCATCAAACAAGGAGGTCTGAAGTTCTTTGTGGGCAAAGAATCTTCTTTTGAACTTGAAAACATCTTTTCCTTGTCTTCTTTTATAAGGGGTGATCTTTTCTTTAAAGGCAAGTGAAGTGGTAGAGAGAAATAATGTGTGAAATCAGGAACCTCAGTTGAAATACTGCTACTCACACATATCACATGTTACGCTGGATAAGTCACATCTTCTTGCAATTTGTATGCTGCTACACTAGCCTTGCAATTGAACATCATCCTCTCTTCCTATGGGGTACAACAGTCAATTCCAAGAAAGCGGGGAAAGCACTGGGAGACATTTATTTAACTAATTTCATTTCAATTGAAAAATGACAAGTTAGTTGAAAACAGTACAGTACTTGGCTGACCCTCTTTTGAACTTATTCAGAAGGCTATTCTTTGATTGCCACCAAACAGATCAATAGGAACAAAAAACACTCAAACAACTTTGGAAATGAGACCTTTGTCTGAGAAATTTTCTGCAAAGATTTTTATAAATTGTATGCATATACTATGTACTGTTAATTTTTTATGTTATGAACCTAATAGAAAAAAAAGAAATTTTCAAAGGAGATAAAGAAAAAATTAATATTATAGTCATTAGCCAATAGAGAGAGAGCCATTACAATTGATTGAGTGAAGGAGTTGAATAGTCAGATAGTTGCATTTTAGGAAAATCATTTTAGTTGTTCTATGGAAGACTGAATAAAATGCGAGATTTGAGACAGATCAATTAGGAGGTTATTGCAATAATCAAAGTAAGAGGTGAAGGCAAACTAAACTTAGCTACTAGCTATGTTAATAAAAAGAAGGGACTAGAAAGTGATAGATTTCTTGAAGTGAAAGTGAAAACATTTGACAACTGGTTGGATATGTAAGGTGAGGAGTCAAGAATATTGCCAAGCCTGAAAGGATTGTAGTGCCATCAGTAGAAACAGAGAAATTCAAAAAATGGGTGGTTTTGAGGGGAAACATAATGATTCTATTTTTGTATATGTTGATTTTGTCAAGACTATAGAGCTTCATCTTTGAAAAAATCTAATAAGCAGCTGACAATACAGGACTGTTATTCAGGAGGGAGATTAAAATCTCACAGTAATCTGAATAGAAATGTTAATTATACGTATGGGAGCTGAAAAAGTCAGCACTTGAGGAAGCTTACTGAGAAAAACCACCAACAGATACTTTTGTCTTTGAATAATAATATAACACAAAAGACTCAGAAGATGCCATCAAAGTGGCAGGAGAAAAAGAAGTTTCGTGACAACCAGAAGAGAAAATAAGTACCTGAGAATGTAGTCAACAGTGTGAAATGTGGGAAAGAGGACTGAAAGAAGGGTTGAAAAAAAAGCCATCAGATTAGTCACTAAAGAGACAAATAGAAATTAATGAACTCCTGAAAAGAGAAGTTTCAGTGAAGCAAGAATAAGAAGGAAGTTGGGAACCTGGGAGATTGGAAGAATATCATGACCTCAAAGTAAGCATGGAATTTTGGAAGGGAGATGGATTTTGAAGAAAAAAACATAATGTTTGGCTCCTATGTCTGCTCACCCAGTGATACTCACTAACCGAAAATAATAGGGAGAGAGACAGAGGGAAGGAGAGGGAGAAAGAGAGAGAATGAGAATGAGTATGTGCATGTGTACATATGTTTTACTCGTGGTCACTGCCCTAGAAACTAAAGTCTACCACTTTGATGATGAAGACAGAGTGAGAGAATGCTATGTGAGCATAGGGGGAAAGGCAGTAAATATTGTCTGAATAGCTGGTGCAGTTTATTGTTTGCATTAGTTGCAATCTCCATGGAGGCCCATAGCTGAAACAGTCAGCTTAGATCAAACTAGTTAATTACTTGCCCCCGGGAATCAAGCCACAAAATCCTTAAGGCAATTCCATAGACCCTACTTTGGAAATGACTGTCTGAAAAATTGGAATATAAAGTATTTGAAGACTATAAAATATAAGCTCCTTAAGGGCAGGGACTGTTTATTTTTTATATATGTATCCCATGAGGTAAGATCAAAAGATCAAAGATTTATGAAGGAATTTCATAGATTTCTGTAGAGTCTGTCCCATACCCACCCATTTAAGCACTTTACAGATGAGATAGTGAGGCCACAGAGAGGTTAAGTGATTTTCCCAGAGATATAATGGAATTAAGTAGAAGAATCCAGACTCACACCAAGGCCCACTAATTCTAGAATTATCTTCCAGCATTGTATAATGCTCTTCTTTCTGTTTATTTTCTTATATTTTAAAGAAAAGTATTTAATTCATTAAATAATTACCAATGACATGGAAACAAATTTTTGACAACCATTTTTTTTTTTAAATTTTTGAGTTTCAAATTCTAACCCTCCCTCCAGACATCCTCTTTGAGACTGCATACGCTTTGACTTCAATTATGCACGTGAGGCCAGGCAAAACGTATTTCAATATTAGCCATTTGCAAAAGAGAACACAAATGAAATAAGAAAAATAAGAAAAGCTTTAAAAAAGGTATCCTTCACATTCAAAATTCATCAGATCTCTCTCCGGAGGTGGATAGCATTTTTCATCATGGATCCTTTGGAACTGTCTTGTGTGATGATATTGACTGGAATAGCTAAATCTTTCATAGATGATCATCTTTACAAAATTGCTATTACTCTGTGCAATGTTCTCCTGGTTCTGATCACTTCACTTTATATCAGTTTGTATAACTCTTTCCAGGTTTTTCTAGAACAATCCTACTCATCATTTCTTACAGCATGATACTATTCCATTGCAATCATGTATCACAATTGTTCAGATATTCACCAATGGATAGGCGTCCCCTTGATATCGAATTCTTTGCAACTACAATAGGAGCTACTAAAATATTTTTATACATATAGGTTTCATTCTCCATCCCAAACTCCTTTTAAATCTCTTTGGGACATAAACCTCTTAGTGGTATTGTTTGGGTATACATAATTTTAAACCCCTTCTATATAGTTCCAAATAGTCTCAATTTTTCCACATCCATTCCAACACTTGTCATTTTGCTTTTTGGTCATATTAGCCAAACTGATGGTGTCAAATTGTTGAAGAGACAGTGATGGGAGAGCTGGTTCAAAATGTGAATGAATTCACTTAGACCTTCTCCGTAGCCATTGGGAGCTTTATTGATGCAAAAGCAGTGGATCTGAGATTCAACAAGGAGCTATGATATAGGATGTGATAGAGGAAAAGGACCAGACTTATGTAGGATGGTTTTAGGGTTTCCTTAGAGGGCATTGGAGATCTAGAGTAAGTCTTTCATGATAAAGTCTTATAAGATATAGACAAAAATGAGGACTATGAATGACATAAGATAAGGGAGATGAGGAAATCTCATGACAGAGTGGGGACAAGGAATTTCATGGTCCAGGATAAGGGGAAGTTTTGTGGTAAGGAGAGAATTTAGGGCACCTTAGAAAATAAACCAGGGACTTCACAAAGTCAATCCTTAATATTATTTTTAACTCTTGGAGTACTGTTTGCATCCACATCAAAGTGATATCTCAGAGTTGTTGTTTTTTTTTTAAATTTTCATTTCTTTCACCAATAGTCATATAGACCATTTTTATCATGTAACTCTTGATAGCTTTGTTTTCTTTTTTTCTGAAAACTGCCTGTTCGTATCCTTTGAATATTTATTGACTGGACAGTGGCTTTTATTTTTTATAAATTTAGCTCAGTTCACTACGTATTTGAAAAAAAGAGACTTTTATCTGAAAAAATTGATGCAACTTTTTTCCCCAGTTTTGTTTCCCTTCTAATTGTAGCTGCATTATTTTCCTTTGTGCAGTTTTTTTTAACGTCTTGTAAGCAAACTTACCTATTTCACTTCTCATAGTCTCCTCTATCTCTTATTTTGTATGAACTTTTACCTCATCCATATATCTAACTGGCATATTTTCAATATGTTCCCCTAATTTACTTATGATATCCCCTTTTATGTCTAAATCATTTATCCATTTTTATTTTATCTTGTTTTAAGGTGTGAGAGGTTGAACTATGCAGTTTATTACAAGCTGCTTTCCAGTTTTCCCAACAATTTTCATCAAATGGTGAGTTATTAGCTCTAAAACTTGGATCTTTGGGTTTATCAAACACTAGATTGCTATGGTCATTTAATACTGTGTCTTGTATAGCTAATCTGCTCCACTGATCCACCATTCTATATGTTAGCCAGTACCAGATTGTTTAGATGATTACTGCTTAATAATGTAGTTTGAAATCTGGAACAGCTAGACCACCTTCCTTCACATTTTTTTAATCAACTGATTTGATAATCTTGAATTTTTGTTTTACCCAATGAATATTTTACTATATTTTCTAGCTCTATAAAACAATCATTTGGTAGTTTGTTTGCTATGGCATTGAATAAGTAAACTAATTTACGTAAAATTGTCATTTTTATTATGTTGACTCAGGCTACCCATAAGCAATTAATATTTCTTCAGTTGTTTAGATCTTTATTTCTGTGAGATGTCTTTTGTCTTTTGTAATTGCATTCATATAGTTCTAGATTTGACGTGACATGTAGACTCTCAAGTATTTTATGATGACTTTTGTTATACTAACTGGAATCTCTCTTTCTGTCTCTTACTGAGGGACTTTGTTGGTAGTATGTAGAAATGCTGATGATTTATATGTGTCTATTTTATATATCCTGTAATTTTTCTAAAGTTTTTAGTTGTTTCAATTAGTTTTTAAGTTGATTCTTTAGAGCTGTCCAAGTATACTATCATATCATATGCAAATGGTGATAGATTTTTTTGTCCCTCATTACCTAGTTTCCTTCCTTCAGTTTTGTAGCAATTTTTTAGCATGATATTGAATAATAGTGGTGATATTGGACATTCTTTGTTCATTTCTGATCTTATTGGGACATCTTCATTTATTACAATTAAAACTAATGTTTGTTTTTGTTTTTAGATAGATACTACTTAGCACTTCTAAGAAAGGCTCCATTGATTCCTATACTTCCTAGTGTTTTTTTAATAGGAATTCATATTTTATTTTGTTAATGATTTTTTTTCTGCATCTATTGATATAATCATATGATTTTATTGTAGTTTTTATTGGTAGTTACTGATAGTTATGCTGAGAATTTTTCTAATAGAGATTAGGTACATTCTTGGTATTAATTCCACCTGGTCATTGTGTAAAATCTTTATGATAAATTGCTGTAACCACTTAGCTTTGCATCAATATTCATTAAGAGAATTGGCCTATAGTTTCCTTTCTTGGTTTTTGCTTTTCCCAGCTTAGGTATTACTACCATATTCCTGTCATAAAAGGAATTTGGTAGAACTCCTTTTTACCCCTTTTCCCAAGAGTTAATCTAGAATCTGGATTAATTATTCCTTTAATGTTTGGTAGAATTAACTTGCACATCAATGTAGTTCTGGGAATTTTTCCTTAGGGAGCACATTTATGACTTGTTCAATCTCATTTTCAAAGACAGGATCAAGTATTATACTTTCTCTTCTGTCAATTTGGAAAATGTATTTTTATTGTAAATATTTATGCATTTTACTTAGATTGTCAGTTTTATTGGCATAAAATTGGGGAAAATAACTCCCAATAATTGATTTAATTGTTTTTCCTCATTGGTAGCACAATAACCTTTTTTATTCTTGATAATAGCTATTTATTTTTCTTCTTTCCTTTTTTAAATCAAATTAGCCAATGCTTTACCTTTTTTTTTTGTTTTCCCCCAATAAAACCAGCTTCTACTTTTATTTATTAATTCAATGGTTTTCTTGCTTTCAATTTTACTAATCTCTACTTTAATTTTCATGATTTCTATTTTGATACTTAATTGGGTATTTTTAATTCATTCTTTTTCTGGTTGTTGTTGTTTTGTTTTGTTTTGTTTTGTTTTTATTGCATACTTGACTCATTGAACTGTCCATTCTTTTATTGAGGTACACATTTAGAGACATGCAATTCCCCCTAAATATTATTTTGCATACATATCACAAATTTTGACATGTTGTGTCATCGTTGTTACTCTTTTTAATGAAATTATTGATTGATTCTCTGATTTCTCCTTTGATCCACTTCTTTTTGTGTGTAGTTTCCAATGAGTTTCACATCTATGTTTTCATGGCCCCTTATAAAATGTAATTTTTATTGCATTATGTTCTGAGAAGGGTTCATTTGACCTCTATGCATTTGTTTGTAAGATTTTTATTTCCTAATCCATGGCCAGTTTTTTGTGTGTCAGGTGACTTGGCATCCTCACGTGGCTCTGTGAAAGCAGTGAAGAAGACAGATATGGGCAGGTGGGAGAAGATAGAGCAACTCCTCCTGGGATTTTGGGATTTGGGATCTCTGTTACTGGCAATACTAGCCTCATTTCTGAAAGTATTTCTTCTCCTCTTTCCCTAGCCTCTTGGAAAGTTTTTTTTTTTTTTTCTAAAAGTGATAGCTGACTTTTAGGAGGTCGCAGCAGTATAGGCAGAAGATGGGCCTTGGATAAAGGACCTGCTGGTCTTCTTCTTTCTGAAGGAGTATAGGATGGTGGAGGTTCTGTGGCAGCTGAGGATTCTGGGGGTGTTGAGTCTTCCTCTGGCCAGGAGCCCACCTCTTCTCCCTCTTCCTCCTTCTCCACGTCCGCCACTACCTGAGTGTCTCTGTCCTTAAAAAATATCTGTCCCATTGTTAACCTTACTTTTGCTGTTTACCTGTAAGCTCTGATTTCTTATGAAACAGAATCTATTTTTTAATATTGTAACACAGTGAATTCTTCCCCGTAAACTGGCAGTGTTGCTTAAGTCTCACTGTGCCTGCATGAACCCTCAGATAAAGTGGAATGCCCTTGAAGAGGCTCTCAAGGCTTCCCCTTACCTTAATTGCTTTGTCACAACACAGAGCTACTTCCAAGGGTGCTGTTATCACTGAAGGACAAAGCTCATTACTAGGTCAGGTCCCTGTTTGAGGCACCATATGTGGTGGATGGCTGGAGTTCCCATGTGGCTCAGTGAAAACTGTGAAGGAGAAAGACACAGGCAGGCAAAAGAAGATAGGGCAACTCCATTTACTGATCTGAGGGAATAGGTTTTTAAAGATAGAAACTACAAGTCTATATGACAATTGATTCATCTCCAGTCCTAGTAATTTGGCTGGTATCTATTTTACATATCTCTTGTATTCTGTAGTTCTTTTATTTATCTCAAGGAGACAGCAACATATAGGGGGGTCTGGAGAGCAATTCTGGATCTTAATGAGCACAGTCACAGTGAACAGGTTTTCCCGAAGTTCTAGCCTGAACTTACCACTGCACTCCATCCTAACCCTCAACATTTTTGGAGGTACCATGTACAACTGAGAAATTGGTATAATTCTTTCTATTTCCTCTTAAGTGGTCTATCGTATGTATCTTCTCTAAGATGCTATTCATTATCTTGACTTATTTTTTTAAAATTTATCTTATGGTTTGATTTATCCAGCTCAGAGAGTAGAAAGTTGAGGGACCTCCAGTATTGTTTTACTGTATCTTTCCTCCTGTACTTCATTTAACTTTTCCTTTAAAAATTTGAACACTGTGTTATTTGACCTATATATGGTTATTATTGATATCATTTCATTGTCTTTGGTACATTTAGCAAAATGCAATTTCCCTGATTACCCATTTTAACTGGATCTTTTTTTTTTTTTTTTTTGCTTTTGCTTTGTGTGAGATCATGATCGCCACTCAAGTATTCTTTTTTACTTCTGTTGAAGCATAGTAGATTCTACTGCGATACCTTATTTTAACTCTGTCTGTGTCTCTCTGTTTCAAGTGTGTTCCTTATAAAAACATATTGTTGCAGTGGGGGGTACAGGGAGAGGTGAGAGAATGAGTGAACCTTACTCTTATTAGAATTGACTCATAAAGGGAATAACATACCCACTTAATTGGATACAGAAATATATCTTACCTTACAAGAAATTAAGAGGGGATAGGGATAAGATAAGTGGAGGGGGTTGGTAAAAAGGAGAGCATACTGGGGCTGGGGATAGTCAGAAGCAAAACACTTTGGAGGAGGGACAGGATGAAAGGAGAGAACAGAATAAACAGGGGAAATAGGAAGAAAAGAAATACAATCAGCAATAGTAACTGCGAAAAAAATTTCAAGGAAGTTTTTCTGATGAAGGTCTCATTTCTCAAACATATAGAGAACTGAATCAAATTTATAAAAATAATAACCATTCCCCAATTGATAAAATGATTAAAAGATATGAAGTTTTCAGATATAGTAATCAAAGCTATATATAAACTTATGAAAAAAAATTCTTTAACTCACTAATGATTGGAAACATGCAAATGAAAACAAACTCTGAGGCACTACCTCATACCTATTAAATTGGCTAATAAGACAGTAAAGGAAAATGACTAATGTTGGAAAGGAGGTGGCAAAAATGGAGAAAGAATTTGGAACTAAAAGTCTTAAAAATTACTATTAAAAATTGTTTTTTTACATGTAACTGGGGAAAATGAATTAAAAAAAAAAAACAAACCTGTATTCTTGGATGCTGGTTTTTAATCCGTTCTATGATCTGCTTCTATTTTATGGGTGAATCCATCCCATTCACATTCACAGTTATGATTATTGACTGTGAACTTCTCTTCATTTTATTTTCCTCCATTTATCCTTGTCTATCTTTTCTTATTCTGTCCCTCCTCTAAAGTGTGATTTATTTCTGACAATTGGCTTCTTTTATCTGCCTGTTATTTTATTGCTTTAATTTTAAAAATGATCTTCCGCTATAAAAGATCTTTCTTTCACACCTCTTTTATGTGAAAAAATTTTCACCTTTTTCTTCTCCTTTCACGTTCTCTCAGTGAATCTTTTCTCTCTTACCCATTTTTGTATCATCCCACCATAATCAACTACTTTCACCCCCCTCTTTCTATACAGAATCTTTCTAATCATCCTAACGTAAAGTTTTTAGATGTATGTATCATCTTCCCATATAGAAAAGTCCACAGTTTAACAGTGAGTCTCTTAAGATTTCTCTTTCATTTATGCCTTTTTACTCTTCTCTTGAATTTTTATTTGAAAGTTAAACATTTTATTCAGCTGTATTTTTTTTTCCATGAGGGATGCTTGAAAGTCCACTACTTAATTAAATATCTATTTTTTTCTCTTGAAGGATTACACTCAGTTTTGCTGGGTAAGTTATTCTTGGTTGTAATCTCAGCTCTATTATAGTCAGGGTATCATATTCCAAACCATCTGCTCCTTTAATGTGGTAGCTGCTAAGTCTTGTGATACCCTCGCTATGGTTCCGTGGTATTTAAATGATTTCTTTCTTTGGTGCTTTTATTTTTTTTCTCTTGGACCTGGGAGCTCTGGAATTTGATTATAATATTCCTGGAAGTTTTCATTGTGGGATCTCTTCCAGAAACAATTGGTGGATTCTTTCAATTTCTATTTTACCCTCTAGTTCTAGAATATTAGGATGATTTTTCCTTGACAGTTTCTAGAAATATGATATCAAGGCTCTTTCTTTGATCATGGCTTTCAGGTAATCCAATAATTCTTAATTACATCTCCTTGATTTATTTACCAGTCTGTTATTTTTCTGATCATGTTTTTCACGTTTTTCTATTTTTTTCATTCTTTGGATTTTGTTTGTTTATTTCTTGACATCTCATAAAGTCATTAGCTGCTACTTGCCCAGTTCTAATTTATTAGGAATTATTTTCTACTTTGACCTTTGTATTTCTTTTTCCATTTAACCAATCCTGCTTTTTAAGAAGTTATTTTCAGCAGTGAATATTGTTGTCTCTTTGTCCATTTAGCCAATTCTGTTTTGAAGATGTTCTTTTCTAGTATTTGTGTGCCTCTTGTACCAAGTTGTTAATTATCTTTTGATTATTTTCTTCCTTTGCTTTCATTTTTTTTTTTTTTTGCCTAAGTTTTGCTCTACCACTCTTATTGGATTTTGAGAATAATGTTTTAGCTCTTCAAGGAATTCTTGTTGGGCTTGTGTTCAATTATTTTTTAAGGCTATCTCTGTAGCTGTTTTGACTTTATTGTTTTTGGAGTTTATGCCTTTATCTTCCCTGTCACTGTTGTAGCTTTTTTTTTTTTTTTTTTACCAGCAGCT
This sequence comes from Notamacropus eugenii, assembly GCF_028372415.1. NCBI lineage: Eukaryota > Metazoa > Chordata > Mammalia > Diprotodontia > Macropodidae > Notamacropus > Notamacropus eugenii. The sequence goes on from NC_092877.1 coordinate 89,161,427, forward strand.
TCTTTGTTATTATTTTTGCTTATTTTCCACCCTATTTCTTCATTTGGAATTTTATGTTAATGTTGGACTCTTCCAGTTTGGGGTTTTGTGTGTGTGCGTGTGTATGTGTTTGTGTATGTGTGTGTTTGTGAGAGTGTGTGAGGGGGTGGAGACATTTCCAGCTTCAGGTGTTTTCATACTGCTGTTTCCAGAGCTAGTTCTGGGTTTTGAAACAGTTTGGTGGTTCCAACGTAGTGTGATCTGGGGAGAAATGTGGTCACTGCTCCTCTGATTTGCTTTTTGGTTCTTACCCAGGTAGGGGCCCTGATTCCTTGGAATTGCAATTGATACTGCTTCTTGGAGCTCCTATTCCCTTAGGAACAGAAAGAATACTATTCTTCATAGTCCCTGATCTATTGGGACTGGAGGTAATACTGCCCCTCAGGGCTTCCACTCTCTCTTAACTGAAAGTGCTCCTCTTTGCCCTTGAAGCATGACATAGAAGTGTGTATACATAATCCAGTTGCCAAACAATATCTGGTCTAGTGCTAGTACAAGGGTACCCTGTAGTCTGTTTCTGCCCACTTTCCAGGTCCCCTTACAATCTTTAGCTTGGTAGGTCCCAAAACTGTTGCCACTTCTGTCTCCATTATCCTACAACTGGGTTTTCATCCACATGGACTTGAGATTGGTCTCTTCCTCCATTTCAAAGATTTGTCTTTCCTACCTTGTATGGTTTCTTATGCTGGAAAAATGTCTCAATCTGACCGTTTGTGGCTCTGCCACTCTCAAATTCATTTTGAGGCATGTTTTAAAGTTGTTTTAAGGGGAATGTTAAGAAAGTATAGCTGTGTGCTTCTCTAATTCACCGTCTTGGCTCTGCCAAGTCTACTATACTGCTGATGTTTTCTAATACGGCTCATTGTTACGCATCTTCTACAAGAGCTTGCCGCCTGAGGGTCATGAAACTAGTGGGAAACTGAATAACCTGGCATTTTAGATTAGCAACAAAGCTGTGAAAGTCTTTTTGGGTTTGGGATTGTAGTTTTCCCATGGAGAAAACTTGACAGTGATCTTCCTTGTTATATGATGTGAACCCCCTGAAAGACTAGATCAGAATCCTTGCTATGTCTAACTATAATTTAAAATTACTTATCCATAGTTTTTTTCTCCTAAAATGCTCAGTATTTCTTTAACATTTGAAGTGAGGAGCATATTCATCTCCTGAGCTTTGCAATTTTAAAATTAATCAATGATAGACATTTTGAAGTGACTGAATATTCCCCTGGTAAAGGTGAAAGACTTTAGATTCCTACTTAACAACTGAGCTGATTACTTTTTGTTGCCTAATATTAAGCTGCCTGTAGCATTTCCTTTGTACCAAAAATCTTGGCACCCTGGCCTTTTTTTCCCCATTGTAAATCTAATTATCCATATTCTTTAAAATAAGATTACTTTTTGTGAGCAATTAAGTGAAATTCAGTCTTCTTAAACTCTTCAGTATTGCTATGAATATTTATAAACTTAATAGAACTTCACCCTAGTAGGCAGTCCTTTTAATCTTATTTGAAGCAGCATGAGGCCCAAGTCTCCTGGGATTAATATCATATTTTTTCTTCCTCTGGCAGGGAGAAGAAGCCTCTTTTTAATGAATTATTTGACTAGACAAGCTCTATTCCTCTTCCAAAGCAATTCTTGAACATGAAAGACTGACAACTCAGCCCATGTTGCTCACAGAGTATGTCATTTTGATTGTCTCAAGTTCAGGACTGTGATTCACACAGTAACTGAAGCTTCTGATTCTGGGGTCCTGCATATTTCACCATTATGGTTAAAAGGAAGACCATTAGAAACCTATACAAATGTACACTCTACAAGTAACAGTAAGTGGGCAAGACATTTTTTCTTGTTATGCTCAGGTAAATGTTAGCTTACAGTAGTCCCATCCAAAGCCACATCTAAATTGAGCTCTACAGATCATAAAGTGAAATTTAGGACTATTCCTCTGGTCTCACAGTAGCACTTCTCAGTATTTCTTTCATGGTAGATTTTCCAATTTTACTCTTTAAAATGGCATGGGAGGGGGTTGGAGCCAAGATGACAGAGTAGAAAGATGCACATACTCTAGCTCTTCCCCCACAGCCCATAAAACACTTGTAAAGAAAGACTCTCAACAAATTCTAGAGCAGCAGAAGCCACCAAACAACAGAGTAAGGAGATTTCCATCCCAAGATAACCTGGAAGGCCAATGGGAAGGGTCTGTCACACTGGATGCAGAGCGTACCACTGCCCTGACTTGGTCATGAGGCACCAGGAGGAGTAGGGCTGGAACAGGCCTCAGGGTCAAAATCCCCAGCAGCAGCAGCAGAAGTTCACAGATCTCTCAACCCACAGGTGACAAAGACATTTCAAAAGTCAGTGAGATGACTTTTTCACTTCCATGACAAGGGAGGAGGGTACCCCCAGCTCCAATCCCCGGCAATGGTGGCAGTGGCAGCAGCAGGCAACAGCTGCAGTGTCAGTGGCATTGGAAGGCAGCAGCTAGTTTCCATTGTTGAAGGCTCAACTTAAAGCCCCTGGAGGAATTGAGCAGCTGATATGAATCTCAGCCTCAAACCAGGCCAGGGAGTAAACTCCTTTTGCTTGATTGTGTCACATTGCAGGAACTGAGAACTAAAAGGTCCCCAGAGTATATCCTACTCTTGACAAAGGATCCAAAAGTCAAGTAACTGGTTGGGAGAAAGAGAGAGAAACAGAGGAGAGAGAGAGAGAGAGAGAGAGAGAGAGAGAGAGAGAGAGAGAGAGAGAGAGAGAGAGAGAGAGAGAGAAAGAGAGAGAGAGAGACAGACAGACAGACAGACAGAGACAGAGAGAGAGACAGAGAAACAGAGAGCACAGAGTGAGTTGAATAGGAAGAGATCATATCTAAGAAAATAAAATTAAGTGGTGAGAAAGAAAAATATATTGGGAGGTGAAAGGGAGAAATGGAATGGGGCAAATTATCTCTCATAGAAGAGGAAAGAAAAAACTTTCCAATGGAGGAGCAAAGAGGGGAGGTGAGAGGGAAAAAGTGAAACTTAACTCTCATCACATTTGGCTCAAGGAAGGAATAACATGCACACTCAATTTAGTATAAAATCTATCTTACACTACAGGAAAGTAGAGGAGAAATGGATAAAGAGGGTAGGAGGGATGAGGGAAGGGAAGATACATGGGAGAAGGGAGCAATTAAAAGTAAATATTCTTGGGGAGACAAGGTCAAAAGAGAGAATAGAAGAAATGGGGGGGAGCAGGATAGGATGGAGGAAAATATAGTTAGTCTTACACAACATGATAATTATGGAAATCATTTGCAAAACTACACAGATATGGCCTATGTTGAATTGCTTGCCTTCTCAGTGGGCATGGGTGGGGAGGGAGGAAGGAAGAGAAGTCGGAACTCTAAGTTTTAGGAATAAATGTTGAGAATTGCTTTTGTGTACAACTGGAAAATAATAAACACAGGTAATGTGGTATAGAAATTTATCTTGCCCTACTGGACAAGAGAGAAGATGTGGATAAGGGAAAGGAGAGGTGTTAGAAGGGAGGGCACAGTGGTGGAAAGGACAATCAGAATGCATTGTATTTTGGGGGGAGGGAGTAATGGGGAGAAAATTTGGAACTCAAAATTTTGTGGAAATGAATGTTGAAAACTTAAAATAAAATAAAATAAAATAAAATAAAATTACATATGAATGGAAATTCGGTAAGATCCAAAAATAGAATCTTCTCCATTTTGTGAAGAGGAAAACTGATTTTGTTTCTCTTGTATTTTAGGACAGAATAGCATTTAATAAAATGTGGAATTTCAACTTCTAGGGAAACTTACGTTCTTAAAAGGAGTATAGACATGAGCAATTTATAGCAAGGAAAACAGGAACCAACCACAATATACTTTCCATGGAAAAACAATTAGCAATTGCTTGTGATGTTTGTAATGCAGTAGATATACATGTAAGGAAAGGAAAACCATAAATAATTGAATTAAACTTACAGAAGGCCATTGAAAGGCTTCACACCAAGCACTCTAAAAACAGTACTAGGGGGTTGGTGAATTCTTAGTTTATATGGAATCAAACTGAAAACAGGAAACAGAAAAGAGAAGTGAGTACCTGAAAATTCCTCTAGAATAATATGGCAGAACATGGGATCTCTGAATTTATTTTGTTTATAAGTGATGTAACATTAAAGAGTTCATGCTGAAATCTAACTTTTTAGATAAAAATCAAATCTTGTGGCTATTGAAATACTAAGTTCAGAGGAGCTATAGGATCTGAGATGTAGATTTAGAAGGAATCTTAGAGGCTATAAAGTCTCAAGCTCTAGTTTAATATTTATGTTAAACTGAGGTCAGAGAGGTTGAAGGACTTTTCTAAAGCGGTCAAACTAGTAAATATCTGAACCAGGATTTGAATATAGCCTTCCTGATTACTACTTCAGTAGTCTTTCTATTTACTATGCTACCAGCCTAAATTTTGGATACTTGCGAGAGTGGGCAAAACAAGAGATAGACATTTTGAGATGTAGACCATAACACCCAGGGAAAGGAAGATGTACTATGGTCATAGGATATTGAACTTTGAGGTACTCACTAAAGCCTAAGAAAGATGACTGGGAATAATTTTTGACTGTTTCATGAAGACCTTTGATTTTCTGTGATTTTTTTTGGTTCAGTTCTGTGATTATATCCATGTAGGGAAGTTCCAGGTGAAAAAACATCCTTCATTGATGTAGAAACTACTCTTCAACTTATAGTCTTAGTGAATCATCTAGGATGATGAAAAATTAAATGACTTGCCAGGGTTATTACATAACCGATATTTTAAAAAGCAGAACTTCAATCCCATTTGACTTGATATTGAAGTGAGCTTCCTATCCACTATAACATGATGACTTTTTTTTTTGTTGTTATGGATAATAAAAAAAAAATAACCCCAATAGTCTAAATATTTGAAGAAAGATATAGTACAGATGAGGGATAAAAAGACCTAGGAGTGGTTGAGAACAGCAAGAAAAGAGCTAAAATATGAAGGCAGAATAAAAACATTGGAACTTCATCATTGGAATGGTTGATTAAAAAAAAGTGATAAAATCCAAATCTAAAGAATGATGTCTTTGGGGGACATAGAGTTTTGTCCCCCGCATCCTAGTACACCAGAAGTGGCTGTAGCCTGCTGAACATTCTGCATGGTAAATTGATATCACTTCTTTAGGAAAGTTTTGATTTGTTTCCCAAATAGGTTATAAACTTAGGGAATTCTTTATCTTAGGAAGTAGTATAAGAGCAGAAATAACCTATAGATGGTTGAGGAAGAGCTAAAAGATATTAATGTATGATAGATTCATTATAGATTGTTACAGAAAACTGGGATCCTTGACTATTGAGGGTGAAATCAAAGGGTTAATTATTCCCAGCATAACCTGAATTTCAACATTAGAACAAAAATCTCAGACATGAAGGGACATCAAACTTACACTATTATTTGGCAGTTCTTTTGTGTCATTCATTTCCCTGGTGCTTTCTGCTTTAGTTTGGGGATTGTACCTTCAATAACATATTTTGCTTGAGTTTAAAAGGGGCAATATTTAAGATGTACTAGATTCATATTTTAGTTATATTTGTCCTCATTAAGTAACAAACTTCAGTATATTTTTTCTGCATACAAACAACATATTAAATGGCTAAGTGACATGTTTATTATGATATGTATTCCTGTTCTAATTTTAAATGACCTTGTCACTGGATTACTCCCTGTTTCAGTGAAATAAGTCCTTTTAGATGAAGGATTTAATACTTCTTTATCTTTTTTCTAAGTCTAAGCAGTGAGCCCTCCCAGATTCAATTGAAGAGGTGATGAAAATTGAACTTTTGATGGCTATTTTCATGGCTGTTTGTCATAGAGGTAGCAAAATCTACATACACTTTCCATTCCATCATTTTCTTCTTAGCCATACTAAGACCTATCTTGGATCTCATCATGTTTCCAAATTGCTCTAAGAAATGGCTGTCCTTGTTCTCAACTGTGTCCTAAAAGGAAGAAGAAAAGCCAATGTGGCATTGCTCTGCTAGCTAAGTGCTTTTGATAGTTTTTCATTCTGCTTTTATATAGTAGAACAACTGAATCTTTCATTTCTAATGCTGTTTGAAGATTCTCATAAGTGCAGCCCTTAGACTTAAAAGTCATAATTTAACATCATTCTGTTTGCAGTTCCTACATTATTTCAGTCAAACTCAAAAATATTTTTCTGAATTATTTCTCAAGTTTATTTTGATCTCTCCATTATGTTGTATAAATAGCCTGTTATTTTTCTTATTTGATATATTATGTGTTAGAAACTCAAAATATACAAGTTATATGTGTAAGGATAGAGACTGAGATATAAGGAACTACCAAGTGAAGAAACATTTTCTACGAATGCAAGCCAGCATTTTCTCTGTAAATCACATTCTTAAAAAAAACATTGCTACAGCACTGAGAGGTTAGTTATTTGCCAAGGGTCATGCAACTATATGCGTCCAAGGCTTGAGCTCAGGTATCTGTAGTTCCAAGGCTGACTATTCGCTATGCCACAGAGAATTTACATTTTTGTATTTATGTGTTACTTAGATAGACAGCATGGATTACTGGTTAGAGAACAGGCTTTGAAGCCACACAGACCTGATTTCAAATCTTGCCTCAGACTAGTTATGTGAATTGGGCAAGTCTCTGAGCTTCTCAAAGACTTTTACAGCCCTGTACCAGAAGTGTCAAAGTTGGGGGTTTGTGGGCAGCAAGTAGCCAGCAGAACTCATGGGCCAAACCAGATTTAAATGTAAATGAGAAATATTTGAAAAAATAAAAATATAATACAATGCGGATGGTATTAATTTGTGGCTTTCTAAGTCAATATGCAGCCTGGATCTATTTCTGTGTGTTTTTGACACCACTGCCCTATACTACAAAGGAAGTGCCAACCTGCATTGGTAGGAGTTGCTTTATGTAGAAATTAACTCTCTCAAGAAAATCATAGCCCCAGTCCCCAGTCCTAGCATGGCAAGTCCTTTAACTTCCCAATTCTCTGGTAAACTTTTTGTGAATATGAGTTATAGAAAAGGTGCAGACTTGTATTGGTAGATTAAATATGCTGACCCATAGGTTCCCTTTCCCAATGAAATCACCATACACACCTTTGACTATACCCAAAGTGAAATAACATATTGCACTCAGTTCTCTGCCTGTTTGGGGATATCCAGTACACAGCCACAAACAGGGTAACAACACTATCTCTATGTATATTGTTTCTAGTTCTGAAATCACATTTTGAAAATGGTATACATAATGGATTATGCTATATGTGTATGTCTCTGTATTGTTTTTATTGTTTGACCTTCATTCTTGAAGAAGACCATGATATCAGGGAGGTGATGCCACGACTTGCAAGTGAATTGTATATAAGTGAGGAAGGCTTATACAAAGTCTCACTTTCTCCTCCCAAGCCATCTGGGTCCAATGGCAAGATATAGGTCAGGATGACTGGAGATAGCCCCCGTATGTCTATAATGTCTATACATATATGTACATACACATCTGTGTGTATGTATACATATATACATATACATGCACATACATACATGTGTGTATATATTTATATGTGTGTGTGCATGCATACACATGTGCCCATTATCTGCAGTTTCAACAAAGTGCTGCCTGTTTATACATCTGGCCATCTGGACTCCATGGTTTTATGAGTTGGGGTACCAGAATGATTAGAGCTACATCATGTTTCACCTATATTTGCTCCCTTCCATAATAGACAAGTAACACTTAGTGAAATCATTGATAACATGAGCTTCTTATTAATGGGAACCAGTTGGATACAATTCTCTTTGTGCAGTTCTTAATGCAGCTTCCTCAATGACAGTTTTTATGAAATGATTTGATAATCAGTCTTCACTGACGTCCTATTCTAACATCTGGTTTTTGTGTGGAGGGGAACTTGTGTACCCTAATGCTATTTCAGTGGAACACAAACTCTGTAGCTCCTATCACCAGCCTATCTAATTTCAGAGAGATTTAACTTCAGAATCAGGTGATTATTATATTTTATTTTTTTGAGTACTGAAAAGTATTAAATGGAGAGATAGATATGTGTATCTATGAAGAAAGATACTCATGTACATGAAACCACTAGTCAAGCAGTTTTGATATATGGTAAGCAATAAAGGGCAGGTAGGTGATGTAATGGATAGAGTGCCGGGCCTGGAAGACTCATCTTCCTGAGTTCAAATCCAACCTCAGACACTTAAGCTGTGTGACCCTGAGCAAGTCACTTAACTCTCTTTGTTTCTAATCTGTAAAACAATCTGGAGAAGGAAATGCAAAGTTCTCAGTATCTCTGGCAAGAAAACCCTATCAACAATGGGGCACTATTGAAAGTTACTAAACAATAACAAAATATTACAAAGGCAGAGAATGAATAATATTCAATTTTTTGCTCTTTCAGATTGGAAAAGTTTCTTACCTATACTATCTCATGTGAATGTCACAAGAACACTATATGGTAGATACTCAGGAATTATTACTGATTTAATTATTGAATTATTACAAAGAAAAAAACAGACTAAGACCATGTTTATGGTCATATAGTTAAAAAATGTCCGAGGCAGAATTCGAACCCAAGCCTCTTGGCCCTAATTGCAGGACTCTCCTTTCTACACCCTCACTCAATAAGATAAAATGCATCTGTGGATATCTACCGCATGTCCCACATCCAATAATAACCAAAATAATGCCAGTATTATATTTGTACTATCTTTTATCTCCATCCTTTCATTTTCAACTTCATACCATGGCTGGAGGTCTAGACCTGTTGCCTGAACAGTTGCAGTAGTCCTTCTTAATGTGTTTTCTTTCCCTCAGGCTCTCTACCTCCAAAATGTCCCAAACATCACTGTCAGATTAATTTTCCTTGGGCTCATCTTCTGTCATATCATTATTCTTCTAAAACTTGCCTCTTCTTTGCATAGTTCATTAATTCTAAGCTCCTTAGTCTAGCTTTCATTTCCCTCTGGGTTCTTCCCCTAACTTTCCCTTTAAATGTGACCTTCTCTACTCACCACACAAATCCTCTAACCTCTGACCAAACTAGTACTTATGGTTTCCTGAGCACACACTAGTTTCCTGATTCTCCTTGGCTTTGCTTATGATATCTCTTATTCATGTGACTCTCTCTTTCCCATCTCTGTCTATTTCAATCTTACCCACTCTTTAAAATCCAGTTTAAATACCACCATGAAGATTGCTTTGTTCTCCCAAGTGTTACGTATTCTCTCATATTCCATATCAATTTTAAAGCACTTATCACAAGCCACCCACATACTGCAGTTGAGAAGAAGTGTAGTTTAGTGGGGGAAATAGTCATGTGAAAAAAAAAAACACTAGAGATAATTATTTTTACACTATTTAGTTCACAGAATTGTTCTGAGGAAAGCACATTGTAGACCTTAGAGTATAATAGAAAATGGATTTGTTAAAATTAGTATATATATTTTATCTCCCTAATAGATTATAAGTAGATTAAGAACTCCTAAGGCACAGAGATTGGGTAGTATTTATTGATATCTTTGCAAATATAAATAATGAATAAATGTTTTTGAAAGAGTGAATGAAGGTAACTTTCTTTCCATCTCCTTCTAGGTCCTCTTATCAGACTAGATCAGGAAAGGAAATAACTTACTTTCTGATTTAAAGTAGATAGTGCCTCCTAGAAATGTTCCTGCAGAATCACAAGGAGAGATTAAGGCAATATGCCAAGGGGAAAACTCTTGAAGGCCCACAATCTCACTCCTACACCCTATATAAAAGAGAAGTTAAGTAGAAAGGGGAGCGAAGACCCACCTTCCTTTTGCCATATGATGACATAGGTCTCTTCCCAGTTTTATTTCTTTGGTGCTATATTTCAATTCCATTCTACATTTTTGAATGCCCACCTTGTGCCAAGCACTCTAATGGACACTTGGAGAGACAAAGCCAAAAATATAACACCCCCTGTCTTCAAGCGTATATTTTTCCTGAAATTAGTGTAGGGGAACAAACAATATATTGTAAACAGATAAGGAGATCCTAACATATGCAAAATCATTTTGGGGAGAGATGATTACAGTAAAGATATAAATTCCCAATCCCTTCATTGCTTCTAGCCCTTCTTACCCCAATATTCCCCCCACCCCCCACTCGGGTTCTTATGACTTGGTATTTGACTCACATTTGGGTTTGTAATCTTTTTTAATCCAATCCTGGCATGTGTTTAACAATAGCACTTAATTTTTTTTCTTAAAGAACACATCATACAAAGATGATTCCATAATTAAAGGGTATATTCATTTTCCTTTCCATATTTCTCTTTCACCTGAGTTTCCCACAGGCTCATAATGTTCTAAAGTAGAGTCTTTATTTTGAATTCCATTTTCACAAAACATCATATTAGGCCCATCAAACACAGACGACTTCTTTTGGTTCTTCTGGAGAAGAAAATGTTCTGCCTTTTAGCCCATTAGCATTTTTTCTCTTTCTTGATTTGTTTTGCATAATATAATCCGAATGTCAATACAATTACTGCAGTGCAGCTTCCAGGGCTTTTTTAAAGTTAGAAAGTCAAAATGACTTATAAGTTACTTTTTCACGTGTGCTGTGGGTTGCAAACTATCACTTAGAAAGTACTGTGTTAATGACATGTAATGCATTCTCCGCTTATAAAACAATATTAAAAGATCTATCATATTCTTTGTCAACTTTACTTATGTGAATATATTTTCTAGATCATTTAGCAACTTATGTCTTTTGAATAAGAATCTCATGACTATTGTTTGACCTTAAGAGTAGTTCTTAAGAATTCATGTATGTCTTCCATTATAAAATTTTGCAGCTTATAATATTTTTAAAAAACAGATTTTAGAAGGTAATTTCTGAAATTTTTATTATATGTTATATCATTTAATAATCTTATGTATTATCTCAGTTAGATAAAATGGAAGCTAAACCATGGTTCAACCTATCTTTGATTTGAAAGAGATATTCTAAATGGAATTTCTTATTCCAGTTTCTAGGTGTTGGATAATGCTTTATTGAAGGACTTCCAAAATGAAGTTCTTTCATAAGTTATGATCAACAGTTTCCATGGAGACCAGTCAAGATGGTGGAGTAGGAAGAATCAAGACAGAATGCTTCTTTCTACATCTACTTCACCAAAGATGTAGAAAGAGCACCACACCAAGTAGCAATTGAAACTACAAAAAGAAAAACCACAGTTGGTCATTTTTTTTTTCCAGCCTAAAGAGTAGAAACAGAAAACCTATCAATAACTGTGATTCAGGTCCCAGTCAGAGACAGTCAACCAAGAGAAAGTTTGCATTTCAGTTACTCTGAATCTGCAGAACCTTCTAGTAGCTGACAGAGTCCAGGACTGGACATAATCTACTGGGGCTCCACACAGGACCAAACTTATCACTCTATTGCCTTGCCTAAACCAGAGGTCAGGAGATTTCAAAACTCAGACCAAAAACACAGCAATCTGACCTTGCCCTAAATCAAGTCTCTTAGGGCACATTAACAGTTAGCAAGTTGCTAACCTGACCTGTTCCTGAGATACTTGAAAAACACAGGACTCAGTATCAGGAATAGGAGTAGGCTCCTATTGAGTACACATCATGACTAAACAAGGCACAGACGTTCCCAGTAAAAATGCACACATTCTACTCCTAATTCAGCAAGAAAGATTAGAAAAATGAGTAAATAAAAACAATAATTAAATGCTGTTATAGTGAAAAGGACTCCCAAAACCCAAACTCAGAAGAGAATAACTTCAAAACACCGTTTCATAAATCCTCAAGTGAAAACACAGATTAGCTACAAGGTTAATTTTGAGAATTCCTGGAAAGAAATAAAGTAAGAGTTAAAAATGAAATAAGAGCAATGAAGGGAACAATAGGAAATGAAATGAGAGCTTCAGAGGAACAACCTCAAAGAGAAACAACTAGATAATTTAAGAAGTATACAATCTTATCTAGGGAATGGACAGCCTGAAAATTGTGATGGAACAAACAGGAAGAGGTAATGACACCATAATGAAATAATGATTAAAAAAAAGAAGATAATGTAAGGCATCATATATGTGCATGTGTGTGTGTGTGTGTGTGTGTGAGAGAGAGAGAGAGAGAGAGAGAGAGAGAGAGAGAGAGAGAGAGAGAGAGAGAGAGAGAGAGAGAAGAGAGAGAGAGAGAGAGAGAGAGAGAGAGAGAGAGAGAGAGAAAGAGAGAGAGAGAGAGAGAGAGAGAGAGAGAGAGAGAGAGAGCAATAGCTGAAAAATCAAGGGCAGATAATTTAAAAATTGCTGTACTATTTGAAAACCATGCCCCAAAAAGGGCTTAGTTACCTTATTCCAAGAAATCACAAAAAAAAAAAAATATTCAGAACTATAAGAATCAGAGGAAAATTGTAACAAATGAAATAAAATTCATCAGTCATTTCCTCAAAAATACCCCCAAAAGAATACTACAAGGAATGGATTCAGCAAAATACAGCAGTTAGAGGAGGTTTTGTTATATTTTGATGATTTAAAAATAATTAAAAAAGGAAAAGTAATCAACTGGGGAAGAAACTTAATATGTCATATAACTGATTGGGTATACAAGTAGAAGACTATAGAAATAAGGGGGAAGGGATGTGAACTAGGCATCACTTAACTATTACTGTCATCCAAATCAGAAAAAGAAGTGCAAAACCTACAGAATTGAACAGGCACATGAATGTGTGCACATACACACACGCACACACACATTCACACATTTTGGCATATAAGTACATTAACAATCAATAGGAAATAAGAGTGGGGCAAGGAATAAGAGGAAGGATAGGATTATGGGGTGAAGAATGTATCCTATTCCCTTCAAAATGGAAACAAATAAAAGATAAGTCCTAGTGATTGGGGTATAAATAAGGAGAATAAAAGGATCAGAAAGTATAAGCAGATTGTAGCAAGCAATCTCCCTCTCATGCAAGTTCAATTGCATAAAACACTTGTGGTTTGCAAATTCCTTTTTCACTACCTTCTTCTTTGCCATGAAATGATAGGGAGCAAAAGGGTGGGGTAGAGTGAGGAAGTACAAGATAACAGGATGGAGAAAAATGTACAATCAGTGATATTAGCTATAAATGTGAATGAGATGACCTTACCCATAAAATAAAATAGGATAGCAGAAGAGATAAGAAAGCAGAATCTGCTTGGAGAAATAAAATTATTTTAAGGTTATGATTCAAAGACAAAGAACATCACCAGAAGATTGGTGTACAAAGGATGGTCATCACTTCCTCTGCCCTCTTTCTACTGTTGCTGCAAAAGAAGAAATGGAGTACCCAGTCCTGGGGACTATTGTACATTTTTATGTGGTTTTTATCTGTCCTTAACCAAAACATTTTTGCCTAGTATTCAGGCTTCTGATCATGCAGTGAAAAATGTCTCTCAATGAATGGTGAGATGCTTGAGAGCAGGAACTGTCTTTTACTTCTTTTCCATGTCCCCAGGTCTTGGCACATGATAGGTGCTTAATAAATGTTTATTGCCTGGCTACTCCTCACCCAGAAAGCACAATTTGTCACCCTTATGTCTACTTTGCTCCAAACTTCCAGATCGTTTTGTCCAGACACATAACCTTCTAGCATCAAGTGTCACATCTACAATGTGAAAAAGGATAGAGATATAAAATCTTGAGGGAAAAAAAGACAATCGAACTGGAGAGATTAAGAATATTTGCAAGCAGCACAACTAAATACTAGATAGTATATATTTAAAACTGAGGTAACTGTTATTTGGCATCCTTGAAGACATACTTACCAATAAAAATTAAAACATAAACCTCTCAGTACCTTTCTCCATCAATTGACCTCTCCCCCTATAATGCCCCCTACCTCAAATCACAGAAACTCAGAGAACAGCCACCCACCAACAGTATTACACATTTATAGTGTCAAATACATATTTATTATACTTAGTTGAATGCTACATGAAATTCCATCTATGGGGAAAAAAAATGAACGGTGCTATATAAACAAATGCCAATAGTTCAGTGATTGTGCCTGCCGAATGAAAATTTAAACTGACTCATAAAACTTTAAATGTGATGTTAACATGTATAAAGTGTGAAAACCAGGTTTAATTATTGGGATGGTCTGTGATTGATTGCATTAAGAAAGGCTAGGTGAAAAACAAACTAAAAATACCAGAAATAGAAGTCTTTTCTTTCTTTCTTTTTTTTTTTTTAAAAGGACTATTTCCATAAAGACAAAATGGAGCTTTCATAAAGAGCAAAAGGGAAGTCAAGGGCTAGATTGCTTTCAGTGCTCTATAGTTTACCCAGTCAGATGACTTAACCATCAGGTAAATTGCAGTCTAACATTCATTATCCAATCAAGCTTACAAAACATTTAACTCTGCATGTTGTGAAACTTGTTGAGCCAGCTCTTAAATAATTGATAGCCTACACAGCGATATCTTCATGATTTTGATACAATTTTATTCATGTTTTCAACTGTATTTTCCTGCTAAATAATATCTCTTTCAAAATGGAAAGAACTATCCTCCCCAAGCCATGCATTTTCAATAAACATGTTAGCCCTGGAGGCTTCAGATCCACACTCACTTTTTTTTCATCACATCAAAGCAGTGATTAAAATAAAACTAAAAAGTGGAACATGAGCAAAATAGTAAAGAGAAGTGAAATTTGAAGCCTGTTGATGAATCAGTATCATCCCTTAATGAACATCCAAAGCTTCTATTATCTATGTATTCAATTTGATATGAAGTTCAAACAGGAAAGCAATTTTCCTCAAACCACAGAGAGTTATTCTAATTTGGTATTCTTGTCATTGAAGGGGCACTGGAGACTTTTGGGATGCCTAGAATCCAAAACAATCTTCTTAGGACCTTGTATTATTTTTTTAAAGTGATATTTTGGGGAGTCTAAGAATCTGATATTTCTGAGCAAGATTTTTTTAAATTCTTTTTTTTATGGAGTTAGGGAGAGTAAAGATACTATTTACTAATTTTCCTATTTTACATCTAAGTGAATTAAGATCACTATTGGACCATGAATCAGTATAAATGAGGTGCTAGACTACCAAACAGCGTTGATGCCTAATAAATTTCAGGATTGATTGGAACTAGGTGATGCTAATTGTGGATGATTAGATGAACAGAAAAGTCACTCATTAATAGAAAGAAAATGATAAGAGATATCTGTTCTCAGAAATTCTGGGGAGATCTATATGAGAATTCTCTAAGATGCTTTTCTTTGGGAAATGAGGAAAAGAAGACAGGCACTGAAGCACTGCTTATACTTAAGTTCATTCTTAAAAGGGGAAATGATGATATTCACTATTTCCTGTTCTAGCAATCCAGGTGTGCTATCCAGCCCCCCTTTACACACTACATGACTTTTGTACATGAACATTTTTATATTTTATTTTTTGATCATATGCAAAATAATGTTAAATATTTGTGTCTCAAAATTTTGAGTTCCAGATTCTCTCCTCACTTCCATCTCCCTGGTTTGAGAAAGCAAGCAATTTAATACATGTGCAGTCCTGTAAAACACAGTTCCATATTAGCTATGTTGTGAAAGAAAACACAAACAACAATAAAAATAAAGTAAAAAAAAAATGTATACTTTGATCTGCATTCAGACTCCCATTAGTTTTTCTCTGGAAACAGATGCAATTTTTCATCATAAGTCTTTCAGAATGGTCTTAGATCATTGTATTTCTAAGTCATTCACAGTTCATTGACTAGTTAAGTCATTTGGAGTTGTTTGTCATAAAATATTGCTGTTACTGTGTACAATGTTTTTCTGATATAACTCACTTTATTTTACATCAATTCATGTAAGTGTTTCTGAAAGAATCCTGCTGATTGTCTCACATAGAAGAATAGTATTCCACCATAATCATATACCACAACTTGTTCAGACATTCCCCAATTGGTGGATATCTCTTCCATTTTCAATTCTTTGCCATCACAAACAAAGAGCTGCTATACATATTTTTATACAGATAGATTATGTTCTTTTTCTTCTGAGGTCTTTGGGGTACAGACCTAGTAGTGCCATTGCTGGTTCAAAGAGTAAGCATAGTTTTATATCCCTTTGGACATAGTTCCCAATTGTTCCCAGGAATGGTTGAATCAGTTTACAACTCCTCCAACATTGCATCAGTATCACAATTTTTCTACATCCTCTCTAGCATTTGTCACATTCATTTTCTATCATATTAGCAACTCTGGTAGGTGTGAGGTGGTACCTCAAAGTTATTTTATTTTGCACACATCTAATCAATAGAGATTTAGATCATTTTTTTTAATATGACTATAGATTGCTTTGATTTCTTCATCTAAAAACTGTCTCTTCATATTTTTTGGCCATTTATCAATTGGGGAATGATTTTCTAAAATACATGTGACTCAGATATCAATATATATGAGAAATTAAGCTTTTTATCAGAGATATTAGTTGCAAAATAAAAATGTTTCCTGCTTTCCTTTTAATCTAGGCAGAATAAGTTTTGTTTGAGCAAAAACATTTTTAAAAATCTCATTGTTTTGAATTGTATTGATTCATGGTGTCTTATAGGGTCATTAGCTTCCACATGTCCAATTCTATTTTAAAAATACTGTTTTCCTCAACTAGCTTTTGTATTTGTTTTTCCATTTGGCCAGTTGTACTCTTTTTTTTTTCCAATTTATTTATTTATTTTTAGTTTTCAACATTCATTTCCACAAGATTTTGAGTTTCAAATTTTCTCCCCATCTTTCCCCTCCCCTCACTCCAAAATACCATGCATTCTGCTTACCCCTTCCCCCAATCTACTCTCCCTTCTATCACACCCCTCCCTTTCCTCAACCCCATCTTCTCTTTTTTCCTGTAGGGAAAGATAGATTTCTATGCCACATTATCTGTATTTCTTATTTCCCAGCTGTACGCAAAAACAATTCTCAACATTCTTTCCTAAAACTTTGAGTTCGAACTTGTCTCCATTCTTCCCTCCTCACCCATTCCCACTGAGAAGGCAAGCAATTCAATATAGGCTATATATTTGTAGTTTTGCAAAATGATTTACATAATAGTCATGATGTGAAAGACTAACTATATTTCCCTTCATCCTATCCTGACCCTGCCATTTATTCTACTCTCTCTTTTGATTTTATGCCTCCCCAAAAGTGTTTACTTCTAATTACCTCCCTCCTCTCATTTAGAATGTTTTCTATCATCCCCCCACAGCCCACTTATCCCCATCTCCTCTACTTTCCTCTAGTGTAAGATATAGTTTTATACCAAATTGAATGTTCATGTTATTCCCTCTTTAAGCTAGATGTGATGGGAGTAAGCTTCATTTTTTCCTCTCACCTCCCCGTTATCCCCTCCACTGAAAAAGCTTTTTCTTGCCTTTTTTATGAGAGGTAATTTGCCCCATTCCATTTCTTCCTTTCTCCTCCCAATATATTCCTCTCACCCTTTAATTTAATTTTTTAGATATCATCCCTTCCTATTCAACTCACTCTGTGCCCTCTGTCTATATATATGTATGTATATATATATGTATGTATGTATGTATGTATATGTATATATGTATACATATGTGTGTATAACCTCCAACTACCCAAATACTGAGAAAAGTTTCAAGAGTTACAAATATTATCTTTAAATGTAGGAATATGAAGAGTTCAACTTTATTAAGTCCCTTATGATTTCTCTTTCCTGTTAACCTTTTCATGTTTCTCTTTATTCTTGTGTTTGAAAGTCAAATTTTCTATTCATCTCTGGTCTTTTCATCAAAAATTCTTGAAAGTCCTCTAATTCACTGAATGACAATTTTTGCATTGAAGTCTTATACTAAGTTTTGCTGTGTAGGTGATTCTTGGTTTTAATCCTAGTTCCTTTGACTTCTAGAATGTCATATTCCAATCCCTTCAGTCCTTTAACATAGAAGCTGCCAGATCCTGTGTATCTTGATTGTATTTCCATAATATTCAAATTACTACTTTCTAGCTGCTTGCAATATTTTCTACTTGACCTGGAAACTTTGGAATTTGGCCACAATATTCCTAGGAGTTTTTCTTTTTGGATCTCTTTCAGGAGGTGATCGGTGAATTCTTTCAATATGTATTTTATCCTCTTGTTCTAAAATATCAGGGCAGTTTTCCTTGATCATTCCAAGAAAGATAATGTCTAGGCTCTTTTGTTGATCATGGCTTTCAGGTAGCCCCATACCTTTTACATTTTCTCTCCTGCAATCTGCTTTCCAGGTCAGTTGTTTGTCCAATGAGATATTTCACATTATCTTCCATTTTTTCATTCTTTTGGTTTTGTTCTGTGACTTCTTGGTTTCTCGTAAAGTCATTAGTCTCAGTCTGTTCCATTCTAATTTTTAAAGAACTATTTTCTTCAGTGAGCTTTTGAACCTCCTTTTCCATTTCTGTTAATTCTGCTTTTGAAAGCATTCTTCTCCTCATTGGATTTTTGAACCTCTTTTGTCAATTGAGTTAGCCTGTTTTTCAAGGTGTTATTTTCTTCAGCATTTTTTTGAGTCTGCTTTAGCAAGGTGTTGACCTGCTTTTCATGCTTTTCTTGCATCTCTCTCATTTCTCTTCCTAGTTTTTCCTCCACCTCTCTAACTTGCTTTTCAAAATCCTTTTTGAGTTCTTCCATGGCCTGAGCCTATTGAATATTAATTTTGGATGTTTGAGATACAGAAGCCTTGACTTCCATGTTTTTCCCTGATGGTAATCAATGTTCCTCCTCATCTGAAAGGATGGGAAGAGATATCTATTCCCCCAAAAAAGTAACCCTCTATGGTCTTATTTTTTTTCCCCTTTTCTGGGCATTTTCCCAGCCAGTTACTTGACCTCTGAGTTTCCTTTCCACACCCACCTTGCTTCCAGTTCTGCCCAGCTAGTGCTTGAGGGCTGAGATTCAAATGCTGCTTCCCAGCCTCAGACCTTTCATTGAGGGCGGGACTGTTATTCAGTGTGAGATTAAGGTCAGGTGCTCTGGTGGGGGCAGGGCCACCACACAGGGCTCAGTTCCCTCAGGGAGTTTATGAGGAGACCTTCAACAATGGATCCGAGCTCCTGCCTGTTTTGGGAGCCCTTGTATGCTGCTGCTTCCGCTGCTGTCTCCCGAGGGGGCCTGTGTTATGGAGACACCCTGCTCCCTTCAGCCAGCCAAAAAGACCCCCTCACTGACCTTTGGTGCCTGTGGGTGGAGGGACCTGTGCTTCGGCTGGAGATTCCATCCCTGAAGCCTGCTGGGATCTGCTCTTCTCGGTGCCTCTCGGCCAAGTCAGGGCTGGGCTCTGCTCCAGGTCTGGTGCACTACAGACTTTTTGTTTCAGTTTTTTATGTCTCTCTGGAACAGAAATCTCCTCCACTCAGTTGTTCTATGGCTTCTGCTGCTCCAGAATTTGTTGGGAGTTCTTGTTCACAGGTATTTTTTGGGCTGTGGGTTAGGAGCTAGCATATGTGTATCTTTCTACTCCACCATCTTTGCTCCTCCCCCTCTGTCTGAGGATTCTTGTGTCAGTGGCTGTAGCCTTGGTTGTTTTCCTGGTGTTGTGCTGATGTACTGAGATCCTGAGGGATGTCTCATGCTGTGATAAGGAGGTGGGGTGGTGCCTTGTGCTGCTGGAGGCCATAAGGGTCCAACAGCTCACCTGGTCCTAAGATGGCATCTTTGTGGTCATGTCTTACATGTGCTGAAGTCCAATGGAATCTGTTTCCCTGGGGCAACACTGAAACATGTGGAGGCCTCATTTACTTTCTTGTCCTACTGAAGGACACCTGTTTGCGTGGGGCTTCATTAAAGTATGTGATAGTTCTCTGAACTGGAGTCTGCTGATTCCCTGGTATTGCTATGGCATAGTGAGTGTCCTTGTGTTGGTGTTTCCCTGCTCTACAACACTGGGGCTCAGGACCTCTCTCTGGTTTGCTGAGATGGGCCTTTCTACTAGTTTGTTGGGATACTTCCTGTCCTGAAAGGTACTCGCCTTTTAACTAAGGGAACACAGCTTTCTTGTCAAGTTTTTTGTTCTAAAAGATTGTTTCATCCTGTCTTTTTGCTGCTTTTGTTGTTCCAGGATTTGTTTTGGGGTGCTATTTTAAAGTTGTTTGGAGGTGAATATGATAGAGTTACAGTAATTTACTGCTTACTCAACCATCTTGGTTCCTGGAAGTCTCCCCAACTCTGTTTTTTTAGGTGTCATTTTCTTCAGTATTTTTGTACTTCCTTTTACCCAGCTGTAGAATCTTTTCATAATTTTCTTTCAACATTTTTTCCTCTATCTCTCTTACTTGATTCTTAAGATTCCTCTTGAACTTTTCCACAAATTCTTTTTTGGGCCTGTGAACAATGCATATTTGTCTTTGTGGTTTTGCATTTAACGTTTTTAACTTTGTTGACATATTATGAATTTGTATCTTGATATTCCCTGTCACTGTAGCAAAGTATTCAGGTTTGTTCTCTATTGTTTGCTCTTTTTTCCAGTGTACTTCTTGACTTTTCACTTTATGGTAAGTTAGGTTCTGCTTCTGGGTTGGAGGTGACACTATCCCAAACTTTACATTTTTCATGCCACTGTTTTCAGAGCTAATTCTGGGGAGTATGTCAGGTTTTGAATCTTCTAAAGTAGTATGATCTGAGGAGAGGTATGGTCACTATGCTCCTGTCCTGTGCTCTTATCTGTGAGTGACCTCAAGCACTCTTTTGTATCTTGGAACTGTGACCAGGGCACTCCTCTCACTCCCGTATAGGTGCTAGTTTTCTAGAGCTACTCCTTACCCTGTGGCAGCAATTCAGAATCACATATGGGTAATGCAACAAAATCTTTTGCCCTGTTCCAACAAAAGATCCCCTGCAATATCCTTTTGACTAGTTGTCCAACCCCCTTACCATCTGTGGACTGCAAACTTTAGAAATTATTGCCTCACTGCATCTGTTGCCAAGGCCTGCTGTTGGCTTCTCTGGATTCAGCCTGTACTGTACTGTGTTCCACTCTCATTCCAGTGAGACAGACCTTTCTTTCTGATCTTATACACTGTCTTGGGATGGAAAATTGTTTCCCCTTGACCTTTCTTGGTTCTGCTGCTCTAGAATTCATTTTGAGGCATTATTTAGAGTTGTTTGGAAGGAAATTTGGCTCAAGTGAGTACCTACCTTTACTCTGCCTTCTTGGCCTACACACTATATAATTAATCAACTTTGGATTACTATTCTTCTTTGTACTTAACACTCCATTTTCTCTCCCTGTACCTTATACTCATTCTTTCCCATGCCTGGAAATTCTTCCTTATCAACTTCTTTTCATTTCTCTCTCTCTTTAAGACAAAAATCAAATTTCTCCATATGCAGGAGCCCTTGCTAGTGCTGATAAGCTACTATTGCTTTCTCTTCTTAGATCATCATTTATCTTCTTTGTATATATCATGTATATATGCAAAGTTATTTGTATACTTCCCCCTCCCTATAAGAAAATGCTTTGAGGATAGCTTCTTTCCCCCACCCCTCTTTTCTTTCAATTCTCACAGTTTGCACAGTACCAAGCAAATAATGAATATTTGTGGACTTCACTTAGGTAATATTAGTTTAGAGTACACTTTGAGTATAGATATGTCAAAATTATTTCAGCATACAGGATACCTGTTTGCTTCTTGGTTGGCTTTTTTTTTAATGTTACAAAGTTTGAATCAGAAATGAAAATTAGAAAAATTTTTAGCACAAAATAAAGTTAATTTCAAGTATGAAATAACAGACCAAAATGAACACTGAATGAAAAGGAACAATGGTACAATAGAAAAACTGCTACATTCAAATTCAAATTTGTATCCTTCTGCTGACGTATATTACACTATGACCTTTGACAAGTTATTTAACCTCTCTACACTGTGGTTACCTCATCTGCAAAATGAGTTTGTTTCGATTAGATGGCATCTGAAAGTCCTTTTGGCTCTAAAGATAAGATGCTATGAACTACAAACTGAATGAATCAGACCTACATTCTTCCTGAGAATCACCCTGGCAATAAACTTAAATTGGCATGAACTCCACCAGGCACTCATGTACCAATTAACTCAGTGTGGAGGCATAGTACTTGACTACCTTCATACCTATTGACATATCTATTTTTTAAAAGGTCAATACATAGTGCCATGATAGTCCTTGCTTAGCTTTGTCTTCCTAAAGCCATGAATTCAGAAATTCTCCATTTGCTGGCATTTCTTTCAAGGTCTAACTCTACTCCTGTTACCACTTTTTCCAAGTCATTAAAATTTGGCACATTCCATAAAACTCTATGTGAAACTAAAAATGCCATCATTACAAATTTTCATTATCTCACTTATAAAGTTCACATGTTTGATGGGCCTTTGTCCCAACAGGGCTCATATTAATCTTGCAATGTAAAAATGTCTAATTAGAACCAATTTGATAAATAGTCAGTTATCTGCATTAAACACATGTGTCACCATTCACTGTACAAGTAAACCTATTATTTCTAAGTGAAATCAGAGTCATTAGATCAGAAAGGCTTACTGAAATAGAACTTTACTAAGCAAAACTGAGGATTTCTATTTTGGAAGGAAACACATATCATTTCAAAGTAAATGACATCGTAATAGACATAATTAGCACTATAAAGTGTTCAAGAGTCTTGAGAAAATTAATATGAGTGTTGAATTTGAATATGGCAGATTACTTCTTAGGTCATCTACATATTCCATTACAACTAGGTTTTAAGTATATTAGTGCTTTAAAGAGGCTTGTGCAGAAAGAGATATTCTTTGAAGCAAGACAGTAGAAAATGAATTTAACTCTTCAAATTATCTGTCTGCTTTAAAAACTAAGCTTTTTTTTTTTTTCTTTTCATTTTGATCATTGTGTTAGAAAGTCAGAGGCATAAAGTTGGGAAAGTTTCCTCCTCAGATTTCACACGCCCAGGGTTCAAAAGAGCATACTTCTCATTTTGGTGGGTGTTAAAAATCTTATTTTCATTGATTTCTTTTGATTTTATTTCACCTTTATTTACTTTACATATCTTTTCCCAGGCCAGCAAAAGAAAGAGAAAAAAAACACCACAGTTCTGCAAAATCAGCCTGTAAGTATATGCAGGGTTTTATCCTTATAGACTCTCTCCCCTCTTCAAAGAGAGATAGTTTAGTGTTTTATATTAAGGTTGCAGATGGTATAATTTTTATTAATGAGGCAGATATGTGTCTGTATTCATTCTGTATTTAGAAATAGGAATAGGAACTAGACTTGCTCATCAGTAAGAGGGAGTAAGCATTTATAAAGTACCTACTATATGCCAAGAAATGTGCTAAGTGCTAAGTTTTTCTTTTTTAACAAATATAATTTTCTTGATCCTCACAACAACCCTGTATGGTAGTAATAGTATTATGGCCACAGTTGAAGAAAGTGAGGCAAACAGTTTTTGCTCAGTTTTACCCAGTTAGTGTCTGAGGCTTAATTTGAAGTAAGATTTTCCTGACTCCAGGTTCAGTTTTCTGTCTAGTGTAGCACCTACCTGAAGAAACTCCTTCTACCAAAGCAGGCTAGAAACTTATAATTTCAAAGAGTTGCCAAGAGCATTGTAAGGTTAAAGATACTATAAAGGGTCACCTAGCCAAAAGTGGGTCAGAGGCAGGGCTTTGATTTTCCTGGATTCAAAGTTGGCTCTCTATTCTCTGAACCAGTCTGCTACCTTATCTTAAAAATAACTCTCGCTTTCCCGTCTCTCCAGATGGCGGACAAAAAGCCCCCAAAGGAACCAAAGGAAAAGAAGGTTAAAAATGGGAAAAAGGAGAGCAAAAAGGAAGATGTGACTGAATAGGTGGTGAAAAAGCCTCGAAAGCATTTCAGTTGGAACCCAGTCCTGGCCCGACAGATTGGTAGGTACTGCAGGTCTACAAGGTATTCCCTGAGAGCCATGTACAAGCGGAAATGTGCTGCACCAAAAACCCGAATTGAAAGGAAAAAGAAAGAGAAGGTGCCTGCTACGATCTCAAAGACAGCTGATGGAGATAAGAATGGAGAAACGCGTGTGGTAAAGATTCGCAAAATGCCTACCGAGGATGTGCTTAGAAAGCTGCTAAGTCATGGCAAAAAGTCCTTCAGCCAGCATGTGAGGAGACTTCGAACTGGCATCACCCCAGGCACCACTCTGATCATGGTCACTGGCTGCCACGGGGCAAGCGAGTGGCTTTGCTGAAGCAGCTGGCTAGCGGCTTGCTACTGGTCACTGGACCTCTGACCATCAATCGTGTTCCTCTGAGGACCCATCAGAAGTTTGTCATTGCCACGTCCACCAGGGTTAACCTTTCAGGTTTAAAATTCATCTCACTGATGCTTACTTCAAGAAGAAGAGATTCCTTAAACCCAGACACCAAGAAGGAGAGATTTTTGATACAGAAAAAGAGAAATACGAGATTACAGAGAAGCGCAAGGCTGACCAGAAAACAGTGGACTCACAGATCCTGCCCCAAATCAAGAAAATTCCTCAGCTTCATGGCTATCTGTGCTCTGTATTCTGTCTCTCCAATGGAGTTTATCCTCACAAACTGGTGTTTTAAATACCTAGCAAAGAATTCTTATTAAAATATTTGGAATATAAAAAAAAAAAGGAAGAACTCTCACTTGAAATAACTATGACATGTATCACAGTATATACTATTTTGATTGCTTGCTTTTATAGCTTCGTTATTGTTTACATCACTTTTGCTGACTCCTAAAATGTTTTGATAAATATATTTCCTTTGCATTTCCATAAAGGAGTTCAACTTTATTACCTTACTTACACAAGAAAATGACAACATCCATTATAGAAGAACAGGAAGCAGTAGAAACTGCCTAGAATCTCTATCCCAGTGTGACATTATATAAGTTTGTCATTCACCTGAGCTGACTTCATGTGTATTTATTAACACAATTGCAATGGAACGTAAAAACTGTAGGTTGAAAACTGAAAAATTCAGTCACCCCAGTTATTTGTTCATGTTTAGCCATATTCAACTACTAGAGAAAATGTAGAATTGCATATCCATTTTGTCTGTGGATACAGTCTATAACATACGATGAACTAAAAAGATTTGACATATGGTGTACCTATTTTTCCTAAGCATTAACATAGTAATATCTATATTTAAATAATAGTATTAGATAAGATATATTCCAAATAAGTGAATTTCTGGATAACTGAAACTAAATCATTTTGTGAATTTAAAAAAAATATTATAACTAAATTGATTACCATACTTCTTTTTATGCAATACTATTTTTTGAAAAAGAAATTTCAGAAAATGACGGTCATTGACTTAGTCAAATGACTTCTCAAAACAGTTTTTACTGATTTCACTTAAAATTACTGCCTCTCCTCTGAGCTTATCTCTAATTTATCCTATATATTTTTTTGCCTACTTTTTCATATTTATATTGCATGTTTTCATATTCATCTGTATCCCAATCACTCAGCATAGTGCCTGGCATGCAGGGGGTAGTTAGTAAATTCTTGTTGACATAGCTATTTTATGATGACTGAAAATAATTATTGTCATTATTATGAAAACCAACTTTTGTATTGCATTGGGATTAAAATAGGACTAAAAATATATAGTTAGAAAAAAAGTGGCTAAACCACCAAGGAAATTGAGGCTGGGGGCAACAGAATCTTGAAATTGTTGAGGAATTATTTTACAAGTTATCTATCTCAAGGTAAGTAAGGTGGCAAAAGAATCTAGACTTGTCACAGATGATATTACAAACCCCAAAAGGCAATAAAGAGAACATTAATAATTACTGACCCATATACCAACTTTCTCATATTTATTAAATGTTTATGAGAATGTTCCACATATTTGATAAAGATTTTCTTGAGGAAAATATGAGAAGGAAACAGGTACAGTTTTTCAAATGATCTTTCTCTACAGCAAAATACATTTTTTTTACAATAGATTAAATGATTCAGCTTGCCTTCCAGTATATGTTTGTATTCTACATAGTTGAAACTGTTGGTCAGATGACATATAGCTAAGTGAAGTATAATTCAAATATTTGATGAAAAAATTAATGTAAAATTCTGGAAAATAGCTAGTTGAAAATCTTAATATCCAAGGTAAAGAATACAAACTGTAGAAATTGGAATAAGAGAATCAAACCATACCGGGTCCATTGGCTTCTGCTCCACTATATTCAGTCTTTCCTTGCATGGGATCTGCTTGGTAAAATGAAAGAAAAGAAATCAATAAAAAGATTTTGTAGTAAAGAGATTTAATGTCTAAGTTAACCAGAATCAATTCTTGAGAAGCAAAGCCACTTTTTTGAGGGGCTTTAGGGGAGGGTTGCAGGAGAAATGGTATCCAGAAGTAATTTCATTGTACTGGGGAACTTTCAGGGAAGAAACTCCCTCTCTATCAATGAAAAGTAGCAACTGTAATACAACTGGTGGTTTCAGAAATTTCTCCCAGAAACTGTGAGATCAAGTTACTTAACTGTTCAGACAGGCGATTATGCATCAAAGGAGGAATTTGAATCCAAGCTCTCTATAAACTGAGCTAAGTTGCCTATAATTTTTGTCTACTATTTTTGCTTGTTTTCTTATTTTGAAATAATAAACAACAAATAAAATGCATATTTCATAATACAAAGTAGAATAGAAAAAAGGATAATACATGAAAATAAAGATTTCTTTATTATAAACTTTGCTCTTCTTTTAGATACATAAATTAATCCTTCCTCTCCTCTTTTTCTTTCTCACCTTCCTTTCCCTTTCCCTTCTCTTCACTTCACCTCCACCTCTTCTCTTCCCTTTCCTCTCTTCTCTCTAATCTCCCGTTTTCCTTCTCCTCCCATTTATCTTCCTTCTTTTCCCTTTCCCTTTCCCTTTTCCTTTCCCTCCTTCTCTCCTCTTCTCCCTTCCTTGAACTCTTCACCTTCTCTCCATTCCTCTCCCCTTACTTTCCCCTTCCTTCTCCTTTCTAGGCCCTCCCTTTTATTCCTCTCCCTTCCTCTTCTTTCTCCCTTTTTCTACCTTCCTCCTCCCCTCTCTTCAACTGCTTTCTTCTTCCACTTCCTTTTTCATTCCCCTTCCCTTTCTTTTCCCTTCCCTCCCCTCCTTCCCCCTCTTTCCCTTTCCCTTTTCTCTCCTTTCTCCCATTTCAATGGAAAGACGCTTGAGGCCTAATTATGGTCAAATGACTTTCCCAAGGTCACAAAGCCAGTTCCTGTTAGACTTGGTTTAAAACATAGTTTTCCTCATTTCAACCACATTATTCTGCTTTCCCTAATTGTAAGAATTTTGGATTTTTATTGTCATTTCAGATCATTACCAAATTCAACCACCATTCACTGAAGAGCTAAGACGAGCTGAGTATACAAACAAAGATGGCATAAATTCATAGATACTTCTCTTTGATAGCAGAGAGGGTAGGTAACACAGCCCAGCATTAAAATAGATTGAATCTGCTTTAGAAAAAGACACATTCTTTAACATATATATATATATATGTATGTATATAATTTATTTCTCAGTTCTTAACATTCACTTCCACAAGAATTTGAATTCAAAAATTTCTCTCCATTTCTCCCCATCCCCACCCCAGGACAGCATGCACCCCACCCATCTCTTCCTTCAGTCTCTCCTCCCTTCTATCACTCACCCTTCTATTGCCAATAACAATATACAGTTGGTGACAGCGGAGCAGAAAAGGAATGGGCAGCTCTCAGAGATTTAGTGTACAGCATTGCATTTGCTCATCTGGGTCAGAACACTTGCAAACACCAAGACTGGTTTGATGAAAATGATGGGGAAATTCAGAAGCTGCTAAATGAAAAACGTGAACTCCACAGGATTTGCCAGCAGGATAGTTCATCTACCTCTAAGAAGGCAACATTTAATTCCATCAAAAGCAAAGTATAAGCAAAACTTAGAGATGCAGGATTCCTGGCTCAGTAAAAAGGCAGATGAAATTCAGTTTTATGCTGATAGTAACAATCCAAAGCTCTTTTATGCTTACCTGAAAGGCATTTATGGACCAAAAATTTATGGTGTATCACAACTACTCAGTGCTGAGAGAGTCACATTGATTAGTGATAAGGTACAAGATCCTAGAGAGATGGGCTGAAGACTTCTACAGTGTTCTCAACAAACCACCATCAATCAATGCTGAGGCCATTGACCACTTACCTCAGGTTGAAGTCAGTCCCTCCTTAGCTGAACTTCCAAATGAAGAAGAGGTTTTGAGGGCCATTAGGCTACTTTCATGTGGCAAAGCACGTGGTGCTGATTCTATTCTAGATGAGATTAGCAAGGTAGAGGAACCATTGCTCATATAAAAGCTGAGCTGAAATTTTCCAGGTTATGTGGCAAGAGGAGGTTATCCCTCATGAGTTCAAGGATTGTCCTTCTCTATAAGGTTAAAGGAAATAGATTGTCCTGTGACAATCACAGGGGTATCTCTCTCTTAGTCACTGCTGCAAAATTCTTGCTAGAATCCTCCTTAATAGGCTAATTCTTCCCCTGGAAGATGAACATATACCTGAAAGTCAGTGCGACTTCAGAAAGGACTGAGAAAGAGTCAATATGGTGTTTACTGCCCAACAACTTCAGGAGAAATGCCAGGAGAAGTATAAAAGTCTGTACACAATGTTTGCAGATCTGACCAAGACCTTTGACACAGTCATGAGGGCTTATGGAAAATTATGTCCAAATTTGGTTGCTTGGAGAAGTTCATCAATATTGTACGTCAATCTCATGATGGCATGTTTGCCTGGGTTCTGGATAATGGACAAACCTCTCATGCCTTGCCAGTCACCAATGGAGTGAAACAGGGCTGTGTGCTTGCTCCTATGCTTTTTAGCATGATGTTTTCAGCCATGTTGACAAATGCTTTCAATGAGAATGAACACAACGTCAAGGTTAACTACCATAATGATGGTAAATTGTTCAATTTGAAAATGTTACAAGCCAAGACCAAAGTGGAGGGAGTGTTGGCAAATGATTTTCTGTTTGCAGATGATTATTTACTCAATGCAGCCTCTGAAGCTGAGATGCAACAAAGTATGGATCAATTCTCTGCTGCCTGTGCTAATTTTGGCTAATAATTAACACCATAAAAACACAGGTGCTCCATCAGCCACCACCACACCATCCACACGTGGAACCATCGATTACAACAAATGGAGAAGTTTTGAATGTTGTGGACAAGTTCACTTACCTTGGTAGTGTACTTTATAGGAATGTACACATTGACAATGAGGTTGATGCACACATTGCGAGTGCTAGCTCAATGTTTAGGAGGCCCTGAAGAAAGGTTTGAGAGAGAAGAGGTATTAGATTGACTACCAAACTGAAGGTCTACAGAGCCATTGTGCTGACCTCATTGTTATATGTTTGTGAAACATGAACAGTCTACCAGTGCCCTGCCAGGAAACTGAATTGCTTCCATTTGAGCTGTCTTAGGAAGATTCTGAGGATCACCTGGCATGATAAGGTACCAGACACTGAAGTCCTTGCTCAAGCTGAAATGCCAAGTATTCAAACTATGCTTCAGAGAGCACAACTCTGATGGGCTGGCCACGTTGGTCAAATGCAAAACTAACCTTTGCCAAAAAGACTGTTTTATGGAGAACTTGCATGGGGCAGGCGATCACATGGTGGCCAAAAGAAATGTTACAAGGACACTCTCAAGGTCTCTCTCAAGAACTTTGGATTTGACTGTGCAACATGGGAGACACTGGCACAGGACCGTTCATCATGGTGTGCCTACATAAGGAAAGGTGCTATGCTCTTTGAGCAAAGCAGAATTGAGACAGCACAAAGTAAATACAGGATGCACAGATTTGGGATATGCACCCCAAATATTCAAATGGACTATCTGTGCCCAACCAGTAGTAGAGCATTCCTAACTTATATTGGTTTGATCAGCCACAGTTGGACACACTGAAATTTCACTTTACAATGGTGACGTCATTTTGGTTCTCTTCTAGGACAAAGGACAACACCCAACCAACCAGCTCACCCTTCTTCCATCCCCCTCCCCTATACATTCCTGTAGGGCAAAATAGATTTCTATACTCCACTGCCTGTATAGCTTAATTTCCAGTTGCATGCTAATATAATTGTTAACATTCATTCTTAAAACTTTGAGTTCTATATTGTCTCCCTCTCTACCCATTCAGCCTCATTGAGAAAACAAGCAATTCAATATAGGTCATACATGTGTAACAATGCAAAGCACTTCCATAAGCATTATGTTGTAAAAGACCAACCACATTTCCCTCTGTCCTATCCTGCCCTTCATTTATTCCATTCTGTCCCTTGACCAGTCCTCCCAACATAGTGTTTGCTTCTGATTATACCTTTTCCCAATTTGTTGTCCCTTCTGTTATCTTCCCTCTCCTTTCTCCTTCCCCTTTGCCTTCCTGCAGGGTAAAATAGATTTCCATATCCAATTGAGTGTGTGTTATTCCCTCATTAAGCCAAATCCTATGAGAGTAAGGTTCAATCATTTCCTTTCATCTTCATCCTCTTCCCCTCCATTGTAGAAGTTCTTTCTTGCCTCTTGTATGTGAGATGATTTACTACATTTTACCTCTCCCTTTCTCTTACTCATAGAATATTTCATTTAATAGTAAAATTTATTTCTTTAGGTATTCTCCCTTCATATTCAGCTCATCTTGTGCCCTCTATCTATGTATATGTATATGTATATGTACACACACATATATACATGTGTATATACATATATGTATATGTACATATATTATACATGTATACACACATATATACACATATACACATACACCCATGTACATATACATACCTACATATACACAATATACACATATTGGTCTCATGAGTTATAAATAACATCTTTCCATGTAGGAATGTAAACAATTCAACTTTAATGAGTACCGTAAGGCTTCCCTTTCCCATTTACCTTTTTGTGTTTCTCTTGATTCTTGTATTTGAAAGTCAAATTTTCTATTCAGCTCTGATCTTATCAGCAAGAATGATTGGAATTCCTCTATTTCATTGAAATTCCATTTTTGCCTTGAAGTATTATACTCATAGATAATTCTTACCTTTAATTCTATGTCCCTTTACCTCTGGAATATCATATTCCAAGCCTTTGGATTCCTTAGTGTAGAAACTGCAAAATCCTGTGTTATTATGATTTTCTTTCCACAATACTTGAATTGTTTCTTTCTAACTGCTTGTAATATTTTCTCCTTAAGCTTGAAACTCTGGAATTTGATTCCAATATTCCTAGGGGTTTTCCTGTGGGGATTTATTGGAGGAGGTGATTGGCAAATTCTTTCCATTTCTATTTTACCCTCTAGTTCTAGAATATCAGGGCAGTTTTCCTTGATGATTTCTTGGAAGATGACATCTAGGCTCTTATCTTGAGCCTGGCTTTCAGGTAGACCAATAATTTTTAAATTATCTCTCCTGGATCTATTTTCCATGTCAGTTGTTTTTCCAATAAGATGTTTCACATTGTCTTCTAGTTTTTCATTCTTTTGGTTTTGTTTTATAATTTCTTGGTTTCTCATAAAGTCATTAGCTTCCATCTGCTCCATTCTAATTTTTAAAGGGCCATTTTTTTCAGTGAGCTTTTGAACCTCATTTTCCATTTGACTAATTCTGCTTTTTAAAGCATTCATCTCCCCATTGACTTTTTGGATCTTTCTTTGCCATTTGGATTAGTTTATTTTTAAAGGTATTACTTTCTTCAACATGCCTTTGGGTCTCCTTCAGGAAACTGTTGACTCATTTTTCATGATTTTCTTGCATTGCTCTCATTTCTCTTCCCAATTTTTCCTCTACCTCTCTTACTTGATTTTCAAAATCATTTTTGAGCTCTTCCATGGCCTGAAACCATTCCGTACTTATTTTGGAGGTTTTGGATTCAGAAGACTTGACTTTCATGTCTTCCTGTTATGGTATGCTTTGTTCTTCCTCATTCAAAAAGATGGAAGAAAATACCTTTTCACCAAGAAGGTAACCCTCTATAGTCTTATTTTTTTTTCCCTTTTGCAGGCATTTTCCCAGCCAGTTACTTGACTTTTGAGTCATTTGTCAAGTGGAGGGTATATACTTTAGGGACCTGTAAGTTCTCAATTCCCCCAAGGTGGCATAATCAAAGGAGAGGAGTAAACTCCTCT
This sequence comes from Notamacropus eugenii, assembly GCF_028372415.1. NCBI lineage: Eukaryota > Metazoa > Chordata > Mammalia > Diprotodontia > Macropodidae > Notamacropus > Notamacropus eugenii. The sequence goes on from NC_092877.1 coordinate 89,193,681, forward strand.
CCTGGCATATGCTCTGATCTAGAAGCTACCACAAGCACTCTTTTCTGCCCTGGAACTATCACAAGTGTTCCCCCTACAAAGCCTCTGCCAGGTCCACCACCCCAGTGTTCCTTCTCACTCCAGGACAGCCTGAGACTCAGATCAGCTGCTTGATTCCCCCAAGGTCTTTAGGCTGAGGGCTCCAAAAATGGACTCTGCTGCTGCAGTTGCTGTTGCCCTACTGGGGTCAGGGCTAGGGCCAGACAGTGCTCTCTTCTCACCCAGGTGAAAGAGCTTTCTTACTGATTTTTGAAAGTGTCTTTGGCATTTGTGGGTTGAGAAATCTGGGAACCACAGCTGCTGTGCATGACTCTGTGCCCTGAAGTGCTCCATTCCTGTCCATATGTGGCCAAGCCTGGACTGCACTCTGCTCGGAGCCCAGTGTGATAGATCTTTCCTGTCAGCCTTCCAGGCTGTCTTGGACTGGAAATCTCTTTCACTTTGTTGTTTTGTAATTTCTGCTGCTCTAGAATTTGTTTAGAGTCATTTTTACAGGTATTTTATGGGCTATGGGGGGAGAGCTAGAGCAGGCCCATTTTTCTACCCCACCATCTTGGATTCACCCTAAACAGATCCACTCTAAAAGAAATCATGAACATTGGGAGTGAGTGCAATTACAATAAATATTCAAAAATAAAATTGTGCTAGATTCAAGGTTTTCTATCACATTTAAGTTTCCATACATTTGTAACTGGGAGGGCTCTCAGAGAGCTTCTAATATAACCATATTCTTTAACAGATAAGCCAGTTGTGGCCAAGAAGTTAAGAGACTTATGCAGGTACACACAGGTAGCAAGTGGAATATTTGGGATTCCAGCTTAGTATCTCTGACTCTAAATCTGGTGTTTTTTCTACTGTGCTATCCCCATGGGGAGAGACACTATTTCTGAGTTAAAACGGTTTGTCTTTAATGTTTCAGAAAAACAGAATTGTTAAGGAGATCAAAGCTCAAATTCCACCTTCAGAAAAAGTCCTTCCCTCAACACCCAGCATCTTTCCTTTAAGATTCTCTTTCATTTATACTGTTTCTATGCACTGTTTTTCTATGGAGTTGTTTGGATGTTTTCTTGTGTGTGTGTGTGTGTGTGTGTGTGTGTGTGTGTGTGTGTGTGTGTGTGTGTGGGTATACATATAGTCATCTCCAGGAGAAGATGAGTTCATTAAAGGCAGGAGCAGTGTTTGGGGGCTTTGTATTCTCACCACTTGACACAAAGTCTGGAACATAGTAAGCACATAAATGCTTGTTGAATAATTGACTGAGCAAATTTTAGCATGTAGATCAAAGCCTCAGTACTGAACCTTTTAGGAATTGAAGAGGGAAAAATTAGTGCCTCCTTACTTCCACCTCAGCAAAAAGAAGATTCTTTACTGAAATATATTTTTTTTTTCCTCAATTAAGTGGATAATCATTATGTTTAGGCTTGTACCTCCTGAGGCTATAAGATATATGAGTTTTTGTGGCACAATATATCTGTGGTCAGTTACCTCAATTAAATAATGTGTAGTGCTGATAAGTTGTTTGGATACTCATAAGAAACTATGTCACTTTGTGCTATGATATGTATGCCCATGAGCATGGAGCGACCAGTCTCACAAGTCACTATTATTGGATTTAAAGGGATACAGTAAAAATGTGTAGTTGAAGAAAATCACCACTAAAGAAGGGGTAGGAGGACAACAATAGTCACCTAGGTGGTACAGTGAATAGACCACTAGACTTAGGAAATTCTGAGTTTGAATCCAACCTTAGATGCTTACTAGTTCTGTGACCATGCGGATGTTACTCATGTGTAAAACGGTGAAAATAATAGTACTAAGTGTTGTTGTAAGATTAAAATAAGGCTCTTTTTAAAGTCAAAGTGCTATATTTTTAGCGATTACAAAAGCATACCCAGGACATTCAGGAGAAGGCCTGCCTAAACCACTGCTAATTGTGATCATATAAGCAGAGAGCTAGAAGGGTTCTTGGAGATAATTTATTTTAATCTTCCAATGTTTCACAAAGGAGGAAAATAAGGTCCAAGTTGGAAAAATGACCAACCTCAGGGCACAGAATAAGTATTTGAGAGGACCAAGACTAAAAACAAGCTCATCAGATTCATTTTTTAAAAGTTTGATCAATGCTATATTTTCCCTCTCATTTATTTTTTCTCAATTATATATAAAAATTAGCATTCTTTTTTTAAAAATTTTGATCTTCAAATTCCCTACCTCCTACCTTCTCTCTCCATTCCAGGAGAAATCAAACAGTTTGACATTAATTATACATGTGCAGTCATGTAAAACATATTTCCATATTAGCCATGCTGCAACACACACACTCATACACACACACACACACACACACACACACACACAATATTCTTTGATCTGCATTCAGATGCCGTCAGTTGTTTCTCTGGAAGTGGATAGTATTATTCATCATAAGTACTTCATAATTGTCTTGGATCATTGTCTTGATCAGAGTAGCTATGCCATTTACAGTCAAGCTTTGTATAATATTGCTTTTACTATGTGCAATGTTCACTTGATTCCACTCATATAACTTTGCATCAGTTCATATAAATCTTCCCAGGTTTATCCAAAATCATCCTACCTGTCATTTCTTCTAGCAAAATAGTATTTCACCATGATCACAAACCAAAACTTGTTTAGCTATCCTTCAGCTGATGAGTGTACCCTCAATTTCCAATTCTTTGCCACCACAGAAAAGTACTATAAATATTTTTTTGTACACATAGGTCTTTTTCCTTTCTCTCTGATTTCTCTGGGATATATAGACTTCGTAGTGGAATTGCTAGGTCAAAGGGTATATATATAGTTTTCGAACCATTTATGCACAGTTCTTAATTATTCTCTAAAATTATTGGAGCAGTTCACAACTCCACTAACAGTGCATTAATGTTCTATGTTTTTCTCAAATCCCCTCTACCATTTGTGATTTTTCTTTGTACTCATGTTAACCAATCTGATAGGTATGAGGTTGTACCTCATTAAACAACTAGCTTAATTTACATTTCTCTAACTGGTAGTGATTTAAAAAAAAATTTATATAACTATTAATAACTTTGATTTCTCATTTTGAAGCTACCTATTTATATCTTTGACAATTTTCAATTTGAAAATTACTTGTATTCTTATAATTCTGACTAAGGTTTATATATTTTACAAATGAGTCTTTCATCAGAGAAACTTGCTATATACATCTTTCAGTTTCCAAATATCCTTATAATCTTGATAGCATTGATTTCATTTGTGTAAAATCTTTTCAATTAGATGTAAACAAAATTATCTATTTTGCATCCTGTAACACTCTCTACCTCTTGTTTGGTCATAAATTTAAATTATTTCCTTATCCATATATCTGACAGGCAAAACTTTCCATGCTGTCCTAATTAGCTTATGATAATCTAATTATGTCTAATAAATCATATATCCATTTTTACCTTATCTCAGTATATAGTATGAGATGTTATTCTAAACCTATTTTTTGCCAAATTGTTTTCCACTTTAGCCAGTAATTTTTCTCAAATAGTGAATTCTTGTCCCAAAAGCATAGGTGTTTGTGTTTATCTTACACTAGATTACCATGGTCATTTACTACTGTGTACTGTGAACCTAATTCATTATATTGATCTATCACCCCAGTTTTTAGTCAGTACCAGATTGTTCTAATGATTACCACTTTTTAGTACTGTTTGAGATCTGCTACAGCTAGGCCAACCTTTGTCACTTTTTTTTTTCATTTATTCCCTTGCTATTAATGACTGTTTACTCTTCGAAATTAATTTTGTTATGATTTTTTCAAGGCCTATAAAATTATTTTTGCTGGTTTATCTTGTATGACACTGATTAAGTAAATTAATTTAGGTAGAATTTTAATTTTTAGTATATTGGCTCAGTCTAACCATAAGCAGTTAATATTTTTCCAATTTTTCAGATCTGTTTTTATTTTTGTGAAAAGTATTTTGTAATTGCATTCATATGACTTCTGTGTTTTTCTTGGAAGGTAGAATCCCAAATATTTTATGTCATTCACTATTATTTTAAATGCTTTTTTTCTTCCTTTCTCTTCTTGCTGGATTTTATTGGTAATATATAGAAATGCTGATAATTTATATGGGTTTAAATAAACCTACAACTTAAAACTTTGCTTAAGTTATTAATTATTTCAACAAGTTTTTTTAGTTGATTCTTGAAGTATATCATTAAAATATCTGCAAAAAGTGTTCATTTTGTTTCCTCATTGCCTATTCTAATTCCTCCAATTTATTTTTTCTCTTATTGCTATAATTAGCATTTCTAGCAAAAGATCCAGTCATAGTAGTGATAATGAACATCCTTACTTCATCTTTGATTATATTGGGAAGTCTATTTTATACACATAATACTTATCATTTTAAGGAAAGCTCCATTTATTTCTATGCCTTCTATAGTTTTTAATAGGAATGAGTTTTATATTATGTCAAAAGATTTTTCTTCTGCATCTATTGAGATAATCATATGATTTCTGTTGATTTTGTTATGTATATGGTCAATTATGTTGATGGTTTTCCTAATATTGAATCAAGTCTGCATAACTGATATGAACCCCACTTCATCATAGTGTGTGATCTTTGTGATAAATTGCTGTAAACTCCTTCTTTGTATTTTATTTAAAATTTTTGCATCAATATTCATTAGGAAAATTGGTCTGTAGTTTCCTTTCTCTGTTTTTACTCTTTCTGGTTTGTGTTTCAAAATCATATTTATGTCAAAAAATTAATTTGATAGGATTCCACTTACATTCCAAATATTTTATTTGGTATTAGTACTAATTGGTTTTTGTTGTCATCGTTGTTGTTGTTATTTGACACAATTCATTTGTGAATCCATCTGACCTTGAATAATTATTTCTATTAGGATACTCAATTACAACTTTTTCAATTTCTTTTTTAAAGATGGGATAAGTTAACTATTCTATTTTTTTCTTCAGTTAATCTGGGCTATTTGTATTTTTGGAAGTAGTCTTCTATTTCACTTAGATTGCTATATTCATTGGTCAAATATTTTGCAATAATTGCTTTTATTTCCCCTTCAGTGGTGGTGAATTCATACTTTTAATTTTTGAGACTGGCAATTTGGTTTTCTTTTCAAAAATCAAATTAACCCCTGTCATTTATTTTATTTTATTTTTTTAAATAACTCCAGCTCCTAGCTGTTCTTATTGGCTCAAAAGTTTTCTTTCAATTTTTAAAATCTCTCCTTTGGCTTTCAGACTTTCCAATTTGGTGTTTGCTTGTTGATTTTTAATTTGTTTATTTTATAGGGGTTTTTTTGTGTTATTCCACTTCAATTCATTGATATACTTTTTTTATATTTTATTGAAACAAGCATATAGAGATAGAAATTTTCCTCTAAGTACAGCTTTGGCTGCATAGCACAAATTTCAGAATGTTATTTTATTGTTATCATTCCCTTTAATGAAATAATTTATTGTTTGTATTATTTGGCCTTTGACACATACATTCTTTATGATTAAATAATTTAGCTTCCAATAAATTTTTAATCTAGGTTAATCTATGTTTATTTTTATTTTTGATTTCTTATTTCATATAAAATTTTATTTTTATTTTATTTATATACATATATAAGTAAATAGTTATTTTACATAAAATAAAAAATTATGTTTAGTGTCCAATCTCTTTTAGTCTATTTATGGATTGTGATTTTTATCATATTATAGATGAAAATATTAATGTATTATTTTTGCTTTTCTGCTACGAGGTTTTAATTCTTCAATACATAGCCAATGTTTTGAAGGTTCCTACTACAGATTAGAAAATACTCCTTTCTATTCCTTTTCAGGTTTATACAGAGGTCTGTCATATCTAACTTTTCTAAATTTCTATTCACTTCCTAAACTTCTTTCTTGTTTATTTTTGAATTGATTTATCTAGTTCTGAGAGGGAAAAGTTAAGGTTTCCCACCAGTATAGTTTTACTGTTTATTCCCTCCTATAGCTCATATATCTTTTCCTTTAAGAATTTAGATGTTATGCCATTTGGTACATTTTTGTTTAGTATTGACATTACTTCATTGTTTAGTGTCCAAAATGTAGTTTCCCTGCTTATCTCTTTTAACTGGGCTCATTTTTATTTTTTTCGTTTTTGTGAGATGATAGCTTCCCCTGCCTTTTTTTACTTCAACTAAAGAATATCAGATTCTGCTCCAACCACTTATTTTTACCATATGTTAATCTCTGTTTCAATTGTGTTTCTTGTAGACAACCTATTCCTTGATTCTGTTTTTTAATCCATTCTACTCTGTGGTTCCATTTTGGGGGATGAGTTCATTCCATTCACATTTACAGTTATGATTACTTTTTACTGGTATTAGCAACTTTCTTTGTCTTTTCCCATTCCCCTCCTACTTCCTTGTGGAATAAAATAAATGTCTATACCCAATTGAGTGTGTATGTGATTCCCTCTTTGAGTCAATTTCAATGAGAGTAAAGTTTAAGCATTGTCTGCCACCCCATTCCCCATATCTTCCCTTAAACTGTAAAAGCTCTTCCTTTCATGGCTCCATTATATGAGATAATTTTCCCTAGTCTATCTCTCCCTTCTTCCAGTATCTCCTTCTTTCTCTCTTTAAAAAAAAAAAAATAATCATCCCATTAACACTAATGCACTTTTGGTAAAGTTGTAAACTCATCCAACCATTTTGGAGAGAAATTTGGTGTTATACCCAAAGATCTTACCCTTTGACCTAGAAATACCACCACTAGGTTTATACCCCAAGTAGATTGCTTTTTAAAAAGGAAAGGGATCTATATGTACAAAAAATTTTATAGCAGCTCTTTTGTGGTGGCAAACAATTGGAAGTTGAGGGGATGCCCATTGTTTGGGAAATTGTTGAACAAGTTGGGGTATATGATGGTTACAAAATCCTACTGTGCTGCTATAAATAATGAACAAGATGCTTTCAGAAAAAACCTAGAGAGACTCCCACAAAGTAGGAGAAAGTGAAGTGAGCAGAAGCAGGAGAACACTGTACACAGTAACAACAATATTAAATCATGTGAATGATTTAGCTATTCTCAGTAATAGACAGATGACAGATCCAAAACAACTTTGAAGTACTTATAATAAAAAATGCTATTCATTTTCAGAGATAGAACTGATGGAGTATGAATGTAAATCAATGCATACTATTTTTTTACTGTATTTTTCATTTTCTTGGTATTTTCTTTCATAACATGACTAATATGGAAATATGTTTTTCATGACTATACATGTATAACATCAAATTGCTTTCTTTCTCATTGAGGAGATAGGGGAAGAAATTAAGGAAAGAATTTCAAATTCAAAATTTCAAAAAGTCAAAAATTATTTTTGTATGTAATTGGAAATAAATAAAATATTTTCACCCTCAACCAAAAAAGAAGAAATCATCCTCCTCTCATAGTCAACTCATGCTGTCCTCCATTCTTCCTTATCTCCCCCCTCTCTCTTTCTCCCTCATGTGCATGTGTGTGTATGTACATACATATATATGCATATATAATTACATACTACTAAGTACCCTAATAATCCCAAAGTTCTTTGGAGTTGCAGGTATCATCTTCCCATATAGGAATGTAAAGAGTTTAATTTTATTGAATCCCTCATAATTTCTCTTTCATGTTTACCTTTCTATGTTTCTCTTGAGTCTTGTATTTGAAAGTCAAATGATCTATTCATTTCTGTTCTTTTCATCAGGAATACTTAAAAGTTCTCTATTTCATTAAATGTCCATTACCCCAGTTTTCCTGAATTCTTTGTTGTAATCTTAGCTCATTTACCTTCTGGAATATCACATGCCAAGCCCCTCACTCCTGTGACTCCACAAGATTTGAATTGTTTATTTCTGGCTTGTGGGAACCTTAGTCTTCAAGTTCCAGAAACTGTGTTTAATATTTCTGGGCCTTGTGATTCCATTGGTATGTGTGTTCATCCATTGTTGCTGAAGAAGACCATGCCATGAGAGAAATAATGACATGACTTGCATTTTACTTTGTTTTGAGTGAGGGAGGGCTGTGCAGGTCACCAGCCTCACTTCTCCTCCAGAGTCATCTGAATCCAGTGACCAGATATTCATCAGGATGACTGGAGATGACCTAGGATGAGGCAATTAGGGTTAAGTGACTTGTCTAAGGTCACACAGCTAGTGAGTGTCAAGTGTCTGAGGTGAGATTTGAGCTCAGGTCCTCCTGATGCCTGCACTGGTGCTCTATCCACTGCACCACTCATGTCAAAGACTTTCATAATACTCATGTTGTGAAAGAATACCTATATTTCCCTCCAGCCTATCCTGCCCCCCCCATTCTATTCTCTCTTTTGACATTATCCCTCCCCAAAAGTGTTTACTTCTACTTAGCCCCCTCCTCTCATCTGCCCCCTGCTTCTATCCTCCCCCAAAACCCCATTTATCCCTTTCTCCCCTACTTTCCTGTAGTGTCAGGTAGATTTTCACACCAAATTAAGTGTGCATGTTATTCCCTCCTTAAGCCAAAGGTGATGAGAGTAAGCTTCACTTTTTCCCTCTCACATTCCGCCTTTCCCTTACATTGAAAAAAAATTTTTATTGCCTTTTTTATGAGAGATAATATGCCCCATGCCATTTCTCACTTTCTCCTCCCAATATATTCCTCTCTTGCCCCTTAATTTTATTTATTTAGATATTATCCCTTCCTATTCAACTCAACCTGTCCCCTCTGTTGAGAATCTTTCTTTACTGGCATTTTATGGTCTGTGAGAGAAGGGTAGAATATGTTCATCTTTCTACCCCACCATTTTGGCTCCACCCCTTCTGTTGACTTGCTTTTCATGATTTTTTTGCATTGCTCACAGTTCTCTTCACAATTTTCCTCCACATCTCTAACCTGATTTTCAAAATCCTTTTTGAGCTCTTCCATGGCCGAAGAACATTGCATATTTATTTTGAAGGTTTTACCTGCAGAATCCTTGATTTTTAGGTCTTGCTCTGAAGACCTAAATTGTTCTTTGTCATCTAAAAGGATGCAAGAAAATATCTGCTCACCAAGAAAATAACCTTCTATTGTCTTATTCTTTGTCCCTTTTGGGGGCATTTTCCAAGCCAGGTACTTGACTTTTGAGTTTTTTGTCAAGGGGAGTATATACTCTGGGGACCTGTAAGCTCTCAGTGCCTCCAAGGTGGTGTAATCAAAGGAGAGGTGTTTATTCCTCTCCTGGCCTGCACCCTGGTCTGTGAGCAGGATTCCCTCTCCAGAGTCTCCACTTGCTCCACCATGCCAGCCAGCACTCCTCATCACTGCAGGGCCCCTGCTCAGGTCTAAGATTCAGATCAACTGCTCAATTCCCCCAGGGACTTTAGTCCTGGTCTATAACAATGGAAGGTGCTGCTGCTTGGTGCCAGGGGCTAGATTTCTGAGTTCCCTTCTCACCCAGATGAAAGAGCTTTCTCACTGACTGTTGAAGCTGTCTTTGGCATTTGTGTGTTGAGGAATCTGGGTCCCACAGCTACTGCCAGTGGCATGACACCTTGAAGCTTGGTCCAGTCCAGTCCTTGCCGTCCATGGCCCATGCTGGGCTGCACTCCCTCACAGTTCTTTAGTGTTTCATTTTTCAGGACTGATCTGAATCCTTTCTTTGCCCAAGGTAGTGACAAGAAGTACAAAGATATTATCTCTTCCCCAGACAAAGGACTGAATGATAAATCCCCTCCAATGCTTGCATAGGCTTGCTCTCCTATGTGTTTACTGCATAAATTATCCTAAATATTTATTCATATAGTAGAAAAATAGAAGTAACAAACAATTAGTCATTGTTATCACCAGATTCTGTTTCCTATTTCATCTAGAAGCATCACTAATGATGAAAGTTACTATGAGAAAACATAAAGAGGGTTTCATTAGCTGCCAGAAGATCTGGGTTTGTCTTCCAGTAAGTCAACTTACTATTTAAAAATCCTTGGACATTATTTCCTTTTTCTGTGCCTTAGATTTCTTAAATGTAATAGGAATAACTGCACACTTACATTTCTTTAATGCTCTGAATTGTTTTATATGTATTCCTTGATTTGATTCTTTTTTCCCAATAGGAGACCTTGTCCTTTTTATTTTTATTTCTTTTTTATAAATTTATTTGTACATTTTTTTTTAACATTCACTTCCATAAAGTTTTGAGTTTTCAATTTTCTCCCTTCCCTCCCCTCCCACCTCATCAAGACAGTGCACAAACTTCGATCTGATTCATTAAACAAACCTGAGAGTGGACATGAAAAGTACTATTATTCTGATTTTACAGGTGAGGAAATTGAACCTCAGAGAGGTAAGGTGATTGGCCTTTGTGCACAAGGATAGAAACTCTCAGGAACAGCATTCAAAATCAGGTCATCCTGACTCCTAGTCTAACATACTATGCCATACTGCCTGGATAAAACTAGAATAAGGAACTAAGGCTCCTCTCATCAAGAAATCTATTATGCTATGATAAGGATAACAATAGCACCTGGCATATGTGTAACTTTTTTTCACTTTTTAAAGTATTTTCACATTTATCACTTTTGATCCTCACTACTGACTACTGAGGAAGATTGGATAATTTTTGTTAGTTCCATTTTGAATTCCTATATTTACACAGATGAGACTTGTTTTCTTGATGCAGCTCATTCATACATTGTTAGAACTGCAAATCATTAGCATGTGATCCTTCTAATTCTTAAAAGCTATCAGAAAGGAAGTAATTAAATCCCAGACCCTATTCAGGGAGGGTTTTTTTTAACCTTATTTTAAAGCCCAGCAAGCATAAAAGCATGGTAAAGCAATAAATGTTAGGATTAGAATGAGCCCAGAAATTGTTACAAACTCTCAGAGGGAGCCAAGCAACAGATAACATGTGGGCATTTAGATTCTGCAGGAGGCAGATTTCCCTTAAAGAAAGGAAGCTAAGTTGATGGAATTTCAAGGAAAAAGATGAAGCCAATATCCAAGGCAAGAATAAAGTTAGGGAAGAAGAGGTGTGGAAGGGAAAAGGCAGAACAATTCTTCCATTGATTATGGAAAAAGAATCTACACATTAACCTGAAAGAGACCAGAGTAATCATCTACTCCAGAACCATAAGTCCTTGCTTCAGAATTCCCAACAAATTCATTCAGTTTCCCTTCAATAATCCCTATCCTGTGATAATTACTGCTATTTCCTCATCTGAGAGAATCCATACAATTTAAATCACACATTCAGGTCCTATATCAGTGTCCATCTGTCTTTATCACATCATCATCATCATCATGATCATCTTTTCTGTCTCTCTCTCTCTGTCACTGTCTGTCTCTGTCTCTGTCTCTGTGTCTTTGTCTCTCTCTGTCTCTGTCTTTCTGTCTCTCTCTCCCTTTCTCCCTCTCTCCCCCTTCCCCCTCCTCTCTGCCTCCCCATTTTTTCTCAGAGTGGAAAAACTTTGAGAGCTGGAAGGAACATCAGAAATCATCTAGTCCAAACCCCTCATTTTACAGTTAATAAAAAAGTTGAGTGATTTGCCCAAGATTACAAATAGTGAGTGGCAGTATCTAATAGTAGTACTTCAGATTTTCAGTATAATATGCTCTTTACCACATCATGGTACCTGTCAAGAAATTAACTATCCTGCATTAATTTCAACTTCATCCTAAGGATCTAGCTAGGACAGATGATCTGACAAATAATGTAGTCTCATTTTCATCATGCCACTTACCAATAGGTGAATAATTCAGCACAATATAACAGATAATCAGTGGAATGTAATACGGGGAGGGATATGGTTATGTGTGAGTAAAGGGCAAATAGTGAGGCACAAGATTTCCCGGTGAAAATATTCCCAAATTCTTTACCTTCAGAACTACATTGTAATATAGCAGAATGAGTGCTGAATGTGGAATCAAGAGAGACCTTACATAAAGTCCTGGCTCTGACATTGTGTCATCGTGACTCTGAGCAAGTCTATCAACATATCTGAGCCTCGTTTTCCTCACCTATAAAATGGGAATGATAATATTTGCACTACCATCATCATACGATCGTTATGAGAAAAGCACTTTGTAAACTATAAGGAGCTATATAATCATGAGCTATAATCAAGAAAATTAACAAGGGAGAAATGTTTTCCTTGGAGTCATTTATATTTACTAAGTATAAACTTAGCTTTCTTTATGGATACTTTAAAAAAATGACATAAGGAAAATTATTTCAGTCGTTTTAAGTTTTGATTCATGATTTAAATAATATTCATGAACTAGTAGTAGTCAATAAGCTTTCAGCAGAGAGATCAGATGTTTTATTGACTACATTCATCATATTATTAAATACATTTATTTGTCTGAAAACCCACTTAAATAGATCAGCAAAGTATTAAAATTCAGTGTATGCTCATGAAAAGCAATGGAGCATTAAAAAACAACTGTCAGTTAATCTAAACTGTACAACATGAAATTGGAATCCACCAATGGCTTTCTTTTTTATTTTGTCCTGCCAATTTTTGCATGAATATATTTTGTTAAAAACAAACCTTTGAAAATTCAATGTGATCGTTATGTGAATAGACTTCTTCATGTTGCATACTGTTTCTACACTCAACTGCCTGGCTATTCAATGTCCAAATCAGGATTAGCAGAGTTTCTTTTAAGCAGTCTAGCATTCCAGAAGTTAATATCCTGCTATAAAAAATTTCAGTTGACATATTTACATTTGAATGGAATCATTATCCCTCCCAACTTTGTATTGAAGGAAAAAGGAAAATACTCAAAATTATTCTTTTAATTATCACTAATTATGTAAATTCAGTCTCTTAAGAAGCTAAGTATTTATCTGATAAGTGGTGCACTAAGTTTTTTAAAGACATCTTTAAATATTCCACTTGGTTCTGCAGGTTCTAACTGCCACATCTCTCCATGCAGCAAAGACTAGCAATCTTCCCTCTGCCCCCAACCACCTTTTCAAAGTGTAGATATATTTGCAGGTATGTATATGTGTATATATTCCCATATTATCACAAATACATATGCATCCCATGTTATATATATATATATATATATATATATATATATATATATATATATATATATATATATATATATATATATACACACACATATATATGTCACATCAGACACATGTTTATGTATATACATGCATAGGTAATATATGCCACATGTAGTCACATATTAGAAAGAATTAAGTAATCATCTCCAAGATTCCTTCCAGATCTAAGTATTAGGAGGTTATATTGATGTTTTAACAGTGAGCTCAAATACCAACTCCTCCCAGGAAGATTTGTCTAAAAAGCCAGGCCAAGAATAAGGGCTAGAAGTTTAAATAACCCAAGGTACTTAAATTACAAAGCACATCCATACTAAATGTCTTCCTAAATAAAATAGTTTTCTGAATGAGAAAGCATTACCTTTTTTTAAAAATAAATTTTGGGTTTCAAATTCTCTCAATCCCCCTGCCCATGAGAAAGTAAGCAATATGATAAAAACTACACATGTGAAATCATACAAAACATATTTATATATTGTCCATGTAGAAAAAAACAAGAAAAATAAAGTTTAAAAAGTATGTTTCAATTTGTACTAAGTTGATTAGTTTTTTGACTCAAGGTAATAACATCTTTCATCATGGGTCCTTTTGAATTATCTTGGACAATTGTATTAATTAGAGTAGCTAAGTCTTTCATTACGTTACTTCAGCTATGTACAACGTTGTCCTGGTTCTGCTCACTTCACTTTGCATCAGTGCATATGTCTTCCATAGGTTTTTCTGAAATGATTTTGCTCTAATGATCAACTTATGTTGATCTTATATGTTCATAACATTTAAATCTGAAAGGGACCTTAGAACTTAATCAATTGAACTGACCAAAGTTACAGAAGAGGAAATTGCGGCCAGGATAAAGTTCAATGACTTTTCCAAAGGCACAGTTGTAGTATGAAGTCAACGTTCTCCAACATCAAATGCAGGAGTCTTTCCACTATAGAATATTACCTCTATTTTCTTAATAGTAAATTATCCCGTGAATTAATGAAAATGCCAAATGAGAGATGTTTAATAAGTGTATCTCTGGGAGAAAAAAAGTACATGATACACTTTTCAAGTTTAATGTACACAGTTAATATTTTCTCCATCGCTTTCTTAAGACTAGACAATTAACAAAACAGTAAGTCATGCTCTAATTTGTACAGATAGTGCTCACACTGAAAATTTTACAGTCATGAGCCAATTAGAGATGGCTCCACTGTATCCCTAAAAGAAAGTCACCTACTCATGGGTTTGCTAACATTATAGCAGTAATTTTATTTTATTTTATTTTTTACCAATGACATTGTTTTTTATAAAATTTCACCTATACTATAGCCCTCAGAGATGAAAAAGTCTACTGAACAGATTTTTTTTTTTTTTTTTTTTTTTTTTTTTACCGCAACTGTCTTTGACAGTGAATCAACCAGCACATGTAAGTAATTCCAATCTTGGTCAAACTCTCCTTGTTAGGAAATTTTTCTTTATACCAACTTAAAATGTATTTCTCTAGAACTTTCACCCATTACTCCTAATTTTCCCCTCTGGGGCCACATAGAACAAACCTATTCCTTCTTCTCTCTGACAGGCCATAAAGTAGTGGAAGATAGCTATATAAACTTTCCTTTAAATCTCTTCTCTAGGTGAAGCATCCTCATTTTCAACTCATTCATACATGACAGTTTCACGTCCTTTTCCCATTGTAATCACTCACTTCTGGATGTTTTCCATCCTGACAATGCCTTTTCTAAAATATGGTACAACAGAGGTAGTTTAACTAAGATCAAAAATAGCAAGGCTACAATCTCACTCACCCTGAACCCAATGTTTCTGTTGGTGCAGCTAAGAATCATGTTAGATTTTATATTTTCCATATCACATTGTTGACTAATAATAAGAAAACTAAAAACTTAAGATATTTTTTCACATGAACCATTGTCTATCCATATCTGCCTAACTTGCACAGTTTATTTTGAAAAACACCATCATATAACCTTATATTTATCAATCACTCAAATTTAATTTTATATAGTTGACCCATTGTTCCTACCTGGCAAGATATTTTTCATTACTGATTTTGTTATTTTACATATTAGGTATTACCTGGACATTGTGTTTAATTCAAAAAAAAGCATGCTGCCACTTGTGGCTGAATCCTTATAAAAATGTAGTACTTCACAGGATCAAGGACAGATTCCTAGGTCATACCAGAAAAGAATTTCAGGTAGACATTAATATGTTCATTCAGCCTATATAGATATAGATATAGATATATGCACACGTATATATACACTCATATATATACATATATGTATTTATCTATGTGAATATAAACATACACATGCATATACATATATAAATGTATACAACATAGATATAAAATGAATACACATTTATATAATGTCATAATTCAGAAGCTACCTTAAAAATCCCCATTTTTAAAGTATTTAAGCAGAAATTTTATGATCATCTTTGAGAAATTTTATAGAAGAATGCTTGTACTATATCTGAGGTTAGTTTCCTTTGTTCTCACCAAGATTCTGTGATTCTGTGACAGTGTCATCAGGTGGTGCTTGCCTGAAAAGTTCTGAGCACCTTTATGGCACTTTTCTCCTAATTCATTACCAACACACTATCCAGTACCAACCATTACTCTCTTTCATACATTAGGTTATAGGGATAGTTGAAAACACTGAAAAATTGAACTGCCTTTTTTGTACAGACACTTGACACTTAACGTGGAAAAGTTGTCATTTATGAAGCTATTGGTTCACCCAGGAGTCTGCTTATTTAAATAGTTTTGCAATGACAGATGTTTTTCATTGGTTATGTTATTTTCACTGGTTATTAAAAATGAAAAATAGTTCATTAGATCTCAGATCTGTTCCTTGTAATGTTCATTTTCAGATTTATATTTGTACATTGAGACACACTATAGTATATACCGCGATTGTTATTGAATCATAATTCGAGGCTATCTGTTTGGATAGACAAAATTTACATATTATATACATAAATTTGAAATATATTTGTTTTTCTATATAAAGCTTATAAATCTTACCGTAAAGTTGAATAGACATTCTAGAAGGTTGATAGTGTGACAGCAGAAATATGACCCCACTGTATGTTAATACTTTCTTGCTATGAGAAATGCAACTTTAGAATATACCTCTTTCAATTCTAAAGAGGCTGTCACATCAAATTTTATGTTTTATTTTCTTTTGTCACAATTCTTTAGTCAAGACCATCCAAAAGACAAACAGACCATCCTTCCCCAAAGGTTGATGGAAAACTACGAGATTAGGAATTCTATTTTCCTTCCTTTGAAAAATTACAAACTGACCCAAAGATTTCTTTTCTGATCTCAGACCACAGATAATCACTTTCTCTTAGACCCATCCCTTTTGTGTTGCAATGATTGCCTTATTAATATAATCATGATGTTGAGAAGGATGATATTAATTTATATAGAATTTTAAATTCGAGATTATTTCTCCCTATTTCCCTAGATTCTCAATAACATGAGAGCTTTAGCTTATTGCTTTTCCAACCTGAGCTCATTAACTCCTCTTTAGATAGGCTGGTAGTACTGAGCTTCTGGAGGTTCACTATAGCAGTGAGCTCCTGAGCTCAAGTGGTCCACCAATGTCAGTCTCTCTAGTAGAAGGAAAAACAAATGTACACAGCCATACCAGGTAATAAAGCGCTTTTACAGTCTACAAAACATTTAACATTTACCATCACGATAATCTTGTGAGGTAGGTGCTATTCTTATCTCCATTTCACAGATGAGAAAACTGAAACTGAGAGTGACTCGCTCAGGTTCATACAAATGCTATGTAGTAAGAGTGGACTTGTTCTCAGGTTTTTCTGAATCCAGTTCTGTTATTCTATCTGCTATAACATGGACCTGTTAAGGGTGTGGTCATCATGAATTTAGGAAATCCTAATAATACAAGGCCCACCTACCAGAAAACTCTTCCTCCATTTGCTTTGAGCATAGTATAATGTGGTATAATCACATAGCATATCTCCAAAATCCAGGTAATCCCTTGATTAGTACAAAGACAAACTCCAAATCTAACACATCTTACACATGGTTCAGGGATTGAGATTCAAACTTTCTCATTGCTACTCCCACTGGGAGCTGTCATTTGTCTCTCAACTATTTTTCGTCATGTAATCTTCCAAATAATCAATATCTCATATTTTTTAAAAGGACCAAAAAAAAAAAGAGTTACAATTTCTCCATATTTGGATATATCCTCACTTTCTCTCAAACTAAAAAAATGATGCTATCAAGATCATTTTTCCTTTTTTATGTCAATTTGATTCAAAGAAAATTGTACATATGAGAAGTCATTTGAATTATTCATGTATACAATGTAACTAAACTTGTGCTCAAACACAGGCCACATGTCATTTTTTACAAAATTGTCTGACGAAATAATTCCCAAGCATGTTTGACAGCATTCCTTTTGAATGTCCATTTTTCCTGTGTACCTATGAGCCTACATTTTCATCATTCTCCTACCTCTGATCATTTCTTCTGTCTTTTCTGCTATATCTCTGTCTTCGTACTGCTCCTTAAATGTAGCTGTTCCCCTAATTTGTTTTAGACTCACTTCTCTCTCTGTGCTTTCATCTTTGGTTCTGTTAGATAGTCCCATGATTTCTGTCATTAACTATTGTGACTTCCAAATCTATTATCTCTAATCTTAACTTCCCAGGTAGAAGTGTTTCCTTTTCCCACCGCTACTCAAATTTCTCATGCCTCTCTATGTAGATGTCTTCAAATATGCTTTGAATGAACACTGAATGAATGGGATTCCCATTCTCATTTAAAACAATATCACCATATAAAAGATACCAAAAAAAAAAAAAAAAAAAAGGAATTGCCCTATGCTTAGGAGTTTTTGGTAAAGTGAATTCATTTATAATTATGACTGATATGATAGTTCCAACTTCCCAAATCACTGCAAATCTTATAACTGGGAAGTTAGTCGCAATACGTCCTTTTTTTCCTGCAGTTATACAGAATAAGCCCATCTGTTCTTATTTTTAAATGGTACCCAGAATATTGAGAAAATTATGTTCTTTTACACATACAACTCACCTACGTACCCACTCCCTGGCCCCAACAAGAATTTTTCACTATAGAAGAAAATTCCAATGCAGTTTCGGTAGTTTTTTGGGTTTTTTTCTTTAAATCATGAAGTAGGCACTAAAAAATAAGTGAACTTCTCAGTTCACACAGATAACTTCACAAGCTCCAGAGATTTAATATAATAATTCCTGTTACACCTGACTACCTTCTTCCTTTTATGCAGTGACCCAGAATTAATAGGTCTTCTCATTCACCAGAGGAAATAGGCCCCAGATGCTCTACTATATCTAACCTATTTTCCTAGAGTGTGGAGGTGATGAAGGAAGGAGGTCAGAACACCACATGGACTTCTGAAAGGCCAAGCATGAACGTATTCAGCTGACTCTGTACAAATGCCAAGTGCCTTGTCAGCTGGTTTGTAGAACCTGTACACCCCAAATCTAAAACTTTGTTATAGATGGTAAAGCCCAGGTCATAGCAAAAAATTTCAGTGGTACAAACTGCAATTAGATATATGAAATCAAATGATCCATTCTTAAGTTTGCCCTCAAAAATAGGGATAATAATTACTATCACAGAATTCTAATACATTATTTAGATAGAGAATGTTATAGAGAGGAAAGAAGTTTGGCTCTGGAATCCCAGGAATGCTGCATATATTCTCTTTTTGTTGTTTCTACTTATGTAACTTTGGCGAAGTCACTCTGCAAAATGACAGGATTAAATTAGATGATCCCCTTTCTCAGTCCAGTTCAAAAGATACTCTTCCAGTATGAACTAAAGGTGTGGTTAAATACTGTAATCACTCCTAGCCCCTGGAGCATTTGCTAGCTAGCTGGTGTAAAGTGGGACCCTAGCTTTGTTTATGGATCAGAGCCATCTTGGACTACGCCCTTTCCAGGGGTTGACTCTCCACTCAATTCTTTTTCTTATCATAGTTAAGGGTAAGTTGGTCTCCAAAGGGAAGGTCCTGATTGGAGTGGTTTTGTTTTTCTAGCCTTTTATAGAGGCAGGTGAGTCTCACAAAGCAATTAGCATTCCTTAGGGATCAGGGAAGGTGTAAGGAGTCACACCTGAAAACCAGTCCTGTTTCCTCAGCTGTATCTAATCATAAGGCTTTCTACTATCCAGCCTCTGCATCCCTCATCAATTCCTTCCAGGTCAAAACCCACTGAGAGGAAACAGACTGACCCATTTCTTAATAGTTATATGTGTCACTGTTAATAAGTTGTTATCTTGCCTGCATATATTGTCAGTTTACATCAGTGTCATTTTTCTCACCACAATTCTGTTGGAGGAAAGGCAGCACATCAAAGGGAGCTAGAAATTGTGTGGATGGATCAGACATTATGGTGCGATTCAAAGTAGAGAGTCGGTTGGAGTTAAAAGGAAAGAAAGAATGCCTGGTCTGAAGTCTTCATGAACTAGTGGTTCCTGCCAGGAATTTAATAATCAGAGGGAGCGCATAGCTGATGCCTCTTCAGGAACAGAAGGCTATTGCAGTGGAGGTAGAGGACTGCAGAGACCCCAGATTAAAAATAAAGGTTTTAGAAAGTGTTTCATCATATGTCCAGGAACATCCAATATTTGGACAAAAACAGGACATTTTGAATGTGTGTTCTGTTAACAATCCAAATCCTTCCTTAATTTATTTGGTCCATAAGACTTCTGCTTTATTGTTTTAAAACTTATTTTTATATATGTAGAAAAATTTAAATACGCAAATCATATTTAAATATTCGTGCAGATACAGCAAAGTTTGTTTTATCAAGCTTTTCAAAACAGTCATACTTGTTTATTAAATTGATAAGCAACATTTCAAAACTGAACAAAAAAGTGAATACTTTTTTCTTTTTTTCTTGTAGCCTGTTTATTAGAAATTTTTTTACATTTAATTTTAATTTTATTTTTTCTTAATTGCACAGAAACATTTCACATTTAAAAAATCTGTGAGTTCCATTTCTCTCTCTCCTTTTTCCTCTCAAAAGGCAAGGAATTTTATATAGATTATACACGTACAATCATGAAAAACATTTACATATTAGACATGCTACAAGAAAAAACACAATCCAAAATGAAAATCGTAAGGTTAAGGGGGAAAAAGATATGCTTTAATCTGCATTCAGACTCCATCAGTTCTTGCTCTGGAGGTGGACAGTATTTTTCACATAAATCAAATATTGTCTTAGATCATTATATTGCTGAGTCATTCATTCGCAGTTCATAGTACAATATTGCTGTTCCTGTGTAAAATGTTCTCCTGGTTCTGCTCCCTTCATTCAGCATCAGTTCATGTAAATCTTTCCAGGTTTTTCTAAGCATCCTGCTCAATATTTCTCATAGCACGATTGTATTCCATCACAATCACATACCACAACTTGTTCAGCTCATCCCCAATCAATGTGCATGCCTTCAATTTCTAATTCTTTGCCACCACAAAAAGAACTGTTGGAAATATTTTCCACATATAGGTGTATTTCCTTTTCCTTTAGTCTCTTTGGGATACTCATCCAGTAGTGGTATTGCTGGGGCAAAGGATATGCATAGTTTTATAAGCCTTTTGAGCATAGTTCCAAATTGTTCTCCAGAATGGTTGGATCAATTCACTACTCCATCAAAAGTGAATCAATGTCCCAACTTTTCCACATTCCCTTCAAAATTTGTTTTTGTTTTTTTTTTTTCTGTCTTATTAGCAACCCTGAGAGGTATGAGGTGGTATCTCAGAGTTGCTTAATTTACATTTCTCTTGTCAATAGTGGTTTAGAGCATTTTTTTCAGATGATCATCAATAGCAAACAACACCACCAACAAAAAGACTAATTCTTTTTCAATGAGTTAATTTATATCCAAGAAGTTTCCAAACAACTGAAGTTAACAAAATCCCCTTTCAGAGAGAATATCAAATGACTACTTTGATATCAAAACCTACAATAAAATTTTGGCTTACAATATCTGTAAGATCGCCAGCATTGCCATCCATTTCAAAATGGATTTATCATATTAGATTTTCTTCAGAAATTGAAAATAAGTTTCAAAGATTTTATGTTGTGCTAAGAAAAAAAAAAGAATTTTAATCACTCTACAATTGGGTTAGTAGTTTCCTTAAAATTGGGATCCCCTCAGTTCTGTCTCCAGTTTACTCATGAGTAACTGTAATCATTTTAAGCTTCAGTCATTTGTCCTAAATATGTAAGCATCTTCTTACTTTGACCCTATCAGATTTATTTTCTGCTTCTGTGAAAATAGTAATGAAAGTTCTAAACCTGCTCTTAATTCAATCAGTTAATTAGTATTTATTTAGGACCTGTTATGTGCTAGACACTATGCTAAGCACTGAGTATCCAAAGAAAGTAAAAGTCTCTGCTCTCAAAGAGCTCACACTGTAAATCAAAAATAGATATATTCCTTCATAAGTTTGAATAAAATATGTGCCTAGAATGTGTTTCTAGGCCTTAAATGTAATATAATGTGTACATAGGTAAAGTTATTTGGCCAACATTTATGGAGCCCTTACCTACCTTAGCAGCACACGTTATTGTGAGGAATAGAGAAACATAATCCCTGTCTTCAGGAAGAATACACTAAAAAAAAAAAAAAGTCCAAATTCATAAGTTCAATTTTGTGGATAGCTCTGGACACAGACACATTGAAATTCATCTATAATTCATAGTCTCTGAGAGTTATGTGTGATAATGGGAGGTTATGTGATTTGCCAATGGTTGACCAATCAGGATGTGTTGGAGGCAGAATTTAAAACCAGGTTTTCTTGACCCCAAAGCTGTCTTTCTGTCTACTGACTGATACTGCCTCAAGCTTATAAAATTTAATCTCAAGAAATAACAACAAATTGTGGAAGAAAAGTAGACCTAATTTCTAATTTGTAGGGCATAGATAGTAAGTGCTTTAGAAAGTCTATCTTTATGGTAGAACTCTGCAACCAGACAAGTAAAGCTACAAAATGAAATGAGATGTTACAATAGGTAATGACTTAATCATTAATAACAATACTCAAAAATACTGGATGATCACTTTTCAGATTATTGTGGGAAGGATATGATTCATAATTCAGCTAGAGGTTGAAATCCATTTGAAATTGATCATACTGTGAGCTACATTCATACTCTAAAATATTCTGAGATTTTGATGAGAAGGAATCCAAAGAGGACTTCAGTTCTCAAAGAAGTCACACTAGTGGAAATGAGAATTGAACTGGACACAAAAGAGTTGGTAAGACATATAGAGGCACAAAGGAGAAAGGAGGACATTTCATGCAAGGCGTTTTCATGCAAGGGGGGAATGGAAGGAATGTGTGTGTGTGTGTGTGTGTGTGTGTGTGTGTGTGTGTGCTTGTGTGTGTGTCTGTATCCATTTGTGTATGTGTATAGAAAACTATAGATATAGACAGGTATCTCCAATGAGTGATTTTCTAATTTATGTTTCAACACTTCTAGTAATGGGGAACTCATCAATGAATCTTAGAATAAGAAAATAGTCTTACCTATCCTGTAATTGGACAAGATTTTCCAACTAGCTTCCCCAAAAAGTGCCCATCCAATTTCATCTTGAAGAATTATAAGAAGAATGGGGAGAAGAAACACACTTATATGTACTAACAAAACACAAATACACACGCACACACACATACACATGCTTGTAAGGAAGGGTAGGTTGCTTCCCTGGAGGTTCTTATATCAATGAAATTAAGATCTAGGAAAATTCAAAGACTCTATCAATATGCTTATGCATATACATATATACACATATATTTCTTTCAGAGCTGTATGTATATTGCCTTTATTATTTTTAGAATACATTTCAAATGTAGTTGAATCAGAATTCACATTTATCACTTGTAACTTAGCAGATAGTATTGCTTTCTAAATTTCATACTTTTCTTTGAGCTTGATATCAGCTAGATCAAGTTTATATATAATTTTAGCCCTTAATTTTTTTGTTTTTCTTTCCAGTTTAGAAGATGAAAAGTTTCAATGGATTTTGGACCCTGACATACATATGTTTGTACAATCTATGTAAATCAAGTTTATGAAGTAGAGATAATTTTAATTTATGCTAAGCTGAGCTACATGAAATGGTAATAAGTAAAATATCTCAGAACACTTAAAAAGTGTAAATTTTATAAGAAAAAAATATCATCTAGAAGAAAAAGTGAATATCTAAGTGTAAACAATTACTTGCTTTTTGCACAATGTTGTTTCCCTCTTCTCCTTCCCTACCTCCAGAAGGACAATAGAAAGACATAAAGCAATTCAGGAAAGTGGTGCAAGTTTTCAGGTCATCTCCTCACAGCCTCTTGCCAAGTACAATGTAAACTATTCAAACACACTGGATTCAAGCCATTCCCCTCCCTTTCCTTACATTTTCATTAGTGTTTCTATTTCTACATTTACACTAATAGTCAATTTGAATTCTTTAAGCCATTATAGAGCTTAGGCTTTGTTCACTTAATTGGTTTTGAATAGCATTCAGCACAAAGCCATTAGGGATAAATAAATGTAACTTTCTTTTTTTTCCAACAGACATACAAAAATAGAAGATAATATAGTTAGAGTGAATAGATCAAATTATGAAATGTCTAGTGCATGAGAATCTCTTAGCCAAAAGCTAACCATTTTCCTTCTATCCTCATCAAAAATCAGAAAATAATAATGGTAGTTAGGATAAAATGAGCATTAGACTCATATTCCCTTATTGTCTAAAAGCACAATTAATTGGGTGCCAAAAGAGCTGAGTTTGAATCCTGATTTTCCGATTTATTACCTTTATTAGCTTTGGCAAGCTTTTTCCATTCTATACAACTACTGCTTATAAGATCTCTCTTTCACCCTCAAAAAAAGGGTCATTTGGAAAGCAAGGCTAATAAATAGAAATAAACCACAAAATGACAAACAATAAAAAATCAATAAAACAAAACCAAGCCTCTCCAAAGAAAAAGGGAGTCAGTCAGGCCCTGAAGACATATTTGTTGAGTATAATCTTAAGGATTATCTCCTAAACTATTCTGGCCCTAGTTATGCTAATGGTAAGGAATCTAATTGAAAGGGGAAAATGAATTGAACAATCTGAGATGAGCCCCAAAGACATAAACTGTGATCCTAAACTCTAGGTTTAGGATCTGGCTATTTTTTTTTTATTTTTAGTGGCTACCCCAAAATATATTCTTCTTTTGAATTAAATTGATGCTGCTATCCCATAAACCCATTAAATTCTAGATAAAAACTAAACTAATTTCATCAAACTGAATGGAAGAAATTATTTCCCTATCTGTAGATCTGACAAACTATTCCTTCCTCTCCTAATTTGCTCATAGTATCACTCTTTATGTCTAAATCATGTAGCCATTTTCTCTATATCTTTGTACACTGTGTAAGATGTTGCTCTATACCTAGTTTCTGCCATATGATTTTTCAGTTTTCCTAGCAGATTTTGTCAAATGGCAAATTCTTATCCCAGAAGCTAGAGTCTTTGGGTTTACCAAACAATAGATTACTATAGTGATTGACCACTGTGTCTTGTGTACCTAACCTAGACCTAACAAACACTGGAGAGCATAAGAACCAATTCTTCCCTTATCCATACATCTGACAGGCAAATTATCTCTTGCTCTGCAAATAATCCACTGATTCACAACTCCATTTCTTAGCTACTACTAAACAGCTTTGATGATTACTGCTTTACAATATAGTTTTAGGTCTGATATGTCATTATTGTCATTCTCTTTGATGAAATTATTGCTTGTTTCTATGATCTGTTGTTTGACCCACTCATCCTTTAGGATAAGATTATTTAGTTTCCAATTAGTTTTTAGTCGATCTTTCCATTGTCCTTTATTACATGTAATTTTTATTGCATCAAGACCTGAAAAGAATGCTTTAAATATTTTTGCCTTTTTGTATTTGCCATGTACTACTGAGAAAAGGTACATTCCTTTCTACCCCCACTAAATTTTCTCAAAAGGTCTATCATACCTAACTTTTCTATAAGGCTATTCACTTCTTTAACTTCTTTCTTGTTTATTTTGTGATTATATTTACCTAGTTTTAAGAGGAGTAAATTGAGTTCCCCCATTAGTATAGTTCTGATGTCTTTCTTCCTTTAACTCACTTAGCTTCTCTAAGAATGTGAAGGCTATACCATTTGCTGCATGTATGTTTAGTACTGATGTTACTTTATTGTCTATGGTACCTTTTAGCAAGATATAGTTTCCTGCCTTATCTCTCTTAATTAGATCTACTTTTGCTTTTGCTTAGTTTGAGATCCAGATTGCTAACCTTGATTTCTTTTTATTTCAGCTGAAGCATACTATATTCTACTACAGCTTTTTACCTTTACTCTATGTGTTTCTCTCTGCTTCATATGTGTTTCTTGCAAGCAACATGTTGTAGCATTCTGGTTTTTAACCACCTTTGCTATCTGCTTCCATTTTATTGGAGAGTTCATCCCATTCACATTCACAGTTATGATTACTGTCTATTTCCTCTTTCCTATTTTTCCACTGTTTAAACTTTTCTTTCTCCTTTCACCTTGACCTTCCTCACCAGTGTTTTGCTTTGACCACTGCCTCCATTAATCAGCCCTCCTTTCTATCAACCCCCCTCCCTTCTCTTTTCCCTTTCCCCTTCTATTTCTACCTATCTATCCACACCTCTTCCCTTTTCTTTTCTCTTTCCCCTCCTTCTTTCCCACAGGATAATATAAATTTCTATACCCACCTGAATATGTATGTTTTTCCCTCTGAGACAAATTCCATAATGGTAAAGTTCAAATAATGATTATCACCCTCCTATCTTTCTTTCTACTATAATATGTCTTTTTAGCATCTTCATGAGAAGTAATTTACCTTCTGCCTCCCCCTTTCCTCTTCTCCTAGAATAATTTTTTTAACATCTTATTTTTTTATACCATCACATCAAAGTCAACTTGTGCCCACATTCTCTGTCAATATATACCCCTTCTAACTCTTCTAATAGAGATACAGTTCTCAAGAGTTACATATACCATTTTCCCTTGTAGGAATGTTACCAGTTTAACCCTGTTAAATAACATGATGGTTGGTTTTTTTTTTTCCTACTTACTTTTTTTTAATGTTTCTCTTGAATCTTGAATTTGAAGATCAAATTTTCTGTTCAGCTCTGGGCTTTTCATCAGGAAAGTTTGGAAGTCCCCTAATTCATTGAATGTCCATCTTTTCCCCTGAAAATTTATGCTCAATTTTTTTAGGTATTTGATTTTGGGTTGTAATATAAGCTCCTTTGCTTGCTTGTTTGATATTCCTTTCAATTATCTAATTACAAACTGTGACTCTTGAACATTCCATGCTAGTTCTGAGGCTATTGTTACTTAACATCAATGGACCTTCTTACAAAATTCCTTTTCCTAAAAAGAACCTCAATACACAAGCTCAGATTATTTTTGCTATATTCTAAAAAGTTAGTAGAAGAAGCTTTTATAATTACTTATATTATTAGCATGACATTAACTACACGTCTCCAAAGATTATGCTCACAACACACTTCAATTGAAAATTTTAGTTCCATACATATTTGCATGACCACCATTAGTGTGATGGAGTCTTTATTATTTCACAAAATTTATTAAATCTAACGTTTTCTTGGAGAGTTTCATGAAATGTAAAATACTGAATACAACAAATAGAGGGAAAATATTAAAAGAAAATATAATATAACCACCAATCCTTCTTTACCAAATACTACCTTACTGCTTGTTTTCCTGATGAAGAACAAGTTACAAGTTACAATTTTATAAATATATATTTTATAGATATGTTTATAGTAACCAAAAATCATGGCATGCAAAACCAGAGGAGCAGTTACTGTTAGCAGTACACACATGTATATAGACGTATACATATATGTGTGTATACACACATATATATCAGATATATATATGAGAGAGAGAGAGAGAGAGAGAGAGAGAGAGAGAAAGAGAGAGAGAAAGAGAGAATGTTCAAGCCTATTCTGTTAGTCCTTCATTGCCAAAGAAGACCATGCCATCAGGGACATGATGACATGACTTGCATTTGACTTTGTTTTGAGTGAAGGAAGGCTGTGCAGGTCACCAGTCTCATTTCTCCTGCAGAGTCATCTGAATCCAATGACCAGATATTCAACAGGATGACTGGAGATGACCCAGGATACACTGAGGGATCTTTAGCCCTTTAGACCAAGGTCTTTGCAGGTAGTCACTTAGGGTCAGGCAACGCCCATTCATTGAATAGACCTATTTAAGAAGTAGCCTTATGTAAGGGGCGTTGACCACCACGCCATCTGGGACACCACACTGACAGACATCAGGTAAACTGAGTCCGGAGCAGGGAAGGGTGAACAAGATGGTACTGGAAGGTATGGCCCCACCCCTGGTTTGTGTTTGTTACTATAGTTCTGGCTTGTGTTCATTACTATAGTTTTGGGTTTGTTTGTGTGTGTTACCATGGTTCACTGGGCTGGCTGGCAGAGAGTATATAATCAGAGTGCTTGCTTGAATAAATCGGAGTTGCTTCATGACCCGCTCTCCCGCCTCATTCTTTTACTCACGAGCTCCACAGGAGGATGAGCAGCCTGCTGGCCAGGCATAAGACTTGCTCCTCTTGGTGTGTTATGCCATTACCATAGTAGCCTTAAGCCCAATTCACTCTGGAGCTCATAGATTGAACAACAGGTTCTTGCCTGCCTAGCACAGAATGAATATAAATACTAAATAGTAACTGTTTTTCTTTTACCCAGCAACCCTGAGGGTCTTCACCTCCCAGTTTTATTTTTATTTATTTTTTTTATTAAAAGGGGTCATACCTTGAATAACTACTTAAAGAGGTCTATTCATTGAATGAGTGTGTCTCACTCAAAGTGCATAATAAGACCTTAGCCTAAAAGGACCAGAGTCTCATTTTGCATCCTGGGCCATCTCCAGTCTTCCTAATGAATATCAGGCCACTGGACCCAGATGACTCTGGAGAAGAAAGTGAGGTTGGTGACCTTTCACAGCTCTCTTTCACTTAAATCAAAGTCAACTGAAAGTCATGTCATCATCTTGATGTCATGGTCTTCTTTGAGAAGGAAGGACAAACACAACAACTATAGATAACTTTAATTTCTTATTCTGAAAACTGGCTGTTCATATTCTTTGATCATTTATCAATTGGGGAACGATTTGTGTTCTTGTAAATTTAACTCAGTTCTCTATATTTTAGAAATGCAGTCTTTATCACAGACATTAGTTATAAAAATTCTTCCCCAGTTTTCTGTTTCACTCCTAATCTTGGTTGCATTGACTTTGTTTGTGGAAAAACTCTTCAATTTAATGGAATTAAAATTATCCGTTTTTGCATTTCATCTTGTTCTCTATCTCTTGTTTGGTCATAAATTCCTCCATTCTCCATAAATCTCACAGATAAGCTATTCCTTGCTCCTTGAATTTGTTTATAGTTTCAGCTTTTATACCTGGATCACATACCCATTTGGACTTTATTCTAGTATATGGTATCAGGCATTGGTCTATGCCCAGCTTCTGCCATACAATTTTCCAGTTTTCTGAGCAGATTTTGTCAAACAGTGAGTTCTTATCCCAGAAGGTGGGGTCCCTGAATTTATCAAACAGTAGACTACTATAGTCATTGACTACTGTGTCATTTTTTACCCAAGCTATTCCATTATTGTTTACCCTCCCCCCATATTGTTTAGCCAGTACCACGTGGTTTCTGATGATTGCTGCTTTAAAATACAATTTAAGATCTGGTATGGCTAGCCCACCTTCTCTACTTTTTTTTTTTTCCATTAATTCCCTTGATATTCTGGCCATTTTGCTCTTCCAGATGAATTGTGATTCTATTTCTTCTAGATTTATAAAATAGTTTTTTGATAACTTGATTGTTATGGTACTGAATAAATAAATTAATTTATGTATAATTGTCATGTTTATTATATTAGCTCAGCCTACTCATGAGCAACTGATGTTTTTCCAGTTATTTATATCTGACTTTATTTGTGTGAAAAGTGTTTTGTAATTGTGTTCATATAGTCCATAGGTTTATTTTGGCAGATAGACTTCCAAATATATTATAGTGTCTTCAGTAACAATAAATTGGAATTCTGTATCTATTGCTGTTGGGTGTTGTTAGTAATATATAGAAATGCAGGTGATTTATGTGGGTTATTTTGCATCATGCTAGTTGTTTATTATTTCAAATAGTTTTTTACTTCTTTTTCTAAGATTCTCTAAGGCTATCATCATATCATCAGCAAAGAGTGATAACTTAGTTTCTTCTTTGCCTATTTTAATTCCTTCAATTTTTTTCATCTCTTATTGTTAAAGCTAACATTTCTAATACCATATTGAATAACAGTGGTAATAATAGAAACTCTTGTTTCACTCCTGATCTTACTGGAAATGCATCTAGCTTATTCTTGTTACATACAAAGCTTGCTAATGATTTTAGGTAAATGCTACTTATTATTTTAAGGAAAACTTCATTTATTCCTATGCTCTCCAGTGTTTTCAATAGGAATGGGTGATATATTTTGTCAGAAGCTTTTCTTGCATCTATTGAGATAATCATATGATTTCTATTAGTTTTGTTGTTGATATGATCAGTTCTGCTGATAGTTTTCCTAATATTAAACCAGCCCTGCATTCTTGGTAGAAATCTTACCTGATCATAGTATATTATTCTTGTGATAAATTGCTATAATCTTTTTGCTAGTATCTTATTTAAAATTTTTGCATCTATATTCATTAGAGAAATTGATGAAGTTAATTTTTTAAATTGTTCTAAAAAGTATTACTAGGACCAATAGATGGATATTACAATGAGGCAAATTTCAGCACAATATAAAGTAGATTTTTCCAATAAATTTTGCCTTCAGGAAAGAAATAATAGTCTAAGTTTATAGTTCATATTTGTATAGCACTTTGTAAAGTACTTTATTTACATTATCTTGTACATAATGTATAGTATTATCTTCCATTAGGTCCTTCAGGAAGGGGATTAGAGACAGGACTTAGCATAGATAGCAGGTAAGGCTCCCCTGTGAATCAGGTTGAGATCTACTGAGATAGGGAACTGGGAAAGGTTATGTTCAGAAGTAGCATGTTGGCTTGTTGTGCCAGGTTTCACATATAGAATATAAGAGACCAAAAGGGAGGAAGCAATATCTAATTTGGAACTACTGTGCTATAATTTCCAAAGTCGGACGTACAAGTAAGTAAGGGATTCAATAGAAGGCTGGCCTAAGCCACAGAAGGTATAAGTTCCAAATAGTTCAAAACAATTTATACCACTCAATTTTTTAAGCATTTTTTACTGGATAACTGGGGGCAGTCTGGTGATGCAGTAGATAGAGCTACTAGCCTGGAGTCAGGAAGACTCATGTTCCTGAATTCAAATTTGGCCTCAAATGCTTACTAGCTCTGTGACCCTGGACAAGTCACTTAACCCTGTTTGCTTGAGTTTCCTTATCTATAAAATGAGCAGGAGAAGGAAATGGCAAACTAACATCTGTGTTCCTATTTACACAGTATTAAAATGACCTATTAATGACTAAACTTGACACTTTTGTGGTAGTGGCTCAACTGTACCCCTGAAGGGCTTTAGGTATTAGATACTTGGAAAGAAAAAATAATCTGTCACCGTAGTTGGTCAAAAGCACCAACAGGTTACTCTGACAGACTTAAGCCAAGAAGAGACAGTTCCAGAATATTAAGCTATTTCCCATATTTCCAGATGTCATGTAAGGCTATATTCCATTCTTGCAATAAATTCTGATGCAGCAGGAGAATGTAAGCTTGAAATAGTAATTTACTGAAATTGCACAGGAAAACGTGCATGAATAACACATATACTTTCAGTGAGCACCTTGCAGTTATTTTGAGGTGGATGTGTAGTTTGCTTCACCTCCTCTCCATGTGATTAATCTGTGTGACCAGCCATACCTTTCTTTAAAACCTTCATTTCCGCAGCTAGGGCCATTTTTGGAATTGATTTTCACAAGCATTGCTTAATCAGATAATAGAGAGAAGAGGAAAACGTGCATCATTTCTCTAGAGGTAGATAGAAATAAACTTACTGAACAGCTATGCAATGATTTTTGTATTGTACTTTACTTAGGACAGTATAACCTCCAAATATTGAGTTCAATGCCGATAGACATATAAATAGCTTCTGGTATCATTTTATAGGTGAGGACATTAAGGAACCAAAAGAAGAAATATGTTATTTAAGCTAAATTTCTTTACCTGTGTTCTCCATAAAAATTAGACTAGTCATGTCAAACCAAATGATTTATGAGATGATTAAAGTGAACAATTTCTTCGTCATATTATTAAGCCAAATAATTTAAGTATTTATTAACAACCTGTGTTGTTGTATGAGGCACTGTGTTATGCATCACATATATAACAAGAAAGGAAAAAGCAGTCTCTACTCTCAGGGATCTCATAATACTATTTTCAAAACCCACAATAAGAAAATGTGACCCTAAGTTAGGATTTAAACTAAAAATTATACCATCTCATTAAGTGACGGTAACCTCACAGGTTCCATCTCATCTAGACTTTCAAAGAAGGCTTGATATGTTTTAAAAAGGGGGAGGGAATTCTTGGCAATTTAAAGTCTGGGTTATTTATCAGTGTAATTCATAATACACAAAGATGTACAGTATTACCTACATTTTATCAGGTAGAATGAGAAGAATCTCATGTGCAATATTAATTGTTCTTTCTGCGAAGATCACCTGGCTATTCTGTATATCAGGAAGTAGATAATGTGAACTTATGACCTCTCTGATGAATGTAAAAGGATCCTTTTGGCACAAACATTCATCTCCCCTGTCTATAAAGGAGCCCAGCTTGAAAAGCCTGCAAATGAATAACACACAGAAATGTCCAACTCTTAGTTTTATGCCTAAATCTACTTCTGAGTAGGAATAATATGATGTTCAACTCCTTTGGGGTGAGAGAAAGTGCTTATTTCTGGAGATGGTTGCATTTATTCTTTTTCAGTCTGTTCTTTTTAATATCACAGAGAAGCATATCGTATAAATAGGTAGCAGCTTTTCTGAGATGGGCATGGCTTTATAAATTGCCCTTGCTACATACAAATAGTTTCTAAATTATCTTCATGTTCTTTGGTCTTGAATGGGAAAGGAAATTGTTAGTTATCAGCAAAGATTGTTGCAGAACTTTTGTATTGCATCCAAATGACCTAAGATATCAATGTCATGGCTCTCTGCCCTATGATGTTAGGAGGATTTTCAGTCTTTGTAGAATTTAATTGAGGGTAGCAAGGTGGCACAGTGCATAGAGCACCAGGCTAGAAGTCAGGAAGACAAGTTCAAATATGGCCTCCGACAATTAGCTGCGTGACCCTGGACAAGCCACTTAACCCTGTTACTCAGTTTTCTCCTCCGTAAATTGAGTTGGAGAAGGAAATGCGAAATCACTTCAGTATCTTTGCCAAGAAAACCCCAAATGGGGTCACAAGGAGTCAGACACAACTGAAAACAACTGAGCAACAATAGCAGAATTTAATTCTAGGCATAGGAACAAAAGCAGCCTATTTATGGAACTCTGGTCTGGATTTCTGGCATTGTGGAAATTTCTAGTGGAAAATGTGTGAAACTATGTATCTTCTGGGTGAGTATAAAAGTATGACTCATGTTTCTGGGAAATTGTGTAGGATCTGGTGACATTTATGTTGTAGACCAGGTTGCATTTTATATTCATTCTTTCAATACACCAGTACTTATTAAATGACTACTGTGTCCTAAATATGGGGAGAAATACAAAGGAAAATAAGACTTAGTCTTTCCCTTCCATCAAGGCCTTTAGAAATCAAATTAAAACAAATGAAAGTAACACTAATTTAAATATGTAAGTGCATTTGCAAAAATATAAATGCTATTATATGAGTTCATGGGAAATATATGATTCTAAAGGTAAATAAAGAAATACTTAAGTGAAGTATTTGCTGCTTCCCACACTTTTTCCCAGGATGATCTCCCATACCAGTTGTGGGTTTCTACTTTTCCCTGGCACTTTTGCTTCTTTCTTAATGTCTTCAGTCTTTCTTTCTATGAAAATATACCTGCCTTATGTGTAATTGCCAAGGAAGTGAGGCCACTACCACCACCCAGATCATTGTTCCCCTCAGACGTTGATGGAGACAGCCCAAGACCCTGAGACAAAGAGACTTGGAAATAGCATTGTTCCCCAAAATACCAGACCTGTTTCCAAACAAACCTCTGTAGCCATCAATGAGGAGAAAATCATTGCATTTCTTTGCAATTTGTTTTCATTTTTTTGCATTTAGTACAAATGTGGCCTCTGACATTTCTTAGCTGTGTGACCCTGGACAAGTCTCTTATCTGTGTTTCTCAGTAACACCAGCATACAACTG
The DNA here is from genome assembly GCF_028372415.1 of Notamacropus eugenii. Lineage (NCBI taxonomy): Eukaryota > Metazoa > Chordata > Mammalia > Diprotodontia > Macropodidae > Notamacropus > Notamacropus eugenii. The sequence continues at coordinate 89,227,303 of NC_092877.1, forward strand.
CTGATCAGCTGTCACCAATAGGCAGACAGGCTTACAAGGAGGCGTAGTAGTGTCAGCATGCTCAGACCAGCAATCCTGCATCTGGAGAAGCCCACACAGATTCACCAAAGAATCAACTCCTGTGGGCAAGCGGTCAGTTATCCCAACTAATTGCCAACCAACTAGCACCCACAGAGCAGAAAAGTATTTCTCCAAGAGGAAAATGACATCAAGGAGATGATGCCATGGTATGCAAGTGAATTGTATTTAAATGAGGGAGAGCTATGCGGAAATCACCAACTTCACTTTCTCCTCGAGAGTGATCTGGGTCCATGGGAAGATATAGATCAGGATGACTGTAGATAGCTCTGTATAGAGTGGGAGACCTTGACTTTTTTCAGTTAAGGTCTTTAACAGGTCTCAGTTTGCCTGAGGCAACACTAAGCTTGGTGGCACAGTGGGTAAAGTGCTTGACCTGGAGTCAGGAAAACTTATCTTCCTGAGTTCAATAGCAGGTAAGGCAAACTGAATGAAGCATCAGGGCACTTTAAGAGAGAGACAGGAGGCAGCATACACTGTACAGGTCATCATTGCCACTTTAATCACCATATGTCCTCATACTCTGATAATAACAACCAAATACCCTGAACCTATGAGCTTTGGAAATAGCTATGTTCTCATCCCAAGTCTTTCAGCCCTCATTCTGGGATGCCATTGAGGTGAAAACTGGCAACTGCTCCTACAGATGCTATTGTCATATCTATTGAAGACCCAGAAAAACAAATATTGTCACCAAAGCTCTTAACACTGTCAAATGTTTCCTTCTCAGAAATTGATATGATTATATCAATGCAAATAACATTTTAAAAAGAACCATTACAGAAGATAGTGGATAAATTGCTGTAATTCTCCTATATTCTCCTATATTCACTTACAAATGACCAAGAAATCATAAAATAGCACCCCAGAACAAATCCTGAAACAGCAGAGGCAGTAGAAAGATGATGTGGAGTGGTCTTTTGGCCCTGGACACTTGGAGGATCAGCAAGAAAGATCCATTTCACTCAAATAATAGGGGAGCTTATTCTAGATTGGGAAGCACCCCAGGACAAATCCTGAAACAGCAGAGGCAGTAAAAAGATGATATGGAGTGGTCTTTTGGCCCTGGACACTTGGAGGATCAGCAAGAAAGATCCATTTCACTCAAATAATAGGGGAGCTCATTCTAGGTTAGGAAGCATCCCAGCAAGCCCCAACATAGCAAACCAGTGGTACATCCTGAGCCCCAGTGAGGTGGAGCAGGCAAATACCAGCACCTGGATCCTGCATGCCTTTGCATAGACAGGATACTGACAAACTCCAGCTCTAAAAACCACCATGTGCTCTGGTACAACCCCAGGCAGACAGACTTCCTCTGGTGGCTGGTCCTCTAAATGCTTTAGTATTGCCCTTGGTGGACATGCTATGGCAACTGGACCTTCCTGTACTTTGGGATAACTTCTGAAAGTCTGAAGTCTTCCAGGAGCTGGAGATCCACTGTAAAAGCAAGGACCCTGACATACACAGGAGGGTCGGCTGTACGGGTTCTCTGATCTGCTTTTCTAAAAGAAAAGGCAACCTTTGAGAGGTCAATAATGACTTTAATCAAGCACATGTATCATTCACTTAGTTCAGGGGGGAAATTCAGTACCCTGAACTTCAGAGAAAATACAAAGAAATAATAATCAACAAACATGGCTATCAACTGTCTCACATAAGCAATACATATATCATAGATCAATGGATAGATCCAACTGTCTGACCACATACATACATAGCTACCAGAGAGAGAGAAGCACTAACATCTAGATTTTCAAAGCTGGGGGCTCCTTAACAGCTCCCAGAGCCTCTTCTGGCCAAACAAACAGTTCTAATCAGTGAGCATCAAAGTAAAACCTCATCTCAGAGTATTTATACATTTGTTAGAGCCAGAGGGCATCACAACCTTTGAGAGCCAGTGCTTCATTAACAAAAGGTGTGAGCCTTCCTACAAATCTTCCTTAATCAAACTTCCCTTAATGGGCAAGCCCACTAATGTGTGGCAAAGATCTTCCCATTAAGAAGCAAAATTATATTAACAATAAGCAAAAATGCATTATCAATATATCTACATGCTTCAACGCAGCCCTGTTCAAATAGGTGTCCTCCAGTCACCAAACAAGAAGAGAACATTAATGTTAAAAAAAATGTCAAAAAATAACCTTAAAATTATATAATAGAGGTGCAAATAAAAACAAATGGAATACACAGAATGATCTGCTGTACAGGTTCTTAGATCCGCTTTTCTAAAAGGCAAGCAACTTTTGAGAGGTTAACAATGTACAAGCAGAGGAATAAAAACCAATAGACAGGACTTCTAACTATCTGACCATAAGCAATATATACAACACAGATCAGTAGACAGATGCAACTATCTGACCATTACATACTGAAAGTGACCAGAATGGAACAATTGAAATATCAGGGAGTCACAATCAGAATCATACAGGACCTGGCAGATCAACATTAAAGTATCAGAGGTCATGAAACATGATATTCTAGAGGACAAAGGAGCTAGAACTACGACCAAGAAGCACTAACACGGAAAAATTAAGCAGAATACATCAAAGAGGGAAATGCTCAATAAATGAAATAGAAGGATTTCAAGCCTTCATAAGGAGAAGACCAAGACTAAACCAAAATTTTGACCTCCAATATCAAGACCCAAGAGAAGCAGAAAGAGGTAAAAAAAAAAAAAGGGAAAGAAAACATAAAGGATTCAATAGAGCTAAAATGTTTACATCCATACATGGAAAATTATATTTTTAAGTATGAAAAATTATATCACCAACTGTACAGATAGAAGGAATTAACATAGACAGAGGGTATGGTATAAGGTATATTTGAGGGAATGACAAAAATAATAAGGAATGAGAAATTATCCCACATAAAGAGATGAGAAAGTCCTATTGAAATTGGTGGGGAAAGGGAGGAAAGGTAATGGTGTCATGCATAAATTCATTAAGACATTCTGATCTTCCTCAATATGCCTTCAATCTGACTGGAACTAATCTTATTCTTAGACAGGTTGAAGGACTGTTTAAAATGGCTGCTCCCAGGGAGTGCTGGTCACACCTCCCAAATCAGACATTGCTAAACAGAAATGGTCCCAAGGATGTTTTGAGAGCAGTTCCCTTCCCACTAATCAGGCATTTAATTGGTAAAATGCCTTCTTGGTTAGAAGGAACTACAAAAGGCAAATAATTCAGAGCTATCTGTGGGGGCTTCCCCATGGTATGGATGTGTACCCCAGCACCTTGCCATTGGGACTCTGGAAGTTGACCCAGGAGGCCCTAGCCATGTGATCAAGATGTAGATAATTAGCCAGTTGGTGCTGATCAGTTGTGGCAATATGGGATAAGTATTGAGACTTACTGATTGTGACATACCTATTGAGATATAACTTTGGAGACTTATTGTGATATAACTATTGAAACTTACTGGTTGTGACATAACTATTGGGACTTACTTATTGAGGCCTATATTATTGTCCACTTATGGATTGAGCACTTTATTATGATTTTATAAATAAATACTAGTTTGACACTCTGTCATTTCTAAATCAATCTGAACCAAAATTAAATTAAGTTGCTGCAAATAAGTTTGCTTTGCAACACCTATGGGTATTGCTTTAATCTTATTCTAACCAATATTGACTTACAGAAGGAATAATATACACAATCAGGTGAATATAGAAAGTAAAAGGGGAATAGGGAAGCCAGTAGGAGGGGAGGAGAACAAATAAAGAAAGGGGATAGGGACTGATAGAGAGGAAAGCAGATCAGGGGAGGTGGTAGACAGAAGCAAAACACTGATGAAGAGGGAAAGGGTAAAAGGAGAGAGAGAGGACAAACAGGAGGAAGAATAGGATGGAGAGAAATATGCAGGTAGGAATCATAATGATAAATGTAAACAGAATCAACTCTCCCATAAAATGGAAGCAGATAGCAGAGAGTATTAAAAGCCAGTATTCTACAATATATTGATTACAAGAAACACACTTGAAGCAGAGAAACACACAGAGTAAAGGAAAACCTAGAAAGACTTGTACAAATTGAAACAAAGTGAAATGAGCAGAACTAGGAAAACACTGTGCACAATACCAGCAACATCAGGTGATGATCCACTGTGAATGACTTAACTTTTCTCTGCAGCACAATGATCCAAAACAAGTACAAAGGACTCATGAAGGACAATGCTATCCATATCCAAGAAAGAACTGATAGACTCTGAATGAATACCAAAGCATATTTTTTCACCTACTTTATTCTTTCTCATTTATTTTTACTTTTAATCTGTTTCTTCCTCCACAACCATGATGAATATGGAAATATATTTTATATGATAGCAAATGTATGAACTATATCAAAGTGCCAACTGTTTTCAGAAGAGGGGAGGCAAGGGAGGGAGGGAGAAAAATTGGAACTCAAAATCTTGTAAAAATGAATGCTAAAAACTTTCTTGATTTGTAATTGTGGGAAAAATAAAATACTATTCAAAACAACACCACCAACAAAAAAAAAAAGAGACATTACAATCTGCTTTGCTGCTCTACTCTAAAACCCCTGGAACCCTTCCATTTGAGTTGAGGCTGAGACCTTCTATATGTATAACCTTTCACTATCTGAATGTAAGTTCCTTCAGAAGAGGGATTGTTTTATTTTCCCCAGAGCTTAGCCCTGTATTTTGCACAGAATAAGAGGTTAATGAAGGCATTATTTAATCACAGGTTCTATTTACTGTTTTTATTAATGAGATCTCATAAAGGGTTAACAGGTCAAGTGTCCCTCCTCAAATATAGGACTCTCTTCAAAGATAATACCTTGGTCCAAAGAAATACATTTTACACATTTTGACTGATATGGCTCCAGTAAATGGAGAGTGTTGTGTGGGTAACTACATAGGAGGATACATCAGTACATGGTACAAGCAGCTATGAATAATAATAATGGTTAGCACTGATATGGTACTTTGAAATCTGCAAAACTCCTTAAATATATTATCTCACTTGACCTTTACAAAAGCCCCATGAGATAAGTTGTGACTTGCCAAGGAGGAGAAAGTTAATATGGGTCTGAACCTGAATTAGAAATAAGGTCTTCCTGATGCAGAGTCCAGTTCTCTAACTCTGGAGCCACCTAAGTGCTATGCAATTTACCCTAGAGATCATGTTCTTCCTTATGTATGCCAGGATGGCTTTTACAAGGTCATTTTTTAGACATATGAAAGGGAAAGAAGCATTGATTTTCCCTTTGATATCTCCCTAAAAATTTTTTTTTTAACTATTATATTCCCCTAGGGAAAAGTTTTTTAAACTTCCATGAAAGGAGGCTTAGTTCTAGGACCAATATATATCAATGTAAATTATAGAACTGAGTGAAAAAAGAAGACGTCATCTCAATAATTACACATACACACACAGATATGTATGTATGCAAAAATACATATAACATTTTATTGAATTTGAAATGACAGCCTGAATTAACCTTATGAGAAATAGATTAAGAATTTATTGTGCATTTTAAAATAATAAAATAATACTAATGATGATGATGATACAACCCACCTATGCAATTTTATTCTTTTTGGATATCTGATAATACCTGGACAACTTGAAACTCAAGTGTCCAGAGGGGAAAGAAACAAGGTTAAAATTAACAGATTCTCATTACCCAGTATTTTAACTAGTGAACTAAGTAGTGAATCATTAAGTCAGCGGGGAAATAGAAATGTCTTAAATCACCCACAATTTTGAATAAATGATTAAGAGATTAATGTGACTTCACTTTTTTACTGAGTATTTTGTTAATAGTGAGGGAATATTAGATGATGACTTACAAAAAACAAACATGAATCCCAATGATAAATATAAGTAGAATATAGGACATGCAAGAAATTTGGAGCCATTTGATAGTTGTCAGCAAAATTCCAAAGTTTCATCTAAGACTAGAAATGTGTTAAAACTATGCAAAGACTCCAAAATGTCATTGAAGAACATGCAGGAGAGAAAGTTTATTAGAAATTTCATCAAATATGAATCTAGGTGACATATAATCAAATTTGGTATCCTGTAAGGACTTCACACAATGGAAGTGAGTAAGGGGTTAGGAAAATGCCCTGCCTTTGAGATTTTCAGTTCATAGAACTGAATGAAATCCTGAGTATTATGCAATTTACCTATCACTATGATGTTCCTAGTAATGTAATATAAATGTCCTGAAAATAAAGAATACTTAAGAAATGAAGTTATACTATTACAACAATGCACTTGTTCCTATACTTTGATGATAACATAAAACCAACTATATGAAATTTCATGAAATAAAGATGGCATAAGTACATATATGCTACATCTGTGTAGTTTATATCCTCATATACTTGGTTTGTATCACCCTTAGGAAAATGGGATAATTGTCCTTATTAAAATAGTTCCTGTAAAGATGAATCTTTTGTTTAACTTCTTGATTTTAAGTAATTTCCTCCAATTTATACTTTGCTCAATCAAATTAATTAGATATAAAGAAGAAAGATAACTTGAGAAAATCTTATTCATTTGTATTCACATTAAAATCAAAGTCAGTGAATGTAAAAAAAATCATTCTACCTCAAACTAATTAATTGTTATTATCTAAATATACATTTCCTTCAGAGATAAAAAGCACTGAATACATTAAGAAATGTAAATTTGCAATTAAGTGCAAAATGTTTTATGTTAAAATGTTTAATGATGTGTGTAAAACCTATAATTAGAATAGCAAGGTATATTTAAATTGTGGGCAGTTGAAAGTATGTAAATGTTAAACAAAGTAGTTGAAATGGCTATTCATGATAATTCATAATACTATGCCATTTAATTATGCCAAAATTCTAGTATTTATTTATAGGTTTTTATGAAAATTCATAGACCACAGATAGAGGCATATATTAAGGCTCAAAAAATGATGGAGATTGAGTTAACAGTGCAAAGTTAGGTTTTACTCCTCCAATTTTTCCCATGACTTCTTCAACTTTGTGCTCACATGTGACTCAATATGATGTCAAATGTTGGTAATTACTAGGTGCATTACGAATCTCGACTATTCAAACTTTGAATGCTCTTATCCAGGGATGTCAAACACTGACTCTTGAGCGCTGTCCAAACCAGATTAAAAGGTAATTGAGAAATATGTAACAGAACACATAAAATACAATTAAAATGGATAAACATTACATTTTAAAATTAAGTGAATATATATGGCCTGCAACAATTCTTATGTGTGAATCAGTGGCCCCTGTTTCTGTTGCTTTGGCATCATGTCTTTGACCCATATGTTTCATTCATCCCTTTCAATAGAGTTTTGATGTCGATCCTGTAGAATGCAATCTCCATGAGGGTAGAAACTATTTTTATTGTATTTATATCCCTAGTGCCTACCACAATTGTCACCACATAGTAGGTATTTAGTAGATGTTTATTTGGATAGAATCAAAATTATTGGAAAGGTAGATAATAGATGTCACACACAAAAAAAATCTTAGTGAAATTTCAAATTATTAAAATTTAAAACTTGCACTAAAATTTTTGGAATAGCCTTCATTTATGATGTAGAATTTTAGTCAGACTCTAATTCCTGGGACTTGAAGGTCTTTGGCTCAGTTCTTCCATGAAAAGGTGGTTAAGTGGTCAGGAATACTTGAAAAAGAGATGACCTGTTTAGTCTACAATGTATTATAGAACCACTAATGAAAAATAAATCTCATATTTCCTACTCAGAGAACTGGTCTTATTTAGCTATGTCAGCATCCAGAGACCCTAAGATGAGTGAGTTTCAAACCTTTTAAGACTTACTTATCTATGTGTATTGCAGATTTGTAAATGACTATTAGTAAATCTTCTCAAAACCCAGTAAATGTCTTCAAAACACCACTAGCTATGTTAGTTTTTGAAAGAGAGAACCAGATCATATTTGTCATGGATGGGTGAATTAGAGTCAATAAGGATCTCTGTACTTTAAAATGTATTTCAAAACTCTGACCTGAATGACTTATGTGTCTGATTTCATTTCTCAGGTGGGCTTAGAATGGTTGAAAATGAGTAATTTTCAGATTTGGAATTAAGAAAATAAATTTTTAAAGAAATGTGAAGGGTCAAGAGTGAACACCTTAGAATCTGAGGCTTTCCAATAAAGATTCTAGGGATCATTGTGAATGAAATTGTTTCCATTTCCTGTGATCACTTATTCTCTGGCTCTCTATTTGCCTAAAATATTCTAGAGTTCTTTTGAACTTTTTCTTTTACTTTGTGTTCACCTCTTTTTTCCCTATTCCTCACCTCTTCCCCTTGATGAAACAGAAATTAGGAGACAGAATGGACAGAACACAGGATGTGGCCCATCTGAATTCAAAGATTACCCCAGACACTTACTAATTGTCAGGTTCTGAATAAGTCACTTAACCTCTATGCCTCACTTTCCTTATCTGCAAAACTGTGTCTTGAAATATGACTTGTGCAATTTTTCATATGTTTAATTATGTGTCCAAAACTATTGTGATATGATGTTTTCTATCAAACCAGACATTGCTGATTGTGTTTGTCCTTAGTTTTTGAAGAAGACCATGACATCAGAGAAATGATGACATGACTTGCCCTTGACTTTGTTTTGAGTGAGGGAGGGCTGTGCAAGGTCACCAGCCTCGTTTTCTCCTCCTAAGCCATCTGGATGCAGGGACCAAGTATTCATCAGGATGAATGGAGATGCCCCAAGATGCAATGGGACACCTTGACCTTTTAGCCTAAGGGCTTCACAGTTACTCACTTACAGTGAGGTAATGCCCCATTCAGTGAATATGCTTCTTTACAGAGTAGTCTTTACAAAGTAACACCTTTAATAGAAAGGAAAAATAGATAGATAGATAGATAGATAGATAGATAGATAGATAGATAGATAGATGAATGAATAAATAAATAAATAAATAAATAAAGCAGGGAGTGACCTCAGTCTTGTTGTTTCAAAGACAAACAGTACTATTGACATTCACTCTAAGCCAGGAGAGTCAAAAAACCAGCCATTGAGGAGAGCTTGGGCAGGGATGCATTGTTGTTCAATCTATGGGCTTTAGATTGCATAGAGTGGGAGGTTTTAGAAAGGACTAGCAAGCAAGCAAATAAGAAAGAGACAGAGAGAGACAGACAGACAGAGAGAGAGAGAGACAGAGAGAGAGAGAGACAGAGAGAGAGAGAGAGGAACTGTGAATGAAATCATAATGCCTGACTCAGTAATGCTTGCTGTGCAACAAATGTTTTATGTCTAAGTGTCCCTATGGTGCCTCTCAATGCAGACAACAATTCTCCACCATGGACAAAGAAAGATTTGAAAACTTCATGACCAGATGTGGCTCCACCCACTGGGCCTGGTCTCACTCCTCCAGGTCTCACCCCTCATTCTCTCTCCCTTCTAAAGCACAGCAGGGGTGAGGGCAGGGTGGTCATGGTGGTGGCAGTAGTGGTGGAGCAGTGGGAAAGAGAAGGGAGCTACTTAATGAAAGTCATCAGCCATGTTACAAATTACAATACCAGTATGATCTAGTCCCTTGTTTTAAATTTTCAGGGTTTTTTTTGCCTTTTTTTTTAAGTGAGATCTACTGAGTTTCTGGTAAGATTAAAATAAAATCAAAATTGGCTCCATATTGCCCGAGGTTTTTGTTATAAACCACTGAGGTCTAGAGGAAGCAGAGTTCATGAATTTGCTTCCTGAATAGTGATCCCCCTTGGGCTGCTATCATCGTATCATGGTGCCTGGGTTTTAAATCACACAAAATGAAATGAACTGGTCTCATATGAACCACCAATGTTTATATGGAAAGACAGTCAGGATTAAAACAGCAATAACAACTAAAACATCACCAGTCATCAATAGTAAAGGAGTATTGAGCCTACAAACAGGCATGTGCCGGGTGGAGGGGACTTAGAGAAATAATCTGAACTTTACTTCTCCAGGGTCATTGTAGGAGTCAGAATCCCTTTGTCATAAATCTACTCAGAATACATCTTGAATGTACCTATTTATATGTTGTATTCCCCAGTAGGAAGTGAGCTCCTTGAGGGCAAGGAATATTTTTTTTGTTTTTGTGTCTCCAAAGATTTAGCATAGAGCCTAGCACATAATAAATGTTTGTTGATTGACAAGGAGGTTGAGGAGGGGGTCAGCCTCTGCCTTTAGGAAACAGTATTAAAGCCAGCTTCCTTTCATTTTTTCAGCACATTGCCTCATACTACCACCCTCACATCGACACTCTTTCTGGATTTCTCTGACATTCTCAGATTTCCCCTCAGGTTGAGTCAACCCTACATAACCTTACTAGCAGAAACAATCCTGATCTTCCCCCAAAATAAAAAGTAACAAAAGAAAATTAGAAAATAAAAAAAAAATCCATATAACCTAGCTACATAAGAACAAAAAAAATATAGGGTAAATTATAGAAAACTTCAGAAGTTTTCTAGTTTTTAGGAAGCTAAGTCAGCCAAAATCAAGTCAAGATAACAAGTACTTACTAAGTGCCTTCTTGATGATGGGCATCAAGCTCTGGGTATACCAAGAATGGCCAAACCAGTCTGTGTCCTCAGGAAGCTCACAATATAATGGGGAGGGCGCCAGGTAACTGTTACGGGAGAAATATCTCCTGTTTTGACTTCCTATAGTAGGTAACTACTACTGAATAAGTTCTACCACAACACAGAAGTTATAGAGGTAAAGCCAAGGTTTTACTATGCTTGAGCAAGGCTCAGGAGGAAGAAAAATAACTCTGTACAAGAATCAGTTACTAAGTCTTTCTTAAGTCATGTCAGTCCAATTCTTTATCACCTCATTTGGTGATTTTTGCATAATGGTTAAGATTCCTAAAATCCTTCTTATAGAGAAATTTACAGGAGTTACAGATAAATAATGTTTTAAATGTTATAATCTTGTGCATTTTTTATTCACACTGGTATTCATAATCCCATGCTTTCTTCAATATCATAAAGGTTGAACAAAGTTAAGCAGAGTCATAATCTCATAAATCTCCTAAGGAAACAAACCTAGTTAAAAGATTTTAAGCAAACTAAGTCAGGTTACATATTAAGCTATATTCAGAGGATTCACAATGGGCCAACTGAGGAGCAAAGATTTACATGTCACCAAGATAACTAATTAATCAGAAACAATTGCTATCCTTCCTTTGGTGTTTTATCTCAGAAATTTTTGAATCTTTAACTAAATTTTCATATCTCAAAGGACAGGTTTCAGTCAGCTCAATAACCTCTCTAGGAAAAACAATACTGATGCTCTCAAATAATAAAAAAATAATAAAAGCAAATTAAAAATTAAAAAATATGTAACAGTTACATATGAACAAGAAATATGCAGGATAAATTATAGAAAACTTCAGAAGGAAAGTATGAGGAAAAAAAAAAAACATTTCTAATACCATTGAGCTCATCTAAGGGATCCTGACCCAGGGAACATGTGAAAGCTACCTGAATGCCTGAGAGGTCCACTAGTCTTCTCAGACGGATTCTATTGGTGTTCCCAACTCAATGCCATGACTAATGAAAAAACAAAAATATATTTATTTATACCACTCAACCTAATGAATGCATTTTTAATACTTTGGCTTATTTGATCAATTAATTCAATAAACAATTTCAGTCAGTTAGCCTGCTTACACAATAGTTGATTAAATGTGTGCTTTTGAAGGAAGGAAATTAAGTGCCTACTATGTGCCAGGAATTGTGCTAAGTATTTTAAAATGTTACCTTCGTTGATCCTCACAATTTTTGAAGGAACTAAGACATTTAGGGGTTAAGTTATTTGCCTAGCTATTAAACCTCAGAGGTAGGATTTGATTTCAGGTCTTTTCTGATTTCAGGTCCAGGGCTCTATGGCTCTGAAATCATTATCTATTGTCTCCAGCAATTACCATAATGTTAAAGAAAATCATCTTGGTGTTTGATTCATTGAGATTTTCCTTTTAATTCTTTTTTTTTTAAATTTTCTTGCCTTTGTACCCACATGGCAGGACAGAAATAGCAACAGTCCCTAGTTCAGTGAAAAAAAGAAAGCAAAAACAAATACAAAATAAAAACAAACAATAAAAACTGAACCCACCAAAAAAAACAAACAAAAAACCCACTGCCTTCGAAACTCTCCTTTCTTAGCTGCCAGTTCTTATGAAAACAGCTGTTTCACTTCCAACACGAAAGATAAAAATGCCTCGCATTTGCAGAAATAATCAAGAGAGAATACAATTGTTGTCAGCATTTTTGTACTTTTTGGCAACTTAAATTAAAAATGCCTAGAAAGAAGTTTAGTAAGTTTGGGCGCAGTTGTTTGAACGTTCATTTTGTAATATGTTATAGGCAATGCTTTAACAATGCTCATCTTCTCTCAGATTTTCCTACTAGTTATTATGTTTCGGATGCTGCCTCGTGTTTTCAGTTTTGGACTTGCAGTTGGGAAGACCTAAGGTAGAATCCTACTTCAGAACTTACTAGCTGTTGGACTTCAAGTAAAATCACTTAACCTTCTGCCACAGTTTGCTCATCTGTAAAATGCTGAATTATATCACCTACCTTGAAGGATTGTTGTGAAGATGAAATTAACGGAGACAACTTAGGTTAAAGTCTTCAAAATCCTTAAAAATATTATATAAATACTATTATTGTTATTTTATAAAATGTGTTGTATAACTAATTTTAGTTATTTTTAGTCCAAGTCTTTTTTCTATGGTGACATTTCTGAAATGTTAGTGGAAATTAATGAAAATATATTATTTAAGAAGTAGCCTCTGAAATTTTTCACAGAATAACAGAAAATATACTTTAGAGGTGATGTGGGGTGTAGGATAGTGGGCTGGTCATGGAGTCAGAGAGACTTAGAAGGGAGTCCTGCCTCTGGTACATACTACTGTTTGATCACAGACATCACTTAATTTCTCATTTTTCAGCTACACTCTAAGACCTTAAGTTATAGCAAAGTTGTTTAATGTGGATCATAGGATTTTAGGTCTACCACTGGAAAAACCCTCAGTATCCATCTATTCCACACTATTCATTTTAGAGATGAGGAAACTTGGGCCAGAGGAAGCTAAGTGATTTGCCCAAGATCACACGATTATTAAGTCTGAGGTGGGGTTTGAATGTAGGTCATCTGACTCCAGAGCTAGTGCATTTTTCACTGTGCCATGCTATACCAGTGACAGAGGTCCAAAGGTTCAGTGAGTTTCCTACACTGAAGAAATTATAGATCTAGGCAAAGAAAGGCAGCATCAGAGAAAGAGAATTAAATTTTAATACAACTTTTCTGTTGGAATAGTGTTTCCCAACTTTTTTTTTAGTATGATAATATATTTTTAAACTTAAAAAATTAGACTCCCAAATATTTAAAGTAATGCATGCTAATGAAAAGCTATTATGATTTAATCTTGAAAGTGAATTTATAGTTGATCAACGATGGCATGTAATACATAGTGTAATTTGAACTCACGACCAAATTGTGTGATACAGTGAATAGTATGATGGACGTGTTCAAATCCCACCTCAGATCCTTACATGCTGCATTACCCAGCACATCTTAACCACTTTTCGTCTCAGTTTCTGATCTAGAAAATCCTAGGACTGAATTTGATAACCTCTAAGGTCCCTGCTAGCTCTAAATCTTGGATTCTAAGACCCTTTGATCATGTATGCTTTTAAAAAATAGTTATTTTATTTTTAATTTATGTAATAAAAGAGCATTTCCATAACACACTAGATTAAGAAAAATATAATTACACATGAAACTGCAAAGCTATTATGTACAACTTGCTATACTTTTAAAATATATAATTTATTAAGTAAGTTACTTTGTTTTCTTCCCAACACCCCACCCTTGTGATGGCTACTATTAGACACAAATATGTATACATAGACAAAATCATTCTATATATACTTCTATGTATAGTTCTCTTTCTGGATGTGCATGGCATCTTCCTTCATCTCTCTCTACTCCATTCTATATGTTTTAATTATCCCATGAGCAATTTCTAATTTCTTATAAGACCTGCCATAAGACATCTTCAGTGGTTTAGCATTAGAAGCCATAAAGACTTATTTAATTATGAAAACAATTGGCACTAGGATACTCTCTCTGTGGTCCAAAATATCAAAGAAGACCTTGGCCCTCATCTGGGCGCTGTGTTGACTCTGTCCTAAACCATTTTGGAGGCTGAACTTGACAAACAGGAAACAGCTCTTAGCAGGGTAGGATCTCCCCTGAGGGATGACTTCAGTCTGGCACCGTATCTGCTCAGTAATTTACAACTCGACACCATGACTCAACAGCACCAAAAACCAAAACCTTTCTACTCTCTTATACTTTCTCAACCCCATTCCATGTTGTATAGGTGCTACTCCCTGCCACATATTTTTATGGAATTAAATGGAATGAACAGAATAATTATTCTTGTCATGTATAACTTTTAATCAAAATTGTTAGTTATTTTACTTCAGTGCATGTTTTTGAGAAATATTAAGTATATAGAGGTAACAAGCCATAATGAATCAAGAGTTTACCTCAGAGCTAGGATAACCTTTGCTTCAGTTTGTCCTCTGACAAATACTTGTGTGATTCTGATAAAGTCACTTAACCCTTAAGTGAAACAAGGAACTTACTAAGATTCTAGTTTACAGAGGTAATACCAATGTGTATTTGTAAAGGAAATTTTCCAACACCAATGTGTAAGTTATCACTTATTTAACCTAGAAGGTATGTATGCTTATCACTTATATTGTCATCACACATGTTTTCTTGGAGCTAAATAAGGATCCAAATGACAATTTTTGTTATACATATGAATTGGTTTATCTCTTGCATGAACTTCAAGGTATAGTGAAAGCTCTTCCCTCACTGAATGGAAACAATTAGCAAAAAAACCACCAGGTAGACATGATATTTTTAAAAGTACAAATATTATTTTTTCATAAAGTGTAGAAAACTAAAGCCCTATAAACTACTAATGCTGTTATGGTGACTAAAGGAAGGGAAAGGGTATGGAAAGAAGGAATAGATGAGATAAGAGGAGAAAAGAAAAAAATAAGTGGTGTCTCTGAGACAGCCATCCTAGAAATATATATAGCATCTGTCCCTTTGCTCAAAAGTAACTGAAACTTCTGAATCATGATAAAAGACTCCATATGGTTATCATCTCTATAGCAGTGAATGTCAATGATCACGATTTTTAGCAGTCAAGATCAATCAAAAGATATGAGTTGAGTGCTTAATAGGTACCATCATTTTATTCTGTTTCTATGAAAGTCATACTTTAAAAGTGCTATGACAATCACACAAAAGAAAATTGATATTTCTATGTTTTAAAACATTTGGCATAAACTTTGTTTAGAAAATATTAATCATAGTACTACATAAATTAACCTCTCTACTCCATTAATCTGGGACCATAACTCTGGAGGGCCTACTCAGTATCTCACAGAGCTCACAGTACTTTAGAGCTGGAAGAGAATTCAGAAAGAGATATAATCTAACGTATAACTCAACAGGAAATCTTTACACAATATGCCAGTGCTCTTGAGGTACCACATTACAATTTTGGATACCTCAGAAAAATAGATGGATGGATGGATGGATGAATCAGTGCTTCTTAAGAACTTTGTGCCACAAACTGTGCTAAACACTGAAGACTCAAATAGAAAAAGCAATATAGCCTTGACAATTTGAGGCAAAAAGACACAAGAGATCAGCTAGAGGATGACTAGAAAGGCCTAGAATTCCTAAGAGGTCATTGGCAAGGCAGAAAGAAAAGCCCAGGAATTCTTAGGTTCATTAGCAGGTGAGAAGGCAGTTTCCCTGGGTCCTGAGCTAAAGATAAAGCCAGAGAATGAGGATGCAGTGCAACAGGGATGGTAAGGTCTAACAGTCCCCCATGATACTTAAAAGGTTGACCATGTTCATTTCCTGATCATCCAAGTGGTATATGCACTTCTGTTGGATCTGTACAGCTCTATTACTAAGGTAGTGGAAAAAGACATGAAGGGAGAAAGGTTCTCCAATTGGCGATTCTTTCCATCTGTTCTTTATGGATGGAATACAGAGGGCTTGCAGGTAATGAAGAGAGGGAGGGAATCTGTAAACTAGGTGCAATGGATGGAGGTTCCAAAAAAGAAGATAATTTTAAGCTTTTTAACATGAAACTGCTACAAATGATGTTCTTTCTACTTCCCTCATCCCTTTTCATTACCTGTAAGCCCAACAGGTAGTGCAGTGACTTAGCCAAAGTTATATAGCTAGTGAGTATCAGAAGCCAGATTTGAGTTTAGTTCTTCCTGACTCCAGGTCCAGGAGCTATCCATCCACTTTACCACCTAGCTACCTGTTGGGCTGTTTTTTAATTTCTCTCAGCTTTTCATTATCTTGGCAGACCCAGAGGAACATGCAGGTTATGGGATTTAAAGCAAGTACTATGTTCCAGCAATACAACCTGAGAAGAAAAGGCCTTGGTTTTGGAATTAGATTTTCTAACCCCTTTGTTTTTGGATAGAAAATGATCTTTTAAGTTTTAAGGAGTCCGGAAGGTTTTGGACTTCCCTTTTTCTATGTCCACAGATCAACTGATGGCAGCGTCAGTACTGGAAACTAAGGACAGACTGCTCAAAATTACCTCTCTAAGGAACCCAGAAAAAGAACTATACTGTGTTGAAAAAGAATTTTTGAACATCTCAAAAAGTTACTTCCATCAACCAAGAACTGTAAGTTATCATTTTGTTATATGTTCTTTAAAAGCTTGAGCCCACTTTACCCTGGACTGTGTATGTGCTTAAGAGATAGCTTGTCACAGACTTTTCAATATCTCCTTTAATCTGGTAGACCAGTCAATTCTCAATTCATCATATGGCAGGAGGAACATAGCAATTGTGTTTTGAACCATTGATATTAGAGAATCATGTCTGAGCATTGAGAGATATCCCTAGAACCTTGAGATAAAGTGTTGCCATGTATTAGATTTCAATCCCTTCTTTGTCACCTGAAAATTTATTTTAAATAAACACTCAAAAAATCAGGCTTAGCTGGGCAAGAGGAACAGTGACCACCAGTGGTGATTCCTTACCTTATTGACTTTCCCCTTTTCCCAGGATCCTTGATTCATCTCAAGGCTTGTGTAATATACGATTCAGTGATTCCATTCATTCTGATGAGACAGAGAACAAATTAGACCTTATCATCTGCCCAGTCATTACCTCCTAAGTTCTTCACTAGAACATAACATTTGTCTTGTCTTTAGACCTTAAAGTTTTCATTCCTCCCTTCTACTATCATCTTCAGTACTTACATATTCTAAAGACTTCTGGGTCTTGCCCTTCATTAGTTGACTGCACCCTAAGGACTTCTTGGTCTTTCGAGTTTTCATGAAGCTAAAGTTTCTTTTATTGTTGGCCTCTCTTAATTAGTAGGTTCCATGAAACAAGAATTGCTCCAGGTTTTTATTTGTGTTCCCAAAATTTAGCACAGGGTTTGGCAGACAACTAAATGCTTAATAAATAATTTTATTCATTCACAGCCATTTCAAAGAGGCCTCGCCATCTACAGAAAAAAAGAAAATCAATGAAATGTACATTCCACCTAAATTATGACATGAGTTGGATAGATACATTTCTGGTTGAATATATGAGTAGACATCCATATTTTGGACAGTTACTGCAAGTTTTACCTAGAACTGAATAAATGGATTCGATTTGGCTACATTCAGGAGTTTGTGCCATGCTTTTAGAAATTCTAAACTTGTCTTTTGTGAAATACTCTTAACACAAATATTCTTCCAGTAATGCTCATTGCTTGTGAAAAATGAAACTCCAGCAGCTCATGAAGCTGGAAATTATAAATGACCCAAAAGACAATAGAAGGAAACACGTTGAATAGAAGAGGTTGTGTATTACTAAGACTGATAGTTGTTATAAATGGCATCAATAAGAAGCTAGGAGTGTTCTAAATATTCTAAAACCAAAAAGAAATAAGAAACAATATATGCATGACATTTTAAAGTTAATCTACATTATATATACTTACTAGCTCTGTGACTCTGGGGAATTTATTTAACCCTGTTTACCTCATTTTCCTCATTTGTAAAATGAGCTGGAGAAGGAAATGGCAAAGCACTTCAGTATCTCTGTCAAGAAAAGTCTCACTGGAGTCATAAAAAGTCAGAAACAACTGAAATGATGGAATAATAGCACATTGTTAACACTTTCTTAAGACAATCAACTAAATATACTAACACCTGAATTGGGATCTTTGCAGATTTCCGAGGTGTAAATGCTTATCTTGAAATTTTAACAATAAGCTCTCTTGAGGAAATTCAAGCAGGATCTAGTAAATACTTGAATATAGCCAGAAAACGAAGTTAGTTAGTCATGGAGCAATATATGAAAGAAAAGAGAAACAGTAGAGCCAAGATGTTGGGCTGCTATCCTCAGAATGCCAAAATACTTAATTATGGAAGAATAGAGAGAGGAATCATACAAGATGAGAAAGAATTGCTCGGTTTGTGATCTACAGAGAGTCTTGCATCAATGAGATCACAGGTATATTGAAATATTCTGTAATATTCCATTAATCAAAATAACAGATTTTTAAAAATCCTGTTTAAAGTATCATTGGAGGTCTCACTTTAAAGACAGAAAGTAAGAATGTCCATTTAAATATAATATTTACCCATTATTAATTAATATATTTGTTATAATGATAATTAAAATATATTATATATTCTCAGAATAATAATATTCAGTATTTTGAATGAACAATTTGGACAAGAGAAAGTTAGGTAACTGTAGAGGAAAGTGTCACTTAAAAATAGTCAACTGCCAGTAGCTTTACTAGTTATCCAAAGACAATATTTTAAGATGAAAATAAATGCTCCTCAGAACACATACAGCACATGCTGAAATGTTAAACGTTGATGAAAAATTCACAAGTTTTAGCTGTCATTTGATTATTTGTTTCACATGGTAGGCCAGGAAAGCTGTTATTTTTTTCCCTATGTCTAACAGAATCTATCACTCCAGAAACATATATACCAAGACACTATGAGAAATGGAGAAAAATAGACTTCCCCCACAATGGTTTGGGGAAGTAAAGTTTGTAGGGCTTTGTCACAAATTTTTATGAATCACCTCATGTTCAGGCTCTTTCTATTTGCAACTTACAAATATTATCATTAGTTATCAGCAAATTCTTTTGTCATTTAGAGATGTTCAAACTGGTTTTACTCTTGTATTTCTGACATGTTTTAGGGTATGCAATGATGAATTAAGTATTCCTGACTAAAGCTGGAGTGGAAAAAATGAACCAAATGTAACATTATGTAAATAAAAAATTCACTTGGATTGATGTTTCATATTTCTCTATGTCAACTTTAGACTGAATTGCAATGGAAATATCCCAGCCAGTGAAATATTTTGTTCTCTTTACCTCTATGGTATTCTCTTGTAAGAATCTGTTAAAAGATAATGGATTATTCTTATAAAACACACTTAGTCAAGGAATCATCTCTTGGTCCCTGCAATGAAAATTACATTGCTTTGATAACTGTCAACATATTTTGGAGGGTGATAAAAAAGAGATGAGAACTAGTGATACATACACACATATATGTTCATTTAATTAGAGTTTTTGATCAAGTGAGAAATGATCAATTTGATGGTAATATGTGCTGAGGTGAATGCTTGAAAGGCACAAAAATGGTTTGAAGGCTATAAAATCATTATTTTATTTTTAACACTTTGCATCTTCATGGAACCTTTTGATATTTAAAAGGATGACTAATAGATTAATTCACTTATTTGCAGAATACATATACACATGCATACATACAAATATACATACACATGCATACATATAATGTGTGTGTATATATATATATATATATATATGTGCGTATATATGTATACACACATGTGTGGAATACTAAGTCATTTTCATAGATTTATTCAATGAAATTATTTATTATGTTGTTTTATACAAAATGGTACCAGAAGAGACAAACTTCTATGCACTAATTTCTTTTCTGTCCAAATAAGTGGACCACTGGATCATCCCTCTAATTATAAGGCATATGATAGCCATTTCTGAAATTCTGCCATCTCTTCAGGTGGGAAAGCTAAATAGTAACATAAGCGCACAATGTATGCTTTAAAAAAGACAATTGAGCAAAATAGTGGAGGAGTCAAGACAATGAGATAAATTAGAATGTAACTAAACAAGCTAAGATAACATGTAACTAATTTGTATAAAATGTTTTTGAGACCATCAATGACAAAAAGTTATGCAAACTTTCATTTTACAAAACTGTCAAATGACAATTTCCCCAACATTGCCCTGAAGAACTATTTTAATACTGACGTATGGGAATCAGTATTGTTTCCCAAAGGCCCCTTTCACATTTTGGGGGAGGAGGGGTAATTTTTAGAGAAAATATTGGGCCACAATGCTGAAAATATTAAATTAAAAAGAGACGGTTTAAGTTTTTATACATATTTACTTTTATTTAGCTTGTTCTTCCTTAAGGGACAGAAATAAAATCGCCACTATAAATCCCAAACTGGGGGAAAGTTTATACATACACATATGTACATTTCTTTGTGTGTATATACATATGCATATATCACATATGTGTAAGTATGAATGTATATATTGGTACATTCAATTTCTGTGGGTATGTATATGTATATTTTAAATAGCATTTTTGTGGTTATATATACTATCTAGCATTTATATAACTCCTTAAGGCTAATATATACAAAATAGATCACATGTAACTTAAACCTAGGTACCATGGTAATATAAGTAAAGCAGAATATTTTACAAAGTGCTTTGCCTATTTAGTCTCATTTAAACCTCACAATAGCCCTTGGAGTTAGGAGCTTTTATTATCTCTGTTTCACAAATTGGAAAACTGAGGCAAAGAGAAGTAAGGTGACTTTCCCAGGGTCACGTAGCTAGTGAACATCTGAGACAGGAGTAGAGTGAAGTCTGCTCAATTGCTTGTTCAGCACTCTGTGTTCTATGATACGCAGATAAAATAATATTTTATATGTATATATTAATAAAGGTGCGTATGTGTGCAAGTCAGAAGAATAAGTTAAATGGCCTTTTTTAATTGTTAAATATTTTTCAAAAATGATTCAGGTAAATCTTTTTAAAAAATATAGCTTATTTTATGAACTTCATTATTGAGAGCAGCTTTAACAATGTTCAGTGAATATTGAATACAATCTATAACATAGCTTATGTTATAAAAACTTGGTTTTGATTCTAATATTTCATTATAATCATGAAAAATTCTATAAATCTTTGATGAAATTAAAAATTTTATATTTTCTCAGGCGCTAAATCTGAGACACATTCATTGAATGATAATCATAGCTGAAATATGGAAATAACTGATTCTGTTGGAAATTTTTTAAACAGCATGCCTTAAACAGGAGATATAACAGATAAGGTTAAGTTTTGTGACTTCGGGCTTTAAAGGAACCCCCAAAATATGAGAACATTAATGTTGTTTTGATGACCCTTACTTTTTCTCTAACCATTCAATTACTCTGTAGCCCACAAAATCATAGAATGTGAATCAAGGAAAAGGTTTCAGGGATCCCCCTACATCAGGAATACTCAAGAGACTCAACTCTTAGTCTGACACTTTCCATATTTTTCCTTAGACATTTGCCTATTTTTGTCTCCAACTGTTACTCCTTTCCCAAGGGTATATGAATATACACACATGTGTAATAGATATATTCCCACATACATATATGTATATTTATTTAAATATATTTTGTCAATATGTGTGTTTTAGAAAATTTACATTCATATGTACATGATCCTTTTCATATTCATACAGTACAATTACTATTATGAACCTACTGAAAAATACCCTATATGTCAGTAAAGCTACTAAGGACTATGGACTGGTAGAATATAGAGCTAGAATAAACCTATAAACTTAAAAATGTTTTGGTAACTGTACTATATTTACTTCCTTTGTAATCTTCTGTATTTATGAATTTTAAATTTTGCTAGACTACTAATGCAATTGACATGATTTTTTAAAAAAATGTTAAAATGCCCAATCTAATCGAGTTCTTCATTTTACATGATTGTTCATAGAAAATACAGTCAGAATTTCTGCCTCACAGAGTTGTGAACTGATCTAACTATTCCGGGGAAGAATTTGGAACTACACCTAAATCCAGTGATGTCACTACTAGGTCTGTATCCCAAAGAGATGATAAAAAGGGGAAAAATGACCTACATGCACAAAAATATTTATAGCTGCTCTTTTTCTGGTACCAAAGAATTGGAAATTGAGGGGATGCCCATTAATTGGGGAATGACTGAACAAGTTGTGGTATATGAAGGCAATAGAATACTCTTATTCCATAATACATGATGAGCAGGCAGATTTCAGAAAAAACCTGGAAATACATGAACTGATGCTGAGTGAAGTGAGCATTGCACACAGTGACAAGATTATTGTACAATAACCAGCTTTGATAGACTTGGCTCTTCTCAGCAATGTAATGATCTATCTAACAGGGGTAGGGAAGTTGTTTCCTTGAGGTCACATTTGGCCTTCTAGATCCTTAAGTGTGACCTTTTGACTAAGTCCAAATTTTACAGAACAAATCCTTTTGGATTTAGTTGAAATGCCATGCTTAAGGATTTAGAAGGCCACATGTGGCCTAAAGGCTGCAGGTTCCCCCTCCCCTGATTCTAAAATAATTCCAGAAGACTCATGATGGAAAATGCTATCGACATCCAGAGAAAGAACTATGGAGTCCGAATGCAGATCTAAGCATGTTATTTTCTCTCTTTTTCATTTTCTCATAGTTTTCCCCTTTTGTGCTGATACTTTTTTTTTTTTTACAATATGACTAATGTAGAAATATGTTTAATATGATCATATGTGTATAATCTACATCAGATTGCAGACTGTTTGGGGGATGGGGAATATTTTAGAATGCAAGATCTTATAAAAGTGAATGGAGAAAACTAAAAGTAAATTAATTAAATAAATACGTTCTCAGAAAGAAAAGAAGAATGTCTGCCTCAGTGGACTCATCCTAAGAAAGGAATTCTCTTGAACACTTTCAGGCAACCTCAATAGCTGATTTGTTTAGCAAATGTACTGTTTGTTTTCCACCACAATTAGCAAGTCTCACACAGCTGTGAGGTGATACCTAAGCCTTTTAAAGGCATCCTAGATTCTGTGGGTTTGTGCCAAGAAAATCCACAGGAGTTTATACTTCATAGGTATTTACTCTTCCTCAGAAATGTCCAGAAGCCTCCTATTGAGTCGTTGGTATAAATGTATATAATTGTGTCTTACTGCTGAGAATTAATAGGTATAGCAATAAGTCATGGATGGAGTGTTGGATTTGGAGTCAGTTAAATCTGAATTCAAACCCTATCTCTTATAGTTAAAAACTGCTGTGTTGAGCTTGAGCAAATCACATATTTTTCCTTCTCTCTACCCCAGAGAATCCCATCTGTAAAATGCATTTAATGCTATCAGAATATTATCTTCAAAAGATTGTCATGTGTCATGGAATAGTAGATACAAATTATTTTGCAAACTTTAAAGCATTTTAGAAGTTTCTATTTTTGTTTTGTTATTAGAACTAATGGTCAGACTATATCATATGTTTCTCATTCTTTGTGAATGTGGCTGTGTATTTGTTTGTGTGTGTATATGCCTGCAGTATATGTATAATACTTTCTGTTGGTGCTTTGTATCCTTATGTGAGAATTTATCTTCAAATATCTATAAATGTGATATATATGTGCATATATTTACATTTTAGGGTAGCAGAATTTGACCTGACATGATAAAATTTTTATAAATGACCTCTGTGTTCTTTTAGTTCTTTAATGTCTTATCTATGGATTTATTTTGTTTCACAGTAGATACATTTGAAGCATAGAAGTGTAGATAGTCTTGCTTTTCTGTAGCAGCTCAGATAAAAATGGTTTACTATTTTCGGTTATCCACTTCATCGATTTTGATCTCTCTTTTCTTTTATTTTGTATATTAAATCTGGTCTTAAAAGACCAGGGTTGAAGTGCTATCTGGTACAATAGAAAGGATTATGAACTTAAGGTCACAAGACCTGAGTTCAAATGCTGGCTCTGCCACTGTGAGACCTGGGTGATTGTGGGTAAGTGAAATAACCTTGTTGAGACTTGGTTTATTCTTGTGAAATTAATCAGTATTCTTCATAGTAACTTCTAGCTCTAGATATGGGATCTTACAGCTTATGAGTGTGTGAATTGAACCTTTCTGTATACCAATTTCCTCATTTGCCAAATGAGGTGTGATAGGTAGGATTATATAGTGGCTTTGGGATGAGGAAGAGCTTAGTTCAAATACTGTCTCTGTTGTGAGGAAATTTATCCTCTCCAAGCCTGTCTAGCTCTCTGAGACACAAAGTTGTACAAGAGATGCTTATCTGCCTTGGTAGAGGGTTTGTTTTATTTTGTTGATAAAAATCACTGGTTAAGTTCAAATAAATATGTACATAATGGAGTGAGAAACTTGAACTAGAGACTTGTAATGTCCAGGTCTAGAACACCATTAATATACCTAGATACTGAATTCATCTTCCAAGCTTCATGGCTCATGTATCTGAATGAATGTCATAGACTTGGCTATAACTTTTGCTTATCTTCATGTCTTTGGAGGCATTAACACTTCAATGAAAGGTCCTTTAAACCAGTCAGAGAAATATCATCCCATTCTTGTCCCTGACAATTGACTACTACACTCTCACCCAACACTCAGCTGTGGCTTCATCATAGCATCCTAAAAAGAAAAAAAAAAAGTGAGCTAAGAGAGAAACCCTTTTTAAAAGCCACAAGAACTTTGAAGAACAATGATCATACGCTGAATCCACTAAAATATTGTGTTGTTTCAAAGAAAAGTAAGTAAATTCATTTTCCTGTTACTTTCTTCTCCTCAAAGCATTTTTCTCATTTTTTTGGCCATTAGTGATAAAGTCATTACACTCTGACAGCTTCAGTATATTGGCAAAATGAAATAGTGGGCTTAGCCCCAGTCCAACTGGACAGGGCTCCGTATCTCAACATTTACCATGATGATTGGCACTAATTGCTTTTTAGGCTGGCAGCAGGAGTCCAAAAAGGAAAGGATTACATGGGGCTGAAGGATGAACAATTTTCTCTAGTCTGGGACTGAGTCCATGTAACCAGGGCTTGGGAAAGTTGATAGGGCCGTAAGAAAGAAGGTGTTGTCATATACACTGCAGGTCCTCTGCCACTGGTGAGTCATCTTTCCTTGGTTCTCTCTCCTGTCTAAGAGTTCAGAATTTATTTCTGAAAGGTGTGCCACTTTATAGTAAAATCTGTTTTAAAAAAGATATCTCTCCAGTGTTGTGGAAAACCCTTACTAAATTGGTCAATGATTAATATTTATGAACATATGGTAATTCAGTGTATACAGGTGCTTGAGGTCTTACAGTGAGTAACATTGTAAAGACAAATGTTTTCAGCCTAATTTACTAGACCCTACTAGACATTATAACTTAACATCGCACTACAGTGGTTTTCAAAAATTACTTGTCTTCTTACCCAACTGATCAGTCTCAGAAAGATCATGATATTCACTGCAAAGCACTGTCACTCAAAAATACAGCTCCATGCTTACTCTGGATGACAATTGCCATGTGTCCCTTTGGGAGAGAGTCATCTCTATAGATAGATCACTTCCCATTGACTTCAAAGTGGCAATGATTCTCTACTTCAATAGAATATTACCTCCTTAAAATTCTAGAGGGTGAGGCAAAAGAGCAACTTTTGGTCCTTGGTGCATGAGGAATTGAAGTTTGATTTATGATACTCTAAATTAATGATATGACTTTGAATCATGAAGATGTGTTTGAATCATGACTCAGATACAATATGTAACAACAAACCTTCCAAAGCACCTTAACCTTTGTAAAGTGCCTTATATATGTTATCCCATTTGATCCTTTCAATAACCCTGTGTTGTAGGTGTTTTTACCTTCTTTATTTTGCAGATGAGGAAACTGAGATGGGAATGGGTTAAGTGAGTTGAATGCCATTACAAGCTAGTAAGAAGTATATGAGGCAAGATTTGATTTCAAGTCCTTAATAACTCCAAGTCCACGAACGTATCTACTGAACTACTGGTAGCCACAATGTACTACTTGCTTCTGGGAGACTATGTTTTCTCATCCCTAAAATGTAACGACAGCATTTAATTTGAAGGATTTGTTAAATGAATCAAAGCAGCTTATACATGTAAAGGTGCCTGATGCAAACTTCAAGTACTGTATAAGTGTTAGGTAAGCAATAGTGTGGTGCTTGAGAAAACATAATTTGAGGACTGATATGGTGGAATCAGTAAAATAATGAGCCCTGTTAGAAATCGTCAATTGCATTTGACAAGTACATTATCTTCATAAATCCATATTTTTATTCAGTGCTCATGGAACTTTAGAGTTAATATTACAGATGACATTCATCCCTTACTTGCAAGGAGTTTGTGTCAGATATTCAAGTGGAAACGATACTGCTTTAACCTGACAATAGTCAAATAAAAGTAAAAAATAAAATTGTACAAATAGAAGCAGCTACTTTGCTCAAAAAATTCTGGTGATTTTCTATCACTTCTGTTTGTCATTTAAAACCCCTAACTACCTGACTCCAACTCACCTATTATTATACTTTACTTTACCTCACACATTTAGCGCTTTAACCAAACTGTACTTCTTTAAAAATACATATTATATATGTATATATACACATATATATACATATATATATATATTAGACAAATACTAAAACTTCTGCCCTTCTTGATGTTTCTCCCACATAAACCTGCATCTCCTGATTCTCCAATGCCTTTGCATACACTCTACCCCTCTGCCTAGAATGACATCCTTATTTCTGTCTCTTAGAACCCAGTTTGGTTTTAAAATTCAGTTCAAAGGTCACCTCTTAGATGAAAAGACTTGATGGATTGCCTCAGTCCCAGTGCTATTTTTCTCCCCACCCCCACTGAATTAATTTGTTTTTATTTTATGTATGTTTTGCACCAAGTGCTATATGTACATGCAAACTACCCTAATAGAAAGTAAGTTTGTACAGGGTCAGTTTTATTTTTTCTTTTTAGCCTTTGTACCTGTAGTGTCTAGAACACTGCCTGGGACAGTGAATAAAATGTTTAATATTTACTATATTCCACAAAACATACTTCTTAATTGATTGATTTTGTTGTTGTTTAATCATTTAAATCATGTCCGACTCTGTGACTCAATTTGCTTTGTTTTGAAAAAGATACTGGAGTAGTTTGCATTTCCCTTCTCCAGCTCATTTTACAGATAAGGAAACTGAGGTAAACAGGGTCAAGTGACTTGCCCAGGCTCATGCAGCTGGTAAGTGTCTCAGGCTGAATTGAACTCAGGTCTTCCTAATTCCAGGACTCACTCTCTGTCCATTGTGCCACCCAGCTGCCCATTGGTTCCTTTAATCGATTTATGATTTCTTTGATGGAGATGTTGACTTTTAAGATGTGAATTCCAGTCTACCCTTGCTTAACCATCCTGTGTGACACTTGTCCATTTCCTCTTGTAAATTTCCCACAGGGCTCTATCCAACATAATAAAGGCCTTCTTCACATTTCTTGACACAGGGAGGATTCCTAGGGATCGTGTGGACTGTCAGTTATTCTACATTCTCATTTTGTGATAATATATCTCCTTTATCATTAATGCATGTCTTTGCTGAAAGATATCCTTTACTCCACCATTTCTTTGTAGTTCTTTTTTCATTATACGCTATAGCTTCTTCACAGGCTCATAATTCCAGTGTTCATTCCCCACTCCCACTCCAATGACCTTTAAGGATTACTCTGAGCCTTGCCATTGCTGAAAGGAAATCCAGCCAAACCTCTTCCACCTTATTGTCTTAACTTGCTGTCCATTTGTATTGTTTAATTAGAAGTAGCTTTCTTCTGAGTTCCTTGCTGGTGTAAAGGTAGGATTATAGAGCTGCATTAAATTATAGAATTTCAGAGTTAGAAGTTTCTAAAATGGTCTTCTAGTCTAATTCACATCTACCCAAAAACTTTTACTTGTTTTTCACATCAATTCCATACTTTTTCACTGTTAAAGTTATCCCTTTTAGGGAAAATTCCATCATGATACATTTTCAGAGAAATCCTTTTCTCCCTCATTCACTTATTCTACCAACAGTTTGTTGAGAAGATATAAGCACAATAGTCAGTTAGTGTTTTAAGGGCTTATCTCTATAACCCAAGAATTTGAAGATCCATCACTTTAAGAAAGGTAGATAATATTTCATTTTACCAATACTAATTTCCAACTTCATAAATAAGGCTATTTAGAATATGAAAACAAAACAAAAAAAATCTTAACATTATTTTTTTTATCATGTCCTGGTTAAGAACCTCTCACTTTTCTTTTGGCTATTATATCAATCTTACCTCATGCTGTTTATTATTATATATGCATTATTATATATATTATATATATGCATTATTATTATATATTATTCTCAGTCCTAATTAAACTAGGCTCATTCCAGTCTCTAGTACTTCCTACTTATACTCAAATCAATCCAAGTGACTTTCATCATTTAAGCGGATGGGGGCTGGGAGGGGAGGACAAGACCTATGAATTCATTGTGGTAAGGAAGCCCCTAAGGAGAACATGCCTTCCTCCAATATATATCAGCTATTCTTCTGCAACTCAGTCTTAGAGATTTTCTTTGGGGTCACTAAGAAGTTGTGACTTGCCTACAGTCCCAGAACCAGTATATATCAGAAGTATTACTTGAACCTTTATCTTCCTGATTTTCTTAACAACTTTGTACCCACTGCACTACACTGCTTCTCATTCAGTAAGTATGTCCCTACTGTCATCTTGAAAGACATAGTCGTGAATCAAGTTCTAACTCCAATTTTTTGGCAAGCTTATGTTTGGCATTCAAACAATATAGCTAACCCACCATAGTTGTGTTCTCTGCAGTAGAGTTTGAATGTTTGGCAGTTTAGTTTGAGAAAGGACTTCAGTGTCTGGTATCACTTGCCAGGTGATCTTCAGAATCTGCCTAAGACAAGTCAAATGGAAATAATTCAGTTTGCTGGCACGGTGTTGGTATACTGTGAAGATTTTACGGGCATATCCAATGAGGTCAACACAGTGACTCTGTAGGTCTTTAGTTTGATAATCAGTCTAATACCTCTTCTTCCACACTTTCCTTCAGAGCCTCCTAAACACTGGGATAGCTCTGGGAATATGCGTGTCAACCTCATTATCAATGTGTAGATTCCTAGAAAGTATACTGCCAAGGTAAATGAACTTATCGACAACATTCGTCACTGAGTAGTTGAAATGAACTATAGGTTTTTGGCCCACATATAGCTTTCAGGTCATCATGACAGAGTTCTAGATTATTACTATCAGTGTAAAACTGAATTATGTCTGCCTTCTTACTGAACCAAGAATCTTGCATCTCTAAGCTTCACTTGTACTTTATTTTGATGCAATTAAATGATGCCTTCTTAGAGACGAGTGAACTACCTTGCTGGTACACCTTGTTGAGTTCTCATTTTTCATTTAGCAGCTTCTTAATTTCCCACCCTTTTCATCAAACCAGCCTTGAAGTTTGTAAGTACTCTGATCCAGATGGACAAATGTAGTGCTATACACCAAATCTCTGAAAGTTACCCACTCCTTTTCTGCTCCATTGTTGCCAATTGTGTGTTGGCTCCACTTTCCCTCCAATTAGCAACAAACTGTTCCCACTCAGAGAAGCTCTCTAATCTGTTGGCACTGATTCTTCTGGTAGTCATTTTGCCTTGGAACTGCCACATTTGTTGGATGTAAATATTTATCTTGGAGAGGATAAGTCTATGATCAGTCCAGCACTCTGTGCCACTCATTCCCTTCCTTACTCTCACACTCTGTCTATTTCTTCTCCTTATAATCACATACTCTATTAAATGACAATGTTTGCTGTGAGGGTGCATCCACAAAGTTTTATTGCATTTAGGTAAATGGAAAATAGTCTTGGTAATGAGGAAATTATGAGATGCACAAGTTTTCAATATTAAGTGACCATTGCTGTTTCTATTTCCATCTCCATTCCTCCCAAAGACTCCTTGTCATATCTGGTCATTTGAGCCTACTCTAGCATTAAAATTCCCCAGGATTATAAGTTTATCCACTTCTGGCAGATTGATGATAAGAATCTCCAGGTCATCATAAAGTTTTTCTTTGACCTCATTAGGGTTCATCATGGTGACAGCATAGCACTGATGAATGATAGTGGTGTGGCACTTTCTTGCAAATGGAAATTACATTGTCATGAGCCTATCTTTTACTCCTTTGGGGAAGCATAGAATCTTGTTCACAAGGTTAGTTTCGATTGCAAAACCTATGCCAGATACATGGCAATCCCCTTCACTGTGACTAGTCTAGAAAAATGTGCATCCAGCTCTGACATCAGTTAGCTGGCCTTCATTTGGAGGCCTTGTTTCACTCAGGGCTGCTATTTGGATGTGATACCTGCTAAGATCTCTTGCAACAAGAGTTGTTTGTATTTCAGGTATACTGGATTCTGTGTTGTCTATAAGGTGGTGTACATTACATAAACTGATAGTGAGTGGAATAACTCTGCACAAGTTTTTGTATCTTTTTCAATGTTTTGACCACAGAGTAGGATCCCTGCCTACTGTGGTAATCAGGGTGGGGTTAGGAAAAAAGACAATTGTTAGGGCATCTTTTCTAGCCCCTTCCTCGTACCAGGAGGTGAACAGAATGATCCTGAAAAGCCTGCTTAGATGCCCTGGGATTTGCTGAATCTCAATGTTGCTTCCAGTGAGAAGACAACCCTATGGCCTAGGCCACCTGTGTGGAGGGTTGTGACTACAGCTGGATTTTGAGATAGGTAAAAATGGATCTGCTTTCAGACTACATAACTCTTTCTCTGGAAGTGGATAGCATTTTCCATCAGGAGTCTTTTGGAATTGTCTTGGAGCATTGTACTACTGAGGAGAGGTAAATCTATCGTAGTTGATCATTGCACAGTGTTACTATTACTGAGTACAATGTTCTCCTGGTTCTGTTCATTTTACTCAGCATCAGTTCATGTCTTTCTAGGTCTTTTTGAAATCCACCTACTTGTTTCATATCGCACAATAGTATTCTATTACATTCATATACCATAACTTGTTCAGTCATTCTCCAATTGATGGGCATTCCTGCAATTTCCAGTTCTTTGCCACCATAAAAAGAGTTGTTATAAATATTTTTGTGTATGTGGGTTCTTTTTTCTTATTTTTAGATCTCTTTGGGATACAGACCTGTAATGGGTAATTTAAATGGGAAGATCTTTCCCATTCATTAATAGACCCATGTAGCCTATCTGAGTCACATGGAAGTCTGAGTCACATGGAGCCTGTGTTGGGAGGAGTTTGATGAATGGGTAAAACAGGAAGGGGTGGCATAAGAAGAGGCAGAGCTGGAGAAGAGGTGAGAGGAAATTGGTTGTGAGAGCAGTCAGACCTAGGAAGGATGCAGGCAGCTGGCTAGTGTGAGTGGGAGAGACTGATTGTGATTTGTTTGATGAACTGGTTTGTGGGGAGCCTAGCAGGGGGAAGACTTGGGGATGGTGTTGCCCTCTGCATGGTTAATGTGTGCATATTTTTGTTACTATGATGGATTTGACTTTCTGGTGTCTGAATAAATGTTTTGGTTCTGTCTTCCATGTGGAGAGTCTGTTGTATTTCATGATTCAGAATTGCGCCCAGATATCCATGGCCACTGTAAGCACTGTGAATATTGCATTGGAACTACAAGAATAACTAGTAGTGGTATTGCTAGATCCAAAGGTACGCACATTTGGCTGCCCTTAGGGTATAGTTCCAAATTGCTCTCCATAGTGGTTGGATCAGTTCACAATTCTAGCAACAATGCATTAGTGTTCTAATTTTCTCCCATCTTCTCTAACACTTATAATTTTCCTCTTCTGTCATATTAGCCATTCTGACAGGTATGAGATAGTATCTCAAAGTTATTTTAATTCACATTTCTCTAATTGATAGTGACTTAGAACATTTTTGATTATTGATAGTTTTAATTTCTTCCTCTGAAAACTACCTATTAACATCCTTTGACCTTTTATCAATTTTGGAATGGCTTATATTCTTATAAATTTTACTCAGTTACCTATATATTTGAGAAATTAGGCCTTTGTAAAAAACACTGACTGTAAAAATTCTTTCCTAGCTTTCTGCTTTTCTTCTAATCTTTGTTACATTGGGTTTTTTGTGCAAAAACTTTTAAATTTAATGTTGTCAAAATTATCTATTTGCATTTCATAGTGTTCTCTATCTTTGGTTTGGTCATAAATTTTTCCATTCTCCATGAATCTGACAGACAAACTATTCCTTGCTCTGCTAATTTGTTTATATTAATATGCTTATCATGCTTATTTGTTTATCATCCAGTATGTTGAAATCATGTACCCATTTAGACCTTATCTTTTGTATAGGATATGAGACGTTGTTTATCCCTCTTTCCTGCCTTAGTCATTTATAGTTTTCCAGCAGCTTTTCTCAAATAGTGAGGTCTTATTCCTGAAGCTAGAGTCTTTTGCTTTATCAAATTGTAGACTACAGTGTGTTATGTACCTAACGTATTCCACTGATCCACCACTCAATTTCCTATTCAGTATTAAATAGTTTTGATAATTGCTGTTATGTAATATAGTTTTAGATAATAAGGCTAGGTCACCTTCCTTCATGTTTTGTTTTTCTTTTTCATTAATCCCCTTGATGTTCTTCACCTTTCTTCTTCCAGAAGAATTTTTTTTCTACTTCTATAAAATAATTTTTGGTAGTTTGATTGGCATGGTACTGAATAAGTAAATAAATTTAGGTAGATTTTTACTATATTAGCTCAGCCCATCCACGAAGAATTGATATTTTCCCAATTATTTAGATATGATTTTATTTTTGTGAAAAGTGTTTTGTAATTGTGTTCATACAGTTCTTGGATTTATCTTAACAGGTTGACTCCCAAATATTTTATAGTGCCTACAGTTATTTTAAAGGAATTTCTTTTTCTATCTCTTATTGTTGAGCTTTGTTGGCAGTATATAAAAATGCTGATGATTTATGTGGGTTTATTTATATCCTGTAACTTCTCTAAGGTTGTTAATTAATTCAAATTTTTTAAATTGATTCTCTAGGATTCTCTAAGTATACCATCATATCATTTCCATAGAGTGATAGTTTTGCTTTGTCATTGCTTATTCTAATTCCTTCAATTTCTTTTTTTCTCTTCTTGCAAATGCTAACATTTCTGGAACAATATTAAATAATGGTGATGATAATGAGCATCCTTGGTTCACCCCTGGTCTTTTTTTGAATGCTTCAGGCTTATCATCATTATATGTAATGTTGCTGATGTTTTTAGATAAGTACTGCTTATCATTTTAGGGAAAATTCCATTTATTTCTATGCTTTCTAGTGTTTTTGATAGGAATAGGTCCTATATTTGGTCCAAAGTTTTTTCTGCATTTATGGAGATAATCCTGGTTTCTGGTAGCTTTGTTACTATATGGTAAAATACTCTGATACATTTCCTAACCCTGCATTCCTGGTATAAATCCAACCAGGTCATCTTGTTTTATGCTGAAGAAAAATTGCTTTAATCTCTTTGCTAATGTTTTATTTAAAATTTTTGTATCAGTATTCTTTAGGAAAGTTGGTCTATATTTTTCATTTCTGTTTGGCTTTTCCTGGTTTGGGTAACAACACCATACATGTGTGATAAAAAGAATTTGGTAGGACTCCTTCTTTCCAAATAGTCTATATAATATTAGAATTAGTTGTTCTTTAAATGTTTGGTAGAATTCATTTTTAAATCCATATGACCTTAGGGATTTTTTATTAGGGAGTTCACTGATGATTTGTTCAATTTCTCTTTCTAAAATGGACATATTTAATATTTTATTTCTTCTTCAATTAATTTGGGCAATTTATATTTTTTGAAAGTATTCAATGATTTCATTTACATTGTCAGATATATTGTCATACAATTGAAGCTTATTTTTCATTGGTTCTGGTCTTGTCATCAAGAAAGTTTGAAAGTCCCTTATCTTTTCCATGAAAGATTATGTTCAATTTTTGCTAGGTAGGTGATTCTTAGTTTTAATTCAAATTCCCTTGACTTCCAGAACATCATATTCCCAGCCTTCTGATTCTTTAATACAGAAGCTGCTAAGTTCTATGTGATTCCAACTGTGACTCCTTCATCTTTGAATTGTTTCTTTCTCACTGCTTGCAGTATTTTTTCCTTTACCTAATAATTCTGCAATTTTATTATAATATTCCTTGGAGCTTTCATTTTGGGATCCCTTTCAGGAGGTGATCACTGGATTCTTTCAATGACTATTTGTAATGGTAATTTAAATGAGGAGTACCATAGTATATGGAAGCCTGAGTTACATGGAACCTGTGGTGGGAGGAGTTTACTGAATGGGTGGAACAGGAAGTGTGGAACAGGAAGAGGCAAAGCTAGAGCAGAGCTGAGAGAAAATTGGTCAGCGTTTAGTCATAGATAGGAAGGATACAAGCAAGCAGGCTTCTGGCAGGCATGAGTGAAAAAGCTTGTTTGTGATTTTGTTTAATGGAGCTGGTTTGTGGGAAGCCTCGCAGGGGGAAGGCTTGGGGATGATATTGCCCTCTGCATTGTTATTGTGCATAGATTTTTGTTACTATGATGGACTTGGCTTTCTGGTGTCTGAATAAACATTTTGGTTCTGTCTTCTACGTGGAGAGTCTGTTGTATTTCATGATTCAGAATTGCACCAGGATCATGGTTGGTGTGGGTGCTGTGAATATCTCATTGATGCTACACTATTTTGCCCTCTGGTTCTAAGGAACTAGAGGCAGTTTTCCTTGGTAATTTCTTGAAATATGAAGTCTCAACTCTTTTTATTTTATTTTTTTTGATAATGGTCATCCAATAATTTTAATTCATCTCTCCTGGATCTATTTCTCAGGTCAGTTGACTTTCTGTAGCACCAATGGGATATTCGCAGCACCTGTGGCAGACAGAGAACAACATCATTCCTAAGCCTTTCCTCTGTTAGGCTTCCCACAAACCAGTTCCATTAAATAAATTACAAACAAGCTTTCCT
Organism: Notamacropus eugenii; assembly: GCF_028372415.1. NCBI lineage: Eukaryota > Metazoa > Chordata > Mammalia > Diprotodontia > Macropodidae > Notamacropus > Notamacropus eugenii. The sequence goes on from NC_092877.1 coordinate 89,262,636, forward strand.
AAAACATAATGCCCTTCTCACAATCACAGCTAGTTCAGGCTTGCCTGAATTCTTCAGTTCTGACTGTGCTCATGACCAGTTTCCTCTCAACTCTGCTCTTGCTTCACCTCTTACTATTCCACTCATTCAGCAAACTCATCCTACCACAAACTCCATGTGGCTCAGATCTATGTGACTCAGGCTTCCATGTGACCTAGGTAGGTCACATGGGCCTATTAATGAATAAGAAAGATCTTCTTATTCTAAATTAATATTACACTACCCAATGAGTAATTTTATATTTTTTTCAATTTTTTCATTATTTTGACTTTGCTTAACTGATTCTTGATGTCTCATGGAATCATTACCTTCTACTTGTTCAATTCTAATTGTTAAGGGGTTATTTTCTTCAGTTAGCTTTTGTACCTCCTTTTCCATTTGGAGAATTCTACTTTTTAAGGTGTTGTTTTCTTAAGTGGATATTTTTTTTCCATTTGACCAATTCTGCTCTCTAAGAAATTATTTTCTTCAGTCAGTTTATATGCTTCTTTTTCCAAGCTGTTGACTTTTTCCCATAATTCTCCTTCATAATTCATTTCTTTTCTCATTTTTCTTCTATTTTTCTTACTTGATTTTAAAGATTGTTTTTTTTTTTTACTGCTCTTCCAAGAGGACATTTTGGGCTTGATACCAAATCATATTCCCCATTGAGACTTCATATGTAAGCATTGTAACATTATTTTCCTCTTTGAGTTTGTGTTTTGATCTTTGCTTCCCCAATAGTAGCTTTGTGTGGTCAGGGCTCTCTTCCTTTTCTTACTCATTTTCAGATGATTTCATGACTTATAAAGTTGAGCTCTGATCCTGAGGTAAGAAGAGACTATCCCAAGCTTCTTATGCTGGGGGCTACGGGCCTGGTCACTGGCTTTCCATGTCAGGGCCTCAGGTGCTTGTGGCTTTGCCCACTGCACTATGGCCTATTTACTGTGCACTAGGCTTGAGCTAGTCTCACTTATTCTAGTGGGATTCCAGGCTCACAATTTCCCTTATGCATTGAGGCTGGAGGCCTCCCGCTTGCCTGCTGAGCCATGATTGAGGGTCCTCAGTTGCTGATCTCCTTCTGGCTTGCCTGGACACCACCTGTGCTGGGCTCCCCTTTTACCCAAATGAGACAGACCTTTCCTGAAGTTCTTATAAGTTGTCCTAAACTGGAAAATTGTTTCCTTCAAGTTTTTTGTGGATTCTGTTGCTCCAGACTTTGTTTAGAGGCTTGATTTTACATTGTGTCCAAGGGAAACTGTAAAGAGCTCATGCAAGCTCCTGGCTTCTCTCCACCATTTTGGCTCCCCCCTGCTATAAATGTTTTTGTTCATGTAGATTCTTTCCCACTTTTTTATGAATGCTTAGGAATATAGTAGTACTGCTGAATCAAAGGGTTTGATTGCCCTTAGGGTATAGTTCCAATTTGCTCTCCAGAATTGTTGGATCAGTTCAAAACTCTACCAACTCCACCAACAATTCATTAATGTCACAATTTTCACACATCTTCTCCAACATTTATTCTCCTTCTTTTCTGTCATACTAGCTAATCTGATAGGTGTGAGATGGTACCTCAGAGTGGTTTTAATTTTCATTTCTCTAATCAATAGTGATTTAGAGCATTTTTATATGGCTATATAAAAAACTTTAATTTCTCTATTTGAATATTGCCTGTTCATATCCTTTGATCATTCATCTGTTAGAGAATGATTTGTATTCTTACAAATTTAACTCAGTTCTCTGTATACTTTAGAAATGAGGCCATTATCAGAAACACTGTCTGTAAAAATTGTTTCCCAGCTTTCTGCTTTCTTTAGAATTCACATTTCTCTTTGAGGCTTTGCTTATAGCTATTTTGAGACCCTGCTTCTGAATTTATATCTTGATTTTTCCTCTTCCCATAGTAGCTCTTTATGGTTGTGCTCTTTATTATGTTATTGTTTGCTTATTTTGTTAGCCTATTTATTGACTTACAACTTTATGTTAAAATTGGGCTGTGTTGCCATAGTGAGAGTTTGGGGGCACTGTCTGAAGTTTCAAGCTTTTTCAAACTATTACATTCATAGCTAATTCTGGGAATTTAGGTAGGCTTTACTTTCAAGGCAATGTGATCTATGGAGTGGTGATTTAACTGCTTTCATCTGTGCCCCCTATTTCCTTTTGTCTTAGACAGGGATTCTGACTATTTGTGGTTGATGCGGCCCTGCTTGCATCAAGTCTAGCAAGGGCTTTACAAGCCTATACAGTGCACTATCTGGAATATGTATAATTACTCAAATAATTTTGCCTAACTTCCTACAGTAAAAGCCAAGAAGAATGTTTTTTACTCTGACTTTGACATCCAACATAATGATGACCTGTAGTATTTATATGCAGCTCAAACATTGCATATTCACAATTAGCAGGGTATAAAATTGAACAGGTTATGTAGATAGAGTTTGATTGTTTATGGGAAATCAAAAAACACCTTTAATCACCCCAGCCTTCTCTCAGAGGAGTTCTATTTGTCCAATGGTGCAATCTTTCTGAAAATCATGTAATACCATTTGCCCTCACAAATTAAAATTTTGGCTACTAAAATAAAATGAAGAGATGCATGGTGAATATGAGCAAGTTGCAACATGTAACTCATAAGGAATTTTAAAAGAAAACCACTCTAAAGGTTTTCATTGTAGAGGTAAGACATTTATGAAGGGAAAAGAAAGGATAAACAATGGAAAACACATCTTCAATTTATATCTCTACAATATCAAAAAATCTAGAGGATAACATGTAGAGTACTTTTCACAGATTACGGTGAAGAACTTAACAGAATATTAATCTATATTTGGGCATACTCATATTAATGAGATCATCGATTATAAAACCATTGCTTTCAAAATAGAAAGTCAAAGATCCCCAAGTTCAGCACTTTCTCATTAGAAATGAGGAAAGTGTATTTTAAGTGACCTAGGATGAATCATACAAATTGTAAATGTTTGAGTTAGGATTTATATCCTGGTGTTCATGATCTCCATCCATTGTTCTATCTACTATACCATGCTGTCTCTCAGTTTTTGTAGAAGTGTGCATATTTGAGTATGTGTGCATGTACATGAATGCACGTGTATGTGTGTGTGTGTGTTTGAATTAAGGCTTTATATAATAGAATACTTTTTATCAGTTCCTAAGAACACAGAAAAAGATTGAGCTTTGGATAATCTAAGAATAGATAGTGCATTAAAATAAGAATGAAATGCTTCAAGAGTTAAATTAAATATGACATTTTCTACAAATTAAAATGTTATATGTGGGATTTCTTGGGAACAATGAGAAATGAGCAATTGGAAATTTAAGAAACATCCTTTAAATCAAAGAAAAGCAAGTTATTATGGACTTCATGAATTCAACATGAAATCAGAATATTTCTGCTGGAAGGTTAAGAAAATTATACCATCCTGGGGCTTTAGAATCGATCTTGCCCTGAGAAGATATATATATTTTTAATTAGTAATCTTTAAGATTGAAATCTTTTTAATTTATTTTCTCTTTCTCAGAGTGGGAACATTTTGATTTTTCATTTATTTCTCCAGCCCTAAAGAGACATCTATTTTTAAGCCTATCTCTAGGGAATGCAGTTAATGCTTGTGTGTGTGTGTGTGTGTGTGTGTGTGTGTGTGTGTGTGTGTGTGTGCTTTGCCTTTCTCTTTGAGAAGGACTTCTATCTATCTGATTATATCCCTGTTCATGAAGGCTCAGAGACAGGAGAAAATCCCCCATTTTGAGGAATTAGGCTATGTCCCAAGTGACCTACCTTTGGAACGTGCATTATACTGTAGCACAGACTAAAAAGAGTATCAAATGATACTTTTAAGGAAATATTAAAATATATATGCATATGCATCTATGTACTTATGTATGCACATATACAAATAAGCATACACAAACACATTTCTCTTGGAATAAAAAAGGAGATAAACTGTTATTCATTTTTGGAGCCAAGAAAAACTTTAATTCATTTTATTCTCTACTGTAGGCTTTTTAACTTGTAATTTTTTTTCTTTTCCAAGAAAAAACAGGTTTCTTACCTTAATATTTATCTCTTTGTTTTGTTTCTTTTTAACTGAATCATCCCATGGAAGAGGTATTAGAGATTTATGACTTCATCTCATTAATTGGCATAATTAGTATATTTACTTCCATACTGAATTATGTGAGGGAATTTTTAAATTTTAATTATACCTTCCAGTATATTTACATATATGTGTGTGTATAAATACATACATATGTACACATGTGCCTATACATTCAGTCTTGAGAGATAAAAGTTCATGTGTAAGTAATGAATCTCCACCAAGCTTTAGAGGATGCCCTTTTTTCCAATGTATTTAAACTGGAGCTGTGCTTCCCTTTCTGCTCCAATTCTGTCTTCTTTTCTGGTCAACACTATATCCAACTTGTGGTGTTTTCTGCCAGCTGTCATAGGTGGGATGACTTCATGCAGACGTGAAGTTTTTTTGTATACAAAGACTTAATTCTTTTATGGTTGAAATTAATTCCTCAGTAACAGGTAACCTCATAGATAATCCCTGATTTAAACAGGAGAGTAACTCTGGATAATCTTGGTATTTTTAACTGAATAATTATTGTTAATATTAACAACTACATTCATTCTTTAAGTTTATTAATATTTTATAATTTTCAAAGCTCTTTTTCCTACATAGTTTTACTTCAATGTGGGACAGATTTTTTTTTTCCCCAAATACTGTCAATGAGTAAACTCAGATGCAGATTGGGGGAAGGGAAAGGTAATGCTGTAAATATTTATTAAGTTCCAAATATGTGTCAGGCACTGTGCCGTGTGCTTTACAAGTATCTTATTTGACTTTCAACAACCTGGAAAGGTTAGTACTATGACTTTCTTAATTTTACAGATGAGGAAACTGAGGTAGAGATTAAATGACTTGCTCTGTGTCACAAAGTTAGAGGCACTTATTATGTATTAGGAACTATACCAAACATTGGGTATATAAATATAAGAAAATAAGACAGGGCCTTTACTCAAGGATCTTACATTTGAATGGGGGACTTAGGATATAAAGAGGAGATTGGTTGGTTGGTTAGTTGGTTGGTTGTTGTCCTTCACTCTTGAAGAGGACCGAAATGGCATTGCTATGATAAAGTCAAATTTCAATGTGACTGATAAGACCAATATGAGTTCAAAATGCTATACCACAGATTGGGCACAGATAGTCCATGTGAACATTTGAGGTGGATTCTCTCAATTTATGCATCCTATGCTTCCTTTGAGCTGTTTCAGTTGTGCTTTGCTCATAGAGCACAGCACCTTCTCTGAAGTGGGAATGCCATGCTGAGCAGTCCTGTGCCAGTGTCTCCCAAGTCACACAATCAATTTCAGAGTTCTTGAGAGAGACCTGGAGAGGGTCTTTGTATCACCTCTTTTGACTAATATGTGATCTTTTTCCCTGGGTGAGTTCTCCATAAAAGTATTTTTGGCAAGTTTTACATTCAAACAAAATGGCCAGTCCATTGGAGTTGTGCTCTGTGAAGCATAGTCTGAATGCTTGGCAGTTTAGTTCGAGTAAAGACTTCAGTGGTAATTGTCTGGTAACTTACCCTGCCAAGTGATCTTCAGACTTTTCCTAAGGCAGTTCAAATGGAAATGATTGAGTTTCCCAGCATGGCACTGGTATATTGTCCAGGTTTCACAGGCATACAACAATGAGGTCAGCACAACAGCTCTGTAGACTTTCAGCTTGGTAGTCAGTCCAATATCTCTCCTTTCCCAAACTTTTCTTCAGAGTCTCCCAAACACTGCACTAGTTCTGGCAATGCGTGCATCAACCTCACTGTCAATGCGTATATTCCTGGAAAGTACTCTACCAAGGTAAGTGAACTTATCCACAGAATTCAAAACTTGTCCATTTTCTGTAACTGATGGTTCCATGTATGGATGGTGTGGTGGTGACTAATGGAGCACCTGTGCTTTTTTGTTGTTAATTATTAGGCCAAAATTAGCTCAGGCAGCAGAGAGCTGATCCATACTTTGCTGCATCGCAGCTTCAGAGGCTGCATTGAGTGCACAATCATCCGCAAATAGGAAATCATGCACCAACACTCCCTCCATTTTGGTCTTGGCTTGTAGCCTTTTCAAATTGAAGAATTTACCATCCGTGCAGTAGTTGACCTTGATGCTGTGTTCATCCTCATTGAAACATTTGATAACATGGCTGAAAACATCATACTAAAAAGCATGGGAGCAAACACACAGCCTATGTGTGCTGAGAAAAAAGGTTGGAGGGAAGGATTTATAAAAAGCACCAGAAAGTAGGAGAAGAAATCAACATAATCTGTAGTGAGTCAAGGTGATAGTATTTACAAGCCAACAAGTATTCTTTTTAAACTCAAGCAAGTCTTCTAAGTTTCACCAAAAGTTTTTCCTTTTATAATTTCTTATGGGAAAAAATTTCATGTGATAGCCAGGTAGTGCAATGGATAATACTCTGGGCCTAGAGTCAGGAAGTTGTTGTTGAATCATTTCAGTCATGTACGACTCTCTCTGACCCATGTGATGTTTCTTTGGCAAAAATACAGGAATGATTTGCCATTTCCTTCTCCAACTCATAGATGAAGAACTGCATAGTTAAATGACTTGCCTGGCACTCTATCCACTGTACTTTTTAGCTGCCTCAGGAAGATCTGAATTAAAATGTGGCCTTAGACACTTACTAGTTGTGTGACCCTGGGCAAATCCCTTAACCCTGTTTGCCTCAGCTTTCTCATCTGCAAAATGAGCTTAAGAAAATGGCAAAATACTGTAGTACTTTTGCCAAGAAAATCCCAGAATTGAACATGACTGAACCATCACCACCACCATCACCAAATGGTGTTCATTTATCACGAACCCTTCCTCAACATAGGTGGGCACTCTTTTACATTACAATTTTGAGTTTTTTGTCAGTACATGAAAAGAGCGACTGCAAATATGCCTACAGATGTGGATCTTTTTCATTTATGTAAGGTGTGACATCTGTGTCTAGTAGTTGTCATTAGATCAAAGGGTTCTGCAATCTAGTGATACTTTGGAATTCAAAACTTCTTTCCAGATTTGTTCTTTCATTTCACAGCTCTGCTATGTTTTAGCCCCTGCAACATTTTCCATTTTCTTCTTTTGTAATCTTTGTCAATTCTATAGGTATCTGGGAGAATTTCAAGGTTGTTTAAATTCACATTTTTCTAATTATTAATGATGTGTAATATGTTTCCTATAGTTGCAATAATAAGCTTGTTTTTATTCTCTTGAATATTGCCTGCTCATATCCTTTGACTATGTATCTATTCGGAAGTGTCCTTTATTCTTGATTCACTTAAATGTGATTTATTTCACCATGTATTTTAGATATAAAATCCTGACCAAACAAAATTACTGCAAATAATTATTGTTTTGCAAAAATATTAATTTTACACCGTAAAATTTATCCATTTTACCATTTGTGATCCTCTCCTCTCTAGCTTTTTTTTGACGCAAATTTTTCCTCAATCCATAGAACACAAGAGTTAATTTCTTCTTTGCTTGTTTACTGATATTGCCTTTACTTCATAGATATTGTGTTGGTTAGCCTCTATGGTCTTTATCCAATCTGTTTCTCTAACTAATCTCACTATTTTTTAACTAATGCCCATTCATTTTGATGATTACTGTCTTTCAGTATTGTTTGAGATATGAAATGCCAGGGTGTTTTCTTTCTTTCTTTTGCTTTTCTCCATGCTGTTTTTCCAGATAAATTGCATTATTATTATACATATATAATACATGATATTTTCAAGATTAATGCATAATTCATGTATTTCTATAAATTGTAGCTTTTAAAAATAGAAATGTTTTTAATATGCCACTGTAGCCTATTTGATAATTTTCCATTTAAAATTATGTCAATAGCAGTTAACAATATTTCTCTAGATTGAAAATGTCTCTTCCTAATTTTCAAAGAGTCTAAGTAACATTAAAATTTATTTTTCTTTGAATGGAATTAATTATATTTCAATTTCAATGAAATTCATTTATAGGTTTATTTGAATTTTTAGGTTTTTGAAGTTAATTTATGAATTGTATTTCATTTTTTATATTGGGCCATTTATAGAAGAGCTGTTAAAATTGATATATCTTATTTTTTGAGATATTTCTTCTTTTTTATTAATTTGTCTGTTTTGTTGGCATCTATGTAGGAAAATATGTCTGATGATTTCCTTTTTTTCTTTTCAATTTTTGTGCATTTTCCATTATCATTTTGATAACATGCATATTGAGTTCTCTCTTTTTTCAAATCAGAATAATAAGCTGTTCATTTTATAAGTTTTTTAAGCATCACAGAATTTTATCTGTTCAATGGATTTTATAAGAATTTCTTTGATTTTTAGAATTTCTACTTTGTAGTTTATTTGAAAGGCTTTGGTTTGATATTATTTTTCTTCCTTTTTGGTTGTGTTCCTGGTTCCTTGGTCTGTTTTCTTTCATTTGTTGATTTAAAAAAATCTTTTAGAGATATCTCATCTTCCCTAATGAGTAGTTCAGCTACTATATTGTTTGACACAGTGACTCATTATTATTTTCTTTGAAGAAATGGTTCCTATGATTTTTTGTTTAAGAATAGTAATCATTATTATTTAGAAACATGAGAAGAATGTAAGTGTCTTTTTAAGATTTTTTTTTTACCTAAGAATATACAATATATTAATCAAATTATAGATCCCAGCAGGCATTGGATGTAAAAAATTCTTTATGCAGGACTCATATTTCCATTTGTAGATGTTCACTGTGCACAATGAAAAAGAATAAACAAATATCAGTTGTCTCTGATTATAATTTAGCAGAAGTTTTCAGTATAAATCTGTTCCTCTTCAAAACATATTTATGATTAGTGATTGCTATCATAACTTAGTTTTTAAAAAAACTGAATTCTGATCATCTAATAACAAAAATACATTAAATTAATGCAATGAATTAAAATTGTATATATATGTGTATATATATACATATATACACATATATATATACATATATATGTATATATATAAGAAAACTAAAAAGATAGTATCAGTGCCCAGTGTCAAAGGGACTAAATTATTAAAACTGTACCTAGTTAAGTGCCTTGTGTAGAATGGACTTTCAATAAATACCAGATGAATAAGTAAATGAAAATATAGAGCCTAATGAAATATAGAGAAAACATGAATTCCTATCCACTACCTACTTTTTTTTTTTTACTGATTGCAGTGATTATAATAAATCTTTTCTTTCCTTCTGTGTTCCCACCCACCACTAGTCTCCCATGTATTTCCATGTATACTGTGATTATGATCTTTGGTTTATTAATTTTCTTAATCAGAATTACCCAGGAAGAATCATCATTCACTTGAGTTTCCTATTTTTATCTGTCAATACATACCAAATTTCTACAAAGCCTAGAATTTCAGAGCTGGAGGATGTTTAAATAAAATAGTTTTCAAAAGAGAAAGCAAGGACAGAGGATTTCCATTGTTTTCTAAGACTAGCTAGGACTAGACAGTGATTTTAAGGAATCTTGCTCTAGTGGGCTTTCCATTCTCTACAGTAATGCTCTTGACTTGGTAAACATAATGGCATATATTTCTAATAGGAAGAAAAAAATATCTTCATGCCTTTTTCTTCCTGTCTTCTAAACGATGTTATTGCTAACACAGAGTGAATCATTTGGCCTCATTTGCACATCAATCATGTTCAAACAGTTGACACTGGCATAATTTAATTATTTTTAATATTAAGTATTCTTCCATGTGAAATTTACTTCTGCATATGGCTGTTTGCCAGGGCAGACTGTATTTTATAATTCATGAGATATTAATAAGAGCTCATAATGAATAAACGTGGGACCATTTATGATTATTCATCAGCAGTTCATGCACAGCAAGTTTAAATGTTTACCAATGATGTTCATGAAGTTGGTACATGGACATCTTTAACAGACTGATAAAAATCTAATGATCATTCATCACTCATTTCTTTATGCATGGAGTGATGATATTTATCTGGGAATCTGATTATAAGAGACAGATTTGCAGATGAGTAAAGAATTCATTTTCAGTGACCAACTGGACAAGTAATGAATTTAGGCTTTCTATCGAGGATATATCAGTCTAGGGTGTATAGAATTATGTTCTTTGTGTTGTTACTTTTAACATTAAATAGTATACCGGACTTGAGTCAGAAAAACCTAGAATCATATTCCACAACTAGCACTAACTTGTGTGATTATGCAAAAATTATTTAACCTAACTCTCAAGCAACTGAGTTATAGATGAGTTATAAACTAATGCCTCCTTGACAGGATGGACTCTCTTTTGCCTTTCTTTGCCTATCTAGTGCTTAGCACAATACCTAGAACACAATAAGCACTTCTTGTTTGTTCATTTATTGAATTATGATGTGCTTTGTGGAGGGAATTCCTATCCTCAGGAAAACATAGACCTTTAACATATTGTTATTACTGAAAATAAATCACCCCGACCTCTAGCAATATTATTTGCATAAAATAAAAACTCCACAAATGTTTGTTGATTGATTAATAGCTTCAAGTATGGGAGGGAGAAAATACAATAATTGAATTTACTAGTGGGAAAAAGTTAATGGGGATGAGATAAATGATCAGGAGTAGGAGAGAGTGAATTTCCTTTGTGTATGTTCATACTTCATTGCCAAAGAAGACCATGACATCAAAGAGATAGGGACATGACTTGCACTTGACTTTGTTTTGAGTGAGGGAGGGTTGTACAAGTCACCAGCCACACTTCTCCTCCAGAGCCATCTGAATCCAGTGACCAGATATTCATCAGGATGACTGGAGATGACCCAGGATGAGGCGATGGGGGTTAAGTGACTTGCCCAAAGTCACACAGCTAGTGAGTGTTCACTGTCTGAGATTTGAACTCAGGTCCTTCTGACTCCTGCACTGGTGCTCCATCCACCGCACCACCTAGCTGCCCCAAATTTCCATTGTACCTTAATATTCAAGGACCTATAATCTGTCAGTGTGGTTGCTGTGTACTCTAATCCAGGTTGCAACACATTTACAAGTTGAAAGGCAATCTCAATGAATTGTTGTAGCCAAGAACTATATTGATCTGCTACTAATCCAGTGATTCATTTCAATTTATTTAAACAAACTTTCATTAAATTTTATTAGTCTTCTTGTTTGAACAATTAAAATAGCCTATTAGTCACTCTGTTGCTAATTTTCCCCTCTCCTGTTTATCTTCTGAAAAGTTGCCAAATTGATATTCTTAAAGCATAGGAATGACCACACCACTCTAATGCATCTGAAGTTCTGTTGGAGCAGTGGATAGAGTGCTGGACCAGGAATCAGAAACACCTAAGTTCGTATCATCCTCAGATATTTACTAACTGTGTAATCCTAGGCAAGTCACTTAACCTTTGTTTGCCTTACTTTCTCATCTATAAAATGTGGATAATAGCACCTACCTCTCAGTTTCATGAAGATAAAATGAGATTATATTTTTAAAGAGTTTTGTATAAAGCCCAGTATATTGACACTTAATAAATGTTTGTTTCCTTCCCATTTACCTTTACTATACAATTCAAATTTCTGCTTGGTATTTAATGCTTTTCACAGCCTGCCTCCAGTCTACCTTCTCAAGCAAATTTGCTTATTCCTTTGCTTCAATATTTTCCACATTCAGCCAAATTGGCATTCTTGCTTCACTTTGCACAAGACATTCTGCCTCTCACTTCTATGCCATTGGATAGGTGTATCAGCAAGGACCTTGACATGCACAAGAGGGCCTACTGTACAGGTTTTTTCAGGGGTCAGCAATCACTTTAACAAAGCACACATGCCATTCACTTAGTTGAGAGGGAAAAGTTAGCATCCTGAATTTCAGAGAAAATACAAACAGAGAAACAAAGATCAATCAACAGATAGGACTTCCAACTGTCAGTACAACAGACAGATCCAACTGTATGACTATACATACATAGTTACCAGAGAGAGAAACACCAATATCTGAGTTTTCAAAGCCAGTGGGGCTCCTTAGTGGCTTCCCAGAGTCTTGTCTGGCCAAACAAACACTTCCAGTCAATAAGCCCCAAAGTAAAATCTTACCTCAGAGAATAAATACCCTTTTCAGAGCCAAAGGGCATCATATTCTTTTACAGAAGAATGTGATTATTTTTACATTTACAGAAGTCTAAGACCTCTCTATTTTTTTAAAGATTTAAATGTATTTATTTATTTTGTAGTTTTTAACATTCATTTCCAGTAGATTTTGAGTTCCAAATTTTCACTTCATCTTCCCCCATACACACCCTGAGATGGCATGTATTCTGATTACTCTTTATCCTAGTCTGTCCTTCCTTTTATCATCCCTCTTCTATCCTCTTCCACTTTACTTTCTCGAAGGCCAAGATACATTGCTATACTTCACTGCATGTATATTGTATTTCCCATTTACACGTAAAAATAACTTTTTAACATTTGTTTTTAAAATTTTGAGTTCCAAATTCTCTCCCTTCTTCCCTCGTTCTTCCACCCCCATCAAGAAGGCAAGCCATTTAATACAGGTTATATGTGTATCATTATGCAAAACATCTCCTTAGCAGTCATGTTGTGAAAGACAAACTATATTTCCCTCCATCCTATCCCACCCCCAATTATTCTATTTTTTCCTTTGACCCTGTCCCTTTTCTAAACGGTTTGCTTCTGACTCCCTCCTCCTCTCATCTGCACTCCTTTCTGTCATCCCCCCCTTATCTCCTTCCCTGTTACTTTCCTGTAGGGTAAGATACCCAACTGAGTGTGTATGCTATTCACTCCTTAAGTTGAATCTGAAGAGAGTAAGGTTCACTCATTTCTTCTCACCTCTTCCCCTCCACTGTGAAGTCTTTTTCTTTCCTGTTTTATGTGAGATAATTTGCCTCATTCTATCTCTCCCTTTCTCCTTCTCCCAATATATTCCTCTCTGATACCTTAATTTTAGGTTTTAAATATCACCCCTTCATATTCAATTCACCCTGTGCCCTCTATCTATCTATCCACCCATTTGCCTGACTGTCTCTCTGTCTGTCTGTCTATCTATCTATCTATTTCTCTCTTCCAACCACCCTACAATATTGAGAAAGTTCTCATGAAATATCTTATAAATATCATCTTTCTCTGTAGGAATGGAAACAGTTCAACTTTAATGAGTCCCTTATGGCTTCTCTTTCCTGTTTACCTTTTCATTATACTCTTGATTCTAGTACTTGAAAGTCAAATTTTCTTTTTGGCTCTGGTCTTTTCATCAAGAATGCTTGAAAGTCCTCTATTTCATTGAAATTCCATTTTTCTCCTGAAGTATTATATTCAGTAGGTGATTCTTGATTTTCATCTTAGCTCCTCTGATCTTCAGAATGTCATATTCCAAGGCCTTTGATCCCTTAATGTAGAAGCTACTAGATCTTGTGTTATCCTGATTGTATTTGCATAATACTCAAATTGTTTCTTTCTGGTTGCTTGAAATATTCTTCCTTTCTTTCTTTCTTTCCTTCCTTCTCTTTTTCTGTCTCTTCCAAAACCTTAAACCCAGTGCGCTATGAATCCCAGAGATTGGACAACAATAGGTCCCTGCCCAAGCTCCACCTAATGGCTGTTTTCTGGACCCTGCTGGCTTAGAGTGATTATCGGTAGTAATTGTTTCTCTTTCCCTCCCAGTTTGATTTCGTTATTTTTTTCTTTTGCTCATTGAACTAACTACTTCTTAAAGAGGTCTATTCACTGAATGGGCTTTACCTCACTCTAAGCGAGTACCTGAAAAGGCCTTAGCATAAAAGACCAAGTTGTCCCATTGCATCCTGGGCTTTCTGCAGTCATTCTGATGAATATCTGGTCACTGGATTCAGATGGCTCTGGAGGAGAAGTGAGGCTGGTGACCTTGCACAGCCCTCCCTCACTCAACTCAAAGTCAAGTGCAAGTCAGGTCATCATTTCTCTGATGTCATGGTCTTTGAAAATGAAGGAGGAACACAAGTTCTAAACGACTGTACTCTACTTTAGCACAGATCCTCTAACCTATTCACAAACATAGCATAGAATTGCATGAAATGCTATGATCACTTCTACATGACTGCTATCTAGAAAATCTCAGAGCATAGCAATCCAGTAACTGTTAAAAAAAAAAAAAAAGGAAATGAGACTAGTTGGGCATGAAACCATGTTAGCTCACCATTTCTTTTCTAGATCTTCACTAAACATTTTTTTTTATATCTCATTAAGGATAATCAGGTTCTCTTTTACTCCCTCCTACCCCTTTTAAATATCATTGAAGTATTAGACAACTTTTGCTCTGATCTTTCCTATCCAAATATCATTCTTTTTAATAGGGAGAACTGAAACCAAGAAAAAATTAAAGCAAGTTTGCCCTTCTTTGTGAATTCTTTTAACACAGTCCCATCTATACCCAGCATCATTCCTATGCTTTCCAGGATCCTTTTAACTTCCCCAATATAAATTAAGAAATAAGCATTTTTTTTGTTTTCTTTATCTTCCAACAACTCATCCATACCTCTAACTTTTCTGACAGTATATTAATAAAATAATATTGTATCAGGAGTGCTTCTTCATCTTCAGTTTCAGGTGCTTGTTTATATATTCTGTGTATGTATATTTAAAAAAAATAAGTTGGATTATTCCATATGCAACCTCCTCTCTCCTGTTAGATTACTATCCCTTTGTTCCTGTTCAAAATTATCTCCCTTCTGTCTTCAGAATTTAATTCAAAAAACCATTTCATCCAACCTCAGGTTTTTGAAACCTGAATTTTAATTTTTTGCCACTTATATTTTATTTTTTCCAATTACAAGCAAAGATAACTTTTAGCATTCACTTTTACAAGACTGAGTTCTATTTTTTTTCTCTTTCTCATCCCTTTGTCCTCCCCAAGGAAGCATGAAATCTGATATAAGCTATACATGTACAATAATATTAAATATACTTCCACATTAGTCATGTTGTGAAAGAAGAATCAGAACAAAAGAGAAAAACCATGGGAAACAAAAAAGGGAGGAGAGCAAGGTGGCATAGTGAATAGAACACTAGCCCTGGAGTCAGGAGGATCTGAGTTCAAATCTGACCTCAGACACTTGACACTTATTAGTTGTATGACCTTGAACAAGTCACTTAACCCCAATTACCTTGCCTTCCCCCCTAAAAAAAAAAAAAAGAAAGGAAAAAGAGAAGGTAGTATGCTTTGATCTGCATTTAGACTCCATACTTTTTCTCTGGATGTGGATAATAGTTTCCATCATGAGTCCCTTGAAATTGGCTCATATCACTTGATTGAATTGCTGAAAAAAGCTAAGTCTATCAAAGTGGGTTATTGTACAATGTTGCTGTTACTGTATACAATGCAGTCCTTGTTCTGCTCACTTTCCTCATCATCAGTTCATACAAGTCTTTCCAGGTTTGTTTTTTTTTTTTTTTTCTGAAATCTACCTGCTCAGCATTTCTTATAGCACAATAGTATTCTATGACATTCATTACATGCACTTGTAAAAAAACAAGTAGGGAACTTGCATTCCCTAACTGATGGGCATCCCCTCAATCTCCAATTCTTTGCCACCACTAAAAGAGTTGCTAGAAATATTTTTCTCTACGTGGGTCTTTATCTCCTTTTTAATGATCTTTTTGGGATACAGACCTAGAAGTGTTATTGTTGGATCAAAGTGTATGCACAGTTTGGTTACTCTTTGAGCACTCTTCCAAATTGCTCTCCAGAATGGTTGGATCGCTTCATGACACCAACAACACATTAGCATGCCACTTTTCCCATATCCTCTCCAATATTTATCACTTTTCTTTTTTGGCATATTAGCCAATCTGATAGATGTGAGGTGGAACCTCAGAGTTGTTTTAATTTGTATTTCTCTAATCAATAGTGATTTAGAGCATTTTTTCAGATGATTACAGACAGGTTTAATTTCTGTATCTGAAAATTGCCTGTTCATATCCTTTGACCACTTAACAATCGGTGAGTGACTTGGATGCTTATAAATTTCACTCAGTTCTGTAAATTTTTTAGAAATGAGATCTTTATCAGAAACTGTGGTTATAAAAATGTTTCTCAGCTGTCTGCTTCCTTTCTAATCTTGGTTGAATTTTAGTCTTGTGTCATACTTATCCTTTCTCTAGACCCTTTAAAATCTTTCTCTTTAATATGTAGGGCTTCTGTCAATCTATGCCTGCTTTTATCTTCTCTCTCTCACAGATTTTAAGATATAATGGTAACTATTTCCCAAGGTTCACATCATTTATACCTCAACAGCCACATGCATTTAATGAGAAACATGTCCATAATAGAAATTTCCCTCATTAGTTTTTCTACTTTTTGAAGGATGAAATTCTCATTAAGGTATATTAAGAAATTAATAGCTTCTCTGTTGTGGGCAAGCATAAAGCTCCAGCAGATGTCTGGATAATGGAATCCTCTATCACTTCTCTATTGTGTCTCTGAGCTAGGTCTGTGATCTATTCCCCAAATTCCTTATCTATATCCTCTTTTGATTCATTGATCTGGGTTGACTCTATTATTACTATTCATTGTACATGTGTCTTCCTTGATTTCACTGAAATTTTATACAAATACCCTCTACCATGCTTCTTGCTTCTAAATTTTCTCCTGTGAGTAAATTGCCTTAATAAGTATTTCGTAGACTTATCACCTAACCCCTTTATTTCTCCTATTCCTTTATACAGTGGTTGAATATGTATGCCATATTCCAGCCATGGTTCTTATCTCATATAGACATATATATTAGAAAATCACAGAGAAAAACAACGTGTTAGGATTTCTGTTTCATCTTGTTGCATTTTGCTTAAATGAATTAAGCTGTGATTTCTACTTCTAATTCTTTTCTTCTATTACACTATTACATTTCCTATGACTCTCTGAATATCTCTACCAGAAATTTTTAATCACTTTCTTGTACAACATTTCTTCTAAATAATTAGTACATTGTCTTATATTCATTGCAGCTTCTCTGTAAAGTATCTAAGTTTCTGCCTTTAATGTATTTCCCCTCACCCCCATTCCCCTTCCTTTTTGAGTTTAATGCCAATTTGATAGAAGTTTTTGGGTACATACATTCTTACCAGCTCCTGAGGAGAATTCCATCCTTGACCAGGAATCTGACAAGTCATTTTATTTTGCTTTTTTTTCTTCATTAATTTTGAATTTAAATGTAAAAAAAGACACACATGCACATGAAGATTTCCATGTATATAGCTCAACAGAAAAAAAGAATTCAATATAAAATCATGAATTTCCATTTCACACTCTTTATTTTTTTTTAAAAAACTATGTAACAAATACTCCAAACTACCCTGCTTTTCTGTGCTTCCTTCTAAGTTTTCAATTGTTCTCTAATGTGGACTTTTTATTTTTATTGTCCTTTCCTCCTCACCCCAACCTAGAGAAGGCTACAATTAGGCACAAAAATGTATGTGTATATTTTAAGTATACTATACATACTTTTACTCGTCAGTTCTTACTCTGGAGGTCGATAATATCTTCTTTCATAGGTTCATTGTAGTTGACTTGAATAATTATGATACTCAAAATTGTTCTTATGAAAATATTTCTGTTACTATGTATAACATTTTCTTGCTTCTGCTTATTTCACTTTTCATTATTTCATAAGTCTTTCCATGCCATACCATTTTAAACTGTGGTCTTCTATCATCTCACTTTTCCTCCTCTGGTGAATATCCAGTTTAGTAACATCCATATTACTACTTTCTCCTTTTTATTTTTTTTTCTCTTGCGCATTCTCAGCCTGAGTTTTCCTGACTCTATCTCACATTGTCCTATCCAAGTCCTCATCATTTTGGAATATGTTTCCTTTAGTTTCAGTATATCTCTTTCATCTCCAGCCCTTCTTCTCCTACTTAAATGTGCCAAGCTTTTCAAATTACCCCCTAAAAAAATACCTCCTCATTTCAAGGCCTTCACAACTCCCAAAGTACCTATTTCTACTTAACTGTTACTTTTCCTAGTGTTCTTCCTTCAGCTTAAATCTTTCTTATTTTCATCCCACCCAATATATTCTCCCTCAATTTGGAAGTCAAATTAGTCAGGGAGCATCAAATATAAAGAAAAACTAAAAACATTCTGACTATATGCATATGGGAAATACTAGGTGATAGATTATAGTAGTCTTTCACTAGAGTATTGCAGAGATTTTTTAAAAATATGTTTTTCTTCCCAATATGTGGCAGCTGTACATATGTGTCCCTAGAGATATTTAGTAGTGAAGACATAGATGATACTGTAATTATAAGACATTTAATCTTAAGCTTCTCCTCCTCTCACATAAAAGAAACATAATTAAACACAAGACCCTGAGAAATAATCTTATCAAGTCTCCATTAGTGTTTTATTTTTGTAATAAACAGTAAATCAGGATTTGACAATTCTCAAGAAAACCACTGATAAAAATGTGTATTCATATGTTAAAATACTCTAGTCAAAGTTTGAGAATAGTACAGATTTTTGTGGATATTAATTATTAAGGTTTCTTATGCTCATATTTTCTACTCTAGATCTCATTCTTAAACACAGATATCAGTCAATTTCAATTTATCAACTTTTCAGAAATCATTTTTTATTCAAAACCACTTTCTTAAATTCAAGATTTCTTCGGCTTCATTGGATTCTAGACAATACCTATATTGAAAGGAGATTCAAATTCTCTTCAACTCAGATAAATTTATTGCACAAAAAAGACTTCAGGAAGTTTTCTTCTAATTGACTCCAAATAGCTCTGCTATTAGTCCTTCCACAGTCCTCCTGCTGTTAAAGAAATGTGGTGATTTAGGACCAGGTCAATAATCCCAGGAAATCCCCCTGTCCTTCATGTTTTGCTAGTCTGAATGTTGGGTATACAGTTTGGACTGTTTGAGGGCTTGAATGTATGAGAGTTCCTGGAAGTCAAGTGAATCAAATGCTTCCTAAGAGGGAACTGAGAGAACTGTCCTTGGTGTGATCTTTTGTTTATTTAAAGACATATGTTGGAAAATTATATTCTAATGCACTCTGTCAATCAAGAAAAAAACTCATAAAATAAAAACATGCAAAATTCTCTAGTCATTTTGTATGCCAATAGGAATATCTCTAAATATTATAGGTTCCCAAACTTTGGCTTCTGTGTTAAGGACCTTCCTCTTCATTGACAAATTGGGTAACAAAGTCCAAATAGAGAAGCAGAAGGAATATATTAATTCTAATTAACCTTTACAATCATCTCTTAATACTTAGTTGTTAATAAGTACCAATTAATATATCTGTGAATTTGCATAAATCAAAATGGATAAAGTAGCAGAATTATGATGTACTAAGAATAAGACTGTGATGCTTGTTATTAATTTACTTCTGGGCATGTGAGGAGGATAAAGATAAGAGAAGTTAGTTTCCATAGCTCAATAAAATATATGGAAATGAATGCATTCATTAAAAATTGAATCAAAAATAGCAACACCATACCATTTTTCTAATAGAATTGTATCAGCTATAGTCCATTAATTTGACTAGATGATTTCTAAGTTAAGTGCCTTTCTACCTCAACAATCCTGGGATCATAAAGCATATTTATTCTTTAATTCAAGGCATTAATCTACCACATGTCTACACTGCATTGCTGATGTGGGCATGGTTTTACTAGGTGATTTGTTTGATTCCTTTCAACTTATGATTCCATTTTATGTGTCCTGTGATGTCTTATGTACTCAGTGACACAAAAGGAATTGTTTTGTATTGGATGTTTTAGTATCATAATGAGGCTGAACTTCCTAGCATCATTTGTGCTATGAAACTTTTGGGAAAATATCTCAAATAATTATATTATAAAACATGGGGTGGGCTTTGATTTAGTGGCAGGAAAAGCCAAGTATAATAAATATCTAAGAAAAGTACTTTCTAACAATCCACTGCCTTTTGGGAGAAAAGATAGCATTAGCCACTACTCCATTGTCATTTATTTCCAATAATTTTCAGAATAAAAACTGACAAAAATGGATATGTTTTCAGAAATAAGTAGGATAGTTTCCAGCATACCCTTCACAGTACCCTCAGTAATCAACAACACTTCACTTAGTCCTCCAGATGTTATGCTGTAATGGCCTTCTTGGTTCTTCTAATGACTTAGTCTGATTTCAGAAAAGTAAAATAAATCAGTTTAGTCAGAGAAAACTTATTTGAGTTAATGATCTGACTTGGGGGCATTATTACAGTTTGGCCTTTCTAGAAATGTGTGTATCACAGAGAGATATGCAGTAATGATAATATCTCTTATCTAAATGTTTTGCAAAGTACTTTACATGTTATCTTGTTTTAGCCTTACAAAAACCTAGTGAGTATATAAAGATGATGCTAAGCCACATTTTGAAGTTGAGTAAACTGAGGTAGATACAAGTTAAGTGACTTACTGAGTCATGTAACTATTAAATATCTGAACTCAGATCTTCACTAATCTAGGTCTAATGTTCTGTCCACTGTGTCAACTAGCTGCCATGATTTTTACCCTCAACTTGAGGCAAGAATATTTTACTGGCAGAAAAAATATTTTGGGATAAATAATTTAATTTTGAAAGTACAGATAAGCAACCTTTGAAGATTAGGGGCCCTTTTTTGGTAAGGACCAGGGTACAGAGTAGAAGAGCAGTGACCATTCCTCTCCTCAGTTTGCCCCAATTTGGAAGCCCTGAAAACTTCCAAACCCCCAGAACTGGCTCTGAAAACAGCAGTGCAAAAAAATTCTGAAGCTTGAGAGAGTGTCCTTTCCCATACCCTACGCTGATAACAGAGCATAACGTTAATTTTAAAAACAAGATTCCTAATCAAAACATTGGGTGGAAAAAATGATCCAACAACAATAAAGAGAAGCTTACCATAAAAAAGTTATTATGGTTACTGGAAAGATCAAGACAGAAACTCAGAAGATGAAAACAATGCCAAAAGAGCTACATGCGACACCTAGAAGAAGAATGCTGATTGAATCCAAGGCAAGCAGGAAGTCCTAGTAGAGTTAAAGGAAAAGATAAGAGGAAAAATCAGGGAGAAAATAACACCTCAGAAACATCATTAACCTAATGGTAAAAAAAAAAAAAAAGCACAAAAATTCATTGAAGAATCTCTTAAGAAGCAAAATTATACAAATCAAAAAGAGGTACAAAAACTCACTTAGGAAAACAATTCCTTAAAAATTAGAATTGGGCAAGTGGAAGCTAACGATTCCAAAACTTTAAGAAAAATAAAATAGCGTCCGAAGAATGAAAAAAAGAAGAAGAAAGTCAAATGTCTCATTGGGAAAAAAACAGTAACTGACCTGAAAAATAGTTCAAGGAGAGATAATTAAAGAATTATCAGAGTACCTGAAAGCAATGATGAAAACAAAGAGCCAAGTTACCACATTTTAAGAAATCAAGTTAAACTAACATCTTAGACTCAGAGGGTAAAATAAGAAAGAAAAAGAATCTATCTCCTGAAAGAAGTCCTAAAATGAAAACTCCAAAAAATATTAAAGCAAAACTCAAAACTCCCAGGTAAAGGAGAAAATATTGTAAGTAATTAGAAAGAAGAGTTCAAACATACATCCAAAGTGGGGATCAGACAAGATTTAGCAGTTTGCACATTAAAGAAGCAGAGGGCTAGGGAAATTATGTTCCAGAAGGCAAAGGAGGTAGGATTACAACCAAAAATCACCTATCCAGAAAAACTGTGTGTAATGTACTGCTGGAGGGCAGGGGGAAAATGGATATTTCATGAAATAGAAAAGTTCCAAACATTCTTGATGAAAAGAACAGAGTTGAAAAGAAATTTTGACATTAAAACAGAAGACTCAAGAGAAGCATAAAAAGATAAACATGAAAGAGTAGTCAATCACAAGGAATTAATAAAGTTAAACTGTTAATATTCCTATACAGGAAAATTATATTTGCAACTCCTAAGAATTTTGTCATTATCAGGGCAGTTAGAAGGAGTCTACAAAGACAGAGGGCATACGTGTAAGTCAATTATTTTGGGATGTTCTTCAAACAAATGTAGGGGTGAGAAAGAGGGATGCACTGGGAAAACGGAAAGGTAGAATGAGGAAATTTTGTGCACATAAAAAGCTGATAGAATGGATTAAAAACCAGAACCCAAAAATATGTTCTGTATAAGAGACATACCTAAAACAGAAAGACACAGAGGGAGTTAAAATACAGATCTTGAGCAGGAATCTACAATAATTCAGCTGAAGTGAAAAAGGCAAGTGTAACGATCATTATCTCAGACAAAGTAAAAGCAAAAATAGACCTTAATAAAGAGAGAATCAGGGAAACTACAGTTTGCTAAAAGCACCTAGACAATAAAGCAATATGAAAAAATGAAGTAAGTTTCTCTGGTAAAGGCCTCATTTCTCAAATATAGAGAGAACAGAATCAAATTTGTAAAACTAAGCACCATTCTCCAACTGATAAGCAGTGAATGGGTATGAATAGGTAGTTTTTAGAAGAAGAAATTAAAGCTACTTATAATCCTATGAAAAATGCTAAATTATTATTGATGAAATATAAATTAAAATAACTCTGAGATATTTCTCATACATATCAGGAATGATAAATGCTAGAAGAAATGACAGAAAATATGTTAATTCATGAACTGTTAGTGGAGAATCCACCTGGTCCAACCATTTGAGAGAAGAAATTAGAACTGTGTCCAAAGAGCTACTCTGGTCAATAAAATGCTCCCAGACAATTCCAAAGGACTCATGATGAAAAACTCCTATTCACCTCCAGAGAAAAAACTGATGAACTCTAAGTGCAAATTAAAGTACAATTTTCTCACTTTTTAATTTTTTTTTGATATGGCTAATGTGGAAATGTTCTCCCTGATTTCATATGTATAATTGATATCATGTTTTTGCTTTCTCAGTGCCTGGGAAAAGGACAATGGGGAAGGAGAGAAATGGGAACTCAAAATTTTAAAAGAAAAGAATGTAAAAAATAATTTTTAAAAATAAACATGAATAAATTGACATTAAAAAAAGGCCTAGCTAGCAGCAAATTTCTCATTCTTTCCTTTTCTTTCTGCAGTTTGGTAATATTAATTTGTGACTATGCAAATGAATCTAAATTAATTACCCAGGTAATAATAATGTGAAAAGAGGGAATAAAGTACTTGAAGGAAACAATTAATGTTCCTTTTATAAATCCTTGGTAAAAACAGATTTTTAAGATTTACAAGGATACAAATCAAAATGTATTCACTATGATTGAATATACAAGCTTGGATCCTGACAGCCACAGTGCAAGAAGAACAAATTGTGAAAAGCTGTGATATTGTCCCATTCAAATAAAAATGATTAGCTGCTTGTGTCACAATTATTTCTCTAACTAAACGCATGGTTATAATGAAACATGATGATGATAATAGCAGCTGAATTATGTTCCTCCTTCCCCTGTCCTCATCCTCAATCATGAGCTAAAATCATCACAAGCATTAATTAACCTGAAAAATTTTCCATTGTGGGTTGGTTCATTTTCTTATAGCAAATGTCTGGGCCAATAGGCAGGTTTCTGTGCATCAGATATAATACAACATCATAAAGAGAAATATTTTGTTTGATAGCATGTTTTCCTTAAAGGAAAATGAGTAATGTTTCAAAGAGTTTTTTAATGTATTTTTTAAATTAATGTTTTTTCTCTCACTTCTGTCTCAAACTTCCCTCCCTACTAGTGGGAAGAGGAAGGAGAAAAAAATTCATAACAAATATACATATTTAAGCAAAGTATATTCTCACAAATGTGGCTCAAAGGATACACAGTTTAATGAAATTTTGGAAATAATCACAGCTGTATTCCAGAATAGTGAAGGCAAGTTAGAGTTCCATCAATAGCACATTAAAATGTCTTTTTCCTATAGTTTCTCCAACATTTGCTGTTTTTTTTTTCCTTTTGGGGGGTAACTTTGCAAAATTGATGCTGTGAGATGAAATGTCAGAGCTCTTCTAATTACTTTTAGCTATTTTGATAATTTTTTTCATGTGTGTATTGATAGTTTGTGTTTCTTCCTTTGAAAACTGCCTGCTCGAAATATTTTACTCTCCCATAGCGAATGGCTCTTGTTACTATGAATTTGTGTGTTACTTATACATCTTGGAAACAATACTCTTCACAGAGAATTTTCTGCAAATTTTTTCCAGTTACCTACTCTCCATTTAATATCTACTACATTTGTTTGTTTATTCAAAAACTTTTTAACTTTGAGGAAGCAAAATTGTCTACCTCATTTTCTGTGATTTTGCATAAAAATGTATTCACGAATTCTTTCACTAACCATAGCTTAGAAAGTTAATTTCTTTCTTTTTCTTCTAATATCTTCATGTTGTTAATCAAATCTAAGTCAAAGTATGTATTTGAAGCTTACATTGGAATACAGTATGAGATATTGGCCTATATCTAGCCAGACTACTTTCCAGTTTCCCCAGCATTGTTTCCCCCATAATGAATTCTGACTGAAATTATCTGGGATATTTAGGTTTATCAAAAAAAAAAAAACCCAAAAAAACCCAAAACTACTCTGTTCAGTTGTTTTTGATATTGTACCTTGAATCTGTTCTTATGATCAACTTTTCCATCTCTTAAAAGTACAAAATTGTTTGATGACTGCTGCTTTGTAGTGTAAATTTTCCCCTGGAGTTCTTGACTTGTTGTTCATTCAGGCAATTTTTTTTCTATTTTTTTTTCTAATTTGTTATAGTAATACTTTGGTAGTTTATTACAGCTCTTTGCTAACTAGTAGTGGTAACAATGAATATCTTTGTTTAATTACTCATTCAATTGGAAAGGCTTGTAGTGGATCACCTTATACTATAATTCTAGCACTTAGAAAAATATGACTTGTTAAAGAAATGTGCAATTTCCCCTGTATTTTCTAGATGTGGATTATATTGTCAGGTTTTTTTTTTTAAATCTATTGTTGTAAGTATGTGATTTGTGTTGTTCTTTCTAATATTGGTAGGTAATTATACATATATAATTATATATATAATATAATATATTATAATATATATGTATGTATATACATATATATATATATATACACACATATATTTCTAATATTGAACCCAACCAGTATTGCTGATATAAATAGGCTATGGCCATAGACAAGGGGAAAGGAAAAACCATTTATATAGCAAGAACTTTATGGCAGGCACTGTGCTAAGAACTCTTACAAATGTTACCTCCTTTGCTCCTCACAACAACCCTATCAGGTGACTGCTATTACTATCCCCATTTTAGATCCAAGAAAACTGAGGTGGAGATTATGTGTTGTATCCAGGATCACATGACTGCTACCAGAGCCAGCATTCTATTTATTAAAAAAACTTGCTGTCTCATAGCATACATATTTTTATATGTTCCTGTAGTTACTTTGATAATATTTTATTTGTATCAAAGTTTATTAAGATAGTGAAGTATAATTTTCTTTCTCAGTTTTGACTTTATTTGGTTAGGTTTCAAGAAGACCATATTTGTGTGACTGTAGGCAGGACACCTATTTTTCATATTTTTTGCACTTTGTCTTTATTGGAATTACTTTGAATGTTTGATCCAATTGACCTATAAATCCATCTAGCCTCAAGGTTTTTCTTCCATTAAGGAATTCATTTATTGATTGGTCAATTATTTCTCTGATGTTGTATTGTTTAAATTTTCTAGTCTTTTTTTATTAACCCAGAGATTTTATGGGATGGAGATGGCATTGAGAATTGGAGAAGACAGAGAAAAATTTGCAATACTACTGTGCAGAATCAGTAAGAAAGGAGCAGAAGATTTACCAAGCATGTGTGAAGCCTCACTTAATGTTATAAACTTTGAATTTAGAAATGGTAAAACCTGCAGAAAATCAGTTTTCTAGAAAATTTCTTCTGCATATTGTTGTTATTTGTGAAGGGTTATAAACTCACCAGTATGCCCACCTCTGGCTGTGCTAAAGGGCATATTCCAACAAGTTAAATCATAAGCATTTGCTCAGTGCTTACAATATGCCAGTCACAGTGTTCAATGCTGGGAATACAAACAAAGGCAAAAGCATCCCTTGCCCTCTTGAAGATATTATCTAATGGATATGTAAACAACCATAAACAGACAAGACACATGCAGCATAATTTGGACATAATCTTAGAAGGGAGCCATTAGCATTACTAGAGATAGGAAAAGGCTTCTTTCAGGGGGGATTTTAGCTGAAACTCGATGGAACTCAAATAATCCAGGTCATAGCAATGATGTAGGAGAGAATTCTAGTTATGATGGACAACTAGTGAAAATCCTTGGAGTGATGAGATGAAGTGTATTGTTTGAAGAACAGTCTGAAGAGATGTATCATAGAGTGTGTGGAAATGAGTAAGGTATGAAAAGCCTGGAAAGGTAAGAAGAGTCCAGGCTATGAAGCACTTGAAAAGTCAGTTTTTAGGACTACATTACTGACTTTCAGTGGTCCTGCTTTTGCCATATTGATGAGTCAGGGTTTGGAAAATGAAAGATTTACCCTAATAATTCAGCATATCTCCCTGATCTATACAGTTTACTGGTTGGCACCATGGGTGAATTCATAAGAGATGAATTCCAAAGCAAATGAGGGGGAAAGGATTCTCTTTTCCTAGCAAATCATTTCTGTCAACCCAGGGCCAAATATTGGAAGCATTCATACTGACACTATTGCTGCTGACTCAGAAAGTCTCTTTCCCACTTGAAAATAAAATAACAATACTTGGAAACAACATGAGCTTGTTTCTTTCTAATTTCATTCAAACTGATAGATTTTTATGATTTTTCAAACTGGAAATACAGAATTCATCAAAACACTGTCTTTGAGGAAACAGAAAATATATGACTTTTCCTTATGGTAATTCGCTGTAATCATGTATAGTAGGTTTAGAGACTGAGCAGCTTAGAAGGTAGTGTTAGACTCTAATAATAACATCTTTTTTTTTAATGAGATTTTATAATGAATCAAAAGGCCCAAACAAGACAGTAAAGCTCATTCTTTCCACAGCTGTGTGGTGTTTTTGTTGTTCATGCTGTTGTCATTGTTTTGGGGAGGGGGAGAAAGATCTATTTTTGGTTAGACTGAGAAGCTGAAAAACAAATTTAAGCTTTTGAGTAAAGTGAGTTCATTTTCTTTATTTTATCATGAAGTTTCTAAAGAAAAATGGGATTTTACTATTGGCATTGATATTGTCTCTTTATTGTTGGTGGATAAGTACATAAACAGAAATTTAATACTACAAGGGGTCTTAGAGATCTATTCTTCCATTTTACAAATAAAGGAACTGAGGTCAAGAGATATGAAGTTATTTTCTAATGGTCAGGATAAGTTAATGGCAGATCCAAGCCCATAACACAGTGATAAGGACAACATTTCTTTACAGTTTATTGTTATCACAGTAATTGTTAATGAGAGGTAGCTTGCTATAGAATATAAGTGCTAGACTTTTGTCTCTCTAACAAATAGCCTGGTCCTCTAACATTAACTAGTTATGTGACTATAGACAGGTCACTTAACCTTTTCATACTGAAGGCAACTTTCTAAGAGCTAAGTTATAGAAGAAATGTTTATCTGGATTATTGGAGTTCCCCCAATGTGTTGAATCACAATTCTGGATCCAAGGAAAAATATATAATTACTAAAATATATAAAATAGTCCTTAACATAAAATTAGTCTGAATCATTTAGTCAGAATTATCTTACTATTTTAAAGACCTGAAGAGAAATGTTTTGTAAAGCTTAAATAAAGCAAGTTTAGTACATCTTGTTTTACTTTTGATGTTGCGAATTCACACCCCTTTTTTAAAAACTAAAACAACTTCCTAATTTCAATAGAATGATTAGAAAGTGAGGAAGAGCCAAGATGGTAAAGGCAGGGACTCATCTGAGCTCTCCCCCCAAACCCTCTCGAATGTCATTAAATATGACTCTAAATAAATTTTAGAGCAGCACAACTCACAAAAAGACAATCAAGCAAATTTCTATCCCAATACAACTTGGAAGATTGGCAGGAATAATATGTTGCACTAGGGAGAAATAGCAGCACAGTCTAGTGTAGGCCATACCAGTGAAGACAGGGCTCCAGCAAATCAGGAACAGGTCTCAGGGTGACTGAATCACTGGCAGTGGTGGTGGTTTCCAGTCCTCTCAGTTCACAGAAACCAAAGACAACTTAGAAAGTCAGGAGGAAAGGCCTGTCACACCCAGGTGAAAGTAGAGCTCAGTTCAGCACTGGCAACACCAGAACATTCCTGGCTAAAGTAAACCAGAAGCATAACTTGGAAGTGATTGAATCAGCAGTAGCTACTCTCAACACACAAATGCTAAGGAGGTCAACAACTGGTCAGAAAGAGATTACAGGGGTCTTTCTTGATAGTATTGAGGTAGGATTCTTTTGCTTTGCCCATATTTAGATCCAGGGTACAATCTTGGGTGGCAGTCCCAGGGCAAGGAGGAATACCAGCATAGCAGAGCTTGGGGACTCAGGGGAGCAGGGACCCTCATCCCAGTTCCAGGGGAGAAAAGTGCTTATGGTCACTCAAAGACCAGAGCACAGGCCATGAGAATAGTTAACACCTCTCCTTAGATCTTACCTTGAAGAACTGAAAACTTACAGGTCCCTAGAAGTGTCTCTGAAAACAGCTGCACAAAACCCCTGAAGTTTAAGACAACATACCCTACAATAGAGTACTACTTTAACAAATAGCTAATAGCCAAATAATATGTTGAGAAAAAAAATAACAAAGCAAAAAAGCCCTCTGACTATAGAATGCTACTATGGTGACAGGGAAGATCAAAAAACACACTCAGAAGAAGATAACAGACTCAAAACTCCTGCACCCAAAGCCTCCAAGAAAAAAAAACTGAATTGGTCTCAGACTGTGGAAGAGTTCAAATAAGATTTTGAAAATCAAGCAAGAGAAGCAGAGCAAAAATTGGGAAGAGGAATGAGTGAGGCAAGAAAATCATGAAAAATGAGTCAATTGCTTGCTAAAGAAGACCCCCAAAAATACTAAAGAAAATAACATCTTAAAAAGTAGACTAGGTCAAATGGTAAAAGAGGTCCAAAAGGTCAATGAGGAGAAGAATGCCTTAAAAAGCAGAATGGACCAAATGGAAAAAGAGATACAAAGTTTACTGAAGGAAATAATTCTTTAAAAATTAGAATGGAGCAAATGAAAGTTAATAAATTTATGAGAAATCAAGAAATTATAAAACAAAACCAAAAAGAATGAGAATAAAGAAGGCAATGTGAAGTATCTAACTAGAAAAACAACTGACCTAGAAAATAGAACCAGGAGAGACAATTTAAAAATTATTGGACTACCTGAAAGTCATGATTAAAAAACAAGACCCTATACATCATTTTTAAAGAAATTATCAATGAAAACTGCCCTCATATTCTGGAACCAGAGGGTAAAATAGAAATGGAAAGAATCTACCAATCACCTCCTCAAAGAGATCCCAAAAGGAAAACTTCTAGGAATATTGTAGCTAAATTCCAGAGTTGCCACTTCAAGGAGAAAATATTGCAAGCAGCCAGAAAGAAACAATTCAACTATTGTGGAAACACAGTCAGGATAACACAGGACTTAGCAGCTTCTACGCTAAGGGATCAGAGGGCTTGGAATATAATATTCCAGAGGCCAAAGGAGAGGATTAAAACCAGTAAAACTGAGTATAACCCTTCAGGAGAAAAAATAGAACTTCAATAAAATGGAGCACTTCCAAGTATTCTTGTTGAAAAGACTAGAGTTGAATAGAATATGTGACTTTCAGTTACAAGAATGAAGAGAAACAAGAAAGCAAAGCCATAAGGGACTTACTAAATTTGAACTGTTTATATTTATACATGGAAAAATGATATTGGTAACTCATGAGACCTTTCTCAGTATTAGGAGAGTTGGAGGGAATACACACATACATACATACATACACATATACATACACAAACAGACATATATGTATGGACACATATATATGTATGTATATGGATATGGATATCAAAAAGCTTTTACAATGGAGGGAAGGAGGAAAATGTGCGAGGGAATAAATGAGTCTTCCTTTCACCAGATTTGGCTTTAGGAGCAAATAACATACATACTCAATTGGGTATTGAAGTCTATTTTGCCCTATAGGAAAGCAGGAGGAAAGGGGATAAGGGAGCGGGGCAATAGAAGGAATGGCAGATTGGGGCAAGGGGCTATCAGAAGCAAAAACTTTGGTAGAGGACAGGGTCAAAGGAGAGGATAGAATAAATGGAGAGCAGGACATAATAGAGAGAAATATAGTCTTTCACAACATGACTGTTATGGAAATGTTTTGCATGACCACACATGTATAACCTTTATCAAATTGCTTGCCTTCTTAATAAGCCTGGCTGCAGGGTGGAACAGAGAGAATGTGGAACTCAAAGCTCTAAAAATGAATGTTACAGGTTGTTTTTACATGCCACTAGGATATAAAATATATAAACAATGGGTGTAGAAATCTATCTTACCTAACAGGAAAATGGAAGGGAAAGGGGATGGGGGGGGGGGGGGGGCAGTGTATAGAAGGGAGGGCAGATTGGAGGAAAAGGCAATAAGAATACAACTGTCCTGGGATGGGGGTAGGGTGCAGATATAGAGAAATTTTGCAAGTCAACATTTTGTAGAAGTGAATGTTGAAAACTTAAAATAAATTTATATTTAAAAAATGGTAAACAGGACAGGGAAATCATAAAGGAATTAATAAGTTTAAACTGCTTGCATTCCTACATGGAAAGATGATATTGATAACTCATGAGATCTTTCTCATTATTAGGCTAGTTAGAAGGAGTATGTATAGACAGAGGTCACAGGTGTGAAGTTAATATGAAGGGATTATTTCTCAAAAATAAAATTAAGTGGAGAGAAAAGAGTGTACTTGGAGAAAGAGAGAGGACAGGTAGAATGGGTGAAATCATTTCATATAAAAGAGGCAAGAAAAAGCTTTCACAGTGAGGGGAAGAAAGGGGGGGAAATGAAGTGGAGTGAGTGAACCCTTCTGTCATCAGAACTAGATGAAAGAAGGAGTACCATACACACTCAATTAAGTATGAAAATCTATTTTGCCCTTCAGGAAAGTAGAAGGGGAAGAAGATAAGAGAAAAGGAGGTTGATAGAAGAGAGGGCAGATTGGGGTAGGAAGCAGTCAGAAGTGAAACACTTTTGAGGAGGGACAGGATGAAAGGAGAGAGAATAGAATAAACTGGAGTGCATGGGGGAATAGGATAAAAGAAAATACAGTTAGCAATAGTAACTGTGAAAAAATTAAAGCACATTTCTCTGATAGGGCCCTCATTTCTCAAACATATTCAGAACTGAGTCAAATTTATAAAAAATAAGAGCCATTCCCCAGTTGATAAATGATCAAAAGATGTTATCCTTTTTCAGATGAAGCCATCAAAAGTATCTACAGCCATATTAAAAATACTTTATCTCATTATTGATTAGAAAAAAGAAATTAAAACAATTCTGAGATACTATCTAACTCATACCTATTAGATTTGCTAATGAGACAGAAAAGAAAAATTACAAATGGTGGAAACATTGTGAGAAAAGTGAGACATTAATTCATTGTTGGAAGAATTGTGAACTGAGTCAACCATTCTGTGGAGCAATTTGGAAATATGCCCAACAATCTATAAAATCATGCATAACCTTTGACTTAGCAATGCCATTATTAGATCTGTATCTCAAAATAGAGAAAAACAAAAAAGAAAAGGATCCATTTCTACAAAAATATTTATATCATCTCTGTTCTGTGGGTTATGAATTACAAATTGAGGGGGCCATCAACTGGGGAATGGCTGAACAAGTTGTGGTACGTGATTATAATTCTATACTACTGTACTATGAGAAATGATGAACAGGATGCTCTCAGAAAAACCTGAGAAGACTTACATGAGCTGATGCAAAGTGAAACATGCTGTGCATAAAGTAATAGTAGCATTGTAAGCTGTGAATGACTTAGCTATTCCCAGAAATGCAGTGATCCACGACAGCTCTGAAGGACTTATGATGAAAAATGCTATCCATCCTCAGAGAAAGAACTGATGGTATCTGAATGCAGATGGAAGAGTACTTAAATTTTTTTTCTTTATTTTTCTTGAGTCTTTTTTTTGTCTTTTTTCAAAGCATAACTGTTATAGATATGTTTTTCGTGACTATACATATATGACATACAGAATTGCTTACCTTCTCAATGAGGGTGAGGAGATAGGAAGGGAGAAAATTTGGAACTCAAAGTTTTCAAAATGAATGTTAATATTGTTTTTACATGTAACTGGGGACAAAAAAACACTAAATAAATAATTTTGCAACATTTAAAAAAAGTTACAATAAAGTGTCTATGTGAATTTGTGTACATACACATATATCTATGGAGTAGGAATATATCTCTGTTGAACTTTAAGGAAATATTTTACTTTTGTGCATTATCACAGGACAAACAAAAATACTTCCATTGAAGTTATGATTGACTATGAGACAACCCTTTCTTCGAGTGGTGGGAACACCAAAAGTCAGAAAAATAGGTTATTGGTTCTAAACTTTTCAATAATTTAAACTTGTCTCTTATCCTTGCATCCTGCCAACCATCTTCACATCATTTCCAGATTAATATTCCTCAGGCATCACCATGTATATGCCATTCTCTTATTCAATCGTTTATGCTTTTTGTTGTTGTCTATAGGGTAAAGTAAAAATTATTTAACCTGAAATTCAAGGTTCTGCCATCTACTTATTTCTCTCACTTAGCTTTCTCTAGTCCTTTCGAATGAATCCGCTCTGGATAAAATGAGCTATTTACTATCCTCTGAGAATGGTGTATGTATTGACATCCTATACTTGGTATCTACTGATGCTACTGTTTTACAGGCATTAAGCACAATATTACATAATAATCACAGAGTTATTTTGTACCTGGTATTATTGAACACCATTATCATACAGTGGAAAGAGTATTGATATGGAGACAAAGAACCTAAGTTACTTCCCAAGGTCTGCCATTGTGTTACCTTGGTAAATCCCCATAAACTTTCTGGGCCTCAGATTTCTTACCTGTAAAATGAGAGTTGGAACAAATTATCTCTAAGGTCCCCTCCTATTCTACATCTATGACAATAACAATAATAGCAATATTAATAACTGATGTTTATTTCAGATATTTAAAAGCTGAAAATACCTTTACATGTATTTTCTCATTTGACACAATAATCCAGGGAGGTTGGGATGAGTAAAGAAAATTCTATTCATTCTCAAGATGAGTTAACTGATGCTGAGAGGTTAAATGATTTTCCCCGGCTTCTACAACAAGTGAATGAATGAGATAGGATTACAGTGCAGATCTTCCTAGCTCCACATTCAGCATTGTAGCCTCTGGGACACATGGCTGCCTAAGATCGTTTGTCTCTGTGCAGATTGTTTTGCTTTATTATAATACAACATGAAGTTCAATGCATCATGTTAGTGACAGCTAACATCTAAGTCCCTGCAGAGTTTGTGACACAGTTAGTTACTATGTGCTTAGGAAGACATCGAAAAAAAGAAACAGTCCCCAGACTCAAGTATCATATAACATGGTAACAAAATAGAAGAACGCGCCATTCACATAAACATTGAAAAGAAGGTCAGAAAGTACAAGTTTGTGAAAGAAGGGAAAAGCATGGCTTATGTAGGAAGCAGATCATGTCCTGAAAAGGGGATTACCTTGATATCCCTAGGTGACTGACCCACTACAGAACAATGTTAACCATTTCATTGTTAGCCTGTTATCTCTGCTTCAGGGAAATTTGATGAAAGCATTGATCACTCCCGTTGAGTAACCTCCTTGATAAATGCACATTTTGCAAGCTGTCTTCAGCATTCTCCCTCACAACCCAGATCAGGACTAGAAGGTGAGAAATGGAGTATAGTTTTTTTCTCCTCTAGGTTCAAAAGAGTAAAGAATTTAACTTTCTTCTTAGTTGATAGAATAATGGTATATTATCTAATAGTATCTTAGTTCCAGTATTAGATATGCTCCCCTTGTAGAAAGTGAGGGGGAAAAAATAGCCTTAAAATGGAATAATTATGCTTAACATAATTATGTAGAAATAGTGTTATCTAGAGAAAAATTACTAAGTTGGAGTCAGGATAACCTGGATTCCAAACTTGCTTCTTGAAATTTACTAATCAACAACCACTTATTAAATGCATATTCAGCATCAATCATTATGTTAAGCACTGGGGATACAAAGAAATGTCACTACATGCTTCTTTGCAAGTAATGTAACCTCAGTGTGCCTTTCCTAGGACTTACCTATTAATATTCCAGTGTCAAGAACTGCCACATTCAGAATTCCCCATGACTGATGAACAGTAAATTTTCCCCACATTATTTGCTCATGCTTCACATTACAATTTCACCCCATTATCAAGTATAGCTTTCAGTATAGCTTGTATTTACATTGAGTATCACATTTAATACCTGTAATAGCACAATGAGGGATTATATGAATTGGGTACTGAAAGCATTACCATTTTATAGATGGAAAACCTATTGTTTAAAAAGATTAAGTGAATTTATCACTGTCACACAGATAGCAAGTGGTTAAAAAAGGACTCAAGTCTCAGTATCCATGATAAGACATTGACCTCTTTGCTTTTGTTGCACCATGGTTTTCCTCCCTTCCCCCTTTTTTTTTAGTGAATTAGTTCTAGCTATGTTAGTGGTAATTTTTGTGTATTTATGTATAAAATAAAAATTTGTATGTTTGGTCAATATGTTTTTTTTTTCTCAGAGATAAAATGTCTAGCTTCTTACATACATAATTTTATATTTAAATTGCAAGTCATTATCCCACTACTACAAACACATTTTAGAAGACAATTTGTATTTGTAGACATTTGAGTGATATTTACAAGAAAATTGATAGCTGAACTATCGAGATGCAACACAAGTATGAAGTGATCATTTCATAAATACTCCATTTCATTACCAAAATACTATGTCCATGCACTTTTGAATAAATACACATTTGAGAAAAATGACCATGGCATTATTTTTACATTTAATTCAAAATTAAGTGGAGGCACTGAAAATATATTTTCCTATAGAAAAAAATACTACATTGATAACTTTACATATTTATTTATTATATTATCTAGTAGCATTGTGTCCTAGAAAATCCATCTAGTCTGATATTTGCACTTTACAGAACAGAAGCTGAGTCCTAGAAAAATAAAAATATAGGTCACATAGGTCCCAGCCTTGAAGGGATTTTGAAAGATATCTAGTTCAACTTCATTTTACAGATGAGAAAACGGAGGCCTTGAAAGTTTTAGTGACGTTGAAGATCACACAAGCACAAAGTGATGGGAAGATTTTGCACACATGTCTTCTGATTTTAATCTCAGTATCTTACATTTCATTTTGAATTATCATTACCATTAACTAATGTAATATCAATTGCATACATTTTGTGTTTTCTTTACTAAGATCATATAAATTGATGCATTGCTCTTTAAAATTTCAGTATCAAGTTAACTGTTATTCCCACATTTTAATATGACTACACCCTGAAATTCTTGTCTCCTCGCAATCTGATCAATCTATCCTGAATCTTGCTGCATCATTAAATTTCTTGTAATAGTCTTTATCATAATGTTATCCTGCTCAGAAAATTTCAATGACTCATTATTGCCTACATCAAGCATAAAATCCTCTGCTATTCCTTGCCTAATTTTACCGGACTAATCCTCATACAATAGTTTTGTTTTTTTGTTTTTGTCATATCACCGTCTTACTCAAAAATCTTCAGAGTTCCTTTTACCTACAACAACAGATATTACATTCTATGTCTGAAGTTCAAGATACTCTCAAATCTAGGGTCAATCAAAGCTTATTTTCAATTACCTTCTCCTCTATAGCTATTTTACATTTAAATAATACTCATACCTTCACAATACTTTGGACTGTACTTTTTCCTGTCTTCATAACTTTACTACTAATAATTTCCCTATTATCTCTTATGCCCATTTCTTTCAGTCTAGCCCATGCAATTACTGCCTATCATTCTGAAGAAGGCAGTAATGCATTGATGACACAGGAGAGAAAGAACAAGTCAGTGTTGATCAAATGAAGGGAAGAAAGATAAGGGAGGGTGGATTGACATGTAGATGGAAGTTAGATTTCTGCAGAAGGTAAACTGACATAAAAGTATCAATTGTGACTGCTGTTTGCGTTAGAGTAAAATAACATGAAGGTTAGAAAGCAAGCTAAAGTTTGAATGGGATGAAGAAATTAGCATTTGTATAGTCAACTGTCAGCTACAGAGAACTGAGGGTTTGATATTTGTAAATAGAGAGAAGGGATTATTTCTTTGGCAGGTAGTTGACACTGTGAATGCTGTATTGATAGTATCTGTATTTGAATCCCCCTGAAACATGTACTACCTGCATGACGTCAGGCTAGACAGTTAACATTTAGCCTTAATTACCTTATCTGTAATATGAATATGATAAAAGTGCCAACTTCATAATGTTGTTCTGAGGATCAAATAATACATGTAAAGCATTTTGTAAAGTTTATCATGCTTTATAAATTTTAGCTATTATTATTTTATTCTGTCATCTCCAGAAGCTACATTATGTTTTGTTCTTTCAAAAAGCCAATGAATATCTACAAATTTAAAAAAAAAAATGTAAGTGGGTTCCTTTAGTAGAGGATGAGATAAAATAGCTGAAAAAATATTTCTCTTATTGCTTTGTCTAGACTAAAATTTTGCTTTAAAAGGATAGCAAAAGCAACTTTTAAAAATATCTTTAGGGGGAAGAGAGCAATTTGAGCAATTTTGGAAGTTTGGAGAGTACAAGAATGAAACCAAGAGGAAAAAGTGGGGAAAGGAATAATGAGAAGCACTGAAGTTACATGGTATATTTGAGGTACAACTGAACCTTAATAAAGAAGAATCAATTTTCCAATCTTATCAAACTCTTTGGGTGCTTCAACAGATGTTAGTATGGACCAATTCTCTGCTGCCTGTGCTAATTTTGGCCTAATAATTAACAACAAGAAAACACAGGTGCTAGGAAACTGAATTGCTTCCATTTGAACTGTCTTAGGAAGATTCTGAGAATCACCTGGCAGGATAAGGTACCAGATACACAAACTCCTTGCTCAAGCTGAACTGCCAAGCATTCAAACAATGCTTCAGAGAGCACAACTCCAATGGGCTGGCCATGTTGTTCAAATGCAAAATGTATACTTGCCAAAAAGACTATTTTATGGAGAACTTGAATGGGTCAGGCGATCAAATGATGTTCAGAAGAAGCAATACAAGGACACTTTCAAGGTCTCTGTCAAGAACTTTGGATTTGACTGTGCAACATGGGAGACACTGGCAAAGGACTGCTCAACATGGTGTGCCCACATCAGAAAAGGTGCTGTGCTCTATGAGAAAAGCAGAATTGAGACAGCACAAAGTAATCGTAGGATGCACAAATTTGGAGTAACCACCTTAAATATTCACATGGACTATCTGTGCCTAATCTGTGGTAGAGCATTCTAAGCTTGTATTGGTCTCATCAGCCACAGCTGGACACACTGAAACTTCCCTTTGTCATGGTGATGTCCTATTGGTCCTCTTTGAGACTGGGCAACCACCAGTAGGATTAAGAATATTAGAATTTTGATTAATTGGAACTGTGGGTTCTGTTGTCATTTCTTATAGCACAATAGTATTTCATCACATCATATACCACAACTTGTTTAACTAATCCCCAATTGATAGGCATTCTCTCAAATTCCAATTTTTTGCCATCACCAAAGGAGCTGCTATAAATATTTTTGTATATATAGAACTTTTTCATTTTTCTTTGATCTCTTTGGGATATAGACCTAGTAGTAGTAGTATTACGGGACCAAAGAGTACCTCAGTTCTATTGCCCTTTGAAATTATTTTCAAATTTCCAGCATAGTTGGACCAGTTCACAACTCCATCAACAATGCATTATTATACCTATTGTCCACATCTCCTCTAGTGTTTGTCATGTTCCTTTTCTGCCATGCTAGTCAATTTGATAGTTGTGAGGTGATACCTCAGTTTTTTTCATTTTATTTTCTATAATCAGAAGTGAGTTAAAACATTTTGTATGACTATTGGAAGACTTGAATTCCTTCTTCTGAAAAAAAAATATGAATATTTTTATCTAACAAGCAGTTTTCAGAAGAAGAAATCCAAGCCTTCCAAATGCCTAATCAAATGGGCAATTTTCAAGGGAAGAAGTTCAAACTATGAATAAGCATATGAAAAGTATCTGAATCACCAATATTTAGATAAATTATAATTAAAGCAACTTCTAAGTTCCACTCCACAGCTACAGATTGGCAAAGATGGCAACAGATGAAAATTATAAATATGTTCAAGGGGATGTAGTAAAATAGGTACATGGCTGCTCTAGTTAGAATTAGTCTAGCCATTCTGGAAAGCAAATTGGAAGTATGCCAAGAAAGTTACCAAACTATGTGTACATTTTGACCCAGGTATTTACTATCATTTGAAGGCATGTGATCCAAATCTAGATTGATAACTTAGCCTAATGCCAAATTCTGCTATGAATCAAATAAACTGTTTAGACTGCACAATGGAAACAACATTGTAAATGAAAAGGTTTCTGTGCATTGAGACCTTACTACTTAATGCAAAACAAATGTGGGCATAGAACAAGATCAAGTGAAACATTTTGACCTGAATTTAATGAGGGATGGGAACAGTTATCTTAAGTGTTCCCTTTGGGTATTCATTTTCTTCAGTGCCCACTCAGCTGTGGCTGATGACACTGCATTTGTCCATTTTTATTAATTGTATTTCATGGGGCATTAACTGTATATTATGAATTACCCATATCATGAAAACAAGTAGATTTTGGCAACAGATTGCAATTTTTTACCAACTGGGACAATTCATGCTGTTTGCACCTAGGGCATGATGACCAGGCAAATTAGCAATTAGCTGGAAAATTTTATTTTGCTTTAGAAATTTATTTTTAAAATAGAAAGTCAGCCACAACACACAAAGACATAGATGCTAAATTCTGCCAAATTCATGGGAAAAGTTGGACAAATATATGATGCCATGCAGTGGAAGAAACTTACAAAGAAAGCTTTAGTCATCCTTCTTCCAATAAGACAGACTGAGAAGTGAAAAGGTGAGTTGCACAGGCAACATTCATTTTGAATTAGAGATCAAAACTGAGTTATTAACAAGCTTCTCTCTAGGAGTTTCTTCTATACTAGGAAAAATAAGGTATACACACAAATAATTATAATAGAATGTCTTTAAAAGAGGTTCAAATCTCAACAGTTCAGGGGAGAAACTGATCACCTTTGACTGGAGTAAAAAGTTATAATGCTTCATGCATTTGAACAATGCCGTTACAAATAGGCAAGACTTCCACAGACTGAGGTTGAGAAAGTAGAAGGAAAGGCAAATGAAAAGTTCAAGGAGCACATATTTAAAGCTGAAATGTCCTTTAGAGATCATCAAATTCAACTGTCTCATTTTAAACATAAGAAAAGTTTGACCTAAAGAGATGAAGAAACTTATACAAAGTCCCAAATCAAGTGGCAAAGTGATGTTCTGAACCCAGACATCCTGAGGAGATAAATGCAACTATGACTAAAGTCAATTCCAAGATCTGAGGAACTATTTATAACAACCTATATGTCTATACATGTGATTGGGGGGAAGGAGTGAATATAGATGGAGAGAATGTTTTGAATAGAAGAAAAAAATGAAACAATTAATTGACAAAAGTCTCAGAAAAATTAAAAGGGAAGAGGATTTTTTGCACAGGTAGAGTCATTTGCCTTAGAAAGAAAGGCTTATTCTTCCTCTGATGTGAGAAAGAAGAAAGATTCAATGAAGAGAAAAAGGAATTTGGAGGTATGTAGGAGTCATATTTGAAAAGATTTCTTTCTTTCCCTAAAAGAAAATATGAGAGAAAATGTCAAGAAACGTTCTTTCCAAGAACAGGTGCAGAAGAAAGAGAGTGAACCAGGCCCAGAACTAAATGGAAAGAAGAAAATAGTTTGAACTGTTTTTAGAGAATTTTGAAGAGTTTCCAAATGATCCCAAATTTCTTACTTCCACTACAGTTGCCTCATGTTTGTTGGTTTTCCTTTAAAACAAATGTGTATCAGGGATGCTAACTAGCTCCAAACTTGCAACATTACAATTTCAGAAAAAAAAGTTCACATGACTGAAATGACAACAGAGACTTCCATGGTAGGTCAGAGCATGTTTTCAACAATGTCATGCACACAGAACGGAGCAAAAATTATATGATCAGAATGGGAGCTGGAATGGTCATGTCTTGAGAGTAAATATCTATATGGGGCCAGTGCTTATTCTGTTATCAACAAAAATACAAAAAAAAAAAAAAAACTTGAGAAAGAGCTCCAGCACATTTAGTAGATTATATACAAAGGATGTATGAAAAGATATAGCAGTGGATGAGAAAGTATATATTACATTTATAGATATGGTGGAAGAACATCCATACCAATGAGATCATTGGGGTATATTGGGGATTAGTAAAAACAAGACAAATTCCCCACCTAAAAAAAGTTTTATAGCTTAAATTTATGTTTCTATAATATAAGTGGTGGTGCATGAAATCTGAAAGGGTTGAGAAAACAAAGGTTTGAGCTTCCAAGCATATCAATTTATTAAGCAATGTATGTCAATTGCCTAACATATTGGGACCAGGCATCCTCAGTTTAAGCATTGGAATACAGGAAGAGACAGATTTTATGCAGTAAAAGAAAACAATTAGCAGGATCCAAAACAGGGTGTATAATTAGGTAGATTTCTAATTGATGTAAAGATTAGGGAATTTCTGAGCTGAGAGGGGGGAAATGAACAGGTGCAACTCCCTGAAATAAAAAAAAAAGAATTCCCTGACCCATCTCTTCCCACACAAGTGTCTGTATTCAATCAAAGCAAAAAGGAAACTTATTGACTAAGACAGGGTCAGTTTTCAGATATCAGTAGCTTGCAATGTGTATTTGTGAGAAAACTCCTTGCATCAATCTTCAGATCTGACTGTTTTTGATCAGCATCAACATGTGGAGTTGGTCCAGCTTCCCAGTCATGCAGAACTAGGTTGAAACATGCAATACAATTTTCTCAAAATTTCCATAGTTGAATAAAGTTTTTTCATAAGAGATAAATTGATCTAGACCCATAATACAATACAAAAGAGAGTGAGATCCAGAATTAAGTCACAAGATGGAGTCAGTTTAGTTCACTCAATTCCTACAATTTTCTCAGTAGCTAATAGGAAATAGGCATTACAGTATTAATTAACAACCTCTAATGTAACATGTACATGAAAATCAAGAGACAAATGGCACCAGAAGTAAGGAAAATCTGGAGAGATGTTTTGAGGGTTAAGTTTTTAGATTAGAAAGCCAGGGAACTCAGTGAAGTGAAGTGAAGATAATTACAGGGATGGGGGACTGCCAATATAAATTCCCCAAAATTGATAGATGGAAAGGTTTTGTCCAAGATCCAGCAAGAAAGCCACAGTCACTTGACCCCATAATATTTTGCTGGGGTGCTGGTGGAGTACAATGTGTAAGAAGACTGAGAAGATATGGGGAGATTATGGTATAAGCTAACTACCAAAAACAGAATTTTATGTATGATCCTGGAAGTTTTAAGGAGCCACTAAAGTTTATTGAATACGAGTATGACATGATCAGACTTCAGCTTTAGAAATATCAGTTTTCCAAAATTTATGAGATGTAGCCAAAGCAGTACTTTGGTGGGAATTTATATCTCTAAACACATACATCAATAAAATAGAGAAAGAGCAGATCGATGTATTGGGTGTTCAACTTAAAAATAATAAAAAAAGTAACAAATTAAAATTCCCAACTGAACACCAAATTTAAAATTCTGAAAAACAAGGGAGACCTTAATAAATTTGAAAATAGAAAAAACTATTGAATTAGTGAATAGAAATAGGAGCTGGTATTACGAAAAAAATTAGATAAACCATTAGTTAATTTGGTTAAAAAATACTAATATCAAACAAAAAGGGAAAAATTGCCACAAATGAGG
Organism: Notamacropus eugenii; assembly: GCF_028372415.1. Lineage (NCBI taxonomy): Eukaryota > Metazoa > Chordata > Mammalia > Diprotodontia > Macropodidae > Notamacropus > Notamacropus eugenii. Next base: position 89,304,901 of record NC_092877.1, read on the forward strand.
AGAAAATTAAAGCAGTTCTTAGAAGCGAATTTGCCATTTATATGCCAATAAATCTCACAGTCTAAGTGAAATGGACGAATATTTACAAAGATATAAATCACCAAGATTAATAGAATTAACAGAATACCTAAATAATCCTATTTGGGGGAAAATTAACAAGCCATCAGTGAGCTCTATAAGAAAAAAAATACTCAGGAACAGATGGATTCTCAAGTGAATTTTACCAAACTTTTACAGAACAATTATCCAATAACATATTAACTATTTGGAAAAATAGACAAAGAAGGAATTCTACCAAATTCCTTTTATGGCACAAATGCGGAGTTGATAACTAAACCAGGAAGATCAAAAACTGAAAGAAAACTATGGACCAATTTCCCTAATGAAAACTGATGAAAGAATTTAAATAAAATACGTTTCAAATAACTGTAGAAATAGTTTTGGATACCGAACCAATTCCCTTGTGCAGATATTAAAGTTAATTTGAAAACTCAGCCAAAAGAATTCCAAACAATATTTTGGATAAATTCTGTATCGTGAATATGCGTAAAGCTTTATAAGGTGAGAAAAATAAACTACTTATGATATAATCCTTTATGTCTAAATTTTGTACCCGTTTTGACCATATCTTGATTTATGGTGTGGGATGTCATTTTATGACCAATTTTTACCAAATTGCATTCCAGTTTTCATAGCAAATTTTGTCCAATTATGAGTTCTTACCATCAAAAGCTTTGATGTTAAGGTTTATCAAGCACTAGATCACTATGATCATTCACTGCTTCAACTATGTTTTATACCAAATTGCTTCAAAGATTCACTGCTTAGCCTACCATTTTGTTTTTAAATATTTTATTTTTCCCAATTACAAATAAAAACCATTTTAAACATTCATTTTAAATTGAGTTACATATTATTTCCCTCCTTCTCCCCACTCACACCTCTCTAAGACGGTAAACATTTTGAAATACCTTATATGTATGCAATCATGCAAAAAATATTTTTAAATTAGTCATATTGTGAAATAAGACACAAACCAAAAAGGAAAAAAAATAAGAAAAATGAAGTGAAAAATAGTATGGTTTGATCTGCATTCCAAATATGTTAGTTCTTTCTCTGGAGGTATAGCATTTTTTTTCATACGTGCACTTTTTTCCTTGGAACTTATATTACTGAGAACTGTTATTCATTATACAACATTGCTGTTACTGTGTACAGTGTTGTTCTGGGTCTGTTCACTTCACTTTGCATCAAATTGTATGTATTTCCAGAATTTTTCCAAAATCATCCTTTTCATTATTTTTTATAGCATGATACTTTTCATTACATTCCCATACGGCAACTTGTTCAGCCGTTCCAAAATTCATAGGCATCCCTCAATTTCCAATTCTTTGCCATCACCAAAAGAGCTGCTACAATGATTTTTTGGTACATGTAGATCCTCACACACACACATCCCTTTTAATCTCTCTGTGATACAGACCTAGGAGTGGTGTTCCTGGATCAGAGGGTATGCACAGTTTGATTGCCCTTTGGCCATAGTTTCAAATTACTCTCCAGAATCATTGGATCAGTTCACAACTCCATCAGCAATGCAAGTATCCCAATTTTTCTGCATATCCTCCAACAATTATCATTTTCCTTCTCTGCCACAATAAACAATTTGACAGGTATGAAGTGGTACCTCAGAGCTTTTTTAATTTGCATTTCTCCAATCAAGTGTGATTTAGAGCATATTTTCATGACTATAGATAGCTTTGATTCCTTCACCTGAAAATTGCTTTTCCACATGCTTTGATTATTTATGACTGGGGGTTGATGTATTCTTATAAATTTGACTCAGTTCTCTATATATTTGAGAAATAAGGTCTTTATCAGAGACATTGGTTGCAAAAATTGTTTCCCAGCTTTCTGCTTCTCTTCTAATCTTGATTGTATTGGGCAAAATGTGTAAACCCTTTGATGGAACAATACCACTAATTTATGTATCCCAAAAAGATCATAAGAAAAGGAAACAGTCCTACATGCACAAACATGTTTATAGCAAGTCTTTTGTTGATGGCAAAGAATTGGAAGCTGAGGGTATGCCCATCAATTGGGCAATGGCTGAATGTGTTGTGGTATATGAATGTAATGGAATACTACTGTGCTGTAAGAAATGATGAGAAGGAGAATTTCAGAAAAAGTTGGAAAGACTTACACAAATTGATGCTGATTGAAGTGAGCAGAACCAGGAAGACACTGTACACAGTAACAAAAATATTGTGTGATGATCAACTATGAAAGTGTTAGCTCTTCTCCATAGTACAACGATCTAAGACAATTCCAAAAGACTCATTATAGAAAATGCTATCCATATCCAGAGAAAGAACTGTGGAGTCATAATGCAGATCTAAGCATACTATTTTCCCTTTCTTCTTTTTTTGTGGCGTTTTCCTTTTGTTATGTTTCTTCTTTCACAACATGATCAATGTGGAAACATGATTACATGGTTATTGTTGGTGTTGCTGTTTGTCACGTGTTCATTTTCCAATGGATTTCTTGACTTTGAAATTTATGTTGTTTTGGCTCTGCTCATACTTTTCAAAGCTTCTACATTTTTTTGAGTTACATTTTCCACAGTTAATTTTAGGTGTCTGTAAGTTTTCAGTGATTCTAAGGTGATGTGATCCAGGGAGAAGTGTGGCCACTGCTCTCCTGGTCTATACTCTGGTCCCTATCAAAGAAAGACCCCAATCACTTGCATTCACAAGCACTATTTCTCTTGAGGGCCCTGTTCTCTTGTAACAGAATTTCTCTAGGTCCTGTTGCTCTGACCCAGAATTAGGCATGGGGAATCGATGTCAAACAATGCCCTGTCTGGTACCCTGTGCTTACACTGGGGTTGCCCAAAATGCCTTTCTGGCAAGTTCCCCAACCCCCTTACCATTTCTGAACTGAGACCTAATGAAGATGCCGTCCCCTCTGCCAAGTGCCACAGCTGGTGTTTATACATGTGCACTCTGAGCCAGTCCATACCCCACTGTCACTGACATCTCCTTTTGACTTTATAAGTTGTTTGATCTAAAAAAATATGTTCACCTTGACCTTTTGTTGGCTGTGCTGCTCCTGGATTTTATTTGAGGTGCTATTTAAAAATGGTTTGGAGAGAAATGTTGGAATAGTTGAGCTTTTGTGCATCCCCTACTCTTTCATCTATGGTTAATATGCTTTCTGAGATTATTTCCTCACTTCATGGTGAATGTTTTTATTCCTTAAACTTCCATATTTCTCATTATTTTAACAAGATTTGGAAAATAAAATTATTTTAAAAGTCTGGAATTTAACAGTCCTCTGCTTTTGTCAATAATAGAATTACATTAGATATTAAGATAGTTGATCTTCAGTATAATGACATTGTGCTTTGCTAGTGATATCTATATTTGTGATATCTAGTAATTAATCTCTAATTCTGTCCATTGGAGCCACAGAAAATAAGTCTAAGGTATTTTATTTCCAGGTGGCAGGCCTTCAAAAAAGTTGAATATATATATGTATATACAATGATATATGTATCATATATATTCAATGAATTATGTATATATATATATATATCATTCCTCATTGTCTTTTATTTTTGAGACAAAAATTACTGCATTCCTTAAGCCAATACTTATAAAATAGAAATTCAAGCTCCTTCTTTATTCTGGTTTCTCTTCTCTGAGCCATCTCTAGACCATCAATATTCTTCCTAGTCTGTAAAGAGAATTCCAAATGTGTTCTGACCAAGCCAAAGTACAGTAGAGACATTCACTCTTAATTCCTGAGGCTATGCCTTTCATTATTTTCCAAGATCAAATTAGATTTTTTTGTCTATATCACAATTTACTTATACTGAGCTTAATTCCATCAAAATTCTCAGATAGTTTTCATATGAACTGATAACCTAACCATCCTCCCCCATTTTTCCCTGTGAAGTCTACTTTTAAACTAAACAAAAATTATCAAGACCATGTAAAGGAGTGACAAATCCATCTGAAAGTTCATGATAGAAAGAGGAGAAAGCCTGACCTGTTCTGTAATTTTTGAGAGAGTAGATGTCAAAGAATTCACATAAAGAATCAATAGAATTCCATGATTTAAAATGCCACAGGGGATGAAGGGTTGTTGAACTTGAGGCCTTGAGGCCACATGTTGCCTTTTAGTTCTTTGGGTGAGGCCTTTTGGCTGAGTCCAAGTTTTATAGAACAAATCTTTTTATTAAGTTGATTTGCTCTGTGACGTGTGGATTCAGTCAAAGGGTCACACTTAAGGACTTACAGCAGGTTCCCTTCCCACAGGGAAAGTCAGCATGAGACTGAAGACAATCTCTCAAGAATTAATATGTCCCAACATAAGCACAAAGGACTCTAATTAGGAAGAAATAGAGGAGCTATTTAATATCACAATTACTAATGAATAAGGAATTCAGCAACCAATTTTAAAAGGCATGAAATCAGTCATGCTGCTGCACAGCATATGACCCCTACTATCAAAGACTAAGGGTAGCACATATTTTATCAACTGAGAAATAAGGACAGATGTGGGAAGAGTTTCAGGAAAATGGGACAACTAAGTGACTCTATTTTTTAAATGAAATGGAGATTGGTTATTAATACTCAGTAAAACTGGGGATACATTCTCATCTAAATCTCCACAAATAGGGGCTCACCAGCTTTGCGGAGGAGGGACCAATTGATCTAGTTAGAAAATGCAGCATGTCAGAATTTCTGTGCCAATTAATAGTGTATTGGACCTATGAGTGACTGCTGCACTTCCAGCCTCAATGAGATAAGAAAGGCTAGTCTCAAACAAAACAAAACAAAAACAATATATAGGAGTAATGAAAACTATTCCACATGCCATCTATATTTTGATTTCATTCTGGAGAATATTTAGTTTACATAAGTTTTATGACAGGCTGTCTTCTGCCTCATTTTTGATCCAGTTTTGTGAGACAATATTGGACATAAAAGTCCACCACTATGTATGATTTTATAAATAATTTTATACTCTAAATTGAAATTGCCTTTGAATATGGCTTCTCATTTTTTGGGGGAAAGGAGATTGACTGTACTGAATAAAAAGCTTTATGAGCATTTGCTTTATTTTTGTCTCCTTATGTCAAGAGTTTTATGTTGATTGAACTGCTATAAGAAAGGGTAATAATCCAATATTCTAGTCTATTTCTCATATTTTAGCATCATTAGCTTTCCTAAATAAGTCAGTTTGGAACTATTGCAAATTGCATGCAGAGTCTTCTTATCTGTGTCTTTCTTTTAATTTGTTGTTAATTTCCTAGTAGATCCCCACTTTTTTCCCATGACTTACAGATATGTTTCCTTACATTTTTTGTGAACATAAAATGGTTTCTCCCTTCTTCAGGTTTCAACTTCTTTCTACATATCTTAAAATTTACAATGTTGTGATAATTATGTGTGTGCACATGCATGCACATATACCTGCATGTACTAGTCTCTCAGTCCTGAATTTGTTTAGTTATATTTCTGTTTATTAGTTTACTTATTTGCACTGCATCAGTTAATTTCTTCTAGAGCAATAATATTCTATTACATCCATATACCATTGCTATTTTTTTGTTTGTTTCTTTTCAGCTGTGCACCAATGGATGATCACACGCTTTGTTTGTAGTCCATTGCTTTTACAAAGCCAATTCTCATGACTACTTTGATATACAGTAGTCCTAAGTTTCTGACTTTGCCTATAGTAGGTTATCTACCCCGTGGTTAGATTCCTGGGTCAAAACTTACGGACAATATAGAAACTTCCCTTTTTTCTTCAACCTTAAAGTCAGAAAAATTGGATTACACCACATCTCCATGAACAATGTAGCGAGAATAACTTCGTGTAGGCCCCCTAGCATTGAAAGTTTCACTTTTATCACATTTATTAACTTGCAGGGTATATCATTAAACCTCAGAGCGGTTTTAATTTGCATTTCTCTTAATATTAGTTATTTTCTTTCATGATGCTATTTATAATTTTCAATGCTCCTGTGAATATCCATGTTCATATACTTTAACCATTTGTCTTTGGGGAATAGATTTCTAAGTGAACTAAATTTTGGTTTATATGTGCATGTGTCTTACACACACAAACATATATGTATATATGTACATGTATATATGTATATATGTATACGTATATATGTTATGTAAAGATTTTCCAGCCTTCTAATTCTGTATTCATGAATTTTATTCACACAAAAAAATTTCTAAAAATTTTATAGTCAAATTATTTGTTCTTATGATCTTTGGTCTTTAATTTATTGATAGTTCCCTTAGATATAATTGTAAAAGATGTCTGATCTTGTTTTCTAATAAGTTTTTAGTATCATGATCTTTTTAATATGTGATTATCAATCCATTTTGCACTCTTATTGACAGTGGTATCATATGTTGGTCTAGACAAATTTCTGCAAAACTGCTCTTCAATTCTTGATAGCTTCCTTTGAATAGACATTTTTAGGGTTATTGCAAAGAGTGTGTCAAGTGCTCAAAAAATGTTCCTTCATTTTCCCCAGAGAACAAATAATTATAAAGATTCTTCCCTCAGGACAAAAAATGTGTCACAGTATGTGTGTATGTATTTCTATGATATAATATAATATATGCATACATATGTATGATATGAAATATATATTATATACATACACAAAATATAATATTCACATAAATACATTTTCCTATATAATGACTACACTGAAATTTTGTTTAAATTATTATATCAAAATGGAGTATTCAAACCAGTAGAGGGTTGAAATGTTTGTAAAATAAAAACAAATTGTAGTAACAGAACACTTTAAAAATAATATTGGCAATGCCTAGGACAACAGCTTTTTGGTAGCATAGCCTTCACACAATCAGATTCGGATCAGCAATCTGCACAAGTGTTAAGTGAGAAAACCTTTTAATGTCAGAACTGACCATATGACCACAATATGTAATTTATTTTCTCTATGTAGTTTGTATTCTGAAACTTTCTGTCTCATTTACATATAATATGCACTACAAATTGTATTAAAAGAAAGAATAGCATTGAGATAAGATGTCATGTCTTTCAAATGTGAATTAATATCTTGATTTAATATCTATATATCATTAGAGCTAGATGAGATGTAGAAAATATTTTGGTAAGCACCAAGATCTAAAGACAAATAAAGTCATTCTTTTGGTAGGACAAATTCTTTCTTATTGAGGATACTACAAGATAAATGTGCTTTTTAGAAAGAATTTGAATTTAAATATATATTGTTAATCTAATGATTTAGGTAATTTTTAAGTAAATGCATTTATTCAAAGGAAAAATATTGGATTTATACCCATGTTGTCCCTCTTCAAAACATTTATTATATATCTTATCCTGAATATATTTTAATTAGTTGATAGAGGATATAAACAGTAAATTTCATAAACATTTTATTGCTCTATAAAGAAGTATTTGTTGCTGTTGATTCATCTGCCCCAAACATCACTAATTTGGGGAATATTTTTCATTATATTTATTAGCTTAAAACACCTTTATAGTACTAGGCAGGTTTATAGTTCCTGAATTTACTGCCACAGTTAAGTTAGAATATTTTTTGAAGCAGGTTTGTTCATGTACACCCAAGAAAGATATCTATGCGAAATCCAACTTGGATATGTAATGATGAATATAGACTTAAAGTGGAATGAAACATAAACACCATGGAGGCTCATCCTTTTGCTGACTAATTAATGAAATAGCCTTCAAATTCTTTCAAAATTGGAGAATTCTTTGTTCCATTTATTCATTCATTCATTCATTTGTGTTTGTTTATTTATTTATTTTAGTTTCCAACATACATTTTTTTAAGATTTTTGTGTTCCAAATTTTCCCCCTCCATCTCTTCTCTCCTCCCTAAGACAGTATGTGATTTATAAAAGTTATAGATATACAATCATATTCAATGTATTTGCATATTAGTCACATTGTAAAAGAATCAGAACAAAAGGGAAAAACCATGAGGAAGAATGAGAGACAATAGTGTGCTTTCATCTGCATTCAGACTCCTTATTTCTTTCTTTGGATGTGAATAAAATTTTCCATCATGAGTCTTTTGGAATTGTCTTAGATGATTGTATTGATGAGAGCTAAGTCTATCAGAGATGACCATTGCACGTTTTTATTGTTACTGTGTATAATGTTCTCCTGTTTCTGCTTACTTCATTCAGCCTAAGTTGAGCTAAATCTCTCCAGGTTTTTCTGAAATCTGCTTGCACATCATTTCTTATAGAAAAATAGTATTCCATTACATTCATATACCACAACTTGTTCAATTATTCCCAATTGATGGGCCTCCCCTTGATTTCTAATTCTTTGCTACCACATAAAGAGTTGCTATAAATCTTTTTGTACATGTGGGTCCTTTTCCCTTTTTTAATGATCTTTTTTGGATAAAGACCTGGTAGTGGTATTGCCAGATCAAAGCACACACACAGTTTTATAGCCCTTTGGATTATAACCATAGTTCCAAATTGATCTCCACATCAATAGGATCAGTTCACAATTCCACCAACAATGCATTAGCATTTCAATTTTCACACATCTTCTCCAACATTTATCATTTTCATTTGCTTGTCATATTAGTCAACCTGATAGGTGTGAGGTGATAACCTCAGAGTTGTTTTAATCTGCCTTTCCCTAATCAGTAGTGATTTAGAGCATTTTCTCATATGACTGTGGAAGCTTTAATTTCTTCCTCTGAAAACTGCCTGTTCATCTCCTTCCACCATTTATCAATTGGGGAATGACTTGTATTCTTTTACATTTGACTCAGTTCTCTATACATTTTAGAAATGAGGCTTTATAAGAGACTCTGGCTATAAAAATTGTTTCCCAGTTTTCTGTTTCCCTTCTAATCTTTGTTGCATTGCCTTTGTTTGTGCAAAACCTTTTACTTTAATATAATCAAAATTATCCTTTTTTGCATTTCATCATGTTCTCTCTCCTGTTTGTCATAAAGTCTTCTCTTATCCATAGATCTGACAGGTAAATTATTCCTTGCTCTCCTAAATTGCTTATGATATCACCTTTTATGTCTAACTCATGTATCCATTTTGACCTTATCTTGGTAAGATGTTGGTCTATGCCTACTGTCTGCTATGCTATTTTCCAGTTTTCCCAGCAGTTTTTGTCAAATAGTGAATTCTTACCCCAGAAGTTGCAGTCTTTGGGTTTATCAAACAGTAGATTACTATATTGCTTCTAATGTTTCTCATGTACCAAACCTATCCCCTTTCTTAACAAATAGCTCTGATAATTACTGCTTTATAAAACAGTTTTAGATGTGGTACAGCTAGGCCATTCTCCCTTGTACAAAATTGAATACTATTTGAATCACAAATTTGTGAGTTAGAACTTGGCCAAGTACCCAGCACTCACCTGGCCCAATCTGTGCTGAAACAGAAAATCAACTACAATATACCCAAAATTGGTCTCACAGACTGCTTGAAAACCTCTAACGAAAGGGCATCCACAGCCTCCTGGGACAGTCTGTTCTTCTTATGTATGGAAAACTATAATTATTACAATTTTTCCCTAGCAGGAAGCTTATTTATGCTTATGTGTTTATTGTAACACCCTTGGTTCTGTCCTCTAGGGATAAATTGAATAAGGATAATACCTTTTCCTCATGAGAGTCCTTTAAAGAGTTGAAAAAAGCTACCACACCAGCTTTTTGCTCCTGTTATTGAATTTTCTTCATGCAAAACACTCCCGGATTCTCCAAGCAATCTTAATGTGGCATGGAGTCATGTACCATCACCATCCTAATTACCTTCTTTTGGATTCTCTCAAGGTTATCAAAGTCCTTCCTAAACTGTGAAACCTCCGTGCAACACACCACTCCTAATGTTATCCAAGGTAAGCAATATACAGTGGAACTATCAGTTCTTTATACCTGGAAGCTTCCTTTATATTGCATTAATCAGATAGTATATTGAAATAACTAGATCTTCTCCAGAAAAATTTCAATCTAATAATTCATAATCCCTTTGTGTTGTTCTTGTAAAGCTAGTTTTTTTTCCCTTAATCCAGGTATGACTATACATCTATACATGTAGATGGAGAATTTATTTTGGAGTTTGTTTGTTTTTAATTCTATCATCCTATGTGAACTCCAAACCCCGCTTCTCCAGCAAATCTGTGTCATGTGAAAATTTGATATGTATGTTTCTATGCATTTATCCAGCACATTAATTAAAAAAGAAAAAAAAAAGATGTGAAACAGCACAATACAGAATACACAGATTCATAGTCAATCTCCTAGAGAACTCCTTCCAAGTTGATAGTGAATCATTAATGACTACTTTTAGATTCCATTATCACATAGTCCTCATGTCTCTGTCATTTCAACAAGAATAGTGAGATACTTTATCAGTGTTTTCTGAGGGTCTCAGTAATACACTGCAGTTAGGATATTTTAGATCACCCATATAAAAATACACATATAAGTCTGCGGCCATGTAACATAACAAACCTGCCTCATATAGGATATTAGGTTCCATTCCTGTAGAACTTTATTTTACTGATTTGGCCAATCACGATCTGTGTGCCTAGTCCCATCTAACCACCTAGAAAATGGGTATATTTTGCCTTAAGCTATAAGGGGAAAGAGATGGCTTGGTGCAGAATGGTTATTATATCCATAAAAACAACTCAAAGTACATCTGCTACTGATAATGAAATTCATCTTGGAATTTCCAAAAGCAAACAAATGGAAAACAAAAGTGTATGGCATTCATCCCAACCTTGAACCTTTTAGGTTTTCTAGATAACAGTTTCAATATCTGTAAATGGATGACTGGACTATTTCTAAAGCTTTATTAATCTTAAAAATATATTTATCTTTGAGTTTACTTAGTGTCAAATACCATGTGGTATTCTTAATGATAGAAGATATAGTACCTGATTTCTAGATAATTAATAGGCGCAGATGCCTACAGAAATAATGAAAATAAATCATAAAAATATTAGACCAAGTTTTTCTGCATATCATTAAGTGGGAAATGTAAACTGTAAATTGGAAAATGAAGTGGTGAATATTAATGTATAACTATCCTTATCATATCACAAAGGTTGGCGACATGTGCCCCCCTCAGGATCTTGAAAATCCACGTAAAATTGTCTGGCCCTCCCTTCATACCAGGGAAGATACCTGGATTGTTTTTCTTTTTCTTTTATGGGATGTTTATAGTACTTTATTGTAAATTTGAATTAATACTATATAATATTACACATATATTTTATGCATTTCTGAGTTTCTGAATTTTTTCTGTGTCATTTTCTGACCTTCGTATGTCATCTGCAGCTTTCTCAAAACTCCCCCAAAATTTCCAGTTTCTTATGCTGACCCACAATATATCAAAACCATGAAAGGGAAAGTCACTAAGTGGAAGGGATGACTTTAAACTTTTATTCTTTCTATCATTATCATTACTTGTTTGATGCCCTTAAGAATGGAAATGGGACTCATAGTTTCATTGGTATCAGAAAACTCCCTCTACCAATGAAAATCAACTTTCTGCAACTTACAGTCTCTTTGCAAAGAGCTAATTTGAGCAACTGTGTCAAGTGTCATGTTCAGAGTAACCCAATCAGTTTGTTTCAGAGACAGGCCTTGAACTTGTGTTTCTGGCTATAAGACCTTTTCCCTTTCCATTTTATCACCTTGCCCCTTTTGTGAGAATTATTGTTTGTAAGAATTATTGTTATAAATTCCAAAATAATGATGTAAATTATCTTATTCTCCCTTTGAACTAGTTCATATGAGCGTGAGCTTCAAGCATTGCCCACTTCTCTATTTTCAGCTCCTCTATAAAAACTCTTCTTTATGCATCTTGTTTTTGTGAGAGAATTTTTCCCAATCTTTTTCTCCCCTTTCCCTTCTTCCACTGAATCCCTCTTTCACATCAATCCATTTTTTAGGATCATTCCGACAAAATCTACTCACACCCATTTCACCTGTCTAAGTACAGTCTTTCTAACTGCCTTGATGATAAAGTTTTAGGATTTATCTATTTCATCTTTCATAAGAATGTAAACAGTTTAAACTTGAGTCTTTTACAATTTCTCTTTCATGTTGACCTCTTTTTATGCTTCTCTTGAATCTCATATTTGAATGCCAAATTTTCTGCTAACTTCTGGTCTTTTCATCTGGAATGCTTTATAAATTCTCTATATCATTAAATATCCCTTATTTCCCCTACTCAATTTTTGCTGGGTAGGTAATTTCTTTGTTGTAATCCTAACTCCTTTGTCTCCTGGAGTATCGTATTGTAAGACTTCCCTTCACTTATGTGTGAGCTGTCAAATCTTGTGTGATCATCACAGTTTATTCAAATATTTGAATGTTTGTTGGCTTTTCCTGGCTCTTTGTACTATTTCTCCTTCACCTAGGAGCCCTGGAATTTGATTTAAATATTTCTAGGAATTTTGGTTTTAGGATCTCTTACAGGAAGAGCTTGATGGATTGTTCCAATTTCTTTCTTATCTGCTTGTTCTAAGATTTCATGGCAGTTTTCTTTAGAATTTCTTGAAATATGATGTCTATGTCTTTCTTTTTTTATCATGGCTCTTAGGTTGTCCAGCAATTCTTATATTCTCTATCTCCTTAATCGATTTCCAGGTGTTTTTTTTTTTTTTCCAAAGAGATATTTTACATTTTCTTCTATTTTTCATTTTTTAATTTTATTATTATTCTTCCATGGCTTATATAGTTGTTAGCTTCCTCTTGCCCAATTTTAATTATTAAAGAATTATTTTTTTCATTGAGCTTCTATTCTTCTTTCACTTGGTCAGTTCTACTTTTTAAGGAAATCTTTTCTTCAGTGAGGCTTCACCATTTAACCAATTCTATTTTAAGGTGTTATTTTGTTCAGTAATTTTGTATCTTTTTTTTAAACCAAACTGCTAATTGTCTTTACAATTCTTTATAATTCATTGAGGTTTATTTTTCCATTTATTTCCTACAACCGTTAGTTTTTAAAATCATTTTAGCTCTTCCAGGAATTCTTGTTAATCTAATTTACACTATTCTTTGAGGTTTTTCTTAAAACTGTTTTGAAATCATTGTCTTCTTCTTGATTTATGTCTTGATCTTCCCTGTCACAAATTGATCTCTGCTCACTTGGAGTTATATGGCAATATTCTAAGTTTCTGACTTTTGAGGATGCCATTTTTTTGTGTGTGTATTCATGATATATTTGTGTTTTTTAAAAAACTTAATTCATTTTTACTTTTCAACCTTCACTTGCAAAAGTTTTAAATTTTCTCTATCTACCTCCCCTCATACCTCCCTATGACAGCATTCAATCTGATATAGGCTCAATGTACACATCTTTATTAAGCATATTATCACATTACTCATGTTGTATAAAAGAATTAGAATAAATAGGAGGAAACTTAAGAAAGAAAAATCAAAACAACAATAAAAAGAAAATAGTTTGCTTCAATCTGCGTTCTGACTCCTTATTTCTTTCTCTGGATGTGGATGGAATTTTCCATCATGAGTCTTTTGGAGGTGTTTTAGGTCCTTGCTTTACTGAGAAGAGCTAAGTCTACCAAAGTCAGTCATCACACAATATTCCTCTTACTGTGCACAATGTTCTCCTGCTTTTGCTCACTTCACTCAGTATCAGTTCATATACGTCTTTCCAGGTTTTTCTGGAGTCTGCATATTCATCATTTCTTATAGTACAATAGTATTCCATTACATTCATATGCCACAGTTTGCTCAACCATTCCTCAATTGATGGTCATCCCCTCAATTTCCAGTTCTTGGTCACCACAAAAAGAGTTGCTATGAACATTTTTGTACATGTGGATCCTTTTCCTCTTTCTATGATATTGTAGGGATACAGCACTAGAAAAGTGGTGTTGCTTGATCAAAGGGTATGCATATCTTTATAGCCCTTTGGGCATAGCTCCAAATTGCTCTCCAGAATGGTTGGATCAGTTCACAACTCCACCAACCATGCATTAGTGTTCCAATTTTCCCACATTTTCTCCAGTATTTATCATTTCCTGTTTTGCAATGTTAGCCAAACTGATAGGTGTAATGTAGTACCTTAGAGTTATTTTGATTTTCATTACTCTAACCAATAATGATCAGGGTGCTACTTTCACAACTAGTTCTTGGTTTCTGGAAGTTTTCAGTGCTTCCAAAGTTTTGTGAACCAGGGAAAGACAAGGCCACTGTTCTCTGGTCTACACTCTGGTCATTTTCTAAGAACAACCCCTGATCCCTTCTAGCCATAAGCACTACTTCTCCTCAGAGACCCTGATACCTCTCAAACAAAAGAGCTTGTCTCCATCATAAAACTATGGCATTGAAGTAGTCATGGATGCTTTGATAAAAAGCATAATTTTAAAGTCATTTGGAGTAAAATGTTGGAAGAGCTTATTTGTAGAGTTTCTTCTACTCTATTATCTTGGCTCCACTTCTGGAATATCCTCAAGTTTAAATAAATAATCTGATTAGTAAATAGCCTGGTGCAAAGGCAAGCAAAGTTGTATCTTTTGTTGTTTTTGTTTTAGTATAATCAAGTATAATGCTTCTGTTTGTTCCAGGATCTATGACCATTTAGATTGTAAGGCCAACCATCCTGGAAGGGTAGAGTGTGATGGCAAACAAAACAGAATCCTTCCCCTTTTTGCTTTAGTACAATCAAGTTGCTCTTATTGAATCTTGGCCTTTATCAATCAAGAGTATTTACTAGGAGTAAAGTACAGAAACAAGAGTTTCTTTAACTAGAAACAGTATATGCATTTGTATTGTTAATTATTTAAATGTGGTTAACGATCTTCCTCACCCATTAATAAGCCTGCTCATTAAGGAGAGTTTGATTAGGGAAGATTTGTGGGAAGGCCCAAGCCTCTCTTTAGTGAGGCATTGGTTCTCAAGGGTTGTGATAGCTTCTGGCTCTAAAAAAGGTACAAATACTCTAAATTGAAGATTTACTTTGGGGCTTAATGAAAGTATTTGTTTGGTCAGATGAGGATTCTGGGAGGTTGCTAAGCAGCCCCTTGGTTTGGAAAACTTAGGTGTCAATGCTTTCCTCTCTGGCAACTACAGTCACACAATTGGACCTGTCTGTTGATGGTCAGGCAGAAGAAGCCATGTCTGTTGATCTTTGATTTTTCTGTATTTTCTTTGAAGTTCAGAGTGCTGACTCCCCTGAACTAGGTGAATGACATGTGTGCTGGGTTAAAGGAATGACACAAATACTTGATTAAAGTGATTGTTAATCCCTCAAAAACTGTCTTTCTTATTATGAATGAATATCTAAGAACCTGTGGTAGCAGGCCCCTATTTATGTTGGGGTGCTTACTGATACACCTGAAAAATTCAGTTCATTTGTAGGTCAGTGACTGATCTCTTGAAAGCTGAGCACATCCAGAGAAAGAACTATGGAACTGGATCACAGAATGAATCAGATCACTTACTTTTGTATTATGTTTTGCTTTGTTTTTTGGTTTCTCCCATTCATTTTAATTCTTTCACTAAGGTGAAAATGTATTTAATAGGAACATGTGTGTAGACCTTATATAAGATAGCATGCTGTCTTGGGGAGGGAGGAGTGCAGTGAGAGTAGGGAGGGAAAAAATATGAGATCTATGGAAGTGACTGTGGAACACTGAAAACAAAATAATTTTAAAAAAAGAAAAAAGGAGAGAGGGGTAGAGTGGGATATGGACATTTGAAGGAAGTTTTTTCTTAGACTCTTTAAAGTCCTAAGGGCTCCTACCTTCAGTTAAGATTGACATAGTCAATTCTATCAGTATAAATCTTTCCACGGTCATGTAATTTTCTTGGCTCTGTGATAACAGAAAGTAGACTGAACCCAGCCGTGATCACTTCTGATACTTCCGCTACCTTACGTTGCCCTTGAGAATTTTATTACCAAATAGAAAATAACCAAGGAGAAACCGAATAATGTAAAGTGCATGTAGAACAAGTACCTATTAATTGCAGCCTGATTTTGAAAACATAATTCCAACAAACTATGGAAAATAATGTTGTCTCTTCCACTAGATGGTGAACTCCTGGAGGGCATGGACTGTCTTTTTTTTTCTGTCCTCATCTCTTAGCATGGTGTCTGGCATATAGTTGTTACTTAATAAATAATTATTGACTGATTGAAAAAAAAGAAAGTTGAGCTGCAAGCTAATTATGTATAAACTCATAATATGATCATTTTTCTATTTCAAAATCATTTTATGTATGTATATATGTATGTATTCATGTACCACATACATATATACATGTGTTTCCTGCATATATGTCCTATATGTATTTATATATGCATACATATATAAATCTGAATAAGCACTTAAATTTGAAATATAATTACAAATAAATTGAAGTACATGTTGAAATTGACCACACACACACACACACACACACACACACATACACAAATACATGCACTCAAAGTTTAAGAAGCATCTATATCTAGAAATATCTTTAGTTATAGATATAGATGTTATGGCTTGATACTTGCTTATTTTACTCAGCTTTTTTGTTCTTTCTTTTCAGTAAGGATATCAGTCACATAATTTACCCCGAGATATGAACTTTAACTTGCTAACTAGGAATCAGAAGTTTTCATTTCTATAAATGTCATATCCTTAGTAGTGATAAGCAGGTTTTGACACACATTTCACATGTATGCACTCTTATAAATTACTATTTGCACGATAACTTACAGGGGTATCATTTGATAAAGTTTTAATACTCTCACAGGAAAAAAATAGGAAACAAGGAAAAGTGAAGTAGGCTCAAATCAAATAATATTAAAATACTACATTCAAGTAGCTCATAAAAGCAATGGAGTCAATTTTAAAAAGTACCTCAATTTTTTCAAAATTATCTCAAATTTAAATGGCTATTTAAATTTACAGTGGAGGGATTTGAATGGAAGGGAATGCTACTTTAAGGTGTTTGCTAATCGTTTTCCTGTTCTCCACAAAAAATTAAACTATGATAAAATTCCTTTTAACTAATACTGTAGAGTAACCAGAGAAAAGAGAGTCACAGTTTCATGGGTAATGAAACCAAAAAGACTTTGGTTGTGGTCACTACTTTGTCCCTTACGTGATTATGATCAAGTCAGTGGAGGTCAAATGTTGAGGGAATATGGCAATATATCAGTAGGTCACTACTTGCACTAGTGAAGATAACAAGACTGTAGGCTTTTGAAATGTTTTTCAGAATTTTCTGTGCTTTGAAAAATTCATCACCCTATAGCTTCTTCTTAGCTAGACCAGTCCTCAGACAGAAAATATATAGTAAATCACTGGATCATATACGCAGAACCTTTATAACTTAATGCAACCTACAAAAGCTAATACTTCCTTGGCAAAGTCTCTCTAAACCTTGGATTCTCTCCATGCCTCAATGAGTCATTGCAGGACTGTAGAGAAGAAATATTTCATGATACATTCAAAATACTGTCTTCCTTCAGCTGATTTTCTGCTATTTTGCAAGCTTTCTTCTTTCCAAAATAAAGAGTATGTCTATTATATTACTGCTGACTCAAACTCCTAGGGAAGCACTCAGAAAGCATTGCAAATTTCAAGATGACTGCCTCCAGGTACCCAGGATAAGGGAGTAAAAATTAGGTCAGAGTTCTTGCAAAGTAACATCAGACTGTTCTATTTATTAAGGAAGACTTTTCCTTGTTTTTAATTTTCCTTCCCATTTATCCTTAAAATTTTTGGATGAGCCTGAGAATTTACAAGATTCTAAAAGATATTTTAGTGTGCCAGTGTTTCTTAGGCTGACTCTGTGAACATTTGTTTGGAATCGAATGATCATTCCCTTAATTTAATAATGAATAATAAGCGAACAAGATATTTAAGTGTTAATGAAAATCCCACATAATGTTTCATCGTGCTGTGGAGGTGGCCCTGGGTTGGCACAGCTATAGAAATGGAATACAAGCCGTCATGTGTACTAACAAAATGGAAAGACTTCTGTATATAATCCTAACAATTGCTTTCCATTAAGCAGCTTAACCTAATAAATGGAGTTTAATAATATTGGTGATGATTGCACAATAACAATGCTGGTGGGAGTGTTGATGGTGATTAGAATTTATCTTTCTTTTTTTTTTAATTTATTTAACTTTTAACATTCATTTTCACAAAATTTTGCGTTCCAAATTTTCTCCCCTTTTGTCCCCTCCCCCCACCCCAAAACTCCGAGCGTTCTAATTGCCCCTGTCCGCCAATCTGCCCTCTTTTCTATCATCCCTCTCTGCCCTTGTCTCCATCCTACACCCCTTTACCTTTATTTTTTATTTCCTAGTGGCAAGAACAGTACTCGACAGTTGTTCCTAAAACTTTGAGTTCCAACTTCTTTTCCTCCCTCCCTCCCCACCCCTTCCCTTTGGAGGGCAAGCAATTCAATATAGGCCAAATCTGTGTAGTTTTGCAAATGACTTCCATAATAGTAGTGTCGTGTAAGAACTAATTATATTTCCCTCCATCTTATCCTGTCCCCCATTACTTCTGTTCTCTCTTTTGATCCTGTGCCTCCCCATGAGTGTTGACCTCAAATTGCCCCCTCCTCCCCATGTTCTCCCTTCCACCATCCCCCCTACCCTGCTTATCTCTTTATCCCCCACTTTCCTGTATTGGTTTTCATACCAAAATGAGTGTGCATTTTATTCCTTCCTTTAGTGGAATGTGATGAGAGTAAACTTCATGTTTTTCTCTCACCTCCCCTCTTTATCCCTCCACTAATAAGTCTTTTGCTTGCCTCTTTTATGAGAGATAATTTGCCCCATTCCATTTCTCCCTTTCTCCTCCCAATATATTTCTCTCTCACTGCTTGATTTCATTTTTTTAAGATATGATCTCATCCTCTTCAATTCACTCTGTGCACTCTGTCTCTATGTGTATGTGCATGTGTGTGTGCATGTGTGTGTGTGTGTAATCCCACCCAGTACCCAGATACTGAATAGTTTCAAGAGTTACAAATATTGTCTTTCCATGTAGGAATGTAAACAGTTCAACTTTAGTAAAGTCCCTTATGACTTCTCTTTGCTATTTACTTTTTCATGCTTCTCTTCATTCTTGTGTTTGAAAGTCAAATTTTCTTTTCAGCTCTGGTCTTTTCATCAGTAATGCTTGAAAGTCCTCTATTTCATTGAAAGACCACTTTTTCCCCTGAAGTATTATACTCAGTTTTACTGGGTAGGTGATTCTTGGTTTTAGTCCTAGCTCCTTTGACTTCTGGAATATCCTATTCCACGCCCTTTGATTCTTTAATGTAGAAGCTGCTAGATCTTGTGTTATCCTGATTGTATTTCCACAATACTTGAATTGTTTCTTTCTAGTTGCTTGCAATATTTTCTCCTTGATCTGGGAACTCTGGAATTTGGCCACAATGTTCCTAGGAGTTTCTCTTTTTGGATCTCTTTCAGGCGGTGATCTGTGGATTCCTTGAATACTTATTTTGTCCTCTGGTCCTAGAATCTCAGGGCAGTTGTCCTTGATAATTTCATGAAAGATGATGTGTAGGCTCTTTTTTTGATCATGGCTTTCAGGTAGGCCCATAATTTTTAAATTGTCTCTCCTGGATCTATTTTCCAGGTCAGTTGTTTTTCCAATGAGATATTTCACATGATCTTCCATTTTTTTCATTCTTTTGGTTTTGTTTTGTGATTTCTTGGTTTCTCAGAAAGTCATTAGCCTCCATCTGTTCCATTCTAATTTTGAAAGAACTATTTTCTTCAGTGAGCTTTTTAATCTCCTTTTCCATTTGGCTAATTCTGCTTTTGAAAGCATTCTTCTCCTCATTGGCTTTTTGAACCTCTTTTGCCAATTGAGTTAGCCTATTTTTCAAAGTGTTATTTTCTTCAGCATTTTTTTTGGTCTCCTTTAGCAGGGTGTTTGCTTGTTTTTCATGCTTTGCTTGCATGTCACTCAATTCTCTTCCCAGTTTTTCCTTCACCTCTCTAACTTGATTTTCAAAATCCTTTTTGAGCTCTTCCATGGCCTGAGCCCATTGAGTGGGCTGGGATACAGAAGCCTTGACTTCTGCGTTTTTCCCTGATGGTAAGCATTGTTCTTCCTCATCAGAAAGGAAGGGAGGAAATGCCTGTTCACCAAGAAAGTAACCTTCTATAGTCTTATTTTGTTTCCCTTTTCTGGACATTTTCCCAGCCAGTGACTTGACTTCTGAGTGTCCTCTCCACCCCCACCTCGCCTCCAGATCCGCCCAGCCAGCACTTGAGGTCTGAGATTCAAATGCTGCTCCCCAGCCTCAGGGTTTTGGGCAGGGGCAGGGCTGCTGTTCAGTGTGAGAAGTTCAGGTGCTCAAGTCAGGGCAGGGCTGCCTCACGGGCTCAGTTCCCTCAGGGAGTTTATGCAGAGACCTTCAACAATGGATGAGGACTTCTGCCTGCTTGGGGAGCCCTGGTCTGCTCCTGCCTCCGCTGCTGCCTCCCGAGGGGGCCTGAGTTATGGGGGCACCCCACTCCCCTCTCGACCCGCCAAAGAGACCCTCTCACCGACCCTTGTCACCTGTGGGTGGAGGGACCCGCGCGGCTGCTGGAGATTCCGTCCCTGAGGCCTGGTCGCATCTGCTCCTTTCAGCGCTGCACCGCCGAGGCAGGGTTGGGCTCTGCTCAGGGTTCGGGACAAGAGGGACCTTTTGCCAGAGGTTTTCAGGCTCTCTGGAACAGAGATCTCGTCCGCTCCGTTCTGTGGCTTCTGCTGCTCCAGAATTCGCCCGTGGTTCTTTTTGTTACAGGTATTTTAATGGCAGTGGGTTCAGAGGTAGCATATGTGCATCTTTCTACTCCACCATCTTGGCTCCGCCCCGCTAGAATTTATCTTTCTTCTCTCATATACATATCATGCATATGTACAAATATGCATGTATCAGTTTCTGTAGAAAAGTAAGTGGATATAAGATAATTAGAAAGAACACAAGGAAAATAAGTCCTTAACTGAACCATGAAAGAAAAATAAATTCTGGAAAAAAGATGATGATAAAGTATATTCTTGACATGAATTATAACTTGTAGAAATTCTCAAAGATAGGTGATGGAATGATAATTTGGGGAAGTAGTGGTCCAACTGGACCATGTGAGAGGAAACACAGCACAATAGATTGAAGACAGACTGGAATACCTTAAATGTTAACCTGAGGGCATTTTAACAAGTCAAGTGGGCATATATTTTGTATATATAAAACTGAGAGGAAACAGGATGGGTTGTATAGAAAAAGAAATCTATTCAAGACCTTCAACTATCACATATTGGATCTATGGCCATGAGTAAGTCATTTTGACTTCTCAGTATCCTCCCACATAATCACATCACACCCTCTGTTTATACATACTCCTTCTAACTTCCCTCATAATGATAAAGTTCACAGGAGTTACATTTATTGTCTTCTTATAAAGGAATGTAAACATTTGCTATAAAGGAGACAGAACCAAGATGGCAGAGTAAAGGCAGGGTCTTTCCTGAGCTCTGCAAAATTCCTTCTAAACAACTTGAAATAATATCTCAGAATGAATCATGAAGTAGCAGAACCACAAAAATGTATAGGTGAAACAAAATTCCACTCCAAGAAAATTCAGAAGGTCACCAGGAAGGGTTTTTCTCAAGTGATGAAGGTGGAGTGAAGGGCAGCACAGATCATGATAGCAAAGCAGTGTGAGAACCAAACACCATATGCATTAGCTATAGTGGTTTCCAGAGGTCTCAACCCACACACAGAGAGTAAGGGGATTGGATAACTGATCAGAAGGAGATTACAGTGAACCTTTGCAGGCACTGGGTGCAGAATTCTGTTGAGTCGCCCACATAGAGTTCTGAGTCACAGTTACAGGGCAGAAGATTCACTAAAGCAGCAATGCTTACAATTCCAGGAGAGCAGAGATACTGGTCAGAGCTCCACAAATTTAACAAGAAATAGGTTGGGAAAATGAGCAAACAACAAAGAGATCTAACTGTAGAGAAAGTAACTATGGTAACAGGGAAGATCAAGACAAAACCCCGCCAAAAGACAATGAAATCAAAGCAGGTATATGCAAAGCCTCAAAGAAGAATGTAAATTGGTCACAATCCCCCCCTCCACACACACACACACACACACACACACACACACACACACACACACACACACACACACACACAAAAATAGAACTGGAGGAACTTTAAAAAAAGTAATAAAAATCAAATAAAAGAAGTAGAAAAAAATTGAGGACATAAGAATGATGCAAGAAAATCTTGAAAAGATAGTCATCAGCTTGGTAAATATGCAAAAAAAAAATCCATTAATAGAACTCCTTAAAAACATAATGTCAAAAGTAAAAAGAGGTACAAAAATCCACTTTCAAAAATACATACTTAAAAAGTATAATTGGTCAAATGGCAAAAGAGGTACAAATGGTCACTGAAGAAAATAATTCCTTAAAAAATAGATTTAGTCAGGTAGAAGATAACAACTTTATGAGACACACACAAGAAAATGTGGACTATCTCTTTGGAAAAACATCTGACCTGGAAAATACATCAAAAAGAGATAACTTAAGAATTATTGAACTTCTTGACAACCATGATCAAAAAAGAGCTCACATTTCAAGAATTTATCAATGAAAACTGCCTTGATATCCTAGAATAAGAGAACAAAATATAAATTGAATGAATCCATCATTCACCTCCAGTGAGTGATCAAAAAACGAAAACTCCCAAGAATATCGTAGCCAAATTATAGAACTTCCCAGCCAAAGAGAAAATATCACAAGCAGTCAGAAGGAAACAATTCAAATATTGTGAAGCTGCCATTAGAATATCAAATGATTTAGCAGTTTCTACAATGAAGCATCTGTTAGCTTGGAATTTAATATTCTGGAGGCCAAAAGAGCTAGGATTAGAACCAAGAATCACCTGTCCAGTAAAACTGAGTATTGTTCTTCATTGGAAAATAGATATTTAATGAAATAGAAGTCTTTAAATCATCCCCTATGAAAAGACCAGAGTTGAATAGAAAATTTGACACTCAAACAGAAGACTCTAGAGAAGCATAACATAGTAAACATGAAAGAGTATTCTTAAGGGACTCAAAGTAAACAGTTTACTTCCCTATATGGGAAGAGGATACATTTAATTCGGAAGTAAGTTATCATTATTAGGGCAAGTAGAATGAGTATACAGAGATAGAGGGTCTGGGGATGAATTGACTATGGTGGGATGATTTCAACAACATTAATTAAAAGGGTGAGAAAGAGGAATTTGGAAAATAGAGGGGATGGAAGGAGTGGAATGGAGTAAATTATCTCGTATAAAAGATGTGTGAGAGGAAAAGATTTGTGTTTTATTTTTCAGTAAAGGGGAAGATAAGGAGTAGCGTACACTGACTGAACTTTATTATTATTGGAATTGGCTCAACAAAAGAATAATACACACTCAGTTATGTATACAAATATATATTGCTCTACAGAGAAGTAAGAAGGGGGTATAGAGATGTGAGGCTGACAGAAACAAAACATTTTTGAGGAAGAATGAAGGGAGAGAGGGAGAGAGAGAGACACAGAGAGAGAGAGACAGACAGATAGACAGACAGAGACAGACAGAGAATGTGTGTAACGGTAATTTAAAATGGGGAGATCTTTCTCATTAATTAATAGGCCCATGTGACCTACCTGGGTCACATGGAACCTGTGGTGTGAATAGTTTGCTGAATGGGTGGAAAAGGAAGAGGTAGAGTTAGAGCTCAGCTGAGAGGAAATTGGTCACAACAGCAATCAGAGGAAGGAACCATGCCAGTTGCAGGCTAGTGTGAGTGAAACAACTTGTTTGTGATTTTGTTTAAGGGAAATCTGCTTGTGATTTGTTTAATGCAGTTGGTTTGTGGGAAGCCTAGCAGGGGAAGGCTTGGGGATTGTGTTGCCCCCTGCATCATTACTGTTTACAGATTTTTGTTACTATGATAGATTTGGCTTTATGATGTCTGAATAAATGTTTTGGTTCTATCTTCCACATGGAGAGTCTGTTGTACTTCATGATTCAGAATTGTGTTGGGATATTCATGGCCACTGTAGGCACTGTGAATGTGAATTGGTACTAAAGAGAGGGAGAAGGAGAAAATGATAGAGGAAAAATAGGATGGAGGGAAATGCATAGTTAATAATCATAGGTATGAATGTGAATGGGATGAATTCATACAAAACAGAAACAGCTGAATGGATTTGGAAACCAGAATCCAACAATACGTTGTTTACAAGAAGTAAACTTGGAATACTGAGAAACAGAGAACAAAGGTAAGGGGCTAGAGAAGAATCTATTATGTGTCAACTGAAGTAAAGAAATAAAAATAAAAAGCAGGGGTAGCACTCATAGCCTCAGACAAAGCAAAAATAGATCTAATTAAAAGAGATAAGCAGGGAAACTACATTATACTAAAAGATTCCATAGACAATGAAGTAATGATAATAAAATACACTTTCACCATTTGGGTTTAGAAACCAATCTTACACTACAGGAAGCAGGAGAGAAAAGGAATAAGAAAAGAAGAACTCCTAGAAAAGAGGGCTTATTGGGGAAGATTGTTGTCAGAAATAAAACCCTTTTGAGGATGGATATGGTGAAAGGAAAGAAAGATAAACAAGGAAGAAAGAAGGAAAGGAGATAAATAGTAATCATAACTAAAAAAAAATGCAACAAAAGTTTCTGATGAAGGCTTCATTTCTCAAACATATAGAGAACTGCATCAAATTCATAATAATATGTCATTCCTCAATTGATAAATGATTACTAGTACGCAGTTTTCAGAAGAAGAAATCAAACATATATAATCATTAAAATGCTCTAAGTCACTATTGTTTAGAGAAATGCAAATTTAAACAAAGCTGAGGTACTATCTCAAAAATATCAGATTGGCTAATATGACAGAAAAGAAAAATGACAAATGTTAGAGGAGATATGGGAAATAAAAGACAATAATGCGTGGATATCCTCTGGGTACAATTCTATCTAAATTGACAGAGACTTTTCATATTGTCCACAGCATGATAGATATTGACTATTTTATTTTTTTGGTTTGAGACAAGTTATTCCCAGTGATATATTAAAAAGAATATCTTTTTTTAATAATTATTTTTTTTATTTCAATCAGCAAAAATGTTTCTTAGTGCCCTTGTCCTCCCAACTGAGAAAAACAGAAAATAAAAACTCATTATTAACATGATTAGTCAACCAGTAGAAATGATGACGTTGGCTATGTACAGAAATTTTTTGTCTTCTGCACTCTGGAAAGTTGACCTATTCTTTAAAAGTGAGAAGCACGTTTCATTAAATAGTCCTCTAGAATCATGGATGGTCATTATACTAATAAGATTCCCTAACTCTCTGAAAGTTGTTTGCATTTATCATAATGTTATCTTTTTAATGGCATTTTATTATTTCCAATTATATGTAAAGACAATTTTGACATTAATTTTTACAAAATTTTGAGTTTCAATTTTTTGTCTCTTTCTCCCTTCCTTCCCCACTTCCTAAAATTGTAAGCAATTTGATATAGCTTATATCTGTACAGCCATGTAAAAAATATTTCCGTATTTGTGAAAGGAAAAAAAGACCAAAAAGATAAAAATTCAAAAAAGAGAAAATAGTATTCTTTAAACTTCTTTCACAGTCTATCAGTTCTTTCTCTGCATGTGGAAAACATTTTCCATCATGAATCCTTTATAATTGTCTTGGATCACTGTACTGCTGAGAAGAGCGAAGTCATTCATAGTTGATCATCACACAATATTGCTTTACTTTGTACAATGTTCTCCTGGTTCTAATCATTTTACTTTGCATCTCTTCAGATAATTCTTTCCAGGGTTCTTTCTTAAATTTTCCTGTTTATCATTTCTTCTAGCACAATTGCATTCCATTACATTCATATACCAAAATTTGTCCATCATTCCCCAGATGGGCATCTCCTCAGTTTCTAATGTTTTGCCACCACAAAAAGAGGTACTATAAATAGTTTGTCCATGTCTCATTTTAGGATTTATTTGAGATATAGACCTAGTAGCAACATTGCTGGACCAAAGGGTAAGCACAGTTTGGTTGTTGCCATTTCAGCATAGTTCCAAATTGCTCTCCTGAAGGGTTGGATCAGTTCACAACTACACCAATAGTGCTTTAATGTCCCAAATTTCCTACATATTCTCCAATATTTATCATTTTCCTTTGATATATTATCCAATCTGATTGGTATGAAGTGATACCTCAGAGCGGTACTAATTGCACTTCTCTACTCAAAAGTGATTTAGAGCACTTCTTCCTATGGTTATAGACAACTTTGAATTTTTCATCTGAAAACTGCCTGTTCATATGATCATTTATCAGCTGGAAGAGGCTTATATTCTTACAAATTTGACTCAGTTCTCTATATATTTGAGAAATGAGGCCATTAATGAGAGATACTTGTCATAAAGATTCTTTCTCAGTTTTCTGCTTTCCTTCTAATCTTGATTACATTGGTTTGATTTCTGCAAATTTTTTTCATGTAATACAATCAAAGTTATTCCTGTTATATTTTATAATGTACTCTATATATTTTTTGGTTCCAAATCCTTCTTTTATCCATAGATCTGTCAGGTAAATTATTCTTTTTTCTCCTAATTTGCTTATGGAATCATACTTCATGTCTAAATCATGTATCCCTTTTGACTTTGTCTTGTTATAGAGTGTGAGATGTTGACCTATAACTAGTTTCTGTCATATTGCATTCCAGTTTTCTCTGCATTTTTCAATAAATAGAAAATTCTTATCCAAAAGGGTTCCTCAAACATGAAGCTATTATAGACATTTACTACTGTGTACCCAATCTATTCCACTAATGCATCAATCTACTTAATAGCTAGTACCAGATAGTATTTTTAAAATTTATTTATTTTCAACATTCACTTCCAAATAATTTTGAATTTCTAATTTTCTCCCCATCTTCCCCATTCCCCCACCCCAGGATAGCATGTATTTGATTACCTTTTCCTCCAATCTGCCCTCCCTTTTGTCACGCTCCCCCCTCTTATCCCTTTCCCTTCTATTTTCCTTTATGGAAAAGTAGATTTCTATATCCCACTGCCTATATATCTCATTTCCTAGTTTCATGTGAAAACAATTTTTAACATTTATTTTAAAAGCTTTGAGTTCCCCATTCTCCCCCCCCCCATGCACCCTCATTGAGAAGGCAAGCAATTCAATATAGGTTATACACGTGTATTCATGCAAAACACTTCTGTAACAGTCATATTGTGAAAGAATAACTATATTTCCCTCTGTCCTGTCCTACCCTCTATTTATTCTGTTCTCTTCTTTGACCTGTCCCTCTATCAAAATGTTTGCTTCCAATTCCCCCTTCCCCCAATCTGCCATCCATTTTATTATCCACCTTCTTCTTTCCATCCTACTTTCCTGTAAAGTAAGATAAATTTCCAAATCTAATTGAGTCTGTGTGGTAAAAATCAAATCCAATGAAAGGAAGGCTCATTAATTCACTCTCATCTTCCACTTCTTCTCCTTTGTAAAATCTCTTTCTTGTCTCTTTTATGTGAGATGACTATTACATTCTTCCACTCCTTTTCTCTTTCTCCTAGTACATTGTTCTCATAACTTAATTTTCCTTTGAAAATATCATCCCTTCATATTTAGCTCGTCCTGTGACCTCTCTTAATCTCTCTCTGTATATAATATATAATACATAATACACATATATACACATACATATATGCATATACATACACATTTACACATACATATGCATACATATATACACATATATACATATAAATATATGTGTGTGTGTGTGTGCATACACACACACACACACACACACACACACACACATATATATATTCCCTCCAACTACCCTAATACTGAGAAAGGTCTCATGAGTTACAAATATCATTTTTCCATGTACAGTTCAAGTCCCTCATGGTTTCTCTTTCCTGTTTACTTTTTCATGCTTCTCTTGATTTTTATATTTGAAAATCATATTTTCTATTCTGCTCTGGTCTTTTCAACAAGAATGCTTGAAAGTCTTCTATTTCATTGAAGTTCCATTTTTTCCCCTGAAGGATTATATTCTCAGTTTTTCAAGGTAGGTGACTCTTGGTTTTAATCCTAGCTCCTTTGACCTCTGGAATATCATATTACATGCCTCTGATCCCTTAGTGTAGAAGCTACTAGATCTTGTGTTATCCTGATTGTGTTTTCACAATACTTGAATTGTTTCTTTCTGGTTGCTTCTAATATTTTTTTGTAATATCCCAGAGATCTGGGAACTCTGGAATTTGGCTACAATATTCATAAAGGTTTTGCTTTGGGGATCTCTTTTAGGAGGTGATCAGGAGATTCTTTTCATTTCTCTTTTACCTTCTGGTTCTAGAACATCAGAGCAATTTTCCTTGATAATTTCTTGAAACATGATTTCAAGGTTCCTTTTTGATCATGGTTTTCAGGTGGTCCAGTAATTTTTAAATTATCTCTACTGGATCCATTTTCCAGGTCAGTTGTTCTTACAGTGAGATACTTCACATTGTCTTCTTTTTTTTCATTCTTTTGGTTTCATTTAATAATTTCTTGAATTCTTACCAAGTCAATAGCTTCCATTTGTTCCATTTTAATTTTTCAGTAATTATTTTCTTCAGTGTGCTTAGAAAAGTCTGGAAACTGTAGCTATCACTAGTGATTCAGTCCCCTAAGGCCGGTTGCAGTTCTGTCCCTGCTGGTATAGAACTATACTACACTCCCAGTCCAGTGTGATAGACCCTTCATATCAACTTTCCAGATGGTCTTAGGCTGGAAATTTGCTTCAATCTGTCATATTGTAGCTTCTGCTGCTCTAGAATTTATTTATAATCATTTTTTACAGGTTTTTTGAGGGGTTTGGGAGGAGACTTCTAGCAAGTCCCTATTTCTACTCTGCCATCTTGGCTCCATTCTCTAGTACCAGATAGTTTTGATAATTATTATTTTATAATATATTTTTGAGATCTACGGGCAGCTAAGTGGTGAAGTGGATAGAGCAATCAGTGCAGGAGTCAGGAGGATCTGAGTTCAATCTCACCTCAGACACTTGACACTCACTAGCTATGTGACATTGGGCAAGTCACTTAACCCCAATTGCCTCATCCTGGGTTATCTCCAGTCATCTTGATGAATATCTGGTCACGGGAGAAGTGAGGCTCGTGACCTTCACAGCCCTCCCTCACTCAAAAAACAAAGTCAAGGGCAAGTCATGTCATTATTTCCCTGATGGCATGGTCTTCTTCAGCAATGAAGGAGGAGCACACACATGCACACACACACACGCACACACACACACACACACACATTTTTGAGATCTAGTACTGCCAAGCTACCTTCCTTGGCATTTTTTTCATTAATTCCTTTGATATTATTGACCTTTTGTTGTTCCAGATGAATTTTGTTATTATTTTTCCTAGGTTTGTTGAATAATTTTTGCTAGTTTGAGTGGTACTACACTGAACAAGTAAATTGACTTCGTTTATCATTATTATGGCATTATTTTTTGCCTCAGCCTACCCATGAACAATTGTGCTTATTTGTATGAAAAATGTTTTGTAGTTGTATTTTTTATATTTCCTGGGTTTGTCTTGGCAGTTAGACTTCCCTTCCCCTTACCTGTTCACTTCACTCCATTCCACTGGCTAGATTTCTTTCTTGTAGACTGTGCCTTAAACCCAACTCACTCTGGCTCTCATTGATTGACCAAAAATAGGTCCCTAACAAAGCACCACTTAATGGTGATATTTTGGTACCCTGATTCACAATCAATGCATGTAGTAATTGTTTCTCTTTAGCCCAGCAACCCTGAGGGGTCTTCTCCTCCTAGATTTTTTTTTTTATTAAAAGTGTATCACTTGACTCACTACTTAAACAGGCATAATCACTGAATAAGTGTTGCCTCAAGCAAAGTAAGAACCCAGAAAAACATTAGCTTAAACAGTCCAAGGTCTCCCACTGCATCCTGAGCCATCTACAGTTGTCCTGATCTATATCTGGCCACTAGACCCAGACACCTATGGGGCACAAAGTGAAGCTAGTGACTTCTCACAGACCTCCCTCACTCAAATCCATTTCAATTGCATGTCATTTTCCTGATGTCATGGTCCTCCTCAAGAAGGAACAACAAACCACACAGTCACAGACTCCCAAGTATTTGATGTTGTTTATAGTTATTGTAAATGGAATTTCTTTTATCTTTTCTGCTGAGATTTTTGGTAATATATAGAAAGACTGATGATTTAAGCATGTTCATTATATACCCTGCAACTCTGCTAAGGTTGTTAATTATTTCAAGTAGTCTTATATTTTAGTTGATTCCCCAGGATTCTTCAAGTATAATATTATTCTGCAAAGACTGATCATTTTATTTCCTCATTGCCTCTTTTAATTCCTTCAATTTCTTTGTCTTCCCTGATTGTTAAAACTAATATTTCTAGTACAATATTTAATAATAGAGGTGATGTTGGACATCTGTAGTTCACCACTGATCTTATTAGGGTGATTTCTAGGGTTAGGGTTAGGGTTATGGTAGCCACATAGTCTGGAAGCAAGCCTAAGAGACAGGTGGCCACAAAAACGCCACCTACAAAGCAGCTCACCAGACTCAGGATTTTCCTTCAGGAGGCTGTGACTGAAGCATACAGGTGGGAATAGATTGCAAATCAGGGTGAGTACCAACAGCACCACCAGGGCATCTATTGTTGCTTCCAGTCACACAGGCATCAAAGGCAGCCATTCTGGCTTTTCCCAGGGCACCATGCTGGTGGCAGCTTGGAGGGCAGGTAGTGCTTAAGTTCTCTGTCCACACTGGTGAAATTCCTTGACCCCTTTCCAGAAACATTTCTCTCTCCCCTAGGATTCTATTTCTCCCATTACCTCTGCAGAGGCACAGTGAAGGGTGAAGACAGTCATGGTGAAGGGATCAAAACATGTAAAATCACACTCAGGATTTATATCCCCTTTCCCCTGGGGCTTCCAAGTAATGACTGGGAGCATGTAAGAAGGTTATAATTCAAAAGAAGCCTGACCTCCAATGTCCATTCTACAGAGGGGTCAAAAAACCTGGGGCATAACAGGGATAAAAAGGATTACACAGAGGAGAAAGGGAGTAGTCCTACTGTGCAATCAGCCTCACATATGGGAGAAGTTGCCTAGGGGTGTCAGGCTTCCCTCCTTACCCAAATCCTGGGATGACTAATCCCCTCTCCCTGTCCTAAGGAGTCTGGTTAAGAAAAGGGCATTTGGAGAGTGACAAGAATTGGAAGGAGGAATGAGGCAAGACCTCTACCAGGCAGAGAGCAATTGGGTGGGTCGAGGGGTGTGGTAGAGACCTGGAAACCCAGGGAAACTGCCTGGGGCTGCTACTGTTAGTCCCTGGTGTCCAGAGTTGAGGCTGGGATAGAGAGTGGGGGGTGGGAGGAGGCAGGACAGTCATAGAAAGATTGAAACTTGAAGTCCTTGTCACCCAGGAACTGTAGGAAGCTGGTGCAGTGGGCTTGAGGGAACTGGGTCTTGACCTGGGACCTCTTTCTACTCTGATTGTGTTCCTGTGAAAACTAATTTTTTGTTTTTTAGACATGGAATCATTTTGTTCATTTTTTATGATCACCTCAATTATTGGTTTGCTTTAAAATGATTATCTCACTAACTATAGTTGTGAGAGGTACCAGTCATCTATTTTTTTTAAATGATGTGACCTTTTATATTCAAGTTGATCATATATTTGGAATTTAATGTGGTATGTAGCTTCAGAAGTTGTTCTGTATCTAATTTCTTCCAATGCTTCCAAAAGCATTCCTTTATTTTTTGTCAAATGGAAAATATTTCTCAGGAATTCATGTTCTCCTGTTTATCAAACACCATTTTATAATATAGTTTAGGACTTGGTAATACTAAGCCCTTTTAATTTCCAATATTTTTGTTTAATTCCCCCTCAGAGCCTTTATTTACCTTCTTTCAAATGATTTTTGTTTTTGTCTAATTATTGTAGCATTTCCTTGGTAGTCTGATTATTACAACACTAAACCTGTAGATTAATTTAGAGGTTATCATTTTGTGATATTGATGGTCCCTCATAATCAACAATTTTCTTTCTAATTATTTTCTTACTTTTTGCTATAAAGAATACTTCATAGTTATTTTTATATAAATTAACAATGAAAGTTATCAAGCATGGTAATAATATGACCTTGCTGAAATCTGGACACATCTTTCTGAACCATTTGCCCAATAATCAGGTCCACGACATTCTTTTGAGCAATTAGACATAAAATCATATCAAAAAGAAAGAAGGAAATTAGATTAGCCAGCAGTGACTGCCTTTAATGAATTCCTAACATTTAGTGACTACCTCCTGTCAAACTATTTGTTACCTGATATGTTTATAACATCCTTATTGCATTTATGCCACCTTCCATAGAAATCTTTTCCATTCCCCTTTCCTGAAAGTATTTCCCCCTTCAGTATCATAGAATTTAAGAGTTGGAAGTTACTTCAGTGGCCATCTATTCCAACATATGCAGAAAATATATAGGTTATAACCCAACCAGCAAGTGGTTGTCCAGACTATGCTTGATGAACTCCGAGGAGAAGGATCCTACTAATTTCTGAGCAGTACATTCCATTTTCAGTCACTTCTAATTGTTAGTAAGTTTTCCCTGATATCAAACAACTTTCAGTTGTTTCTCTTGCTTTTGCCCCGAGGCTAAGTGAAAAAAAGCTAGTCAGTCACATGGCATTTCTCCACATACTCAAAGATATGGATTATTTCTACTCTGACCTTTATCTTTTCCATCCTAAACACCCTAATCTTCAACAAATCCTACCATTACATGGTATATCAGCAAGGACCATAGCATACACAGGAGGGCCTGCTATATAGGTTCTTTGATCTGCTTTTCTAAAAGGAAAGCAACTTTTGAGGGGTCAGTAATTCTTTTAATAAAGCACATGTATCATTCACTTAATTTAGGGGAAAAAGTCAGCACCCTGAATGTCAGAGAAAATACAAAGAAATAATAATCAACAGACAGGGCTTCAAACTGTCTGACCATAAGCAATATATACATCACAGATCAACAGACAGATCCAACTGTCTGACCATTATTTACATACATAGTCACCAGAGAGAGAAGTACCAACATCTGGGTTTTCAAAGCCAGGGGGTTCCTTAGCAGCTTCCCAGAGTCTAGTCTGGTCAAACAAACACTTCCAGTCAGTAAGTCCCAAAATAAAATCTAACCTCAGAGTATTTATATACTTTTCAAAGTCAGAGGGCAGGACCCTCTGATCCAGTGCCTCAGTAGAAATTAGCAAAAGGCAAGCCTACTAATGGACTGGGAACATTTAATTTGGCTCCTGAAACTGAATAAAATACCCCAAATGAGGTATAATGTCACCTTCATGATTCTCATAGCTATGCCCTTCTCATATACCCCAAGATTACTTGAGGATTTTATTTGCCTAATCAAAACTTCTGACTCTTTTTCAGCTTGTAATCACTAACCCCATTTTCCCAGAAAAATTAGCATATATCCATGTTTGTACCATGTAATACTGATGAAGCTCTATTTTTTTGTACCCAAGAAAAAGACTTAATACTTATGCTTGTTGAATTTCTTATTACATTATTTACCTTGCTCTATCCTGTCAAGATCTTTTTATATTCTCTTTGATACTGAATGTAACCATCTAGGTACATGATGTCTCTCCCATTTGAGTATGGGTCCTTTGAGGATAGGAAGTGTTATTTCTTATAAAAATAGCTGTTGATTGATTGGTAGTATAAATCTATAATGACTTGCTATGCAGCAGATGGACTGACCCACATCCAAAATATTTATGGGGACCAAAGAGACAATAACGATATCTTTTTTTTGTTTGTTTTATGTATGTGTTGGACTGTTTGCCATTCTTTGCGATAATCAGGAAATTTATTTCAATTAAATTTCATATATATTTATTAACTAACAATTAGTTGCAAAACAACTTTCTAAATTGTAGTCAGGCTATAAAGATAAAATGCTTATTATAAGTTGCTGAACATTTGCTGATTTGCATTGGTAGAGATGACTTTTCTCAACAAAGTATTTCCTATACTAATAAAATCACCACAAAAAAATCCCAAAGAACTAAAATTTAAGGTTGTTTTTTTTTTTTTTTTCCCCATTGAATCAAGCATCTTAGGGCTATCTTTCTAAGAAGATAGTGATGTAATGAAAATATCTAACATGCAAAAGAAATAAACTGAAAAATCTAATGATCACAAAAGTAGTTTCTTTCACCCTTTCAAAGAAAGAATTGCATGGTATTAAATGCTATGGAAGACAAAAAATGCTCAAAGTTTAAAATCATTCTATGTTAATTGCCCATTTCTGGTGGCTCATTATTTATGCAATGTTACACTTGTTCTTTGATGTTAGTGGTGTTTACTGAAGCAATTTTTCTTGTATATTCATCCTGGATAAACATACTTTTTGATTACAGAAGCCTGCCCCATTTGGTTATATGGTAGTCATCTGAATATTAATTGTGAAACTGAAACATGTCAAATGTTGTTGACAACAAACTGTCATTCAGTGTCTTCAGAATGCTTGAAAATTTGCTGTTTAGGGCACTATCTGTATGAAATTATAAATAATTTCCCTCTGCTTTGGGGCATTTGTGTCTTCAGAATGTGTATGGCTTTTTAGACTCTTACAAATTTTGTTTACTGTTTAAGTAAAATTTTTCATTAAGAATAAGTGTATTTTAAATTACTCTAAAACTTTCACCTAAAGTTTGCAACAACCATAACTCTACATATCAATAATATAGAGGTTTTTTTTTTATTATTATTAGATAGACTCATGGTGATATGAATGAAAAATATTCATTGCAATCTGAACTACCACCATCTTCACTGAAGGAGAAATAGGTTATAGCATAATGAAAAAGTATATCGGAATTGGCATTCCAAAATTTTCTTTTATTATCTCAGTTTTACAACCTACCGACTATATGACGTTAAGCAAATCATTCCATATATCTGTGATCCACTTTGTTTCTATGTAAGATACTAACTTTATTGTTCACATTATCACTGGAAGCTGCAGGATGGATTTGCTTAAGAAAATTTGTTTATTTTGTCACCTGACACTTTCCTCCCCGTGGTACTCAAAATTTATTTATAAAATGGTCCCACAGAAACAACAATAGGGGCTTAGTTAATGGTTAGTTAATTAGTTAGGGGCTTAGTTAATAGCCTGGAATTGTCACTACCACACAAAGATATCTGGATGACAATTGGATGACAATCAGAAAGAAATATTGACTTAAATGTTAGATACTTCAGAAAAGAAAGAGTCTTTCTCCAGCTAAAACCTTGACAGCTAGATAGCACAATAGATACAGTACCGGATTTCAAGACAGGATGACCTGTGTTCAAATCATACTTCAAACACAAGCTATGTGACCCTGGGCAAGTCATTTAACATCTCAATTCCTCAGTTTTCCTATTTTTAAAAATAGAGATAAAAAGAGAATCTAAGAATCATTTTTAATAATTTTTGTCACCTTGTGGAAGCATTGGCCTTATTTTGGTCCATTCTAATTTTCAGGGAGGTTATTGCTCAGGAAAGATTTTGTTATCTCTTATTCCAAGCTCTTAATTCCCTTTCCAATTCTTTCTTTGGTAACTCTTATTTCTATTCATTACTTCTCTCTCTCTCTCTCTCTCTCTCTCTCTCTCTCTCTCTCTCTCTCTCTTTCTCTCTCTTCATATATACATATATACATGTGTGTATATATATATACACATACATACATACATACAAATCACTCTTTTTGTGACTCTTGCTTCAACTATCCCAGGCATTCTGGTTGACTTTTTACCCAATTTGTGTTTTTCTTTCAGGCTTTGCCTACAGATGTTTTGGTGTCATTCTTTTCTTACTATGTATATTGAAAGTCTCCTTGTCACCATTATAGCTCTTTATTTTAGGGATTCATACTTCAGACTTCACTTCTGTTTCATGCTTGGCTCTTCTGCACTACTGCAGGAAAGATCTGCACTGGTTTTGTTGTTATTTTCTTGTGGGTATTGAGTGCTCAGTTAATCCAAGATCCCTGGAACAATTAGGGAATACACAAGTTATAAGTGCTTCCAGAGTGGTGTGATTCCTGCACCTTCTGGATTCCAAACTTTGCACCTGCTGTTCTGGATTTGTGTGTAAGCAACTACAAACTTCATTATTCAGGTCTTGTGTACATTTTGGATTTATTATAGAATATGGTGTAAAATATTCACTAAGATTAAATTCTGCTTTCCCAATAGTTCTTATCAATCGAGAGTTCTTACCTATATATGTTTTAGTATATAATGAACACTGGATTAATGAGTCTCATTGCTTTTGATTCTTCCTCGTTTACTTTGTTCCATTAATGCAATCCTCTAGTTTTGACTAATACCAAATGATTTTTGATGAGTGCAGCCAATAACATATTATGGGTCTTAGAAGTCTACTCTCATATATTTTTGGCCACATGACCTAGAAGTATTGTTGCATGTGTTTTTCAATACTAATTCAGTGTCATACTCATAGATGTTGGACAAAGTATTTGTAAATAGCCAGATCCTGTCAATGCATAAATCATTTTCTTTGCATTTTCTGCTAATGTTTTCAAAAATCGGCTTTCAAAAACCTATCTAGACAAAAGTTTCAGGTTGTAAGGATTATGATCTCCATTAATTCAGTGTATAAGAATCAATAAGTACAATCTTTTCAAATTATACAATATTTATGACTCCTGAGAGAGAGGAGAGAAAGGAGTAGTGATCACACTCACTATCAGTGCGGTTAGTTATAGAGCTTTCAATAAGACGCAAGTCAATGAATAGTCTCATGTACCTTTGTTTTTAAAAGATGTATGAGTAAATTAAAGATACTTAATAGTGATTACTTATAAAGGCTCCACAAGTTCATGGAAGTTAAAAATGAAGAAGTCACTTGATTAATTTTTCCTAACCCTTCCAATTTCTTCATTTGCCAGCAGATAACTATCCAAATTAATGAGTATATAGTTCTAGGTATATGCACCAGAGACAAGTAAAGGAAACTCATGTACAAGACTTACCCATTCAAAGGGGACTACGTTTTTTTGTTTGTTTGTTTGTTTTGTTTTGTTTTTGTCTTTGTTTTTTTGCATTCAACTAGATATGGAAGGGGGATTATATGGACTTCTAGTTCTGTGTTGAGGTTGACTCAATAATATGGGAGTTCTTCAGATTGAAGTGGTATGGAAAGTCAAAAGATGGCATCTCAGTTTTCCCTTGTTACATAGAAAAAGTTACTTATCTGATGGATTCTCATGAAGTTCCTTCCACTTTGGGGTTTCCAGGATGGTGACTGGTATTGAGAAAGGTTTTACCTGTTACAGCCTCTGCTCAATCTTTGCTTAACTTTAAGTATGGCAATAATTGGATGGGGATGGGGATGGGGATGATAGAAGAGAATATTTTCTGATTTATTCAAAATTAGCTAACCTGGTGGAAATGGAGAGTCTAGGGGCCTGTGAGGCTAAGTTTCAACTGGGTGATTTATCAGTCAGTGGTTGAAAATGGGGGAAACTTAACTTGTCTTTAGGGGTAAAAGCATGAAAAAAGGAGCAATTAATGCTTAAAGGACACATATCAACCATATGGTACAAACCAAAGGAGAATGAGTTCTCAGTTGAGTGAACTGATGCCAAAGACCCTAAAGAGGCATTTATGTTTTCTTCTATTCTCCTCCTCATTTTACATGTGAAATATTAACTCAGACTCTAAAGGGGGGGGTTATAAACTCCCAATACACAAAGACCATAACAAAGCTTATTAATATAGCTATGTAAAAGTGTATATGCATGATAAAGTAGGCAAAATTATTTACATTTCTCAGAGAGAAGATAACGCTTATCAGGGATGAGTTAACGCCAGCTGGTGGGAGAACTAGTGGTTAAATTGTCATTGCATTTATACCTCAGAAATTGGTAAATTACAAAGGGTTTATTGACTTGTTAGTTGCCTACACTTAAGAAAGTAATGGAGAAAATGTTAATATTGCAGATTAATCTTAAACATGTCAAATGTACTTTTCTAGAGACTGGTTGTTAAACATTTCAAAATTTCTGTGAAACAAAAGTATATCTATCATTATACAAATAAGAAGTACATAACTACACAGAGACCAGATATATAAAACATTGCATCAATTAAAGTTTTGTTAATCTTGACACAATGAGGACTAACAAAGGTATTTTTGAAAAATTCTGATGAACTCAATGATTTCTTATAGTATATTGTATGTGGATTTCAATCAGGTAAATAACAGTGAAAAGACTGTAAGATCTGTGGTCTCAGGAAAAAGCAATTCAAATTGCTTATAATTCAAATGAGAAGTTAAATTGACAAACCACAGAAAATATGATAAGGAGTTACAAGAAACATAAAATGAATATAGAGAGTAAAGTAATTCAGACAGCTGCAAAAACAGGTTTTCATTCTAGTTGACCTTGCATACAGTGATTCTTTTCTATTAGAAATGTTCTGATTTGAAATCTCATTAAATCATATAAAACATTAATCTTTTACCATGGATATTATGTATTCTGAATCTAGAGGAAATGCTACCCTTGGCAAAGAAAAGCTAAAACTTATACCCTTGGTAAAGGTAGTCTTCAGATGGTATTAAACTAGTCTCTAGATTTAATGATTCCCGGTGACATTGTAAAATGGCATCCTTACATAGAAGAGGGCTAAGATCTTCTTTCTAAATTATAAAATGCAAAAATTATAGAAGGGTTAGAGCTGTGTTTTGGTGTCTTATAAAAATAAATGCTTTACATTGGAAATGGTCTAGATTTAAATTTTCAAAAAATTATTTAGTCTTAAAATTCAAAGTCTTGGTTCTAAGATCTAGAGTTTTGCACCATTGTTTCTGAACAATGACAAGGTAGCGATCTGGCTATAAAGTATTCCAGATTCTATAAGCAGGGCCTGGAAAACTAATTTATACTTTTTTGTGAGCTTAGTTATTGCAAATAATATATTCTAATTTAGGCACGCTCAGCTAAATAATCTTCCAAATTACTTCTTTTGCCTTAAACTGACAAGATGCTGTGGTAAATCTCTATTTAATATGTGGCTCATGTACATATTTTATGTATGTTCTAGATGGCCCCAGTATACTCACAAACTTTTATTGTTTATTTTTTAACTGCTGGAGATGCAGGCTTGCTACAGTGATTTTCCAAGAGGAAATATATAACCAGAGAAGGAAATGAAGAGCTGCTGAAGTAAAAATTTGCCTAGCAGTGATTAATGGTTTGTTCTAACAGGGCAAGTCAGCAAAATTCTGTTAATTAAACAATCATGTGCATTTTTTATAACAAAGATAAACCTATAGATGATTCAGCAAAATATCTTAATCTTCAATGACTTTGAATATTTTGGAAGAATTGACCCTTCTTGAGCCCCTCAGATGGTTAGCTTAGGTAGAAGCTAGTTTTTATGTGCTTACTGGAGTACTTTATGTCTCCATGCATTCTCAGCATAGTTACATCATGCTAATTCCTATATATCTAACCCATTTAAGATGAAAAGGGGAAAAAATTTCTCAGCCAAGAATTAGTCCTCTGAAAGAAATAAAGGCTTTTTGCTTATATTTATCATGCATTAACAGATAAGTCTATAGATAGAGATATACATGCAAATATTTAAAAACAGATAGCAATACGGAAGCTATTAAAACCACGTATATGTGACCTCAATTCAAACCCACCTTGGATATTAATGAGCTATTTGACCCTCGCCAAGTTACAATCTGTCTGCCTCATTTTCCTTATCTTTAAAATGGGAATAATAATAGCAATTACTTCTGATGATAATTGTAAGGATAAAATGATTGTATTTTTTTAATTTTTTTCTATCCACATTTCTCTATGATTTAATAAAGTGATTCGTTTAGAAATGTATAGGATGCAGGTCAAAAAGAGTAGTAGGTTTTTATATATTTAGAAGTAAATTTGAAAGATTAAGCAATATGGATGGTACCAATTAAAAATTAAACATTTTTTGAAATGACAATTTTTTTCCTGAAAATCCAAGATTGGTTCCCCTAATCTTCATTTAATTTGCTCTTAAAAACAAAACTAGTCATCTCCCAAAAGATAAATAATGAAAGGATATGCACAGGCATAGACATGAAGAGTTTTGTCCATATTACCTATAAACCTTGTTAAGATAGTATCAGGGCAACCCTAGGTATAATAAAATAGTATTATTTCTGGAATTCTAAATTTTCCTGTCCCAAAATATTAATTTCCTTACATGCTTGTTATGAAGTAAATCATTTTTTAAGCTTCATATAAATATGAACTCTTTCTATGATTAACGACAGAACATATAATTCTAAAGCAGCAGAAGGGTTAGTGTGTCTAGACCTTCTTATATAGCAGAACAGATTGATTTAATAATGCTGGCAAACCAATGTTAAAGGAATAGGTACATAAATTGTTATCTGTGAGTCAATGTAATATTAATGCACTTTGTAAACATTTAAACTTTATATAAATTGTAGTTATTATTAACACTACTATCATCATTATTATTGTATACATGGCATACTTTAGGGACAGCACCATCACTAAATTACTTAACTGGAACTGAGGTTTTATCTTGTGAAATAATTTTAGAAAGAAAACTAGTGTAGATTGTGATGATATGTGGAGGGCCTTGCAAGTCAAACTAAGTTGTTTAAACAATAAGAAGTCATTGAATGCAATTGAATTGGAAAGATACATTTCAAAAATGTCTCACAGGAAGAGTGATCTTAATAATAAATTTTAAACTTTTATTAGGAAGAGGCTAAGGTAGGAAGACTGAAAAGATTACTGTGATAGTCTAGTCATTAAAAGAATGAATTCAAGTAAAGGGGTATCCCTGGTCAATAGAAAGCACAGAACGTATACATAACTAGTGAATGACATCATACAGTAGGTGTAGGAGTGGAAATAATCTAAGGTCAATCTGAGGGCTTTATGTACAAATGGCTGGGAAATTTCTTATGGCATTAACTACAATAATTGGAGAATGGGAGTCAGTTTTGAAGAAAATGGTTTGGGGCACGTATAGTTTGTAGTAAAAACAGAAACTTCAAAGGAAATGTTCATTTGGAAATTGATGATATAGATTTAGGGTTAAGCTGCCATTTTAAGTCTTCAGATTGGATGAGATCTCAGAGAAAATAGAAAAAAGTTAACAAGACAAAGGCAGTCTTGAGTAATTTCAGTACGTGTGGGATTTTAATAAAAGGTTTTAATCACTTCTTCAGCCAGAGACACCAAGACAGAAAAAAAGTATTGCTATCAAGAATGTCAAATGTCATACATATGCACAAGAGGCCAAAGAGAAAGGAGACAAAGAATATTTAATTAATTGAGATACAAAGAATTTTTTTATACATACATATAATATTAAAAGACATATTCCTTATTGTTAGGGAGATTATAATCTTGTTAAATATAAAAATATTTTGGAAATAATTCTCTATCTGTGTGAACATGTTTCAAGTTGAATATATAAATGCTGGAGGAACACTTGATCAATGAGAAGCCAGATGTTTGACAATTTCTCCTAGAACAAAGTCCTGTACTAGAGTAAAAGTCTACTCATGACTCATCTCAATGGCTAGACAAACTTCTCTTAAAAGCATGAATTCCTGTTATTTTATTTCCTCTGATTTTAAACCAGTCAAGATTTATTTATGAGCTAAAATGATTTGAAGTTATTTTTACTGACTCTTCATGTTGCTACAAATCTGTTTTTTCCCCAAAATTCCAATTCCTAAATTTCAGGTGTAGCTTTTATTCTTATGTTCCCAATCTGCCTATGTTTGTTCCTCTCTATTTATTAGTTTGTTGATATGATGGAAATAGTAACCTAATCAGATAGAAAAGGCAGAGTAATCACTTTGCACTCTCTGCTAAGAGGAAATATGGTAAAAAACTGAGTACCATATAGTTTATTGCTGTGAAAGTTGGTAATTCCATTTGATTTGGAAATCTTTTCAATTATATGGGGTATAGAAAGAAAACTAATTGACATTCATGGGTGTTCAGGAGAGCACCAAAACTATGTATGAATTATGGAGGATGTTATAATTTAGTTATATGTATTTCTAAATATTTTATTAGAAAAATATTTTTCAATGTCATTGTTTAATTCTATTAATGAATTTTCTCTACATATTAGATGGATTTATTTGAGAAGATAATGTTGAGCCTCTTTTTTAAACCCCCAAATAGATGATGCTTTCAATTAAATGCTGAAATTTATAGTGTTGGAATTTAACTCCTTTGAAAGTTGATATGTACTGATTTCATTTAGGGGAATGTAAATTTTATTTAAAATAAGTCCTACTTTCTTAAATCGCCCATTAATCTTGGTCTTACAAATTATGATAGTTTTTCTATTAAATTATTTCACTGGTTGTCAGAAGTTATTCTTGTCAATATATTGAGATGTAGTTTGTGATGAATGAGATAATAGAGCATATGGTTACTGAAGAAGACAATAGAAACTTATTCAATCACTCACCAGCTATTATTAATTGGCCCTGATGCATGATTTTAAACTGTTTTATCTCACTTGTGCATTCAGTTATAGAAAATCACTCAAGCAAAATCTTTAAAGAACACTCTAAATGAGCTTTGGCTTTCAGTTTAGTATTCTTCTCTCCTCTCATTAACTTCAGTTTTTTTTTTTTCCTTCAATTTGCTAACACTGATGTGATAAATACATTAATAATTTACTATTGTAGTAACTGTAATCTCATGGGTGACTAATTTTGTTACATGTATTGATTTCATGTGCTCTGCCACTGGTATTTAGAAAAGAGACCTTGCAGGTTTTGCTACATCTAAATACAAGTACTTAATTCATCTCTTCCCACTACCCTCAAACTTCTTATTTTCATGAGTGGTAGGTGTAGGAGCTATTATACTTAGAAGACTTTGTTTAGTTTTTGAAAGAAAGAATCATATCATTTTTCTGACTAATAAGATAAATATATAATAATTAAAAATTATGATAAAAAATTTTAAACTATGCTTAAATTATCTTATCATCATTATGATGATCATCAAATAATGTACCATCATTGAATTTTCATTTTCATTTATAAACACAGTCCAGCAAGAAGAATTTTGGTAACAAAGATTAATAAAAGTTAACAAT
Organism: Notamacropus eugenii; assembly: GCF_028372415.1. Taxonomy (NCBI): domain Eukaryota; kingdom Metazoa; phylum Chordata; class Mammalia; order Diprotodontia; family Macropodidae; genus Notamacropus; species Notamacropus eugenii. The sequence continues at coordinate 89,348,264 of NC_092877.1, forward strand.
ATTAGAAAGAGGCAGAGTGGCATAGTAGATAGAATCTTATACCTGGGTTGAAATCGGGCCTCTGACACTTATTAATTGGGTAACCATGAGCAAATTGCTTAACCTCAATGATACTTGGTTTTCTTTACGTATGAATAATGCCTATAATCTCCTAGTATATAACAGTATTGTACAGGGAGAAAATGACACATATAATTCCTATGTCACAGGTCTACTGTGAGGCAGGGTGCTTTCTAACCTTCAAAAGCTCCAAGTAAGTGTGAGTTTTGGTTTAATTTTTGATGATTCAGGAGTCACATTTAGTTCTTACAGCATGTTGTTGTCACTTTTTGGCATATCAGTTGGCAATGTACCAACTGTACCAACTCCAAAGTTCTTGGAGTTCATAGAGATTTTGATTTCATAGACTATATGATTAACTGGATTTTATGTTAATACTATGAATAGCACCCTGATCTACCTTATGTATTAGCTATGGGAATCTGAGCAAGATTTTTAGCCTTTGTGCATCAATTTCCTTGTCTGTGAAAAGTAGATAATAATATTTGTTTCATTGTCTCTATCTTTTCTTTGAAATACTTGCTAACCTAAAAGTTTGGTATAGTGATGAGTTATTATTACTTTAAATGACTAGAATATGAATTGATAGGATGGCTGATCAACAGGTATGTTAAAAGAACCAGGGAAAGGCCTTCTGCCCACTTGGTAGGTTCTCAGTAGAGATTTTAAAAAAAATAACAGTCTCTAGTGGGTTGAAATTGGTACATGGAGGGGGAGGAGCCAAGATGGCGGAGTAGGAGGATACACATATGTGAGTTCCTAACCCACAGCCAATAAAATACCTGTAAAGAAGAACTCTCAACAAATTCTGGAGCAGCAGAAGCCACAGAACAACAGAGTGGAGAAGATTTCTGTTCCAGAGAGACTTGAAAAACTGACATGAAAGGTCCCTGGAGCACCAGACCTGGAGCAGAGCCCAGCCCTGCCTCGGCCCAGCAGGCTTCAGGGACAGAATCTCCAGCAGCACAGGTCCCTCCACCCACAGGAGCCAAGGGTCAGTAAGAGAGTCCTTTTGGCTTGACTAGAGGGGAGCGGGGTTTCCCCATAACTCAGGCCCCCTAGGGAGGCAGCAGCTGAGACAGCAGCAGACAGGGGCTTCCAAAGCAGGCAGGAGCTTGGATCCATTGTTGAAGGTCTCAGCATAAACTCCCTGAGGGAACTGAGCCCCCTGTGGTTGCCCTGCCCCCACCTGAGCACCTGAACTTAATCTCATACTGAATAGCAGCCCCGCCCACACCCAAAAGCCCTGAGGCTGGGAAGCAGCATTTGAATCTTAGCCCCTAAGGGCTAGCTGGGTGGATCTGGAGGCAAGGTGGGTGTGGAAAGGAATCTCAGAAGTCAAGTAACTGCCTGAGAAAAAGCCCAGAAAGGGGAAAAAATGAGACCACAGAGGATTGCTTTCTTGGTGAACAGGCATCTTCTCCAGTCCTTTTTGATGAAGAAGAACAATACTTACCATCAGGGAAGTACATGAACGTCAAGGCTTCTGTATCCCAAACATCCATAATTAATATTCAATGGGCTCAGGCCATGGAAGAGCTCAAAAAGGATTTTGGGAATCAAGTTAGAGAGGTGGAGGAGGAACTGGGAAGAGAAATGAGAAAGATGCAAGAAAAGCATGAAAAGCAGGTCAACACCCTGCTAAAGGAGACCCGAAACAATGCTGAAGAGGATAACACATTGAAAAATAGGATAATTCAATTGGCAAAAGAGGTTCAGAAAGGCAGTGAGGAGAAGAATGCTTTAAAAAGCAGAGTTGGCCAAATGGAAGGGGAGGTTCAAAAGCTCACTGAAGAAAATGGATCTTTCAAAGTTGGAATGGAACAGATGGAGGCTGGTGACTTTGTGAGAAACCAAGAAATCACAAAACAAAACCAAAGAATGAAAAAATGGAAGACAGTGTGAAATATCTCATTGGAAAATCAACTGACCTGGAAAATAGATCCAGGAGAGACAATTTAAAGATTAAGGGACTTCCTGAAAGCCATGATCAAAAAAAAGAGCCTAGATATCATTTTTCATGAAATTATCAAGGAAAACTACCCTGAGCTTCTAGAGCCAGATGGCAAAATAAGTATTCAAGGAATCCACAGATCACCACCTGAAAGAGATCCAAAAAGAGAAACTCCTAGGAACATTGTGGTCAGATTCCAGAGTTCCCTGGTCAAGGAGAAAATATTGCAAGCAGCTAGAAAGAAACAATTCAAGTACTGTGGAAATACAATCAGGATAACACAAGATCTAGCAGCTTCTACATTAGGGGATTGAAGGGCATGGAGTGTGATATTCCAGAAGTCAAAGGAACTGGGACCAAAACCAAGAATCACCTACCCAGCAAAACTGAGTGTGATACTTCACAGGAAAAAATGGTCTTTCAATTAAGTGGAGGACTTTCAAGCATTCTTGTTGGAGGGACCAGAGCTGAGAAGAGGGTTTGACTTTCAAACAGGGGAATGGGGAGAAGCTTGAAAGGGTAAACAGCAGGGAGAAGTCATGGGGGACTTACTAGAGTTGAACTGTTTACATTCCTACATGAAGGGACAATATTTGTAACTCATGAAACTTTTCAGTGTCTGGATGGTTGGTGGGATTACACACACACACACACACACACACACACATGCACACACACAGAGACAGCACAGAGTGAATTGAATAGGATGGGATCATATCTTAAAAAATGAAATTAAGCAGTGAGAGAGAAATATATTGGGAGGAGAAAGGGAGAAATGGAATGGGGCAAATTATGTCTCATAAAAGAGGCAAGCAAAAGAGTTTTTAGTGGAGGGAAAAAGAGGGGAGGTGAAGGTAAAATATAAAGTTCACTCATCATAGTCGACTTAAGGAAAGAATAAAATGCACACTCATTTTGGTATGAAAACCTATCTTACAATACAGGAAAGTGGGAGAGAAGGGGATGAGCAGGGTGGGGGCATGATGGAAGGGAGGGCAATGGGAGGAAGGAACAATTTGAAGTCAACACTCCTGGGGAGGGACAGGATCAAAAGAGAGAATAGAAGCAATGGGGGGCAGGATAGGATGGAGGGAAATATAATTAGTCTTACACAACACAACTATCATGGAAGTCATTTGCAAAATTACACAGATATGACTTATATTGAATTGCTTACCTCCCCAAAAGGAATGCGTGAGGAGGGAGGGATGAAGAGAAGTTGGAACTCAAAATTTTAGGAACAATTGTCGAGTACTGTTCTTGCTACTAGGAAACAAGTAATACAGGTAATGGAGTATAGAAAGTTATCTGGCTCCACAGGACAAAAGAATATATGGTGACAAGGGAGGGGAGGGATGATAGAAGGGAGGGCAGATTGGTAATAGGGGCAATTAGAATGCTCAGTGTTTTGGGGCAGGGGAAGGGGATAAATGGGGAGAAAATTTGGAACCCAAAATTTTGTGAAAATGAATATTAAAAGTTAAATAAATAAATAAATAAATGAAGGAAATTGGTGCATGGAGTACTCTGATACTTAACCTTCATAGGAAGCTCTGTCATTTAGAATTGTCTAAAAGGACAATAAGTTGTTCTAAAAACTCATTGCCTAGACAAATAAGTATTGAAACCATATTAATATAGCCAATGATAATTTCAGTAATTTATTTTTCAGTTGTTTTGTCTTCATTTCAATAGTTTATTTTCAATTACTTTGCTAATTTTAAAATTTTCTCTTTATACCTTAAATTCTGAAAATAATTTTCACCTGAAGAGAAAGTCATTTCTTTTAACATTTTTAAAAAAGCAGCTAAAGACAACAACAGCAAAAACCCAGTTAAGGTATATGATGCTATATACAATATTCCATAGTCCTTTATTCAGAAAACATTAAGCATTTACTGTATGCCAGAAATGGTACTAAATTTTGGGGATATGAAGAAAGACAATAACTCAACTTCTGCCTTCAGGGAGTTTGCCACGTGTTAGAGGACAAACTTTGGGCTACAAAGAGGAGAAATGGTGACATTTTCTCAACTCTTTTCCAGGTTCAAGCTTAATATTATAATTATTTAACACAATTATAAAATATTATAATTATTTTCATAATATTGATATTGTTGTGGTCGTACATTTTGTTTGTGCAGTTCTCTTAAATTTACCTTGTGTCCATTCATATATCTTCCCATGGTTCTCTTAATTTCTTATATTGCTATTTTATTACATTAATGCATTACCACAATTTGTCTATCTATTCCCCTATCAATAGTTTGTTAGTCTCATTAATGAGAAGAATCTATTCCACTTTGTAAGAAAGCACAGACACTCTAATTATGTTGCATTAGAACTAAATGGTTTGTAATTAATTATAATAGTTCATCTTTATGTAAAGCTTACAAAGTGCTTTCCTCAAAGCAATGATGTAAGAACATTACATCTCAGGTCCATCAAATTTAGAATTCTTCAAATCACAACAAAGAAGAATCTAAGTATTTTAGTTACATATGAAGCTACCCAATTAAACACCATGGTTTCTGGATAATACGGACAAAGCTTTCATGACTATACATATCCTTCCAGCATCAATCCATTGGCAAATATTTACTTTTATTTTTAAGACAGTCAATGAAATATTAAGAAAGCTTATCTTTTGTATCATTGGGTGGGGGACTGTAACTTCGTCTTCTAAAATATACAATTTCCACTCGGGATTCCTCCTTTATATTTGATCCTTTTGGTATATTTACAAATCTAAAAATCTCAGACTCACTAGAATTTATATCCTTCAATCTTTAGAGGTTTAAATTAATCAATCAATGATTTCCTTGGAAAATATAGAAAGAAGGGAAACTAGATTTCTATAAACCTCAATAAAAATGTTTTATATAAATCATGTACAGTTTGATGTTCTCTACATGCTATTTACCAAGCAAGAAAGGAATTATTGCCAATCATCTGAGAATCAGCCCAGAAAATGTAGAAGAGACCCATCACCAAAAAAATTGGTATCTAGGAAGAAAATGTTCTTCAGCCAAAGAAGTTCATGAAGAGTATCTAATAAGGTGTAGAGGAGTCTACTTCCTTTGAGCAAGTCCAGACACTTGCTTTAGACAGTACTAAACATGATATTTACTGGTCAAATGCTCAATCATCAAAATCAGCTATTTAAATGGAAACAATGAATTTTATCCTGGAAATTAGAGAGATGGATTAAAAATATAGAACTAGTACTTAACTGTAAAGCAGTAAAAAAGAATATATCAAAAAATATATCAAATATGTCAGAAAAATTTAAATCTGATTCTGATGAATGGAAGCCTTCTAAAATCAAATCAATTTTATGTTATAAGACTTACTGGTTTCATTTTGACACCAGATATATTTGTGACAAAGTAAAACCCTCGTAATGTTAATTATATTTTTAATTAAAAATTTACCTAAACAATGAATAATGTCAAAGAAAAATCAGGTAAACAAGTAACAAAAGCAAAAGAATGAAAAAATGGAAGATTGAATTATCACATTGGTAAAACAACTGATCTAGAAAATAGATCCAGGAGAGATAATTTAAAAATTATTGAATTACCTGAAAGATATTGTCAAGAAAGAGTCTAGACGTAATCTTTGAAGGAATTATCAAAGAAAATTGCCCTGATATTGTAGAAAGAGAGGATAAAATAGAAATTGGAAGAATCCACCAATAACCTACTGAAAGAGATCCTGAAATGAAAACTCCTAAGATTATCACAGCCAAATTCAAGAGCTCCCAGGTCAAGGAGAAACTATTGCTAGCAGCCAGAAAAAAAAAAAAAAAACAGTTCAAATATCTTTCTTAACAGGAAAAGAAAATCATAAGGGATTTCATAAGGTTCAATTGTTTATATTCCTACATGAGAGGATGATATTTGTAACGCATAAGAACCTCCTCATCATTAGGGCAGTTAGAAGAAGTATATTTGTATAGACACAGGGCAAAGGTATGAGTTGAATATGAAAGGATGATATCTAAAAATAAAATAAAATTAAAGGATGGGAGAGGAAAGTACTGCAAGAAAGGGAAAGTAGAAGTAGAAGGTGGTAAATTATCTCATGTAAAAAGTGTGGTAAAAAGCTTGTTTTACAGTGGAGGGGAGAAGGGGGATGGTGGGAGGTGGTGAGTGGACCTTACTGTCATTGGAGTTGGTTCAAAGAAGGAATAACATGCACACTCACTTGAGTAAAGAAATCTATCTTAGCCTACAGGAAAGTGGGAGGGGAACGTGATCAGATAAGGGGAGGATAATAGAAGGGAGGGCATATTGGGGGAGGGGTAGTAAGAATCAAAACACTTGAAGGACAGGGTAAAAGAAGAGAGAAAATAGAATAAATGGGGGAATAAGATGGAGGAAAATACAGTTAGCAATTGTAATTGTGAAAAAAATTGAAATAAAGTTTTCTGATAAAAGCATCATTTCTCAAATATGTAGAGAAATGAGTCAAATTTATAAAAATAGGAGCCATTCCCCAATTAACGAATGATCAAGAGATCTGAACAGAGGAAGCTAGGTGATACAGGAGAAGTGAGTTCAAATTTGGCCTCAGACACTTGGTGCCTGTGAAACCTTGGGCAAGTCACTTAACCCCAATTGCCTCAAATAAAAAAAGAGAGACATAAATAGTTTTCAGATGAAATAATCAAAGGTATCTATAACTATTTGAGAAAGCACTCCAAATAACTATTGATTGGAGAAATGCAAATTGAAACAATTCTGGAGTACTACCTCACACCTATTTTATTCCTATTAGACTGGCTAATAGGACAAAAAAAGAGAATGACAAATGTTGGAGGGGATGTGGGAAAATAAGACATTAATGTGCTCTTGGTGGAGTTGTAAACTAAATCAATCATTCAGAGCAATTTAGAACAATGACCAAAGGGCTGTAAATTTTGTATGTTCTTTAATTTAGCAGAGTCACTACTAGGTCTGAATTCAAAAAGAGATTTTTTTTTTTTAAAGTGAAGAAAGACCTATCTGTACAGAAGTATTTGTAGAAATTCTTTTCTGATGTCAGCGTGTTGAAAATTTGGAGGATGCCCATCAATAGAGAAATGGCAGAACAAATTGTGCTATGTGATTGTGATGGAATATTATTGTGTCATAAGAAATGATAAGCAGGATGCTCTCATAAAAACCTGGAAAGACTTACATGAGCGAATGCAAAGTGAAATGTACTCTTTACAAAGTAACAGCAATATTTTAAGATGATTCACTGTGAATATTCTCAGCAATACAATGATCCAATACAACTTTGAAGGAATTATGACAAAAACTACTATCCATCCCCAGACAAAGAACTAATGATATTAAATTTAAATTGAAGCACAATTTTTTAACTTTATTTTTCTTCAGTTTTGGTCTGTTTTCTTTCACTGATATGGAAATATATTCTGCATGACTACACATGTATAACCTATATCAAATTCATTGCTTTCTCAATGAGTAGGGTGGGGAGGTAAGAAGGGAGAGAATTTGTAAAAATTATGAATGTTTAAATGAATGTTTAAAGTTGTTTTAGATGTAATTGGTGGAAAATAAAATATTAAATAATATTTTTTAAGACTATCATGTGTTTGGGAGTTGGACTTTCTCAAAAAAAAGACTATCCTTAAAAATTCAAACAAAATGGTTCAAATTCAGAGTAGCCAGTAACCTGAAACTTGATAATATATTTTTATTCTCAAAAAAATAAAAATGGCAATGGTTATCTCCCATAAGGAAAGGCAATCAAAAGTACCAAAAGTACCAAAGGAAGAAAGAGTTATTACCAGGTAAGCAATTTTTAAGCTCTGCAAGCTGATTATAGCTTCCCCTCACAAATACCTTATTTTTACAAAATTGTAGTGTTTCATGCATGCATATTTTCACTGTGATTTTCACAGTATTCTCTACATTTATAAGAAAAGAAAAACTTCCAGCTGGAAGAATTTGGCTTAATGGTTTGAAAACTTCATGATCTCAATTAATATGAGTATTCTTTTCATGGGCAGATAGCAAATAAGTTATGCCTTCTTCATTTTGGGTTTAATTGTCAATGCCCTTTCATCAGTACTCTGTAGTCTACTCAGTACTCTTGAGATTTCCTTTCTCAATCATTCAAATTTTATGTATTTCACTTGCTACATGAGCAGCTTCTCTGCCAGTTGCACATACTTGCCCTTAAAAAGTCATGATCAATAACATTCAGCAGCCTATTTACATGGAACCTGCAAATTTCATTGTTCTTTGTGTGACACAGTTTTTGTTTGGTAATCCATGACTTGTAAAGACTAGGAGGACTAGTGTTACAGAGGTGTGTTTTTGAGACAGCACACAAATTGGAATTGTGTAAATTGATGTGCATTTTCCTCAATGTAAATAAGCCTCCTTCCTTCCTATTCAGTTTTTGGTCAAATTCCTTTGCTAATCAATAGTACCCATATAAGGAATATGCATTGATTAACTACCTCAAATAAATCCTTATCCAACCAATATGCTATAAGTTGGACAATATATCATACTCATACTTTATTTTTTTCTTGCGTGGCTAACTACATCAATTACTTGATTTCTAATATCTCTTATTGAAAAACCTATGTAATGTCCCTGTGCTTGACAAAATAAATGTAAGCTCATGACAAAAATAGTACTACATTTTCAGCAGCATGACAAGGGTGAAAAGCTTTGGCAAGCATACCTTTCCCTAGATTTTTTTTTTCCTCATTTGGTATCTATAAATTAACCAAAATGATCCTGATTATGCCTGTGATTTCATGTATAATATTAGGAAAACTATAGGGGAAACCTTGAAAGACATTTAAGGCTGAAGTTTCTTTAATGCATCAAATGATTTTTCGTAATCAAAAAAAAAATAAACAAGGACTTCTGGGTCACATCAGTAGCAATATGGAGGACTAGATATTTCCTTGAACCTCATGACTTTTCAAACACCTCTGAACCAATTTAGGTACTAATGGTAAAGCAATTCCAGCTCTGTCCATTGTCTGAGACACCAAAAACCCAAAGAAGGTAAAAAGAAATCATGAACTGAAGCCTAACTCAATTTCACTTGGCACCCTACCACCATGTTTTTGGCAGTGAATGTATATTACCTGACCTGACACTTAAGTTTGTAATAAAATGCAGCCTCTCACCCAAACTTCCTTCTTTCCAGCACCTCAGAGATCCAAATAGCAGAAATGTACAGAGGCTAAAATAGAACCAGAAGTGGATTATACCACTGGATCAGAGAGCTGATTATCATAGGAAATGGAGAAGGATACAATGCATGGTTGACATATGACACTTAAGTAAACCAGAAGGATGGAACCCAGTAGCCATCTAGGGCCAGTTCTCAAACTCCAAAAGTCACCTGGGACAGAAATCTAGACTATTTATGCATGTATTGCCAGAAACTGGAGGATATGGGGTACAAACCACCAGTAAAGTGAAAGGTGCCAATTTATGAACAATAAGCGCAATAAGTAGGAATAAAGACTGAAATTACCAAAGTTATAAGATTGAAGAAAACTCAGAAATCATGACCATTAGCAGATAAAGCAAGAAGGATAACATTAATAGCAGAAGGAAATATAGTCTTTGGATCTATTAAAAGAGTTAATGCATGGGACCCTGTGGATTTTGAGAAAAATATGGAACCTCACCACATATTACTTGATGCTTTAATAGAGATATGAGAATTAAAAGAGCAGAGTTTATAGACTGCATGGTAAAATAAAATAATTGTAGAAGAACATGAATCTACAAACAGAGGACAAGGGATCAGGAATGCAAATACACAAAACTGTGAAGGAAAATCTGGAAGACAAGAAGCAAAAAGAAAGAATATTGGAAAAATTAAAAGGTGTTCTCTATGAACATCTATTAGATGCTCTCACAAAAAGGATGCATAGAAAGATAATATAATGAATCAAAAAACCTAAACAATATAATGTAAGAAATAATACAAAAGCTGCTCAGAATTGCTGAACACAGAAAACAAAGATTCAATCGAAAGAATCCATAGACTACCTTCAAAAAAAAGAAAAAAAAGAAAAAAACAAACCCAGAAATTATCAAGGCATATATTGGTTGAATTTAACAGTTCAATTAAGAAACAAAAACTTTTGCAAGCAACCAAGAGAAAGACATTCAAAAACAAAAGGAAAGAAAATTTGAGTGATGAGAACTGCTCTAAAAAATGGTTGAATCATTTCCCAATTCCATAAACAATGGACTGGTGTCCCAATTTTTCCACGCACTCTCTAACACTTGTCATTTCCCCCTTCTATCATTTTAGTCAATTTGGTAGGTGTAAAATGATATCTCAAGATTGTTTTAATTAGAATTTCTCTAATCAATAATGATTTAGACCATTTCTTTAAATGACTACTAATTCTTTTGATTGCTTCATTGGAAATCTATCTGTTCATATCCTTTGACCATTTTTTTTCAATTGAGGAGTGACTCATATTCTTTATATATTTGACAAAGTTCTTTTTTTATATTTTAGATATGAGACCTTTATCTTATAAACTAATCATAAAATTTTTATCCAAATTTTTTTGTCTTTCCTTCTAATCTTGGCAAAAAGAAAAACCTGAAGAGATTATTTGATTGCTGAGCAGCGAAAACAACAGAAATGTTGGTTGGCTAAATGAATGCAGTAGTCAAGGACAGGAACAGAGAGTCCCGTAAGAGACATCCTTTCATAGGCTAAAGGTAGTAATCAAGTAGAATTTCGGGTGAAGAGGCAAGCCTGAGGCATTATGGACAGAACTTTGCACCAAGTTACCTAAAGGTGAATCAATATTGTGTGTGGGTGGGGGGAGGGGACGGAGCGGCAAAACTAAATTTAAAAATGAGAGGAAGCATGGAAAAGGGAACACAGATTTGGGTGATATTCCCTGGTCAAGCTGAGGGTTAACAATGATATAAAAGTTATTTCTTTGTATTCTCAGGAAGAGAAAGACTTGCCAGGATGTAGTTGAAAAGTAAGAGAATTTAAAATGGGAAAATTTGTTTTGGTGATAGGAAGATGAAGACAATGAATGCTCCTATGGGCAAAGAAAGTTATTCTCTGAAAAAAAAAGGATTAACAAATTTTTTTTAAAAAATCAAAATCTAACCTAAGGTAAGCAGAAAAGAAAAGATATAGATGATCAGAAAACCAGTAAGACCCTAGACAGATGATAAAATAAACCAGAAGTTGGTTCTTTGAAAAAATTAATAAAGTTAATCTTTAGAGAATCAGATTAAAAAGAGGGAAGAAAATCAAGCCAATTAAACAAATGAGAAAGGTGAAATCACAACTATCATATTTTTAATTATTCAAAATCTATTATATCTACTTATGTAAACAAAACTAAAATTAAAAAAAAAAAACAAATAGAATTCCTTGAAAAATGTCAAATTCTCAACTGACAGATAGCCAGCTAGAAATAATAAATAATCCAATTTTTTAGACAATGAAATGGAATTTGCTTTAAAAGATCTACTTAAAGGGAAAAAACCCTGATATTGTTGATGCATTCATAGGAAAATATTAAACTCTTAAAGAATATTAGTAGTATACTTTAGTCTCAAAAAAATGAGAAAGAAAACATTACCAGAATTCTTTGGTGACAGAAATCAAATCCCAATTCCTAAATCAGGGAAAGATAATATATCAAACACCAATATCATTAATGAATATTGGTTAGCAAATTTTATACAAAATTCTATCAAATGGAATATCTTTGTTACTGCTTCTAATATTTTATTATTATATAATAATAAAGTTTTATGGAGGGTTATTTTGTAGCTTGAAACTTTGCTGAAGCTACTGAAGTTGTCTCAATTAGTATCTTTGCTGATTTCCTAGGATTTTACAAATGCATCATATCATCAACAAACAAAGATATTTTTACCTCTTATTTTTCTATCTTTTTGCCTTTAATTTATTCTTTCTTCTTTTATTAGACAAAAGTCCCAAGAATTCTATCCAGTGTACCACAAACTATAGGGGATACTTATTGGGGAGAAAACTGTGAAGATATTAAAAGAAGATATTGACTAAAATGATATATTTTTCTATACATCTAATCCACAGAATTTGTTTTCAAGAAATCAATCATTATCACCACTTCGGATTTATATCAGGGATGCAAGAATAGTTAAACACTGGGGAAACAACCAACATATTCATATAAAAAACCTACACGTTTAAAACCACATGATTATTTTAATAGATGCAGAAAAAGCCTTTGACAAAGTACAAAGAAGACTACCATTAAAAAAAATCAAGATTTTATGCAAAGGGGATACACTTGAAAACAAGGATACACACTTTCCTGATTTCATATAGTTCTGGAAATGCTAGAAATGGCAATAAGATAAGAGAAATGAAGGCATACAGACAGGAAAAGAGAAGATAAAACTATCTCCATTTGCTAATGTTATAGTATACTGGAACAATCTTAGGAAATCACAAAGGTACTAGTTGAGACAACAGATTACTTCAGCAAAGTTGCAAGCTACAAATAAACCCTTTGAAATTAACTATATTTCTATACAAGAACAAAATTCTAGAAGTAATAATAGAACGGAAAACTCCATTTCAAATAGTATGCATAAAGTGTCTCAGGTTTGATCTACCAAAACATACAAAAAAGGACTTCTTTATATCCAATTACAATGTTCTTAAATAAACAACTTAAATAGCTACAGAAATGCTCATGGCTAGACTGCATCAATATATAAAAAAAAAATGACAGTTCAACAAAAGTAAATTTACACATATAGGACAATATCAATCAAATTACCAAGATGGCACTTCATAGGACTTGATGAAAAATAACAGAATTCATTTGGAAAAATCAAAAGACCTAGAATATCAACAAAAATCATAAAAAGAGGTAGAGATGAATGAGAAAAACACTTCCAGACTTGAAACTATATTAATAAAGCATCATCATGAAAACTAAATGCTATTAGTTAAAAGAGACAAATTAATGGAACTCAGTAACCCAGGGTTTGATGGGATTTTCTAAATGTTGAGATTGTGTGAAAAATCAAATTACCTGCAAAAGAACTATTTGAATGAATAAAAAAACTACTGGAATAACTGGAAAAAAATCTGGTAGAAATTAAGCTGATGCTAACACCTTTTAATTATATAACATTCTACATAGTGTTATAGATATGTGACATTATCAAATATCATATCAGAAGACATTAAAAAAAGATTCAGATATAATACCTCTCACAGCTAAGGGTAGATATGTTTTCTAAATAAACAAAGGATAGAGACAATTAAAAATTGATAATTTTATTACATGATAATTGAACATTTCTGCACAAAATTGATTAACTTATTATGAGAAGAGAAGCAAAGAAAACAATTTGTATCACATTTCTCTGAAAAGAGTTTGCTATCCAAGATACACAAATAATTAACAAATAACTACATAATTAGCATTCATCAATTAGTTCTCAAAAATGCCATAGTATTAACAATCACACAAAAAAATGCTCTCAAAACCTAATAAGAGAAATACAAATTGAAGCAACTTTGGGTTTTCATCTCATATCTTATAAACAGACAAAAGTGAAAAATGGCAATAGTTGATGTCAAAGTGGTTGTTAAGATGTCAGGCCAACTAATATGCTGTTGGGAGAGCTGTAAATTGGAACAACCAATTTGGAAAACAATTCAGACTTATGAAAATAAGGTTATTCAAATGTCTATATTTTTTGACATAGATACTCCATGATTAGTCTTATAAACCTAGTGGCTATTGATAAGATTAAAGTCCCCAAATGCAGCAAAATAACGAAAAGACCACTTTTTTCTGATAGGACAGAATTGGAAACAAAGCACATACTAATCAATTGAGAAAAAAAAAAACTAAACAAAGTATGGTAAATCAATATAATGGAATATTAATGTGTTAGTAATAAATAATGTAAGTGGTAAATAGAAGTATGGAAAGATATAAAGATATATTTTACATAGTTGAACTGATTCAGAGTGAAGTAAAAAGAATAAACAAAATAGTATAGCATACATGACTAAACAATGTAAGCGAAAAGAGACACACACAAATCAAAAGTGAATACAGCAAAATTGTCAAGATCAAGAATGTCACAAAAGGAGAGACATGAAGGGACAACCCTAAACAACCCTGTTGTGGAGGTGGGAAATCAACAGATGGTGAAAATTACTTATATTTAAAGATTTCTTCAGGAGTTAATTGATTTTTTTTCTTCATTTTACAATTAAGGAAACTGACAGCTCAATGTCCCTCATCTTGTAAGTTCCAGGACCAGCACTCTATCCACTGCACCATCAACTGTGGGGGACAGATAATGGGGAAAGCTATGATGATTTAAAACCTGAAAGACATCAATTAAAAATAAACTAAAATATCATATATTTTCTATGTATCTAGAAACTATAACATGATGAAGATATGGTCTGTTAAAGATAATTTGTTATGGAACCCTGCTTATCTTCCTTTCTCATATTTTCATTAAGCGTACCCTCAATATACACTTAGTTTTCAGTACTTGTGGGAAAGTAGAGGTGTCATTATATAGGTTAGAAGTTGTTCATTTTTTCTTGGTCATATTTTAGGGGGGTACTAATAGCATCTCTGAGGCCAGCTAGATGACACAGTGGATAGAGGGCTGGGTCTAAAGTCAGGAAGACTCATCTTCCTAAGTTCAAATACAGCCTCAGACACTTCCTAGCTATGTGATGACCTCATTTTCCTCAGTGTCTTCATCTGTAAAATAGAGGAAGGTAATGGTGAAGCACGAGAGTTTCTTTACAAAGAGAACCCCCAATTTTTCCCTTTGAAACACAAGAAGTGATTTTTTTAAATGTATGTCTTTAAAATTATGTTACCTCAAGAATATATTTCTCCTTTGAGTATTTAGTTTTGCTCAAGTCATTCTTCCTTAGTTCTCAAGTATCATTCCCCCTTTCTTAAACAGTGAATCAGGAAATAATAAACGTGGTCCTATTTTCATTAATGATGACAACACTTTACTATTTTCACACTGACAAATCTTTCTCATTTTTGTATATCTGAGGTTATTCTTCCTGTTTCATCCCTAAATGTTTTGGGAATGTCCTACTTTGTTTGTATCTCATACCAGTGTTTCTACATGCTTATTTTCCTCACCACTGCTTTTTGGTGCTTCATGAAGAGATACTAATAAATCTTCTATTATCTCTAAATAACTCTGACCTTGTTTTACCATTGAGAAGTACAGATACTTCTTAATGGAATATTGCCAAGCCTAGAGGCCTGTATTGGGCTACCCGAGTCTTTCTTACCTGTCCCAGGTCTTCGGTTGGCCAAACCGGATAAACGTATGAGAGAAAGGACGTTCCAGAGTCAAACAGGGGTTGAGCTTTATTTCAGGGTCCGGGTTACAAATGCAGGGGGGTCTTCCTTAGGAGGAAGAGGGGGAGATTTCCTAAGGAGGCTAAGCTTAAGGGATTGGAAGTAGAAGTACAAGCGGGGAGAGAGGGGGAGGGGAGAGAGGAAAGAAAAGAAGCGGAGCCCTACTTTTCTCTTTGGCTCCACACGTGCTAAGAGAGAGCTTTCTGGCTTCCTCAATCCTACTTAATCTTCAGCCACACAGTTTGCATCTCAATACAGTGCTGTTAGGTAACTAGGTGTGCTCCAATCCAGGACAACCTCGAGGGCAGGGAGACTCCACCCATCACGTATCTCCAGGGGAGAGGCGGAAATACCCGAGCTAGCCGAGCTAGCTCAGTCTGACCTTCTCGAACCCCCACTGTTCATGGAGGGCCTCGTAAGACTCTAAGATTTAGAAGCCCACTTTTACCCGCCCGAGACCGTCCACACGGAATTGAGCTTCCAGTCCCAACAGAATATATTTGATCTTTTTTCTGACAATTATTTTACATTGGTTAAACTTTTTAAAAAAGCCTTTACTCTCATTCATTTCCAATTTTTCCGTCATAATTTTAAGTGAACTGTTAGATGTTTTGTAATTTCACATGTCCCTTCTCATCTAAGTGTTTTCTTTTAATTTGATATTGGTTTTGGTATTGAATTAATCCATGTAACTCTCTGATTTTACTCAAATAACTGAAAGTAAAGTATCCCTGAAGCTGATATCATGTAGTGTCCATTATGACAATTTCATTTGTGTTTTTAATAATACCATTGTGTTCATTATACTCAATACTTTTTGACTGAAGAAATGATTAATGAAATAGAGATCTCGATCTTCTGATTAATCTACAATCTTTCTGCTTCTTTCGTTTTATAATCCGAATATATTTTCAGTACATTTTAAATATCCTCTCCTAATGTACCTATTCTCTTTGAACTTATTGAATGTATCCAGTTATAAGTTTATTTGCTTTGGAGAGTCTTATTAAATCTTTATAAAATGTCCTTCTTTACCTCTTGTAACAGATGGTCCATGTTGCAATAATCTACGTGTAATGTGTTTATTTGTGCCCCAGAGTCACAGACATCAAAGTGACCAAACATTCCATTAGATGACATTTCTTGTTACTTTTTGAAAAGTGATGAGACCATACCTGGCATGTTCTCTCAGTGAGACTCTTTGAGCCACCTTTCCATTCACCTGCAGACTGCTATTTCATTCAAAACAAAAACATCAATATTAATGTGTTTAAGTTCCTGTAGTATAGCTTGCTAGTTAGTGAGAAAAAAAATCTAACATCAAACATATAGTGATAAGAGTTAAATTAATATTTACAGATGGTAAAGATTAATATTTACAAATAATCTAATTAAAATATATGCCAAATAGATTTGCCAAAAAATCTATGGTCATCATTGATGACAGTGGAACCACTTGTGTGCAATATGGGTACATAGAAATGGTAGTAAAAGTGATTAAACTGAGCATGGTGTCTGGACCTTACCAAGCACAGGAAGAGAAGGTGAAAGAGGCCATTCAATTTTTAAAATGCCAAAGAAGGGAAGAAGCTTAAAGAATGTTAAAGATCATTAATAATTCTGTTATAAATAGAGGCAGCATGATATAGTGAATACTGCACAAGGTGTCAGAGTCACAAAGTCCTGGATTTAGGTCCCTATTCTAAAAGCTTAATTGTGCTATCAACAAGTCACTTGATTACTCATGATAAAGTCAAGTTTGTAAATGAGTCAATGTCAGAGTTGGTGCTGATTTGCATTGGTAGAATTTCATGACTAAACATTCTCTATAGTGATGGATAAGGAACAGAAAATGAGATAACAGTAAAAAAAAAATAGACTGGAGGAAAGGGGAAGGATTTTAAAGACAGAGTTTCAAAGAATCTCAAAAGAATTTTTAACAAGCCTCAAAAACAAATAAGTTATGCATTATAAAATTTATTAAAATATCAGAAGGCAAAGTAGAAATGTAGCCAGTGGAACTCTAAAAGGAAGCAAACTGGCATGATTCTAGAATATGATAGAAATTTAAATATAAATGGGATTTAATGAATGCAAAAGAAGTGAGTTTAAGATTCACCAAATCAATCAATAGGCAAAGATAATCACATAAAGATAAAAAATAAATTAAAAACAAAATTTAGATGCTTTTTTTTAAAGATACAAGGAACATATGTGAAAAATGGGAAGGAAAAAAGACAAGATTTGTGTGATTATATTATCCCCCCAAAAATCTGTTAGATTAAAATTAAGTAAGGATTTAACCTCTTTTCTCAGTTATAAGCAAAGGAAGAGCATAAGTTAAGAGTTCAATTTCATTACTGCAGAATTTAATGAGTTGGAATTAGTTAAAAAGTGATATACCACATTAAACAATTATATTTGAATAGTGAAGAAAGGAAGAATTATAGGATATATATATACACATACATGTATGTACATATATGTTAATGTATACATATATGTATGTATACATACACATGAACATATATACACATACATGTATGTACATATATGTTAATGTCTACATATATGTATGTATACATACACATGAACACACATTTTTGCGTGTGCCAGCACTGTGGAATATGTTTTTTTAAAAAATTAGATCAATAAAAATGCCAAGGCAAGTATAATATAACACGATGGATGTCAAAGGAGGGAAGCATGAAAGATACGTGGTGAGTTTAGATGAAGTGACAGATTTTGGACTAGAGATATCATGGTTTTCTCTTCATACAAAGTTCATACAAAGATAAAGTATGTCAATTGGTCTGCAGAAATGTGAAAGAATATGAAAATACATAAAATCTTGGGTTCTGTCCCCACTGGTCAATGGGAAAAGGAGTGAGTCTAGCATTATTACACAACTGGAGTCCTCAATTGTGCCTATGTCCTCTCTCTCTCTCTCTCTCTCTCTCTCTCTCTCTCTCTCTCTCTCTCTCTCTCTCTCTCTCTCATTCAAACTCACACATGCACACACATGTACTCATCAAATTCATTTTTTTCGGTCAACTCCCATTTTTAAAATTTTTTTGTAATTTCTTTTAATCCCACATTTGCTCCCACCCATTGATAAGGCAAGAAATATGATTCCCATTATGGAAATGAAGTTATGCAAAACATTTATCTATGAGCTATGTAGTAGAAAAAAATTACAAGAAAAATAAAGCAAAAAATGTTTATTATGCACTGCTCCATTTTTTTCCTAGCTTTATATTCTTTGGTAATTTGATGGGCATGATTCTGAATAAATTAATTTAGATAGTATTATTTATATTGGTTCAGGCTACCCATAAGCAATTAACATTTATTCATTTACATCTATATTAATTTATGTGAAGAATATTTCATAATTGTGCTCATGGAGTTCCTTTTTGTGTCATAATATGTTTGCTCCCCAAAATGTTACACTGTCTGCAGTTGTTTTAAATGCAATTTCTCCTTCTAACTCTTCTTGTTGGATTTGTTGGTGATATATGTAGACATGCTGGTCATTTGGGTGGATTTACTTTTGTATCTTGCGATTTCTTTTCCTTACCTTATTGCTGTAGCAAGTATTTCTCATATAATATTGAATAACAATGTTAATAATGGATATGTTTGCATCATCCTTGATCTTATAGGCAAAGCTCCTAGTTCTCCATTGGAGATAATTCTTGCTCTTAGTTTTTAGATAGATATTATTTATCATTTTAAGAAAAGTTCCATATATTCCTCTGTTTTCTAATGTCTTTAATAAAAGAGATGTTATATTTTATTTTTCTTCATCTCTTGATATAATGACATGATTATTGATGTTTTGTTATTGATATAAACCATTAGACTTATATTTTTCCTAATATTTAGGCTGCCTTGCATTTCTGTTATAAATTCCACTAAGACACATTATGTGATCTTTGTGGTGTATTGCTGTAATTCCACTCCTAATATTTTATTTATTTTTGAATCAATATTCACTGAGGAAATTAAACTATAGTTTTCTTTCTCTGTTTCTGCTCTCCCTGTTTTAGGTATCAAAAGAATATGCTTAATAGAAAGAATTTTGTAGAACTTTTTGCCTATTTTTTCCAATGGTTTAAATAATATGGAATTAGCTTTTTAAATCATTGGTAGAATTTACTTGTAAATTCATTTTTTTAGAAAGTCCATTTGTGCCTTTTAAATTCCATTTTGTACTACACAGTTATGAAAATTATATTTATTTTCTTATTATTCTGTGCAACTTATATTCTTTTGTAAATAAAGATATAGATTAGTCATTCTGCTTTTAGATTCAGTTATGTTGGCATATAATTGAGTAAAATTGTTCTTAATAATTGTCTTAATTTCATCCTCTTTAATGATACATTCCCTGTTTTCATTTTTGGTGCTAGTAATTTGATTTTCTTCTTTCTTTTCTCTATTAATCAAATTAAACAATGAATTAGCTATTTTTATGAAATGAGCTTTCAGTTCAATTTATTAGTTAAATGTTATTTTTCTTTCAATATTATTTATCTGCCCTTTGATTTTCAGAATTTCTACTTTGTTATTATTTGGGGGATTATTTTGTTCTTCCAAGATTTGTTAAGTTTTTAGCTATATTCTAAATTTGTTAATTTTTTCTTTCTCTCTTTTTATTGATGTAAATTTTTATTTAAATGCTGTTTTGGCTATATCCCATAAATTTTGATATATTCATTTTCATTACCTTTAATGAAATTACTGATTCTCTGTGATTTGTTCTTTGACCTAATCATTCTTCAAGATTAGGCTATTCAGTTTTCAATTATTTTTAATCAATGCTTCAAATGCCCTTTACTGAATGTAATTTCTATTGCATTCTGTCCTGAAAAACATGCATTTTATACTGTTGCTTTTCTGCATTTGTTTGTGAGCTTTGTATGCCTTAATACATGATATTTTTTTCTGTGCCAATTTAGGTGCCATATACAGCTGAGAAAAAGGTGCACTCCTTTCTATTTCCATTCAATTTTCTCTGAGACCTATCATATCTAACTTTGCTATTCATCTCCTTAATTTCTTTCTTGTTTATTTTTTGGTGAGATTTACCTTTATCCAAAAGGGGCAACCTGAGGTCCTCCTCTAGTATAGTATACTATCTATTTCCTCATGTGATTCCTTTGTCTTTTCCTTTTCAGATTCTCCATATTTCTTTTATGTGCTTACTCCTATTTTTCTTTAAAAAAAAAAAAAAAAAAAAAAAAAAAAAAAAAAAAACAAGGTTTGCTGTGTAACACGTTACAAAAAAAAAAATCTTTTTAATCTTAGGGGCAATATGATGGGGCTTTGGAACTTTTTATTTTTTTCTATTGCTCTTTTAAGAACTTTAAGCTAAACAGAAACTTGGAAGTAAATCACTAACAATCTGAATACCCGTACTAGGGAAAATTACTAACATTTAGGCAGAGGTTATACTCTGTGTCTTAGTTTAAGTTTATTTTTATTTCTCTCTAACCCCTAGTCTTTCTGTGGTTGGGAAAAGTTCAAGTTACTGGAAACAATTAAAGAAGTAAGCAAAGTATATTACAATGTTAGTTAATAGACAAGTGCTAGAAGGGGAAGTTGAGCAGAAAGCAGTTATTTTCTTGGAAATTTCCTTCCATAACTTGAAAAGGTGAGTTAAAAATCTTGACATCAGCCTGAGTGTTCTGTTCGGTCTGCTCTTCTTCCTCTTTTGCTTGGTGTCTTGTGCTGCCACATCTTTCCAACTCAGTTTTTGCTGTCCTTGCTCCTTATGATCAGATGTCAGATGCTCAAAAGTGTCTTCCCATTTCTAAAGCAGCTTCTAATTTTATTCAAGTTCTTCAGGATAAAATGAGGCTCCTCACCTGTTTGATATAGGCTTTCTATCCTCACTGTAAAAAGCTATCTTTGATAGATTGAAGGAAGTGCTCAGACCTTGTTCTTACACTTGGTTCCAATAAAAAAAAAGTGTTGTTGTTGTTGTTTTTAACTAACAAAGGTAATTGCTTTAAATTAGGATAGAAAAATTAATAAACTCCTAGTCATGCACTTGTTTGAAGACTTAAATGTCAAAATGCATGTAAAGTTTGCTAAATAAACCTTAAAATGTTATAAGAATATAAGCTTTTGTCATGATTTTCTTTAGCAAAATTTTCCCTAATAAACTCTGCAATTAGATTTATTTTATTTTGTTTGTACACATTTTTCTCAGGGACCATGTTTAAAAATAAGTCCAACATTTCAATAGATCTCTTTCTGCAAGCATGAATTATCTTGTTATCCAATAGTATTGACTTACCAGCTTCAACAGGCAGGCAACTTGCAGGATAATTTATAGTGAAGAACATCTGATGTCCCTTTAGGAAAAGAATCAGATTTATCAGAAAATTGAATAATGATTTTTGAAAGTTTTTATTTGAAGAGACTTTGGTTGTAATAATTTCTGAAAGCAACACATTTAGAATACATAGTTTTCTGTCATTTTTCTGCTAACTGCATTGCCCCTTGCTAACTCCAATGCTAAGGAATAAAAATTCTTCTTCATAGACCTAAAGAGCATAATTT
Organism: Notamacropus eugenii; assembly: GCF_028372415.1. Lineage (NCBI taxonomy): Eukaryota > Metazoa > Chordata > Mammalia > Diprotodontia > Macropodidae > Notamacropus > Notamacropus eugenii. The sequence goes on from NC_092877.1 coordinate 89,370,259, forward strand.
TGTTTTCCAATGATATATATTAAAATTGTGTACCACAACATAATACCTATCATTCTCATAGTGAGTAAGCACTATATTCCATGAGAAATAATTTAAGCAATCTTAGAGATAATGTTACTTCCCAGTAATGTTAACAATCATCTCTATCTTGTTAGTGACATTCCTTCATATGCTTCAATTCCTCTGCAAAAAGAAACCTAGCTAGATCAAACTCTTAGAAGAGAAATAGCATGCCTGTAAGGACCAGCTAATATTTCATGCTTCCTTTCCATTAGCTCCTACACTTCTTGGACAAACATAGTCACACAGAAGCAAACCAATGAGAAATTTGGTGGAATAATGGAGACAATTATGCTCTAAAACATTTCTACATGATCATTTCAATAAATTAAACTGAGATTTAAATGAGTAACATTATGCCTGAATAAATACTCGGACTCCGTCCTATCTTCTGGTGTTGAGAGCTATGCCGACAACTGAGTTCCTGAACAGATATCATTGCTTCTATGAGGAAATAAAATGTTCTGTCTTCAGCCAAAAAAAAAAAATTTCCCATTTAGAAATGTTTGATATTCCAGCACTTGTATGAAGAATACAAAAGACTTCTTAAAACCTTATACATTTTTATACTAACTTGAACAACACAATTAACTACATGATTTATGAAGCTGATAACAAAAGCTCTTATGGAAATAAATTCCAAATGAGTATGCAATGCTAGCTCTATGCAAGATTATGCTCCAATGCAAATCATCAAAGGAAGCTTAATTAACAGTAGTACCCTTCCTTAGACTTGCCTGAAAGGATAATTTGGCTGTTTATCACTTTATATGCCATAACCCCAAAATGAGTTTTTCTGCAGAAGCCAATTAAGCTCATTTACCACTTTGTAATGCTTTATCCTGGAAGTATTTCTAATAATGCATATGTCAATTGTCAAGTGATCAGTCAGTGTTTGGTTGCAGTACTTGGTCTGTTCAGTTCTAATAGCCAGCTGTCACTCTTTGTCATATGAGAATACCAGGTCATCCCATATTTAGATTATGACTTTGGCTGGCTCATACTCTGACTGAAGCACATCTATGGCTTTCTTGTGCTAATCCTCTCAGCATTTTCTATTATAGTTTCTGTTCTTGTAATGGCTTTCTTCTTTTAAAACCATGCAATCATTTCAGTTAGAGGCTATGTAGAACTTTTAATGAATAGTTTTCCCAAAATATTTGTTAAGTGGCTACATTTTGCTGTTACCAATTCCCTTTGGGCAATCATGATTGAAGCTATTTCTTGGTGCTGATGATCATTAAGTCTCCATTTTATTAACTTAATATAACATGTGGCAATTAACTCTGAGCATCTTCCTCACTGGCATTCATTTGGCTACAGTACAAAAGTAGTTTCTTTATTCTAACTGCAATTTAAGTAGTTTTTATCCTAATAGTGTTACTGCACTTCCATTTACAAAATTCAGGTAACATACTCAGACCTACCTGTCTTATATCTTTGCAAAATGTTCCCACTCTACCCTCCCCCAATACAGATATTTCCTATCCTTAACAATTCACCTGTCAGATACAATAGAATGATTTCTACTTGCATCATCCATAAATTATGCCGTTGCTTTAGTATTCAACAGTGGAAGGAAATCTGAGTACAATACTAGGTTTTTGTGGCAATAAAATGGAAATATTGACTTGTTGGGGACTCTAGAACACTGCCTAGTTACCCTTAGAATTAAAGTAGCTGGGTAGATGAGAGAATGATCCTGACCCGTAAGGATAAAAAAAAAGAGTTAATGGAGAAGGCAGTACCCATGCCAAGATAAACACAAACCTTCTGACCCTAGCCTGAGGAACCACAATCTGGGTGGTAGGGTAGCAAACCTCCTCCTCTGTGAATGGACTAAGATTAGAGACTTAAACTGATACAAAACTGGGCAGGGATGTCCTGAGAAATAGCTCAAAGGATAAACAGCTCTTCCTCCACATGAGAGCAGTGCTTCTCAGGATAAATATTCCATTTCTTTTTCTTTTTCCTTTAAAGGTAGAATGAAAACTGAGATTTGTGCCTACGATAATTTCATTGTCAGCTGGAATTATATATTATTTAGGAGGTAAGCCTAACAACCCTAGTACCCACTAAACACCTTCAGATGATTTCATAGAGATGAACAAAATATACTTAAAGAAATACACTTTTGATAAACAATATGAAGTAATAGAATTCCAATGAGAATGAAGTTTTAGAGGGAAAGTAAAGAATATGTGTAGCAGTCTTAGAGAAATAAACCTTAGGGTTTAAGGGGAGGTGGGGAGGAGGTAAAGCAGCATTAAACCTAATAAGAAGGGCATGTGGAAGAAATCAAGTGGCATGAATGAACCATCCCAACAAAACGACCCTCATGAATATTTAATAAATTCTGTTGGGCACCTAATGGGAGCTCAATTGTTGTTTTCTGAAAGAATGATTCACTATGAGGGGAATGATGCTGTACCAGAACACAGAACTAATATTCTTTAACAATAATATCTTCTGCTGTGTTTGAAAGAAATAGTTTTCTCAAGAAAATTTATGAAATACTACTTTTTTCTGAAACTATAGAAATGCCTTAAGCAAATCTGACAACCTTGATGCTCAGATTTATACAAAGGATGAACTGAGGTATCTGCATTACTAGGGGATTTGTCATCAGAGTACTCCTTTTAAATAGCAAACTTAACTAATGTTTTTAAAAATACTATTTGATTTATTCTCCCCTTCCAAAAGAGACATTTTATACAAAACTTTTCCCAGAAAATATCTTCATCTTCCACCAAAGATGGAACTTATTCTGATGGAAATTTGATGGAAAATTCCAAAGATGGAATTTACTCTGAAAATTTATGACATAGCACTGATCCTGGATCTCTTAAAAACCAGTCTTGGAGAGAGTGAGTTCTAGTAATTTCTACTAAGGTGAAACTATAACGACCTTAAGCAACACATCACAGGCAGTATGAGAGCACTTTGTGGGGTTTAGGACTACTAGTTTGGCAGTCAAAGGATAGATTCTTTGGACCATTGGGATTCATGATCGATGGGAAAAGAGAGGCAAGAAAAATCCTATATGGCTCTCATTTGAATCTGCAGTGATAATTGGAGGATCATAATAAGTATGGGAAGGGTAAAAAAGAACTCTCTTGAATCAACTCCATGATTCCCATTCTTCCCCTTCCTACCTTAAACACACATACAGCCTCTCTGTAATTTAATATGGTATTTAATATGGCCTTAATTTAAAATTCTGAGGGATGAAGTGAGTTGCCCATGGCAACCCAACAACCATGAGTAAGACATAAGATGTGAACTGAGGTCTTCCTGACTCCAAAAGCAGTTCAGTAAAAACCAATCTGCTTTAATAAACGACTTATAAATATCAATATCATTGTTCATCCAATGCTCAGTGAGTTCACACACCAGAGGGACTTATCTAAAACTGAACTCATCATCTTTTTCCTAAACTCACCTATCTTCCTAATTTCCACCTTATGGGAAATTGATTTATCTCCATATCTCTCACAAATTTGTAACAAATGCTTGTTAATTAATTGATTTAAATTAACCTTCTTCTCTTGACAGTATTATTAATAATGAAGGTAAAAGAAGCAAAATTGTGGTTAAATAGAAGGATGGTCCCCATTTTCTCTTCAGACAAGTTGTTTCTGTTTTTGTCCAGAAATTGGGCCCATCTCCATCATCTTGATCCATATCTATATCTTGCCACTGGACACAGAGGGTGCTGTAGGAGAGAGTGAGCCAATGACTGCAGGGCCCTTCCTCACTTAAATCCAATTCACTTACAAGTCATGACGTCACCTTCCTGATGTCATAGTCCTCTTCAAGAATGGATGGTAAACAGTACTAACAAGAAAACTAATCTTGCCTTGCAGTTTTCTTGGTGGATGTAAGTTAACAGATAACACCACACTGGCTTATGTCAGTTTTTTTTTTTTTTTCAAAGGATGAAGAAGTATTCTTCCCATACTGCACACACATAAAGCATTTATAATCGAAACTTTTAGAAACTTCTTCAAGGTCTCTCCAGTCTCTGGTTGAAATATACTACTCTGCTTCTGATTATCAAATAGTACAGTGTTCTAAATAGCCCTATCATATAATGATAGTTAATAATAGTTAACATTTGAATGCCACTTACTATATGCCAGGTACCATGCTAAGGGTTTTACAAATATTAACTTACTTGATTCTCACAACAAGCCTGGGAGGTAGATGACATTATTATCCCCATTTTACCTATGAGAAAACTGAGGTATAAATGTCTTCCCCAGGATGACAAATGAGGATACTGAGACCTGGGGAGATGAAATAAGTAACTAGTTTTACACAGTGGCAGAGCCAACATTTGAACTCATTATCTATGATTCCATTTTTTATTTTTGCTATACTTGAAATTTATCTTTGATATTCAAAGGATTAAAAACATTTTGGGAGAAGTTGGGAGAAGAGGCAGCATTGAATGCAAAAGCACCTTCAGGCTTCCAAGATAAATTTAATGTAGTTTTATTCTGATAGTTTAAAAGGACTGACTTTAGAATGACTTCTTAGAATTCTTAACACAGCTGAACTCCAGAACTAGGAAGAATTGCCTTGACAATTTTAACATCTGAGATCCCCATGACTAAATTGGCAAATGTTTTATGGTTTCCCTTCATCACTTAAAGATGTCCTTGCAAGGGATGATGTTGCCACTACTGTCAAATAGAGAGAATATAGACATAAGGGCAAATAGGGTATGTTATACTCCTTCTTTGATTTTACTTCCACACATCCAGTTGAATCACTCAATTTAATCTATCAATCAGCAAGCATTTATCAAACTAAAACAAGTCTTACTTTGTAATTCGCTCCTCAAGAAGCTTTTTGGATTCCCTAATTCTTCAAGAATTAAAAAAAAATTCTCTTCCATTCAAAGTCCTTTGCTCTCTGAATGCAACCTATCTTCCTAGGTTGATTACATATGTCTCCTTCTCATGTACTCTATGTTCTTGTCAAACTGCCCTACTGGCTAATCTTCATTAGCTATATTCTCCATCTCTGCACCTACAAACAGCCGCTCCTCATTTCTGCAATATTCTTCCTCCTTCTCTCTCCTTCTCTGAACTCCTAGAACCTTTCAAAGCTCAACCAAAGTATTAACAGTGACAAGAAATATTTCCTGAAACTCACTTCCTAAGGTTATTTAAGTATTTCCTATTTACTTATTCTTATGAACATTTCCTAAAAACACAAATTCTGTGATGCCAAGAACATTCTGGTTTTGTATCTACATGACTCTCACCAAATTTTCACAAGTCACATTGCAGGGATTAACAAATTCTTATTGAACTGAAATGCTTGCGACTTTCATTTTTTTACTCACTGAGAACAATTCACTCTTTCTAACTTGCATTTTTGCACTTCAGATTGCAGAACTAATTTTACTTATTGTAAAACTTAATGCCCACTTCAGGAAATGATAAAGAATATCAACAGAAAACTATAGTTAGCGTGTTACAACAAGCTTTCTGCTGACATGATGTGAAAACTGGAGCTAAAAAAGGACTGCTTTCCAAAAAAAGACTTAATATGGTTAAATGGTTTCTTCTATTTATTCTTTAAAATTTCCAGGTAGAAATCAATTTTAAATATAAAGAATTAAGCATAATACGTACTGCAGTGAATATTATATTGCTCTGATAATTAAATTCAAATAAATAACATTGAAAAATAATTAAGAAACATATTTATTGTGGGCCTACTATGTGATATACATGTGCAATGTACAAATATGAGTATCAAAAAAATCAATTAACAACTTTTATATAAAAATCAAACAATTAACTTTTATATACCCTATAGAACATAAATATTACATTTGATGGAAAAAAGTATCATTATGAAGTACGCAGTTGACCAAAGCATAACTCAGAGCCACATAAAATCTGATCTACCTCTGGCTCACAATAAAGAAAATAATTGCTCTGAGTAGAGTATAAAATAATAGACTAAGAGATTTGCTACTAAAATTTGTGCTCCATAGGACTGCAGTGGATGACCTGGGGGAATTTACTCAAAAAAGCTAAATTTGATATTGCTAACTATGTTGTGAACATGTTACAATATACTTTCTAATGCGTTAGGATAATTATCCTTTTTCTCCTAAGGTCTTTTGAAAATGTATTCAGACGAACATAAATTCACTTATAGTAAATTTAATGTGATTTACTGCTTCCTTGGAATTGAGTACTGGGCATGTGGGGAATTGTTGGCAACATAGCTAATTTAAATATATTTTAGAAACTGTCCACACTCAATTGTCCACTGGGTATATCCTTTATGAATTTGCAAACAAAGGGTTTGACATTCTTATTGGTTAAAGGAAAGGAAGACATCGGACTAGTTTTATTTTTTTTTTGAAGTTGCTTTTTTCCTTTCATAAGGTCAGTCATACAAATATGCATTGAACTACCTTATGTTAATATATAACAATGGATATTATCATTTAAATATATATTTTACTTATGAGAGCATTCTTATGAAGGATTAGAAATCACTGCTAAGGAAAAGGTAAACATTTGCAATGGTATTTGCATAAATAAAAAAGTATATTGAATTGAAGAAAAACATAATCTGTAGAAGAACAGAAGGAAGGCTTCATCACATTTGGGAATTTAGAAAATAATGCAGGTCTTTCAATAATCACAAGATCTTTTTTACATCAACAATGATGCCAATAACATTTTTTAGTATTGTGCTTCTTGTGGTGATTTTATATGGTTCAAATAACAGAAAATCAAAACTAAGAATCAACATTTTATATGACCCAAGAGGCACCCTCAAAATTAGGTTTCTCTCCCATTAATTAATACAGTTTCCCTGGGAGAGAATCAGTCCAAATTACAGAAATGTAGCAGTGAGGTATATGAATAGGGAACCCACATTCCAGACATCTAATGTGTTTGTACCACATCTTAACTACTGGGAGGAATCATTCCTCCTCTGGTCTACTGTACTCCTTTTGGGCTTCCAAAACAGCATTTAGGTCTTTGAACAATATGCAGCATTAAGCCTAGGATCGGTGAAACTATTTAAGTCTGTTCTTTTAGCATGCTCTTGAGGTGAAAAGCAGTTTCACTAAACCTGGAATTTCTTAAGCTATTCAATTCTCCTCTTTGGGCTTTGGAGGACCTTTCCCCCCTGGCCCTAGACAGCCATGAAAGGCAATGAAAACAAGACCTGAGGAATTCCTTCTCTTTTCAGGTGTATTTCAGGTGTAGACCATACTAGCGAACAAAACACACTTTCCCCTGCCAGTAGATTTGGCTTCCTCTAATTAACTACCAGCGTCAGAACTTTGCTCCAATCAGAAAAGCCTCTTTATCAATTGTAGTGCCTGTCTGTCTCTAAACGGTTTGTCTTAGTTGAGCTTAGCTTACAATAGCTGCTATTATCTTCCTCTGTTTCCACTCTGCTTCTTTGGTGTGTTGGCTTCTGGATTCAACTTCAGAATTCCACATCTAACATCATTTGCTTTCCTTGTTTCTCTTTATTTTTTGCAACAATTTAAATTTGCCTCATATTTAGTGACCCACCTTTTTTTTCAGGTTGAGAAACCACAAACCTTTATTTCTGTCAAATATGCCTCATTAATACTCAATATAATCACCAAATAGTCTTTGATTCAGATTTTATCAGCCTCAGAGTCCTACACAGTGTAATATGTAAATTGTTACTCAGTTCTTTTAATAATGCCCGAACCCTTATGATCTCATTTTGGGGTCTTTCTTGGGAAAAATATTGGAGTGATTTGCCATTTCCTTCTCCAGATCATTTTAAAGATTAGGAAACTAACGTAAACAGGGTTAAATTACTTGCCTAGGGTCACACAGCTGGTACGTGTTTTAGGCAGCATTTGAACTCAGGTCTTCCTGACTCCAGGCTACCCCATGTAGATTAGCTAATGGGAAAATATGAAAGCAGTCATCTTTAAAATCAATGCTTTTATTTCTGAGTGGCTCTTTCCACTCATGTCATCGCAAGTCCTTCCCTAAGTCTCTTCTCAAGTATTTTTATCTGAAAGGCTACTTTTCTCTAAAATCTCACAACTCTGTATTTCATTTCAACCTGCTTTCCTATGCATTTCTCACACCTTTCCTTGATCATTCAGTAAGGAAATGTTCATACAAGGAAAAACTAATACACTGCACTTAAGTTACTGAAGCATAAAACTGCACTAAGATTTTTAGGATACACAGTGAATTGTTTTTATGCAGCTTCCATTTAAGGCTTGAAAATGGATGAGCTTATGTTTTAAAAAATTACAAAAACTGCCAGAATCCACTCATCTTCCTTGCCTCTCCCAATATTTAAATTACTTATCTTTTCGCATTTATTTCAGTAAATGCCATTCATTTAGGAATGTACTACCAAACCAACTTATCAAACATACAAGCACTTTAATTAACCTAGACAGATGTAGCTTTCTGAAATGACAGAGGATAATAGGCAAATTATATTCAATCATTCCTTTTGTCCCACTAACGCTTATTCTATCAAACCCTATTGATCGTTTAAAGTCCTTAACATACCAGCAAAACTATGATGGTACTGAAGGTGAAAGTGAACGTAAAAATTGCTTCCTCCATTTGGTGACCTTAAATATCTCTTGTTAAAGGGATCTCATGGTATCTGACGGATGACCATTATTTTCTTTTGAAATAATAGCTTTTTTGTTTCTAGTGGTCACTAGAGGAACAATGTGTTAATATTTCTATTAAAAAAATGTTTCCATCATTTGATAATATTCTGTTAGGTACAATCTACTAGACCGTCCCATCCTTGAGTGCAGAGGCTATATTGTTTACCCAGTTTTGCAACCCTGCTACTTAGAAAAATGACTAGAATATAGTGCCTCTTTACCAAATATTTGTTGAATTGAATTTGTTTAATTACAGTCATTTACAGAAAGGGAAATACAAAATAACACAACAGTTTCTGATAGCTAATATATAAATTCTTTCTCCTTTTTTATTTTAATATTTTTCTTTTTAATATGAATTTAATATCAACATGAGTATTTCAAAGAAAAAGAGGATTATATAAGAAACCAAATTTTGTACATATATGTGTGTATATACATATATACAAGTGTGTGTATACATACATAATTTAACAAAATCATAAATTAAATTTTTGTAAACATTTTTATTGCTTTTCTTCTGATCATTTTTCACAAATGTTTTGTTGTTGGTTTTTTTCAGGGAGAGAACATTTATTATTATTCAATGAATATTTTGAAGGAAATTACTCTAGGTCTGAGATACTCTAGTATCTCTAGTTACATGATGGCATCATACTTTAATCCTCTTTGGACTTGAACATTTGGCTGTGGAACTTGATGTGAAAGAATTTTCTAAGAAATCTTGTGACTATTCTAAGAAAAATGGTACTGCAATACACTATTACTTATGCTAATACTTTCTAATTATGGAAGAGTGGGTCCCAATTTAATAAAAGTCAGAGGATGCCTAAAGACAGAGCAAACAATGAGGATTATTGAATACTATTCTCAGGCCAGATCATTTTGATTGTGGTAAATTAGCCTGATTGCTAAAAAGTGACCCAGTGTAGTTCAATTCATCTATTGCATGGGTAAGCTATGTATTTGGAACCTAGCAGCAACAGATCTCTTCCTTATAGACTGAAAAAAATTAATTTCACCAAATTTTAGGGTTCTCTATATATAAATAATCTGAATCATACATACCAGGGCAGATTTCCAAGGAAGTTACTTGTGTGTAGAGGAGAAAACACTAATCTGGAGAGAGGAAAGAAAAAAAAAACTTGGAATTCAGGTTCTAACTTTCAACTTGAGTAAGCCACTTAAACATTCTCTGACCTTTAATTTTCTCATCAGTAAAATAGAGATATAGTATTTGGCCAATCTGCCTCACAGGGTTGCTGTTAGGTTTGAAAAAGAAAATAAATGTTGAAATGATAAGTTTAAAGCTGAACTGGACCTTGGAAGTATTGCAGTCCAACCCCCTTATTTTACAGATGTGGAAACTGAGTACCATTAAACTATGAGATCCTAGAGAGCTGGATTTGATTGACCAGGATTGACCAGGATCAGGTAAGTAGTAAGTAGCAGAATAAGAATTTGAACGCAGGATCTTTGTCTCCAAATCTAGCATTTACTAGGGAAAAATCAATTGGCAAAAACAATAGCCACTATTCATTTAGAGAGTATTCAATAAATCCATTTAAATAGATTTTATTGAGATCCAATAGTATAAATAGATAATTTTGATTCTATTAAATTTTAAAATTTTTCCACAAAAAAGCCAATGCAATCAAGATTAGAAGGGAAGCAGACAATGAGGAAACAATTGTTACAGCTAGTATCTCTGATAAAAGCCTCACTTTAAAAATATACAAAGAACTGTGTCAAATTTATGAAAATACAAGTCATTCCCCAATTGATAAATGGACAAAGGATATGACCAGGGAGTTTTCAGATGAAAAAACTAAAGCTATGTATAGTGATATGAAAAAAAATGCTCTCAACTATGTGATCACAAAAACACAAATTAAGCTCTAAGTTACCACCTCACACTTATCAGATTGGCTAATAAGACAAAGCAAAGAAAATTATAAATGTTGAAGAAAATGTGGGAAAATTAGAATACTAATGCATTGTTGGTGGAGTTGTGAACAGATCCAACCCTTCTGGAGAATTTGGAACTATGTCCAAAGGGCTATAAAACTGTGCATACATTTGGATTAAGCAATGTCACTGCTAGGTCTGTAGCCCAAAGACATCATAAAAAGGGGAAAAGGACCCACAGGTACAAAAATATTTATAGTAGTTATTTTTGTGATGATCAAGAATTGGACATTGAAGGAATGCTTGTCAAATGGAAAATGACTGAACAAGTTGTGGTATATAAATGTAATGGAATGCTATTTTGCTATAAGAAATGGATGGGCAGATTTCAGAAAAACTTGGAAAGTTTGGCATGAACTGATGCTGAGTGAGGTGAGCAGAATCAGGAGACATTGCATACAATAACAGCAACACTGTGCAGCAATCACCTTTGATAGACTTATTCTCTTCTCAATACAATGATCTAAGATAATTCCAAAAGACTCGTGATGGAAAATGTTATCCACATCCAGTGAAAGAACAGATTGAAGCATACCATTTTCTCTCTTTTTTTGCTTTTTCTTTCTTATGGTTTTTCTCTTTGTTCTGATTCTTCTTTCACAAAATGACTAATGTGGAAATGTGTTTAATGTGAATTTACATGTCTAGATTATATCAAATTGCATGCTGTCTTGGAGAGGGAAGAGGGCAGGAGGGGGGAAAATATGGAACTCAGAATATCATAAAAGTGAATATTGAAAACTAAATATGGGGTGTGTGTGTGTATGCATTTAAAAGCTCCTACAATGTATAAAATACTGTGATTCAAAGTTAAAAGACTGTCACTGCCATCAAAGACCTTACAATTTTGTAGGAAAGAAACATTGATACAAATAACTAGAATATGAAATAGAGAATGATGGGGGTTTAAGAAGGGCATGCTAGAAGAAATATAGGATAAAGAATCCTATCTACCGGAACTTCACTCATATGAGGGAATGACTGGAAGCAGAGGAAGATAAAGAATATGTAAAATATAATTTCCTATTAATTAGGCTATTTTATAGGAACTCTGATCAAAAAGCTTAAACTCAAAATCAGATAAACCTCAAGATTTTATTTTTAAAACTTGAACTGACAAATTACATTTCATCTGCCACTTATTACAATGTCAAAATGAAAAATATATATGTGTATGTGTATATATTTATATGCAGATAGATTATGGAAACAACATGAAAAATAATAATAGGTGAATTATATAAAATCTATACATTATAAAATTTAAATTTAGCCCCACTGTCTCATTAAACATTAGAACATAATACTATGAGGTAAAAAAAATATTGTATAAATTAAGAAGCATTTATTTTTCCACACTGTGGCAATTGCCTTTGATTTGTATGTAAGATAATCAGAAACTCATTTCATTTCAAATCAGTCATTTTATTTTTGTTTTTTTTGCAGTAACATACCAATTACCTCTCTCCAATCAGTACTCCATAATTATGGAAAGGCCTCTGTCTTCTCTACATGACAATGTGTGTTTACACCTTTCTAAATTTTCCAACGTATCTCCAGCTAAGCAGAAGAACCTGGACAAAACTGATACTCTGAATTGGCATATACAAGTCCTGTCAAGTAAGTCTACTGGGTGGTGTAGATAAATTGAAATTAAGGGGAAAAAAAAAAAAGAAAAACCTCGAAAAAGAATTTGCATCAGACCCTTAAAGCATCATTTCTTATTTTATTAAAAATAAATTACCCATTAATTAGGGCAAGTTTGATCTCAGCCTAACATTTTAGGATCCTGGAAAAGAAAAAGCATTCAGGCTACATAAAACTGATTACATTATAATGGAGGCCCTGATAAAACTTCACAAGAAGCATAGTTGGAAAGGGATATTTATCAGTCTTTCAAAGGTTTAAGTTTTGAGATTAATTAACTCAGTTCTTATATTTCCCTTTTAATTATCTTAAAGGCACTCTGCCAAGTGTCAAAAACTTTACAAGGGAAAAGAAAGGTGACCAGTTTAAAAAAAAAAAAAAAGCACAAATATGAGCAGCAAGAATTGACAGTTTGTCCAAGACTGCATTTCCCAAAGTTTATTCCATTGGGTATGGACCTAGGAGAGGCTAGGAGACTTGAAATTAACCTTAAAATAATTTAAGAGTAAGTTATTGAGGACACTCTTTGAAGGTAGCCATACAGGACATGGACTGCTTTGTTAGATCTACAAGCAGTTTTATTTTACTTCAAAGAGAGGGGAATTTAGGAATTTGACCTAATTTCTTTTGAACAAGGACTTTCTCTGTAAAATTCTAGAGAAGGCTTTGTTCAAGTAAACTCAAGGACATTAGCAAAATTACATTCTTTTATGGTTTTCCTTGCAGGGTCAATAAATGAACCATCCTAAATGACCTGTTCTTCATAAAATGCCCTTTTAATTTGCTGATTTTGCTCCCAAGACATACGGCTCTGCTGATGTACTGATCACTGAGTTCTGTTGGGATAATTATTGCAGAATTATTTCCCTGAGTTGCCAGGCAGGTCAGGAGGGAACAAACTTATAGAGTTTAATGCCTAAAGGAAGGGCACTGGTAAATATTTTCAAATTAATGTAGTAGGCAGAATCTCAAAGGCATAGGGACCCTAGACAGAAGGTACATTAAAAACATTGCTTACTTTTAAATAAATACTTCACTCTATGCCCCAGAATGGTTTACTACATAGCACCAGGATGGTTTTAAGAAAATAAGACAGGGTTCTGGAAAATTTGTTATAAACCCTCCATCCTAAGCAATGAAATAAAACAAGGTGAAAAACTAGGGACAAGAATTAAAGCTTTCAATTACGATGTATTTGATTTATATTACAATTTTTATGGTTAGTCTTTGTGCATTTTATGATTCTTTTGTGTTGTTTTTTTTTTTTTAAACTAGGAGTTGAGGGTCTGTAAGAGAAAAAGACCATAATTCTGTTTGCAGTACTGTACCAGTATCATAAAGGGGATTGATGGATCATTAAACTGAAATCTGCATTCTTTAGTATCTTCATGTGGGGGAGGAAATTCAGGGTAATAGATGGCAAAGTTCATATCAAGGAAGTTCTGGGTTCAAGGTTATCTATGACACATTAACTGTAGGACCCTAGATAAGTCATTTAGTGTCAGCATTCTAGGAAACTCTAATGTTATAAATTGCAGAGAAGGTCCCAGTGTATATAAGAAGAGGGAGAGTTTGGGCTTCCAGAGTCAGAGTAGAAGAAGCACTGAGTCAAGCACTCCCAACATTCTCTCCAAACAATTTTAAAAATAATATATCCAATTGAATTCTTCAGTGGTAGAGTCAAAAATGGTCAAGGGTCAAAAAGAGATGACAGGGGACCCCTGTACTAGCTCTGGATGTAGGACCTGTTGCAGGATGCTCTTTGACAACTTTACTGTTTATACCCATTTCTGTGTCATAGTTCAAGGATGGTGAGGAGCACTTCTAGTAAAGAATAAGCAGGGGCACTGAAGAGGAGTACTGATTGAAATCTCAAAGGATCAGAGATCTTTACCAGGTAAGGACCAGAGCACAGACCAGGAGAGCAGTGACCACCCCTCTCCCCAGATCACATCAATTTGGAAGCACTGAAAACTCCAAAACCTCCAGAACTCTCTGAAAACATCAGTGTGAATAAGGCTAAAGCTTGGCACAATGACCCCCTACATCCACTAAATAACCATACACACACACACACACACACATACACACACACATACACACACAGACGTATGGAAAAGAGCCCAAGTTAAACATAAAGTTCAAAACCAAGAAATAGTGTAGAAAAAATGAGCAAAATAAAAAAAAGGAATTTTACTACAAGAAACCACTATGCCAACAGGGAAGACGAAGATACAAATGAATATGAAAACAAAGCCAAAAGAGCTACCACCAAAGCTACAAAAACAATGCAAATTGAACAAAGCCCAACACGAATTCCTTAGTTACAAAATTATTTTCAAACTCAGATAAAAGTGATAGAGGAAAAACTGGTTAAATCAAAGAGAGCAAGGAAAGAAAATTCCAAAAAAAAAATTTAAAAAAATTAAAACTCCTTAAACATCAGATTGGAAATATTGAAGAACAAAGAAGAGATTAACAAAATTTAAAGAAAACAATTGAATTAGTAAATAAAATTGAGTTATTTTATGAAAAAAACAATAAAATATGTAAACCACTGCTTAGTTTGATTTTTAAAAAATGAAAGAAGAAAATATAATTACTAGTATCAAAAATTAAAAAGATTAATTCACCATCAATGAAAAGGAAATCAAAGTAATAACTAGTAGTTATTTACCCAACAGTTTGTCAATAATTCTGACAATCTAAGTGAAATGACTAAATATTTACAAAAACATAAATTACCCAGAGTAACAGAAAAGGAAATAGAATACTTAAAAAAAAACATCTTAGAAAAATAAATTGAGTAAGTCATAAATAAGCTCTTTAAAATAAAATTCCCATGACCAGAAGGATTCACAAAGCAAATCCATTTAAAGAACTACTAATCCCAATACTATATAAACTATTTGAAGAAAAAAACTGGCAAAGGAGAGGAATCCTACTAATTTCATTTTATGACACAAATATGATATTGACACCTAAAACAGGAAGAGCAAAAGTAGAGAAAAATTATTATAGGCCAATTTCCCTAATGAATAATGATATAAAAATTGTAAATAAAATGCAAGTAAGAAGATAACAGGAGTATATCGCAAGGATCATACAGTACGATCAGGCCCAACTTATACCAGGAATGCAAGCAGGGATAGTTCAATGTTAGGAAAACTATCAGTATAATTGACCATATCAATAATAAAAATAGTAGAAGTCAAATGATTATCTCAATAGATGAAGAAAAAAGCCTTTGACAAAATAAAATACCCATTCATATTTTAAAAAATACTAAAGAGCATAGGAATAAAATAGTTTTCCTTAAAATTATAAGGAATATCTATCAAAAATCACCAGCAAGTCTTATCTGTAAAGGGGATAACCTAGAAGCCTTTCTAGTAAGATCTGGGGTGAATCAAAGATGGCCATTCTCACCACTCTTATTCAGCATTTTACTAGAAATGCTGCCTATAGCAATCAGACCAAAAAAAAAGAAAAGAAACTGAAGGAATAAAAATAGGCACTAAGGAAACAAAATTGCCAATCTTTGTTGATGATATGATGGTATACTTAGAAAATCCTAGAGTATCAACTAAAAAATCTAGCTGAAATAATGAACAACTTTAGTAAACTTGTAGGATATAAAATACACCCACATAAATCATCAGCATTTTTATATATTACCAATGAAGTCCAGCAGCAAGAGATAGAAAGAGAAATTCCATTTGAAATAACTGTAGACAACATAAAATACTTGGGAATCTACCTGCCAAGAGAAATCCAGGAACTATATAAACAAAATTACAAAATGTTTTTCACTAATTATTTGAAAATAATTGCTGGTAAATGTGAAAACGGTATAGGGGAAACTAGGTACAGACAAACATTTGACACCATATACCAAGATAAGGTCAAAATTGCTACACGATTTAGACAAATGGGTGGTAGATGGACCTGGGTGAGAGAGGAGTGCTGTCTAACCCCAACCCCTGGAGCCAAGAACATGGCAGAAGGTGGCAACAGCAGTGGCTGCTTCCATAGCTATCAGTCCTTGCATGGTGGGAGGACCAAGTGACTGATCAGAGGGGAATTACAGGGATCTCTTTGCTGGCACTGAAGCAGGATTCTCTTGCTTTTCCTGATCAGATCTGGGTCATAGTCTTAGGATGGTGGTCCTTGGGTGAGGAGAAGCACTGGCGTGGTGGAGCTTGTGGCTGCAGTGGAGAGGTAATCCTCCTCACAGTTTCAAGGAAGAAAAGAGTGCATATGGTCAGTCACAGACAAGAACTGTAGTGTCAAAGTAATATTCACAGTGCCTAGGGTGGCCAGGAATATGCTGGTGCAATGCTGAATCATGAAATACAACACTCTCCATGTGGAAGACAGAACCAAAACATTTATTCAGACACTAGAAAGCCAAATCTGTCATAGTAACAAAGAAATCTATACATAATAACAATGCAGAGGGCAATTTCAGCCCCAAACCTTCCTTCTGTCAGACTTCCCTCAAACCAGCTGTCTTAAGCAAATCACAAGCTCTCTCACTCATACTAGCCAGCTGCCTTTCCCAGCTCTGATTGGTCTCCAACTTCCTTTCAGCTCTGCTCTTGTTCTGTCTTTTCCTACTCCACCCCTCCCTCTTCCATGTGACTCAGGTTTCCATGTTACTTAAGCAGTTCACATAGGTTTATTAATGGGTAGGAAAGATCTTCAAAACAGGCAAAAAATATATTAACAATACAACAGCATAGGCCAGAAGAGGCATAAACATCTCTCCTTTGATCATACCTCCTTGGAAAACCTGAAAATTTGCAGAGCACTAGAAATATCTCTGAAAACAGCTACATAAAACTCCTGAATCTTTGCAGAGTACACCTGCTACACTGGAAGCAGAGTTTTACCTTAACAAAGGACTAAAAAGTCAAGCAATTGGCTGGTAAAATGAACAAACAGTGTAAAAAAAAAAAAAACAGACTATAGAATCTTACTTTGGTGACAAAGAAGATTGTAACATACAGTCAGAAGACAACAATCAAAGCTCCTATATCAAAAGCTGCCAAAATTAAAAGTTTTTGCACAAATAAAACCAATGTAACCAAATTTAGAAGGAAAGCAGAAAACTGGGAGGAATGGGGGTTATGGCAATTATCTCTAGTAAAGGTCTCATTTCTCAAATATATAGAAAACTGAGTCAAATTTTTAGGAATATAAGCCATTCCACAACTGATAAATGATCAAAGTATATGAAAAGGCAGTTATCAGAAGAAATCAAAGCTATTTATAGTCAAATGAAAAAATGCTCTAAATCACTCCTAAAGAAATGCAAATTAAAATAATTCTGAGGTCCCACTCTTATACCTATCAGATTGCCTAATATGACAGAAAATGAAAAAAAGGTATATATTGGAGGAGATATAGAAAAACTGGGACACTAATGCACTATTGGTAGAGTTATACACTGATTTTTACTATTCTGGAGAGTACTTTGGAACTATGTCCAAAGGGCAATCAAGCTGTACATACCCTTTGATCCTGCAATATCATTATTAGGTCTGTATCCTAAAGAAATCGAAGAAAAATGAAAAGAACCTATCTGCACAAAAAATATTTATAGCAACTCTTTTTTTTGTAGTGGCAAAGAATTGAAAATGGAGAGGATGCCCACCATTTGAGGAATGGCTGAACAAGTTCTAGTATATATTATTGTAAAGAAATATCATTTTGCCATAAAAAATAATAGGTAGGATGATTTTAGAAAAATCTGAGAAGATTTATGTGAACTGATATAGAAGGAAATGAGCAGAAACAGGTAGACATTGAAAAAACTAACATTTTACAAAACAATACTACTGTATGATGAACAATTGTGAATAACAGCTGTTCTCAGCAATTCAAGGATCCAAGTTAATCCAAAAGGACCATGAAGAAAAATCCCAGCCACTTCCAAAGAAAAAACTGATGGCATCTGAAAACAGACCAAAGCAAACTTTTTCTTTCACTTTCCTTTCTTACAAAAAAGTTTTCTTTCACAAAATGTCTAATATAGAAATGTTTTGCATAATTGCACACATATAACTATATTAGATTGCTTACTTTCCCAGGGAAGAGTAAGAGGATGAGGGAAGGGATAAAATTTGGAACTCAAAACTTTAAAAATTGCATTTACATGTAATTGAGGGAAAGTAAAATACGATTTAAGGTAAAAAACAGACCAATAACTTCATTTTACAACTAAGGAAACTGAGACCCAGGCTGGCTAAGTGATTTACCTATGTAGTCACACAGCTAATAAGTTACAGAACTAGAATTTGATTCCACAACTTTTCACTCCAAATCCAGGGCTCATTCCACTACTTCATGTCTTTTGAGATTTATCTGGGATAATCAAAGGTCGAGTCACTTATGATCACACTGACCATATCGGTCAGAGGTATGACTTTAACATAAGACATCTTGACTCCAATCCCATGTATCTAAATGCACCATGTTTCCTCTTAAGTTTGGATAAGTAATTAAATTGTTAAATTCATTAAAATATAATTTTTTTTCCCTAACAAACAACATTTTTGGCATAGGAACCACTTTCTAAGAATGATTGTATAATCTTAGTTGAAGCATTTAAGGGACTTAAAGTTAATTAAGTCCAAACTGCAACCAAGCGAAGTTATATTATTGGCCTAGGGCCAGAAAGGGATGGAGAATCTGGGTCTGAATTCAAATTTAGGTATTCCTGACCACAAGTCAAGCACTTTTGATGTACAATGCTATCTCTTCTTTATGGGAGAAAAAAATCTGTATTTTTCTTCTCAAAACAAACCCCATAGTTATATATAAATTTAATCTCCCAGAGATACAAAGGTATGAGGAAATGACTCTTGTGAAATGGGCAGGCTCTCAATACTTGAAATATTTAAACAAATGACAGATTTGCCACAAATAATACAATTATTTTCATATCATCATAGATGTACTGAAGCAGAGCTTCAAGACCTTGAGAACATCAATAGCTTCATTTTCAAATGAGGAAACTGATGCCTAGATAAGTGAGGTGCAAGCTCAAAGTACACAGCTAGTAACTGGAACTCAATTCCTCTAATTCCAAATCCCATGTTATGCCCACCACAGTACCTTACAATTATTCTAAATTGTGACCATTTTCTTCAGTTCCAGAAAAGACTTCTATGAGTTCAAATTGTTTCTTTTTTGTTAAGGACAAATGAGATACTCGTATCTGTAGTGAGAAAATATTCAATAATCTATCTGTTTTAAGACATAGTCCCTAGCTCTTTTATTTCATCCAGACTTCTCTGAAACCTCCAAACAGAGGTTCCCAAACTTATTTGACCTACTGCTCCCTTTAAAAACAAAATTACTTAGCACCCCTCTGAAAATTGACTTTCTTTAACCTTTTAGCAATTTTTTTTAAATTTGCATCATTTCAAAATTACCACCCCCTTGATCATTCCAGAACACTCTAGGTGGTGGTATCACTCACTTTGGGAACCATAACATCCCCTAGGATATCTATCACACGTTTGCCTTCCCATGCTATACCCAAAAGAAATATAAATTTTAATCTCTCAAACATTTGTTTTCTCTCAAAGACCAGCCTTAACCTCAAATCACTCTGACTGTCACTGATTGGCTAACAATAGGTCCTAGGACAAGTCCCACTGTCCATTGTTTCGTCCCTGATTGGCTAAGAATGAATGTAAATAGCGATTATTTCTGTTTTGTCCAGAAACTCTGAGGGTCTTCCCCTCCGAGATCTTGTTTTTTTTCAAGAAGTCATTTTCTTGCCTCTTTTCTTATTAAGCCTTAATCACTGAATGGGCATTCCCTCAGTCAAACAGAGACCTACAAAAGACCTTAGCTTGAAAAGACCAAGGTTGCATTCCACATCTAGAGCTATCTCTAGTCATCCACATCTATATCTTGCCACTGGACTCAGTCTGGAGGAGAAAGTGAGGCTGGTCAATTTGCACACCCCTCCCTCACTTAAATCCAATTCACTTGCATGCCACAGCATCACTTCACCAATGTCATGGTTCTCTTCAAAAATAAAGGACAAATAGCAGCAACAAATTCATTTTTTAGCTTTCCCCATCACTTTGTGAATTATACCTTTTAAAAGCCTCGTTTCTGGAAGCCTTTTATTCCCAGCATTAGTGGTACATGGGAAATAACACATATTCTTATTGACTCCTATCTATTGTTTCCGATTACTCAGGGTTTAGATATAATTTCCCACTTGGCCACTACTCTTCTTGTACTTTCATTACCTTCCATAGATAACTCATCATTTCCTGCATCTCTCCATTTTTTGATCAAATAAGCTTGCTGGAATGTGAAGGCTCAGATCATAGTTCAACTTTGCACAATATAGCAAGGAGCAGTTCTTTGCATTAAGAAATTCAGAAATTTAACTCATTCACATTTTTCTTGTCTACCTGATTAAAAATCCATGGTCACTTGTGGATCTATTTGATGACCCTATAAGCCCTTCACCTTTTTATTACCTCTCTGCTATTATATCATTTAACATTATAATGTTTTCCATTGCCCTTCTGTCTAGCTGGTTCACTCCTTTCTCTCCTTGTATTTGCCCTACTGAATTTGTTCAGAATGCTATTAATTTGCCATTGTCATGAGTTTCAAGTTATTAATTTTCCTGGAAATGCTTAATACTATTCTACAGAACTTGGTTTCTTTTGATAAATGTATATTTGTAACTTTTCCCATCTCTTTTATATCAAAATAATAGCCCATTATCTGGCTCACTTGCTTTTCCCCTTGCCTCAGAGTTCTTTTTTGAAGTATGGGATTTTACGTTTTTCTCCTCTTCCAAAATCAAAGTAAATTGATTCATTTTAGAGTCATCTTTCTTGAACAGTTGCAACTTGTCATTTTTTCTAAGCCAGATTTTTTTATTTAAGAATTCTTTCCTTTACATGATAACCTCTGAAATTTAATAAATGACTCCAAGTTATTGATCTCCTCTTCTAATTATAGATACAAATCTACTTTTAGATGTCAATTCTCTTCTCTAACATTTAATTCATTTTATTTTAGTATTGGTCATATCTCATTGATCTCATTATATAAAAGCAAAACTAATTCTAATCTCCACAAATTTATTGCTATTGTTTTGCTATTCTTTTTTCTTCCTTTATTTTTTATGAGTTTCTTTTTTGTCTGTGTTTTCTTTCACAAGATGACTATTACGGATATGTTTTGCATGGCTATGCATATATAACCTATATGGAATTGCTTTCTTAATTAGAGGTGGGATGAGGAGGGAGGAAAGGAGAGAATTTAGAACTCAAAGTTTTAAAAACAAATGTTAAAAATTGTTTTTACAAGTAAGTGAGGAAAATTAAATACTAAAGAAATACAAAATAATTAAAAAATAAAATAATTTGCTATTTGCATTTCTATTCTTTTAGATAGATACAGCATAATAACTGAGCTTATAGTCTAAAGTAGCAAAAAAAAGGAGCATCTATTCTCAATTTAAATCAATGGATGATTGATGTGCTCCAATGATATTAAAGGATACCAGTTAAAATTAAATTAAGCGTTACCGTGTTGTAGACAGTGGTCTGTGCTTTGGATGAAGAAGTCTATGGTTCAAATCTAGCTTCTGATATTTAGTAAATATGTGATTGTGTTCAAGTCACTCAATATTATTATTAATTGATCTCAATGCTTCTTTTCTAAAATGAACAAATTGAAGTAGATGGATTTCAATTTTAAAATCTCAAGCTCTAAATCTAAATTATTAATTACATATAACTGATATAGTAGAGTAGTTCATTTTGTCTGGTGAATGTAGAATGCACTACACTCTACAAAAGATTCTATATAAGATAGATTTATCTTATGATTCCTCTCTTTCAGGATGCTTAAAATTTATCAGAACTAAGTCTGTGAGTTCTATAAATATCAATTAAATCAAGATAAACATATTAATAGTGCTTTATGAACCTACTCATCAGAAATTATTAAAAAATGATTCTTAATATTCTCAAATATATTATGAATAAAAATAAATAGCATCTTAACCATTTCAGGAACCAAGTTATTGTATTTTTTAAAAACTGCCTAGATTCAGTAAAAGAAAGACTAATTATTAATGCAAATTCACCAGTAATTTTGTGGTTAAAAAATTATAAGCTGAATTAATAGCCTTTAAGACCTTGGCAGAATTTTAAAAAATCGTTTTTATGAATTGGAGTGTGTATACATATGTAGCATACTTATGTGTATATAATTATATCTATAATTCCATGAAATATTACATAACATTGTTTTACATGTATTTATATGACCATAATGATAAAATTATATATGTACAATACACATTTATATCTTACATAATAATAAGATGCATTTTGAGGCTCTGTGGTTTAGTTTTCAAGTCCTGCCTCTAACGTTTATTGTCTATATCACTCCAGGCAAATCATTAAAACTCTCATTGCTCTAGGTACCAATATAAGACTATAGGTTGAAGAAAAGATGCTGAAGTACATTTGTAGAAGGAATTTGCTCATCTGAGAGTTCCTTATACCAGTGAAATGCCATGTCTAGTACTCATTTCCTTCTACATAATTTATTTATGTCTTATATTCAACACAATGATTGAATTTATGAAATATGTAATCTTCCATACATATAATATATACATATTCCTTATACTATTTATATTATGAACCCTCCCCCATTTGATTTACAGCATTTGAGGGAATTGAGGAGATTAGGAGAGCAAGAGGTTAAGTGTGGGACTTGAGTAAACCATGCTGACTTCATCTTTTAACTCAATTCTGGAGCTAGCTCACTTCCTTTCCTATTCAATTACAAGTCTAATCCAAATTCTGTCTTGTGAGAAAAATATATTCAGTGTTCAAAATTGGAAGAAAAACTTATTTCATTGTTCAAATCTAACTCTACTGCTTTTAGAGACCCATAACTAAGGACCTGGCTTATACTGACCAGAAACTCAAATCCAAAGATTGATGCAAGGAATTTTCTCACAATTATACATCTCAGACAGCCTATGTCTTATCTGAAATCTGGGACAGGGAAGGGGGGACTCGTTGGTGGTTTCCCAGTGCTTCTCTGGCCAAAGTCAGTAAGCCCCCAAAGAAAAACCTCACCCTCAGAGTATTTATACACTTTTTTGAGCCAGAGGGCATAACCCTCTGACCCAATGCCTCAGTAGAAAAAGCAAAAGGCAATTAGGACCCACCTACAAAACAACCTCCCTAATCAAACTTCCCTCAATGCCAATCAATGGGTGGGGAAGATCTTCTGGAATTATATTATTCAATCAGAGGTACTTTTAGTAAAACAAAAACAGCAAAAGATCCTAATTTGATTGCCATCACTCTTGCATGAAATAAGCAGAAACAAGAGAATGTTGTACACATTAATAGCAGTAGGGGCCTGAGAACAACTTTGAACAACTAAATCATTTTGAGAATATTATAAATACTGAAATCAACTATAAAAGACCCATGACAGAAGATGCTATGCACATCTAGAGAAGCATGCATAGTGTGTTTTTACATATATATATATATATATTTGCATCTAATGGTAGCCTTCTCTGGGGCAAGGTGGGGAGAGAGGAAGAAAAATAAGAAGGGTAGAGCAGAGAACAAAAGATAACTTAAAAAGAAGCACAAAAAAAAATTTTGAATAAAATGTGTAATATTTATTACATAGTGTGTTCTTTTTAAAGTAAACAGTGTGAAATGTAAGTTCATGGTTTTATACTGAATCTTCTTTTTATGTTGTGCTGTTTACATGAAAGTGTTCTCTTTTGTATTTAAGTTCAAGAAGAGTACAAATTAAAAAAATAAACTATTCTCGATGTCTATCTTTGATGCATAAGTTAATCTTTGCTTGATGTTTTTGTACGTGCCACTCTATCTTTGATTTTTGAATTATCATATTCCAATGTTTTCATTTATTTTAGTGATTAATGTTGAGTTATTCTTATTGATTATCCTTAGAATATAAATAAAACTTCAGAATTACAATAGCACACAACAACATTTCTCAAGCAGCAAGGGAGAAAACAGTTTGGTGTGTTAAAAACTTGTGGTATCTTTCTGTTGATGCCCATTGATTCTCAACAATTTTGCCATTTTCATCCATTATTCACAAGCAGTTTTCCTGTCTTATTTCCTTAAGACTGATAGATTTTTGTCATGATTTTCTATAAGACACATAATCCTTAGATTACCTCTTTTTATCTTATCTCTAAATTCATCATTCCAATTTGGTAGAACTCTTGTGTGTTCATATAAATTAGCCTTTTGATTTTGTTCCATTCATTTTCCTTTATGCTCCACGTTGTTTTGCATTTAAATTTTGGATTTGTTTCCCTCTTCATAGAATCTATTGCTTTTGAGACTCAATTACTTTTTTCTAAAATTTTCTACTGTTTTTTTGCATTTGCTCTCTTACTTAAGAACTCATTTTTGCCTTTTCTTCTTTTACCCTTCCACTGAACTGATTACTCATCTGAATGATTCTCAGGGTTCCTGAATTACTTCATTGTTATTTCAGGGATCAGGAAGATTTTATTGTAATATTTCACCTTATTCAAAGGAGTTTAACACTATTTCCCCCATAGATGATAAATGCGTTCATCAAGATAAGTCATTTATTCCTTTCAGTCAGGTTTTATCTACTCTTGTCATTGGCTATCATGACTTTTCTATAATTGTAAATGTATCTTTTCTCTTCAATCCTTTTATTTCCTTAAAATAAGCACTATTGATTTTTCCATTAGGCCCACCTGCTTGTTTGTGTTCTCTCAGCTCCATGGTGTTGGGTAAGACCTGTGGCCCTTAAGGGTGCAGGAGGCCTGTTTGACAGGCCAGAGGTAAAAGCTTCAACTTATTCTGTATTATTTTTGGTCATGCTCTTCTTGGATCCACCATCATTGCTTTGACTAGCTTTCATCAGGCCCTAGCCTAAATCCAAGAGTCAAATTTATTGTTGTCATTCTTGTGTCCGTCCTTCACTTTTGAAGACCATGCTATCAGAGAAATGATGACATGACTTGCCCTTGACCTTGTTTTGAGTGAGGGAGTGCTGTGCAAGGTCACCAGACTCACTTTCTCCTCCTGAGTCATCTGGATCCAGTGACCAGGTATTCATCAGGATGACTGGAGATAGCCCAGAACACAATAGGAGACCTGGGTCTTTTAGGCTAAGGTCTTTTCAGGTGCTCACTTAAGGTGAGGTAATGCCCATTCAGTGAATAGGCCTCTTTAAAAAGTAGTCAGGAGAGACCTCTTTAAATAGAAAAGAAAAATAAATAAATAAAGTTAGGAAAGCAGGAGACTCAGGTTTGCTGTTTTGAATAGAAACAGTTACTATTGACATTCACTCTAAACCAGGAGGGTCCAAAAACAGCCACTGCGTAGGGTCAAATTACAAAGATACTGGGAGAAGGTCTCCATTGGGCTTCTTCTCCACTTTTCTTTCACTCTTTCATTTGGTGACCTGTTGGGTCTTATACAATATTAAAGAGTTATAAGAATTTTCATACTTCTGGGACCATTCTCCTGTACATTACTCAATAGGTATCTTTTCCTTAATTTCTAGACTGCTCTGATGCATGGTCATCAATCAGCTCTAAGAACGGGAGATTCCTGTGGGATCCTGCAAGGAATTACCTTGGAGAGCAAATTTCCAAAACTGAGGCTATTAGAAGCAATAGAAGGACCCATCATGTTCAGACAAAGTGAAAACTTGATAGGAAATGTCACAGAGAGGTAAAAACAGAAGTCAATTCACAGCATTCTTCCCAGACTTATTTGGGACCACTCCCTTTACCATTTCTTATGGCAAAATAATATACCATTATAGTCATATATCATAATTCATTCAGAAATTTCATAGTTGAGGAGTACCCTTTTTAATTTCCACTACTTTACCACCACAAAAGTGCTTCTCATCCTGCCCCACTCTGTCTCTGTCTCTCTCTTTCTCTTTGTCTCTGTCTCTCTCCCTCCCTCCACACACACACACACACACACACACACACACACACACACACACACACACACATACACACACGTATGTGTGGAAACTTCTTTGATATTTTTAATGCATAGGTTTAATAGTCTTTTTATTGGGTTAAAAGGTTTGGACAATTCATCCACTTTTTCCATGAACTGATGCTGAGTGAAGTGAGCAGAACCAGGAGAACATTATACACAGCAACAGCAACATTGTGTGATTTTGAATAGACTGAGCTCTTCTCAGCAATACAAGGATCTAAGACAACTTCAAAAGACTCATTATGGAAAATGCTATCCACACCCAGAGAAAGACCTAGAGTCTGAATGCAGATCACAGCACACTATTTTCTTTTTTCTTACTTGTGGTTTTTCCTTTCTGTTTTGATTCTTCATTCAAAATAGGACTAATGTGGAAATATGTTTAATATGGTTGTACACTTATAGCCTATATCAGATTCCTTGACAACTTGGGGATGAGAGAGGAGAGGAAAGGAGGGAGAAAAAATTAGAACTCAAAATCTTATAAAAGTGAATGCTGAAAACTATCTTTACATGTAATTAGAAAAAAATAAACTACTATTAAGTGGGGGGAAAATCATAAACAATCATAAATTTAGAGCTGGACAGCCTGAGCAGAGACAAAAAGGCACAATAGGGGCAAGAAGTCAACTGAACTCTTCCAACAATCACGTTCAACTTTTTTTAAAATAAAATTCTCAAATCAAACTCTGGAGCAGCAATACTAACAAAAAAAGGTCAGAGTGAAAGATTTTCCCAGCACAAGACAACTTCAGAAGAGATCAAGAAAGGTCTGTGACATCATGTGGTGGGTGGCCTGGAACACAGTACATGCCTCTGCAACACCAGCAGCAGCAGCAACTTTGAAAGCTCTCAGCCCACAGACAATAAAGGTTGGACAACTGGACAGAAAGAGATTACAGGGGACTCCTTACTGACACTGGGTTCAAGATGCTGTTGCATTGTCCATAGGTTGTTCTAGGTCACAGTTACAGTATAAAGGAAAATTATGCCTGTGTCCACAGGGGAATAGGGCCCCTGGGCACAGTTCCAGGATAGAGAAGAGTGCTTATGACTCCTCACAAGAGAGTAAGAGGCTTGGTCTTAGTTCTAAGGCAGAAAAGGATAACTAGTATTTGTTGTGGTAGAACAGCAAGGGACCAGCTTACAGTTCCAGGGACAAGAGGAGCACCAACATTTGCAGCTATAGGGGAAAAAGATCCCTTCTTGGGTAAAAGCCAAAGCAGTGAACATACCACTTTAGAAGCACTGACAATATATAGACAATGAGAACTAGCTCTGAAAATCTAAAGCTTTCCTTTTAACCCCAACTTTAACATAAAATTCCCCCCCCCCCAAAAAAAATAAGGCAGAAACGAGCAAACAACCAAAAAACGTTACCATGGTGACAGGGAAGATCATGACATAAACTCAGAAGGCAACAATGTCAAAACAGCTACAAGTAAACCTCAAAGAAAATATGTGAATCAGACATAAGTTCAACAAGAACTCTTAGATGACATTTTAAAAGATTTTTAAGTGATTTAGAGAATTATATTTTTTCAATTTTTTAACATTTTTTTTAAAGTTTTGAGTTCCAAATTTTATTTTTCTCTCACCTCCTCCTCCTTAGAGGGTAAGCAATCAGATGTAGGTAACGCATGTATAATTATGTAAAAGATTTTCATATTAGTTATTTTGTATTAGACGAATCAAATAAAAGGGAACAAATGAAAGGAAGCAAAAATAGCATGCTTCAATCTGTATTCCATCAATATCAGTTCTTTCTCTGGAGGTGGATAGTATGCTTCATCATTTAGTCCTTTGAAATTGTCACAGATCATTGTATTACTGAGAATAGCTAAGTCATTCACAGTTATTCATCAAACAATATTGCTGTAACTGTGTGCAGTATTGTCCTGGTTCTCTACACTCTGCATCAGTTCATTGAATTCTTTCCAGGGTTTTTTCTTTTCCTAAAATCTTTCTGTTTGTCATTTCTTATGGCACAATACAATTCCATTACAATCATGTACCACAAATTCTTAGCCACCACAAAAAAGAGTTTCTTTAAATATTTTTGTACAAATAGACCCTCCCTCCCCCCCTTTTTTATGTCTTTGGGGTATAGACCTACCAGTGGTATGCTGGATCAAAGGGTATGAACAGTTATAGCCCTGGGTGCATAGTTCCAAATTATTCTCCAAAATGTTGGGATCAGTTCACAACTCCACCAACAGAACATTACTGTTCCAGTTTTGCCACATCCCCTCCAACATCCAACATTTTCCTTTTCTGTAATATTATTGACTCTGATAGGTGTGAGACTGTACCTCAGAGTTGTTTTAATTGCATTTCTCTGGTCAGTAGTGATTGAGAGGAGGTGGAGTGGTATTTTGATTTGGGAGACTTGGTGGATCAACAAAAGAGATCCAGCTCACTCAGGTAGAAGAGGAGAGCAAGCTAGGACAGGAAGCATTCCAGCAAACCAGCAACAAGTCCCACCTCAGCAAACCAGTGGGAAATCCTGAGTTCCAGTGGAGTGAAAAAGGAAAACACCAACACAAGGAGCCCCAATATGCTTTAACAAACCCAGGGGAAGTAGCAGACTCCAACAGCAAGAATCACCACATCCTTCAGCACAGCCCAAGGCAAACAGGCATCTTCCAGAGTATAGAGAAAGTAGGCCAGACCTCCACATGCCTTGGCACAGCCCAAGGAAAACAGGTACCTTCTAGTGGTCAGACCTATATAGGCTTCAATGTAGCCCCTGGCAAATGCAGAAAAACTCCACCAGACCTCAGCACATGCCAGAAACCTAGGACCCTAGCTAAACACCAGGTAAGGTTCCCAATCTCTGTATTCTCTAATAGCACCAGTCACCCCCCACCACACGCCCTTAACCCAGCACAGGACATGAAGGTTTCCCATGGATTTCAGGGCAACATCAATATAGCACCAGGTAAATAACCAGGTCCTGCATCCCTTGGCATAAGAAGCCTGAGAGAGAGACTCTTCCACCTTGGGAGAAAAGATCAAATCTAAAAGAAAGGAAAAAGGCCCCCAAAAAAGATGAGCAAAAAACAACAGCAAAATAATCTGATCATAAAAAATTATGGTGACAGGCACAACTAAAACACAAATTCAAAAGAAGACAACAATGGCAAAACAAGTATGGGCAAAACCCTAAAGGAAAATGGGAAGTCTCTCAAGCCCAGAAAGAACCTAGGAAAGAGCCCAAAAGGAATTTAAAAGTCAAAAGACTAAATAGCTTGGGAAACTGTTTTAAAATTAGGATCCACCAAATGGAAAAGTTGACACGAAAGTTCACTGAAGAAAACAATTGCTTAAAAAGTACAATTGATCAAATAGTAAAGAAAGTTAAAAAGCTAATTGAGGAAACCAACATATTAAATGTTAGAACTGGGCAAGTGGAAGCTGATGACTCTATGATACATCAAGAAGCAATCAAACAATTCAAAAGAATGAAAAAAAAATAGATGAAAATGTGAAAAAAAAAAAAAAAAACCTTTAGGGGAAACAACTGACCCAGAAAATAGATTCAGGAGAGATAATATCACAGCAGCTTTCAAAAAATTATCAAGGACAATTGCTGTGAATTCCTGGAACCAGAGGGCAAAATAAGCATGGAAAGAATGTACCAATCACCTCAGGAAAGAGATACCAAAATACAAACTCCAAGTAACATTAAAGCCAAATTTCAGAGTATGACTTTTTCTCAGCTGTACATGGTACCTTCACAAAAAACTGATTATGTGTTAGGGCTTAAAAAACACAAAAAATGCAGAAAAGCAGAAAGATTAAATGTACTCATTTCAGACCAAAATACAATAAAAATTACATTCAATAAAGGATCATGGAAACAAAGACTAAATATTAATTGGCAACTAAATTATCTAATCCTAAAATAGAGTGGGTCAAAGAAAAATCAATAATTTATTTTTTTAAATGACAACAGTGAGTCAACCTACCAGAATTTATGTGATGAAGCCAATTTAATGATTAGGAGAAAATTTATACCTTTACATGCTTACACCAATGAAACAAAGAAAGAGCATATCAATGAATTTAGAATGCAATTAAAAAAAACTAGAAAAAGATCAAATTAAAAATCCCCAATTAAACACCAAATTGGAAATGCTAAAAATCAAAGGGTAGGTTTAACAAAATTGAAAGGAAGAAGAACATTAAACTAATAAATGTCACTATTACCTTGTGTTATGGGGGGGGGGGGGGCGAGATAAACAAATGATTAACTTGATTTAAAAAAAAAAACAGGAAAATCAAATTGGCAGTATCAAAAATGAAAAAATCAAAACCACCCCGAATGAAGATAAAATTAAAGCAAGTATTAGAAGATATTTTTCCCAATTATATGCCAATAAGTCTGACAATCTACCTGAAATGGATGAAGATTTTTTTAAATGCAAATTGTTTAGCTTCACATAAGAGGAACTAGAATATTTTAGTAGCCTTATCTTAGAAAAATAAATTGAACAAACCATCAAAAAACTTTTTAAGATAAAATTTCCAAGACCAGTTGGATCCACAAGTGAATTCTACCAAAAATTTAAAGAATAATAAATTCCAATAGTATATAAACTATTTGGGGAAGTAGGCCAAGAGTCCCCCTAAAAATCTTTTATCATACAAATATATTTTTGACATCCCAACCAGAAAGAGCAGAAAAAGAAAAATACAGAGCTATTTCTTTAATAAAATGTTGGTGTAAAAAATTTAAATAAAATGCTAGCAAGGAGATTATAACAAAATATCACAAAAATCATATATTACAACCAGGTGGTATTTATAGTAAGAATGCAGGATTGGTTTAATATTAGGAAAACTATTGGTATAACTGAACATTTCAATAAGAAAAAACAATGAATAGATGCAGAAAAAGCTTTTGACAAAATATAATACTCATTCCTACTAAAGCATTATTTATAGAAAGCATCAGAATGAATGTAATTTTCCTTAAAATAAGTATTATCTATCTAAAATCATCAACAACTATTATCTGTAAAGAGGATGAGCTACGAGCCTTCCCAATAAGATTAGGGATGAAACAGGAATGCCTTTATCCCCACTATTACTTAATATTACACTAGAAATTATAACTGTAGCAATAGGAAAAGAAACAGAAATTGAAGGAATTAGATTAGGCAATGAGGAAATAAAAACTACCACTTTTGCAGATGATATAATGGTATGCTTAAAGAATCAACTAAAAGAACTAATTGAAGAAATTAACAAGTTCAGCAAAGTTGCAGGATATAAAATAAACCCACATAAATCATTTCTATATGTTACTAACAAAGTTTAACAATAAGGGACAGGGAAGGAAATTTCATTTAAAATAACTGTAGACAATATAAAATACTTAGTAGTCTACTTACCAATTCCAAGAATCGTATGAACATAATTATAAAACCATTTTCATACAAATAAAGACAGATCTAAACAATTGGAGAAATATTAATTGTTCATGGGTAGGGACAGTCAATATAATAAAAATGAAACTAAAATTATTTACTTATGAAGTGTTATATAAAAGTACCAATAAGTTATTTTATATAGAGCTTAAAAATAATAAATTAATCTAGAAGAACAAAAGGTCAAGAACATCAATGAAAAAAAGAATGTGAAGAATGGTGGCCTAGCAACATTGTATCTCAATGTGTGTTAGAAAGCAGTAATTATCAAAGCAATTTCACACAGACTAGAAACAGATTAGTAGAACAGTGGAATAGATTAGGTACAAAATACTCATCTTCAATGATGATAGCAGTCTAGTATTTGATAACCCCAAAGATCCAAGCTTTGGGAACCAAATCACTATTTGACAAAAATTGATGGGACAATTGGAAATCAGTTTTGCAGTAATTAGGCATATAGATCAACATTTCACACCATATAACAAGGTAATGACAAAATGATAAGTCATTTAGACATAAAGGGTGATATCATAAATAAGCTGGAGGAGCATGGAAAAATTTATCTGTCAGATCTGTAGATAAAGGAAGAATTTATGATCAATAAGATAGGATTATGGAGTATAATAAAAATAATTTTGATTACATTAAATTAAAATATTTTAGCAGAAACAAAACCAATATAGCCAAGATTAGAAGGAAAGTAGGTAGCTGTGAAGAAAAAAAAAATTTATAGCAAGCTTCTCTGATAAAGGCCTCAATACTAGTATATATAAGGAACTTAATCAATTTATAAGACTATGAATCATTCTTTATTTGACAAATAGAGAATGTGAGCAAGTAGTTTTCAGAAGAAGAAATCAAAGTTATTTATACGCATATAAAAAATGCTTTAAACCTCTAATGATTAGAGGAATGCACATTAAAACAAGTCTGACAAAGTATTGGAAGGGATATGGAAAAATGAGAATACAAATGCACTATTGGTGGAGTTGTGAACTAATTCATCCATTCTGGAGAACGATTTGGGACCATACCGAAAGGGTCATAAAATTTTGCACACCCATTGAACTAGCAATATCATTATTAGGTCTGTATCCTAAAATGACCAAAGAAAAAGGAAAAGGTACTATTTGAACCAAAATATTTATAATAGCTCTTTTTATGGTGGTAAAGATTTAGAAATTGAGGAGATGCCCATCAACTGGGGAGTGGCTAAACATGTTATGGTACATGATAATGATGGAATACTATTTGCCATAAGAAATGATGACCAGGATACTTTCATAAAAACAGAAAACATATGATTTAATGTAAAGTGAATTGATAAGAATCAGAAGATCATTGCACACTACAAAATAACAATAATTTTGTGCAATGACCAATGAATGACTTAACTATTCTCAGAAATACAAAGATATGAGAAAATTCCAAAGGACTTATGAAGAAAAATACTATCTATCTCCAGAGAAATATTTGATGGAGTCTATATGAAGAGTAAAGGACACTCCTTTCACTTTATTGTTCATGCTTTTATTTTGCAATATGGCTAATATGGAAATTTGTTTTGCATATTTTCACATACATATTTGATATCACATTTTTTGCCTTCACAATGACTGGGAAAAAGATTGAGAGAGGGAATCCTAAACTCAATTTTTTTTAAAAAAAGAGTGCTGAAAATAATTTTTTTAAACAAAAAGTACTGGTTGAGATCCCAGAGATCATTTAGTTCAAACTTTATGTTTTATAGATGAGTAACTTAACTCAAAAGAAGTTAAATACCTTGGCCATAGTTACAAGGGTAGTTAAGTGGTAGATGGGAGATTAATATTTAGTTCTTCTGACTCCAAATTCAAAACCTTTTTAAGTGTAGTAGATACCTTTAAATCTCCTGCCTCCCTCCTATATGTCTGGTACTGTGCTGTAAATGTTTAAGAATCATCTCTCCAGGAAAAGTCAACCTACATAGTAGGTTTTAAGGTTAATAGTAAGTTTTAAGGTTAATTTGTATTATTAATGCTTTTTTTAAAAAAAAAGTCTAGACAATCAACAAAACATTAAATCAAACTTTTATTTAACAATAAACTATCAGGAGTTGACTCCAGCAAAAACCTTCTTGCTTGTATTCACACATACATAGGAGCCACTAACATTTAGGTTAATAGTCTGACTCATTAATCTAACAAGCCAATTAGTCAGTATTACATTTTTCCTCTTTGGTCAGTGATAGTAGAATTAGGAAAAATAGGTGGATGAAGTAGAGGAAGATCTAGAATTGATTTACTAACAGAGTTCTCAAAAAGTAGAGTATACTTTCTTTAACAGAAATGAGTTGTCTGCAACTGGAAGACTTCAAACCTTAGATGGCCACTTATGACAATAATATTCGGGGGATGCCCTGCTTAAGTTTGAGTTGGAAAAGATGAGATCGAAAATATCTTTTTATTTCTAGGATTCTTTGTGAGTTTGTTATTCAGTGCCTCTCTAGCTACACAGATGAAGAGAAAAAAAATCTGATCTCCAGTTCTTATTTGTCTGGGGAAAGACGTATTTTCAAAGGTCATTATGAATCTAAAAAAAAAAAAAAATCTTTCCTCAGTGGTTTTTAAGGCACCTTAGCTATTCAGGTTATTTGAAAGAAACAGGCTGATGGTTGTATATGGCACAAATATCATTTAGTTGGTTTGTTTTTTTCTGGTGTACACCACAATTGGGAACTTTATCTGAGATCCAAGAGAATACTTTTTAAATGGGAGATTTAGCTAGCTGAGCCCCAGTAAGACTTAGGGAACTTGAACTTGTGCCAGATTCTACACAATGTTCTGCAAACATCCTCCAAGTTGTTTTGATGGATTATACTTGACAACTAATCAAGATCTTATGAATAGATGGTAAAAGGTAAATTTCATTAAAGCACATACTGCTCAGACTAAAATTTTGGTCCCTGTAGAATGTTAACAGTGTCAATAATAGTTTCTAGATACTTCTCTTTTAAATGTAGCATGGAAGAACAAAGTATTTAAACGTTTATTCTTCAAACTTTGTTTCTCTTCTATTCATGTTCAAATTTTGATATTCAAACCTACAAATTACATAAGCCATAATCTTAACTACTAGTATATATAATAGAAATTTGGTCCAAAGGATAGCTACTGTACTTGCATTCTGGTAAGTAAGTGGAACAGTGGATAGAACACCTGGTCTGGAGTCAGGAAGACCTGAGTTCTAATCCAGCCTCATTAACTTTCTGGCTGTGTGACTCTGGAAAATTCACTGAATCCTGTTTACTTCAGTTTCCTCATCTGTAAAATGAACTAGAGAAGAAAATGGCAAAGACTCCTGGTAGGAGGGGGACTCATATAAGACTAAAAATAACTAAATATACCAGCACTCCAAAATACTAGTACTAAAAAATTCTGGAATTGATTAGGTCAAGTAAATTTCAGAAAACTTGTAAATTATTTTATGTCAAGTAAGTACACAGTTATATTTCAATGAATTTATTCTAGAAAAGATCCATTCAGCAAAATGGTTCTATAGGTTACACATTCATTCAACTGCATTCATATTCTGATCAATATGTTCATTATCCACTCGTGTTTTCCTATGTGAATCAAACCAAATTCTTTGGAGGGATTACAGATAATGTTATTTATTTAAAGGAATCTTAAATTACTTTGATGTATAGTTTAGGAGAAAAAAATTTAGAAGAGGCACTTTTTTTTTGTTTTACTGAATCAAATGCATTATAAAAATAATTAGGATGTAAGATCTTACATTCTTTCCATCTTTCAATTATGATGGCAAAGATGTGGTCGGGAGAAGATCAGTTATGATAGCCTGTATATTCTCTACTAACACACTCATTCAGGAATCCCTCAATTTCTATGTAAATGTATTTTGTATGCACAACAATTTTGTGTAGATAGGAAAGTAGACAATGAGATGATAATTGTTGACATTCTCTGTTATCTTTTTTCAGTTATGAAATTTTTGCCCTAGCCTCTTCAAATACTTTATGACTTGATCTCCTGATGCCTATTGCCTGGTTCTCCTCCACATAGAAATGTTCCAATCTACTTGTGTTTGCTTATATCTCTCTTTTTTTCTCTTTAGTATCATTTCTATTCTTTCCAGCACTTCATTGCCAAAGTACATCTAGGACTAGAATTTTAAAATGTATAGTTATTATTGTAGAAATATATTGATAGTGAAAAATATTTCTCTTTAAAAATAATTGTTGCACTTATTTTCCATTTTCTTCCCTAAAAACTCTTAAGATGACTGTTTTATTGGATGTTTTACTAAGCCTTACCTAAACTGGATTTGTTTTTCATTACATCCCCTGCTTCACGAAAAAATACTGTTCATAATCTACCATCATCTATCTCTGGATAATTTCACAAATTAGTTTTTATTCTAAGCTGAGTTACCTTTGGTTGCCATCTCTTGCCTGACATCTGGCAAGATTTAAAGTAATTCTTAAACTCTTTGGTGTCTTTGGTATACCAATTAACTTGTATCACATATGGATTGGAAATTATTATAATTGTAATTGCTATTCTTTCTGCTACCCATTATCCATTTCCTATTTATTTAAACTTGTTGGGACTGTTGTTTCAAATATCTTTTCTTCTCGCTTGATGCTCATTTTTTATCCTTTCCCTAATAAGTCAGTTATCTGATTGTACATAAATCGTTCATTCAGGAATGAGTAGCCTGAGTAACAGATCATTTCCTGACTTTTATTATATACTAAATGTCACTTCAGGATGTTATCGAGAAATTATCTTATCTAGTGCAGCCCAATTCTTTTCTCAAAGAACATAATCATGAAATAGAGGTGTGAGACTTCTCTAATCTACAAGCTTTGGATTCCTCTTATTCCTTGCCCATATTTTCCAATGTATTTCCTGCCATTTTTACCCATTCCTAGCTTTGAATTGAAGTAAAACAAGTTTCAGAATATATCCTTATCCTCTCATGTTCTCCACAACCTTTCTCCTTCTTTGTCCTGTTGGTATATGAGATGCACTTTTCTTCCCCCATGGTAGTTATTGAGCAAATATTTCTGAACTCTGCAATACAAGATGCCCAAATACTGCGTTAAATAATGTTTTTTTTTTTATTTTTAAGGTTTTGATAAAGATAAGACCACTTTGTCCTCTAAATACCTAAGGAGTAGCTGGGAGCATAATTTTATTTAGCCACAACTTTATTCATCATTCTAGTTTTATTTATAATGAGAATGTAAAGATTGACATGATTCAATTTCCATTGTAGCATATCTACTTACTGGTGATTAAATAAGGAAAATTCATTTAGAGAATAAATAGTCAAATTAAAGTTGATAGACAATCTAGAAACTGTGATCCTGAGCTCCTTCTGTCCCCTTTGCCACCATTGACACTGGTCTGCATTAAGAGCTTCTGACTGGTCTCCCTGCCTCAATTCCCTCCATGTCCACCTATTCTCCTTCCACTCATTTGAGGAAGCTGAATTTCCTAAAGTGCAGGATAAATCTTTTCAATCCCCTAATCAATAAATTCCAGTAACTTCATATTACTTCCAGGATCAAATGTAAAATCCTCTCATCAGGAGTTAAAACCCATCCCAATCTTGCCCCTTCCTCTCTTTACAACTTTATCATCCTTTCCTGATTTCCACATACTTGATGATACAGCACCTTTAGCCTACTTAACATTCTTCCAATTCTGAACTCTGTACCTTTGCATTGTGGTCTCCCATAGCTGAAATATAGTCCCTTCTCTGTGCCCTGAATTTCCTAAGTCCCTTTACTACTTAGCTCAAACTACTTTCTGTCTTAGATCTTTTCTTGATCCCCTTCCCACCACTAAGTCCTCAACTGCTATTTTTTCCTCCTAGAAAGCATACTTTTTATATTGTATGTGCCCTGTGTGTACATAGCTTTTATATGTAGTCTCTCCCATTACAATGTGAGTTCCCTGAGTCTAAGGGCTGTCACTTTGTATCCTTAATATTGTGTTTGACGCATTATTCAACATATACAGCACTGGAACAGGAATCAGGAACACAAGTTCAACTCAGACTCAAACATTTTCTAATTGTGTGAACTAGGGCAAGTTATCTAATCTCTCACAACATCGCTGTCCTCATCTGTAAAACGCATGCCACCTGTCCCATGGGGTGGTATGAGTATCAAATATATATATATATATATATATGTATATATAGTACTCTGCAAACTCTAAGACAGTATATAAAAGTTGCTACTGTTATGTTTTTTGTTGTTTTCCTTAGAATTTATATTCTGCTCGCATATCTCCTGAGAAACCAGGATCACTCCCATTATACAATGGAGCATCCCAATAGAAAAACAAATGATAGGGAATGGAATTAGGTAGTCAACTTTCAACCTATCCCCAAACCATCTGGCGTCCCCCATGCCTCTGGAGGAATGATACTCAAATCCTACTTTAATCTCTCTGTTGACCCAGCTATGGCAGGAAGACAAGGTTAATTGAAAACTCACAGCACCAAAAGGGAAGCATAAGACCCCAGGCATGTATTTCCTGAGTTTATTTCCCTTCAGTCTGATACTTCAAGACCAGAGAGACTGGGCAATATCTAATGCTTCTTATTACATCTCTAGATTTATCCCTCTTTAGACTGCCTAAGCCAAGGACTCTCTTCCTATGTCCCCTGGTAGTCTGGTAGTCTGGCTGAAGACTTCTCTTATCTCTGTCTCCCCACTAATACTGTTCTATGTGGCTATTATGTCTAGCTTTCTTCAAGGGCTGTCTCCTCCCCTTATGCAGCTGTTATATCCCTCTCGGCTCTGGCTCACCTTCCCCCCTCCCACCAGGAGTCTCATATCCCAGACTTTCTCTGAGATGCAGCAATTCTTCCCATGTTGGAGTTGCGGGCAAGGAAAGAAAGCTGCTGCAGACAATTTGAATTAGGAGCAGGAGCACAGTCTACTCTTATTATAATTTTAAAAGTATCTGCCATGACAGAAGGGGAAAGATGTGAAATTCTAAGTACTTTGGATCAGCCATCATATGTGCAGCAGCTCCTTTTAATTTGTTAACAGCCTTGTTCCTATTTCAATTGTAATCTGTTCAACGATTCTCTCTTATTTCATTATGTTATACTAGGGTAAGTGTTGTCAAAAAATAATCACAACATCTCATTATGTGTTTTTTTCTCCTTTAAGACATCATTAAATTATTTTATAGTATGCTTTTTAGTGCAAAATAAAAGCTTTGAAGATACCCAAATTATTTTTGCCTTATTCAAGCAAAAGAATATTGGAATTGCCAAAGAAGTTTTATAGATACAACTAAATGTACAAAGTGTTTCATGGGGTTTTGACTGCATGATCCCCATTCAAGCCAGTGGGGATCATTGACTTTAATGGGAATCATGCAGCTAAAGCCTCATGAAACACTTCACAAAATTTGAATTAGGATCTTTTGAATTTTTTTAAAAAATACAATCAAATTGGATCCTTACAAATAAAATGTTTTTTTCTCCCCTTTCATCCATCTAAGTTTTAAACTTAATTCCTTCCTTTAGACATTCTTGAGTACCAATAAGCCAATTCTTATATACAAAATATAATTTATTAAATTCCACAATAAAATAGAGCAATTAAGTATGTGTCCAAATGAAATACATATTCCTGTTTCCTAAGAATCCCTAATATTCACTCATGTCACCAAAATGAAGGTGTGATGGAACATACCTGTAATCCCAGCTATGAGTGAGACTGGTACCCCTTGAACTTCTAGCCTGGGTGAGATAGAAAGCTCCAGTCTTTAAAAGGAGATTTAAAAAATAATAATGATAAAATTAACTACCAAGACAGTGATTATTTTAGCTCTTGTCATAGAGTTAGCAACAACCTAGCCAAAACTGCGGCTATAGACTTTTCTCAACTGACTTCAGTCCAGTATACTTAGTAATATATTCACATACAGTCTCAGAAATTTACTAATATTTTACCTTTATGAGAGGGTTCTTTTTATTTTCCTATTTCACTTTTCCTTTAATTTACAAGAGTTTGGTAAGTGGTGGAATCAGTACTTCAAACCTAGGCTTATTAACTCAGTAAGAAAAAAATCTGGGACTTGAAGCCAGAATTTCCAAGTCTTTGTTTCTTTTCTTCTACCATCTCATTCTGCACATTGCAAACAAGGAATCTGA
Organism: Notamacropus eugenii; assembly: GCF_028372415.1. Taxonomy (NCBI): domain Eukaryota; kingdom Metazoa; phylum Chordata; class Mammalia; order Diprotodontia; family Macropodidae; genus Notamacropus; species Notamacropus eugenii. The sequence continues at coordinate 89,410,311 of NC_092877.1, forward strand.
CAAAAATATTTCTGATTGATGTCTCTAGGAAATGCTGATGACTCTTGGATGTAAAGGGATACAGATGTTTACGGTCCAAGGGGAGCAAGCTAGCTGACATCACTTGGAAGAAAGGTGGATGAGAAATGCTGAAGAAATTGTTCAAGTGAGTGCTTACTCAGCAATAAGAGAAACAGAGGAAAGATTTTTGTTTTGCAAGTCCAACATTGGAAGTGTATTTTTCTTTAAATGAAGACAATTATATTCCAAGGGTTATATTTAGAAAATGTGATTTAGGTTTTAATTTTATTATTACTCATTTTCTGTAGTTTAGAAAAAATACTTTATAATTAAAGAAAAAAAGTGAAATGTACCATTTCTATATTACAGGAAAGGAAATATACACATTATATGTATACATAAATATTATATATAAATACATAGCTATACATTTTTTTCATTTCTAAGTATATATGTATATATGTCTGTGTAAATACACAACATACAAACATGTAACTTCCTTCAAAACTGAACTAAAACTTATGTCTTACATGAGATCTTTTTTAATCTGTTTAGCTGCTAGTAATAGGCCGATCCTTCACCTGGAAGATGGTCATATACCTGAGAGCCAATATGGCTTCAGAAAGGGCCAAGAAATAGTCGATATGGTGTTGCTTCCCAACAACTCCAGGAGAAATACCAGGAGCAGAACAGAGGTCTGTACACAACGTTTTTAGATCTGACCAAGGCCTTTGACACTGTTAGTCGTCAGGGCTTATGGAAAACTATGTCAAAATCTGGCTGCCTGGAGAAGTTCATCAGTATTGTACATCAATTTCATGATGGCATGTTTGCCTGGGTTTTGAATAGTAGACAATGCTCTCTTGCCTTACCATTCACCAATGGAATGAAACAGGCTATGTATTTGCTTCCATGCTTTTTAGCATGATGTTTTCAGCCATGTTGTAAAATGCTTTCAATGAGGATGAATGGCAAGTTCTTCAATTTGAGAAGACTACAATCCAAGACCAAAAGTGGAGGGAGTGTTGGCACATGATTTTCTGTTTGCAGATGATTGTGCCCTCAATGCAGCCTCTGAAGCTGAGATGCAACAAAGTATGGATCAATTCTCTGCAGCTTGTGTTAATTTTGGCTTAATTAACACCAAGAAAACACAGGTGCTCCATTAGCCACCAGCACATCATCCATACATGGAATCATCAGTACAACAAATGGAGAAGTTTTGAACGCTGTGGATAAGTTCACTTACCTTGGTAGTATATTTTCCAGGGATGTACACATTGACAATGAGGTTGATGCATGTATTGCCAGAGTTAGCTCAGTGTTTGGGAAGCTCCAAAGAAAAGTTTGGGAGAGAAGAGGTATTAGAGTGACTAACAAACTGAAAGTCTACTGAGCTATTGTGTTGACATATTATTGTATGCCTGTGAAACATGGACAATCTACCAGTGCCATGCCAGAAACTGAATAACTTCCATTTGAACTGTTTTAGGAAGATTGAGGATAACCTGGCAGGATAAGGTACCAGACACTGAGGACCTTGCTCAAGTTGAACTGCCAAGCATTCAAACTATGCTTCAGAGAGTGCAACTCCAATGTCCTGGCCATGTTCTTCAAATGCAAAATGTGCACTTGCCAAAATGACTATTTATGGATAACTCACATGGGGCAGGCGATCACATGGTGGTCAGAAGAATCGATACAAGTACCGCTCAGCATGGAGTGACCACATCGGTAAGAGTTCTGTGCTCTATGAGCAAAGCAGAATTGAGACAGCATCAAGTAAACATAGGATGCACAAATTTGGAGTATCTACCCCCAAAATTCACATGGATTATCTGTGCCCAACCTGTGGTAGAGCATTCCGAGCTCATATTGGTCTGATCAGTCACAGTTGGACACACTGAAACCTAACTTCATCATGGTGATGTCATTTTGGTCCTCTTGGAAATGAAGGACAATAACCAGCTGCTAGTGCTTTCAGGTTAATTATACTGTATTTACTTCATCGATGTATATGTTAGCTACTTATTATTCTCTACCTTGGAGGAACTTACATTGAGTTTTATTCTTGTCTTTGTATATCTAGTGCCTGAGAATATATATATATATATATATATATATAGAGAGAGAGAGAGAGAGAGAGAAAGAGAGAGAGAGAGAGAGAGAGAGAAAGAGAGAGAGAGTAAATTAATAATATAGACAAATACGAGAATATTAATTACTTAAAAAATTGGGCTATTAAGGCCATTTTTTGACTTAGATCAAACATTGGGGTAGTTGGGTGGAGCCTGATGGAGACCTGAGCTTCTAGACAGAAAGGCTCATTTTTCTGAGTTCAAGTCTGGTCTCAGACACTAACTATCTGTATGACCCTGAATAAGTCACTTAACTGTTTGTCTCAGTTTCTTCATCTGTAAAATGAGCTGCAAAAGGAAATGGCAACCTATTCCAGTATCTCTGCTGAGAAAACCTCAAATGATTTAATAAAGAATCAGACAGGACTGAAAAGTGACTGAACAACAACAACAAATCTGTTTAACCTAGAGTCTATGAATATATGTTAGGGGATCAATAACTTTGAAGGGGAAAAGAAAAAGTTGATCTTCATTTTCACTAACTTTTGGGTTCCTTCCTAATCCTAAGCACTGCAGAATTGATGCTTTCAGATTGTGGTGGTGTAGAAGACTTTTGAGAATCCCTTGGACAGAAAGGAGAGCAAATCAGTAAATATTTAAAGAAATTAATTCAGACTGTTCACTGGAAGGCCAAATATTGAAGCAGAAGCTTAACTTTGGCCACATAATGAGAAGACAGGACTCACTGGAAAAGACTTTGATGTCGGGAAAGATTGAAGGCAAAAGGAGAAGGGAATGGCAGAGGATGAGATGGATAGATGGTGTCATGGAAACAATGAGCATGACCTTGGACAGAATTTGAGAGATACTGGAAGATGGAAGGGCCTGACTTACCATGAGGTCCATGAGGTCAGGAAGAGTTGGACATGACTGAACCAATGAACAACAACAAATTGTTTGCTTCCTTTTTCTTCACACATTAATAGGGCATGTATTCATCTGTGTAAAGTACATGCTTTTCTGGATATCTCTCCTAAACCCCTTGAAGGCACTTACTATTTTTCATTTTGTCTTTATACCCACAGAATTGAACATAGTACTTTGCACCTAATGGCCACTTAACAAATGCTTAATGAATTAGGTGGCACTGGATTACTTGGACATCTAAATAGCCTTTATAATAAAGATATATTTAATAGGAAAGACAAACTAACAATGAATGAGAGATGTCTACGGAAAGAAGCATTTTTTGACACTGAAGAAGAGGCTGTCATACTCCTCATACATCACTGTGATTGCAGAAAGGATTATAGGGAGTCCTAAATTGGGATCCACAAACTTTTAAAAGCTATATTAATAGAGATATTTAAATAGAATTTATTTCCTTTTAATCAATGCTTTACATTTTATGCATTCAAAAACATTATTCTGGGAATGGGTTCATTGGATCAGGATCCTGTAAAGATTACTTGCAAATAAAATATTCATAGAGAAGAATTAAAGCATTATTTAAAAACAGTTATTTGAATTTCTCACTTTAGAAGATGAACTCTCTACTTTTTATATTTTGTCATTTGGTATCTGTTCCTATTATCACTAATCTATGTTGTGCCATGGGACTGGATCAGTAGTTTCATTGGTTTGGTACGTGTGAGGAATTTCCCTCTACAAATGCAGGTTGGCCCTTCTGTGCAATTTATAGTCCTAAAAAATTACCTAGAGCACTAAGATGTTAAGTGACATGCCTGCATTCACAAAGCCAGTCTGTGTCGGAGTCAAGGTTTGAACACAGTTCTCCCTGCATTCCAGGCAGGTGGGCTTTCTTTCCAGTATGTGTCTCTAACTTTAAATATATTATATATACATATATTTAAATTATATATTATAAATATATATCCTGCATAATCAGAACAGCAATAAGTAAAGTTAACTTTAGCCTCTCAGAATTTTCTTTTCATTTCATGACCAGAGATGGAATAGCTAATTACAGTGGAAGAATATTTTATTTTCTGACATAATAAAACTAAATACAGAGAAAAGTATGGTTGCCCTTCCTCTAAATATAAATAAAATTTAGAGCATAAGTTTAAAAAAATACTAAAATAAAATTAGCTTATTGGAAAAGACTTTTGCAAAGTTTCCTCCATTAGTAACAGCTGTAATTGAGCACTGAAAACAGAGCTTTTACGATAAGGTTGAAAGTAAAGAAATAATTTTTTTACTAAAAGCAGATTGCTTGCAGAGTTATAGTCAAAAACGTACTCCAAAGTTTTGAAGGCAATGTTCTTTCAACCACATGAGAAAGGCCTGTTTCTTATTCGTTCTTTTGATTTTGAGAAAGATGCTTAGGTAGGTCATTGTTATCATGATGTAGTGGACAGTGCTAGACTTAAAGGTAGGAAACTAGGTTCAAAGCCTTCTCCAGACATTTCTTGACTAAATCCCAAGTATTCTGAGTCTGTTTCCCCACCTGTAAAGTGAGGATAATAACAGCACTAATCTCCTAGGGATGTTGCAAGGATCAAAATGATAATTAATAAACATCTAAATGGTACGGAATATGCTCCAACCCCCCCAAAATGAGAAAATGTATGGAAAACTTTGAAAAGCAAAGAGCCTTATTATTAGCACCAGCTCTCATTCTTTTGTGGAATTAGCAAGGCTGGACCAACTCACAGGTGAAGTATGGAGTCAGCATGATTCAGAAGACACAAGAACCTCCTTAGTGTCTTGCTGTCTACCTCCATTCCAATGACCTCACCTGGAATTATCTTTATCTCTACTGCATCTGATTTTCTCCTGTATCACTTATTATTTGGTATAGCCAGTTAAGTGATATTGTCAACTGAGGGTCACTATTCAAAATCAAGATTATCTATAAGAGGATGGAGTGTTGGGGATATTCTCTAATCATTCAATGTCACAGAATACAAAATATTAGAGTTGAAAGGGTCTTTAAAAATTATCTCATCCAATTTCCTCATTTTTTTTCTTTATAGGTAAGACAAGTTAGGTCTAAAGGAGTTAACTTATCTAAGATTTCTTTATGACCAGCACATGAAGGTGAACAAAGAATAGTTTTATGGCTGTGAATATCATTTGAAGGCATATTATGGAGGGCTTTGCATACTAGCTTAAGGCATTTGGAATCTATATTATAGATAATGATGAGCTATTTGAAGTTTTTTACATGGGGAAGGAATAAGCAAGGTTCAAAGCTTTAGGAAAAGTAATCTTTGAGAGGTATACAGGGTTGATTTAAGTGTATTAGAGGAAGGAGAGCCAGGAAAACTGTTGCCCTATTCTAGTACAGGAGCTACAAAGATCTAAATTTTGAAGGTTGTTCTGGTAATAGAGAGGAAGAGGCAGATGTTAATAACAGTTCTCTTAAATCATAATGTGGTGGCCACAATTAAAGTCATTCTTTGAAATAAATAACACATTAGCACAAGGTAGTATATCTGATTAACTGATATTCAATAGGTCAATAATTGCCAGTACCAAATATTGAAGAAATATAGTAGAGTACAATTTAGTAGGTAGGGAGGAGGAAAAGATAGCAATTAGGACAATCAGGATGCCAAAGAGTAAAGCAGGTCAGGACGATGTGCTCTAATGGATGATCTGGGCTGGGCTTGGTTCATTCATTCTACTCCCTGCAAATAAGATTTGCTCTGTTCCTGGTATGTTTGGATTTTGTGTTGTTTGGTTTATTTTGTTTTTTATTCCTAGTACCTACACCAGTAGCGTGAACCCAGTAAGCACTTAGGTCCTTCTTGAATAAATATTTGGAACATTTGGAGATCCTAATACCCAGTTAGTTGAACTTTTTCAGTGATGAGGATCTAACCATTTATAGTCACTCAAGCAGTTATCCATGCCAACCAACAGTACGGCACATTCAGGAAAATGACAAGTTGTATATGCTTCTCAGACTAATGTTTCCTGCCTAAAACACTTACCAGATCCCTAACTCACCTGACCAAGTTATTTGACATTTCTAAGCCTCATTTTCCTCATCTATGAAATTTGGATTATAATAACACCTACCTCATGGAGTTGTTGTAAGAATTAAACCAGATAACGTATAGAAAGTATTTGGTTAACCTCAGCTATTATTAGTAGTGTTAATTATCCCATAGCCCTGTCTCTTTTGTGTGTGGGGATACTCATCTTCTTAATCTGGTATATGGTTAATGTGGCTAAAACTAATTAAAATCTTGATTCAATTCCCTACCTATGAGGAAAAATTCCCCCTCTTCTGTTTAAATGAGACCTAATCCCATGAATTAAGGAATGGACTCAACAATATCAAGATTAAGTGTACATGTATGTGTACACACATGTATGTTCTTTTCTAATGGACAAAAATACAAATATAATAGAAAGATTTATATCAAACATATCTATTAAGCCAACCGTCATGTGAGCTACGTACCTGAATCTTCTTTCAGTCTTAGGTCATTCTTAAATTCTTAACCTATCTGTGACTGGGTGCAAACACAGTAGTTCTTAGATACAGTTCAGATGGTTAATATGACTCAGTGATTTCATCAGATCTTACCACTAGGTTCAAGCAAACATTTCCAAATTTGCATTAACAAAAATGTTTGGGAATGGAATTTGGAAATCTCATGACCTTATGAGGAGTCAAAGTCCAGTCAGACAGCTGAATTTGAAAACTGACACTTGATCCCACTGCCACTAACATAATCAGTGAGAAATCTAACTTACCCTATAAGAAATAAGAGGGAAAAGAGGGGGGAAAAGGGAGGGGGCTGGTAGAAGAGAGGGCAGATTGAGACAGGCAGTTGTTGAAAGCAAAACTCTAGTGAGGAGAGAAAGGAGGGAGAAAAGCAAAAAAGTGAGGAGAGAAAAGAGGGAGAAAAGCAAAAAAGAGAAGGGATAAGATGGAGAGAAAGACATAGATAGTACATTAAATTGAAAAATTTTTGCACAAAGTCAAGGCAATCAAGATTATCAGGGAAACAGAAAGCTAGGAAACAATTTTTTCAGCCAATGTCTCTGATAAATGCCTCATTTTTAAAATACATAGAGAACTGAGTTGAATTTATAAGAATACAAGTCATTCTCCAATTGATAAATGATCAAAGGATATGAACAGGCTGTTTTCAAAGGAAGAAATTAAAGCTATCTATGGTCATGTAAAAAAAATTCTAAATCACTCTTGATTGGAGAAATGCAAATCAAAACAACTCTGAGGTACTATACCACACTTATCAGAGTGGCTAATACTACAAAACAGGAAAATGACCAATGCTAGAGAAGATGTAGGAAAATTGGAACTAATGCATTGTTGCTGGAGTTGTGAACTGGTCTAACTGTTCTGGAGAGCAACTTAGAACTATGTTCAAATGGCAATCAAACTGTGCATACCATTTGACCCAGCAATACCACTTCTAGGTCTGTATCCCAAAGAGATCATAAAAATGGAAAAAGGACCCACATGCACGAAAAATTTTATAGCATTTTTATGGTGGCAAAGAATTAGAAATTGGGGAATGGCTGAACAAGTTGTGCTATATGAATGTAATGAAATACTGTTGTACTATAAGAAATGTTGAGCAGGCAGGCATCAGGAAAACCTGGAAAGACTTATATGACCTGAGGCTAAGTGAAATGAGCAGAATGAGAAGAACATTGTACATCCTAAAAGCCACATTGTGTGATGACTAAATTAAATAGACTTAGCTTTTCTAAGCAATGCAAGGACCCAAGACAATTGTAAAAGATTCATAATGGAAAATCTAATTCTTTACATCATGACTAATGTGAAAATATATTTAATGTGAACGTATAAGTAGAGCCTATGTCAGATTGCATGCAGTCTTGGGGAAGCAGAAGGAGAGGGAGGAGAAAATTTAAAACTCAAAATCTTATAGAAGTGAATGTGAAAACCTATAAATAAACAGACAAATTATATTTAAAAAAGAAAATTCATCTAAAAAATCAAGACATTCTTTCTCAATAAAACCTTGAGAAAAAAACATTGGGGCTAGCCCACTAATACACATGTGAGTCTCCTAGGTAAATGCCATACAACCTTAAATTACTTTATAAAATTAGATTAACTCAGAAAATACATGGGCTCCTGTTGATAAACATACCTTTATTTGTAGCAAGGGATATTATAAGTTCTGATCAAAGCCATTAATTTGCATATTTAAAAAGTTATACTGAAACACTTACCCCATAAATATAGGGCGTAATTTCTCCCAATAGTTACATATTATCCCTGTGAAGAGTGGACAAGGAAACTCAACAAAAAAAGGGAAGGGAGGGAAGGAAGATGTAGAAAGAACACACTCATGGAGTTAAGGAACATGTACAACCTGGCCATACACGTGAAGAGACAACTGGACCTTCTATACTGAAGCACTCTAATGTCATCCAGTGATGTTATCCTAATGCTCCCAGCAGGGCTACTACCCCTTGGCCTCATGTTGCCTTCAGTAATGCTTCCTTTGGCAGGGAACAGAGAGAGCCAATATCTTACTGGCCTGTACTATCTACAAGGCATCACTACCAGTTACCATCATACTGATGCTGCTAAAAATTGCCCCTCTGGTCTTGTGGTAATTGTTGCTCCTTTCCTTATATAATTCCAAAAGGCACAGTTTTAAGGCTTTCTCTCTGCTTCTTACTTCTAGCTTAAATTGGGGCACTACAAATCTCCCAAAACAGGAACTGTGCTCTTTGCCACTTCTCTTTTAGCTTAAAGCACAGAAATATTATTTCTATAACTCTTTGAGAAAGACAAAAAAGCCACAAATATACTCAGTCATCAGACTAGAAAGAAAAATTTCCAAAACAATAGATTTTTGCAGATAATTTTGATTATTTATCAAATCCGTGGTATCCATTTATCCATTTGTCAAAATATGGTATCCAAATCCATTTTTCAAATACCCATGGTAAAAATGGGTATTTCTTTGCCAGAAGGAAATTTCTTGCCTCAGAGACCAAGGGCTTTGGAAAAAAGAGCCAGTCGCTGCATAGAGAGAGACTAATATTGAAAAAAGAAGACATCAATTATACATATATGTATATGAGAAAATAGCATACACACATGGAGGAAGGGTAAGAGAAACAGTCAGCACTTATTAATTGCCAACTATTTGTCAGACACTGTTCTAAGCACTGGGGTTACAAAGAAATGCAAGTTAACCTTACAGTCAATGGGAGAGACAATAAGCTGTGTACTAATAAGTCAAATACCAGCAAAAACTGGATATAATAGCAGAGGGAAAGCATTAAGATTAAGGACTGGAAAAAGCTCCATGGAGAAGGTGTCAGTTTAGTTGAGACTTGCAGAGGCAAAGGTGAGGAGGGAAAGAAGTCTAGGGAAAGCCAGTTAAAATGCTTGAAGAAAGGAGATAGATCATCCAGGTTTTGTTATGTTTTGGGTTTTGTTTTGTTTTGTTTAGTTTTTTGTATTTTATTTTATTCTGAACTTACGAAATAAAATAAGCACTTCCTAATAGAATAGAGAAAAAAAGACAATTACACATGAAATTGCACATCTATTATGCACAACTTACTAATAAAATTATCCTGTAACTTTCTTTTTTTCTCATTTTTTAATTTTCTTCTTTGCCCTCAACCATTACACACATACAAACACACACACACACACACACACACACACGTGCGCACTGTTCTAAACTGTCAACCATTTAACAAAGGTTTGGTCCCAAAAACAAAAAGAATCAATTTCCCTCTCAACCAAATAGTTGTGTCAAGGATAAACAGAATGGGATTCCCCCTTAGCAAAGATTTGTTCAAGAACAAAAATAATGGGGTTTACCTTACCAAAGGTTTAAACAAGGAACAAACAGAATTTGGAGGTACATGCACTATAATGTGTTTATTTATCCTCATTAAGCCAGAGAACAATGCATGATAGAGTCAGAAAATAATTCTGAACTCAGAGGTGTACAGCTGAAGGAAACCCTTTATATACTTAGAGCAATCCCAACTTAGGATGGCTGTGTCAACCAAAATTATAGTCTTCATATGTGTTAACCATAATATGAGAAGGGAACTTCTTAGTGGGATAGGTTGTAAATACAATAACATGACAGAATGTCAAGGTTTCATTTGAAACTATAAATCCAGGAGGTCTGTATTTCTTTTATTATTAACATTACATAAAATAACATAAGAAAACCTAAGAGAAGTCCCAATATACAAGATAGTGTTTGGTTCAAGGCGCCTTGTCCTCAGCAGTCATAATACAGAAGAGTGTTCCTGGTCAGCTTCATCCGACCTTGTAAGTGGAATTTTGAGTTGACTCAGAGAGCAGAGCAAAGCATGTCTGTTATGCTAATGTATGCAAAGCATTATGGTAGGTTGTAACAATAAGCACCCCAACATATACAGGGGGACCTGCTATCACAGGTTCTTAGATCTGCATTCATAAAAGGAAAGGCAACTTTTGAGAGGTTAACAATCACTTTAATCAAGCATAGGTATCAGAGAAAACCAGTCAAAATTTTGGAGAAATAAAAAAAAAAAAATCAACAGACAGCACTTCCAAACTGCCTGACCACTAACATACATTTATCTTTACCAGAGAAGGAAGCACCAACATCTGAGTTTTTAGAAAAAAGTGGGGGCGTGCTGCTTACCAGTTTGCCAGAGTATCATCTGGTGCACAGATCTTCTTACAATTAAGCCCCCCCAAAGTTAAACCTCACCCTCAGAGGATTTACACACTTTTTAGAGCCAGAGGCCATAACCCTCTGACTCAGTGCCTCAACAGAAAAAAAAAAAGGAACTTGGAACCTTCCTACAAAACAACTCACCTAATCAAGATCCCATGATAGGCAGGCCCCTCAATGGGTGGGAAACATCCTCCTTAATCACATTATTCAATCAGAGGCACTTGTGATAAAACAAAAACAGCAAAAGATCCTAATCTGATGCCACTATGCAGGTTAAGTTCAGAGGCGATCAAAATGTCTCTCTTGTTTGGCCAATGCAGATTTTAGGTCCTTCTCAGGTCTTGGGGGTTCAAAATGGTTGGGGAGGGGTTTACAATACATCTATCAGTCCTGTCTCTGAATGCAGATGTCATCTTCCATCATAGGACCTTTGAGGTTAATTTGAGTATCTATAATAGTCAAAATTACTAGCTCCTCAAACTTGTTCTTAGGACAAAATTACTGTTAATCCAAACAAAAAAAAAAAATTACTGAGTTAGAAAAAATAATACCAAATTTCATTTGGAAGAACAAAAGGTCAAAAATAGCAAAGGAAATAGAGGAAAAAAAGGTAAAGTAAGGAGGTTTAGCAGTGCCAAATCTTAAACTACATTATAAGGTGGTAATTATCAAAACTATTTGGTATTGGCTAAGAAATAGAAAGTCATATGAGTGGAATACAATAGACAAACAATCTACAGCAGCAAACGATTATAGTAACCTAGTGTTTGACAAATGTAAAGACAAGTTTTCGGAATAAGAATTCATTATCTGGTAAAAATTGTTGGGAAAATTGGAAAGCAGTCTGGCAAAAATTGGGCATAGATCAATATCTTACAGCATTTACCAAGATACAGTGAAAATGGCCTAGGTATAAAGAGGGATATAAGAAAAGTGAAGAGCATGGAGCATCTTACCTATCAGATTTATGAATAGGTGAATAATTTATGAATAAACCAAAAATAGTGACCAGGGCCTCTTTCCTTGGTAAGGTTTTGGGGAAGTTTGATTGGCAATTATTTGAAATCTCTCACATGAGAAAGGGGTTCTTCCTTGTCTTCCTTTCTGTCTTTTGTCTATGTCTCTCCAAGTGGACCTCAGGTACAAACACTCCTCTACATCCTTCCATTAACATTTCTGGTGACCTTATTTCTTCAGAAAAGCTCTGCTTTGACTCTGAGCCCTGGGCCTCAGGTGTATTCTCTCAGCCTAGAGAGGTATTTATGGGGACCTTTCTCACTTCAGTTTTCTGAAGGCTGAATATGCAAGGCTCTTCCTCCCACTCCAATTGGAAGGTCACATCAGGTTTAGAAATGGAAAGCCCCAATGAGATCAGGCTTCTATAGTTCTCCAGATCACATCCATGTACAGGTTTCTCTGGGCAGTGTCTAGGTGTCACCAGTTGGGTAAAGTTCACTGCTCCATCCTTAAAAGTTAGTGATTCCTGGGACCTGGCTATCAGAACACAAGAGCCATTTTCCCCTCTTCTGTATTCCCCTCCTGGATAAAGACAGAGTCCTGAGAAATCAGGGCTGAGGTAGAAGCGGGTTCAAAGTCTCTGAATTTCTTCAGGCTGCTTTGCTTTTCATGCCCAGACTCCATTTCCCAGAGGGTTCTATGGCAATTGCTTGAAATCTCACTTGTGGGAAAGAGGTTCTTCCCTTGTTTTCCTTTCAGTGTTTTCTCTGTGTCTTTCCAATTTACCCTTGAGTACAAGCGAGGGGTGAAATGGAGAATTTCAATTACATTAAATGAAAAAGGTTTTGTACTAATAAAACAAACAGAGAGAGTTTCAGTTTAATGATGAAGTCAGAAACCTGATTATAGAGATTTAAAAAGAGAATGAAAGTACAAGAAGTGGAGGAATCAATTGTAGACAGTCTTCTAGAGGAGTTTGACCAAAAAGGAGAGAACTAAGTGAGATTTTTGTTTGTTTCTTTTTAGCATGAGGGAAAGTGCTTATATCTTAAGCAGTAGAGAATTCTGTAGACTGAGAGAGATTGAAGACAGGTGACATAATGAGAATGGTAAAGGGGGCAACAAGCTGAAGGATACCAGATGGAATGGGTTCATGTGTACATGTGAAAAGGATTTGAATTAGATGAACCTCACTAATTGGAAAGTGAGGTTTAAAAACACAAACATGAACTTTTTTCATTACAGAAATATACTAACTCACCATACAAAGATGGTGATGTAGTCATGAGACCTGAACCCTAAAAAGGGAAAGACCCTCAGTCCTGGAGCTTTCTCACACATTTCAGCCCAGACATTTCCTTGAGGCATCAGGCCCATCCCAGTGTAATCCTTCCAACTGTCCTTTCATGGTGGCCCTCAGACTCAATCCGGGCAGCTAGGTGGTGCAGTGGATAGAGCACCAGTGCAGGAATCAGGAGGACTTGGGTTCAAATCTCACCTCAGACACTCGACACTCACCAGCCATGGGACCTTGGGCAAGTCACTTAACCCCAATTGCCTCATCCTAGGTCATCTCCAGTCATCCTGATGAATATCTGGTCACTGGACTCAGATGGCTCTGGAGGAGAAGTGAGGCTGGTGACCTACATAGCCCTCCCTCACTCAAAACAAAGCCAAGTGCAAGTCATGTCATCATGTCTCTGATGGCATAGGCTTCTTCAGCAATGAAGGAAGAACACCCACAGACTCAGCCCAGCCTTTCATTGTCTGGACCGCCCCCAAGCTATTTGCTACTCCTTAGTCTCATCTAGACCCTTCCTCTCTTGCCTCTGGACCATCCCTGACTGCTTGTCACTCCTTGATCTCATCCAGATTTTCTCACAGATTTTTTTTTCTATATAAAAGTATCATTCTTACCCTCATTAAATTACACAGATTCTTAGAATCTTGCCCTCCCAGAAGGTATGTAATAAAACCTCACTATTCTGATTGAAAAAAGGCTGGCATGGTTGAATTCTTTTGAGGCAGATCTATCCTGTTCCCTTGCATTTTGGATTCCTAGCACCCCAAACCACAACAATGGGGGTAAAGCACAGTTAAGAGGAAGGGAATACCATGGAGGGAAAAGTTTCAAGTAAAACAAATATAATGAGCCTGAATGGGTTGAACAAAAGTTTGAAAATAGAAAAGAATTTTAATATTAGGTGTTGCCCATCAATTAGGGAATGACTGAACAAATTGTAGTATATGAACATGGTAGAATGTAGTTGCATTCTAAGAAATAACAAAAGAGTACTTTAGAGGGTTCTAAGTAATATGAATTGATGCAGAATGAAATGGGCAGAAATAGCCGAGGAATTTAAATAAGGACAACAATTTTCAAAACTATGATGAATGTCAGGGCAGCGAGGCAGTGCAGAGTATAGAGTACCAGGTCGAGAATCAGCAACCCTCATGTTGCTGAATTCATATACGGCCTCAGACACTTACTAGCTGTGTAAACCTAGGCAAGTCACTTAACTCTATTTGCCTTAGTTTCCTTTTCTGTAAAATGAGCTGGAGTAGGAAATGGCAAATCTCTCCATTGTCTTTGCCTAGTAAACACCAAATGAGGTCAAAAAGAGTTGAATGTGACTGAAACAAGTGAATCAGAGCAACATGTAATGACCAACAATTTCTCCATGGGATCAAGTATGTCTACAGACAATGAAACGGGAGATTCAGAGGTTAAATGATCAGTCCTAAGTTAAACAAGTGCTGTACAAAATAACTGAGGCACATGTAGATTGTCTGCACTCTTAGAAGGCAGTATGGGTACTAAATGACTCTTGTTTTTTCCAATTATCATTTTAAATATATATGTAAAAATCCATGTGCTTTTCTAAACCTGTATAATTTTTCTGTAAGACTTGCCCCACCCCTTTGTTCCACTGGTGAATTTTTCCTAGAGTCACCAGTCTACGGAAAGGGCCCAAGCTGGCCTTCCATTCCTTTCAAAAATATGTCAATCAGGTAATTTCATTTGTCTTCTTCTTCTCTCCCTTCCTTTCAGCTTTTACGCATTGTTTCTTTCAACTAGAATATAAGTTCTTTTGAGATATCTTTGTTTTTAGTTTGAATCTGTCTCCCCAGTGTCACAGTGCCTGGCACACAGTAAATGCTCTATAAATGCTTATTTTCTTCCTTACTAGACATGATTTTCCTTAAGTCACTGTACTTTCTTTTCAACATCTACTATCAATCATCTTTTTTAGAAAAAATGTCATCAAGCTTTCCCAGGGGGAAAAATAATTAATAAATCATGGGGTTTTTTATTCATGTTTGTACATCATGTTGTAAAAAGAAGAGCACTGACTAGAAATTGGAGACCTATGTTGGGATACCTACTCTATTAATACCTAGCTATATCATCTTGAGTAAGTCACTTAACATCTGGGTCTCAGTTAAACTCATCTGTACGGTGAAATCAAGTCAAGTGAATAAGCATTTACTGAGCATATCCTGTGCTCTCTGCACTGTCCTAAGTGCTGAGAATTCATATATGGCAAAAAGAAAGTCTCAGACTTTATGGAGCTTACCTTCCAACGATTCTAATGGGTCAGGACAACAGATAAATAGGAGCTGAGCAAGAATGGGGATAAGAAGGAGGTGCTCACATAGGGACAGGAGGGAAGCCCAGAGAGGCTAGAGCTGAGTTGGAGAATGAATTAGATGATCTCTGAGGCACCTTATAATTCTAATAGGCTATGAGAGTATGTTACAATTGACATGTTCAAGATTAATTGGTTTGTCCATTTTCTGCTGGTCTATATAAAATCATATCAGAAATATGCTTTTTTAAGGAAGTAAAGTTTCTACCAATTATGACAAAACTGCATACTGTGAAAGTGTAAGTTAAAAAAACAAACTTGCCTAAAAATGCTGACTCAAAAATTCCTGTAATAAAATAAACAATATTTATTATAATAAAACATATTTGCAATATTCCATAAACATATTCAAGTACAAATTGCCCCAAAAATTGTTGGAATCCATTAGCACTGGGAAATCCTGCTACCCAGTGCAATGACAAAAAGTGTAATTACTCGTTCTAGTGTTTGAGATACCAATTGCTGAGATAAATTACTATGAACCATACAGGCCTGTGAGTACTCCATATGGATTTAAATGCACTTACTGGGAAATGAGGTAGTGAATAGTTCTTGTAATGCAATTTAAACACATGTAAGGTAATACTCATTGACAAATGCAGTCTAAACTTCTCACAGGAGCCCTCAGCTTTCTATTTGATCCTTGAGAAGAAAAAATATATATCACTGAAAGCAATGAAGATGTCCCTATAAGTGTTTTTCATCTCAAAATGATGACATTCTTCCATGTTTGAAATTAATTCAAATTTTAGTAACCCTATAATTATGAAACAGGTAATAGCCATATTGGTAACTAAAATTTTAGATTATGAAAGTTTCCTTATAAAACTGGCTATTAATTTTTATAGATCTTCTGAGTCTCTGAAATGTTTTGTTTTACTAATTTACTAATTACTCATTTTTGTTTGTTAATTTTAATTAACAATCTAAGAAGAATTGTTTTTAATACCAGGTGAATAAAGTCATATTTTTTTGCTTAAAACACTTGGGGACAAAGATCATTTTAGGTGTTTTACATAGGTAACTATGTAACAATAATGGGAAGGGATTGTAAACCTGGGAGAAAGAACTTGGATATTAACTAGACTAATTGTCTTATTTTAATCATGACAACAGATTGAAGAGGCTTAAGTAATTTACTCAAGGTCATACCCATTGGAGTTGACCCAGTTGGGGTTTAAAGCCAGGCTCTCTTGCTCCATTTCCAACCTTCTTTCTTCTCTGCCAAGCAGCTTTTCTCATCAAACCTCCTGATTTGCATATTCATTTTTCATTATTTTTATTAGACAGCTAAGTATTTCCAAATGTATTCATTGAGAGATGAACTCAGATTTCCTACTTTAGTCTCTGAAAACCTGAATATGATAGGATTTCTTTATAAGTGAAAAATATTACTCACAGATTATACTTGAAGTGATGATTGCTCAACCATCTTGTGTTCATTCTAATTTCAAAGACTCCCAATTGTAATTCAAACTGCTCTGCTATTTATTGCAATAGATACCAACTTTCTTATTACTGTTGAGGGCAACACTATACTGTCAGTCACCCAAGCTCACAATCTTTATATATTCCTTGACTCTTCAGTCTTTCTCATATCCTATATCAAATCTGTTGCCATATCTTATAGATTTTCTTTTCATAGCATCTCTCACATATACTACCTCTTCTCCTCTGTCACTGTGTGTAAATCTGGTACAGGCCCTAATCATCTCAAGCTTACACTATTGCAAGAGCATTGTGAATGATCTCCCTGCCTCAAATCTCTCCATAGTTCAGTCCATTATCTATTCAAATTTGTATTCCTAAATTATAATTCTAATATCACATCTACTCTTAATCAATAAGTGGCAGTGGTCCCCATCACCTCCAGGATGAGATATAAAATCTGCCCTTGTCTTTAAAAACTCTTCACAGCCCTCTTTATCTTTCCATACTTCTTACACCATAATGTACCTCTTACTAATGTGATCTGTTACTAATGTGACCCGTTGTTTTACCTCATGATACTCTTTATCTCCCAACTCTATACATTTTTTTCTCTCATACAGTACCAGGCCTAGTTCTTCAACTCTGTTCCCTAGATTCCATGAATTGTATGAAATCTTATATAAAAATATCACCTTCTACCAAAAAAAAAAAAAAAAAAAAGCTTTCCCAATTCTGAATAATAATAGTGCCTTCCCTTTGTTGATTATCCCAAACATATCCTGGGTATATTTTGTTTATAGACAATAGTTTTCATATTGTCTTCCTCATTAGACTGTGAAGTCCATGAGAGTAGGGATTGCTTTTTGTATGTCTTTGTTCTTGTAACAGTTAACAAATAATCTGATGAGGTGTTTAACAAATGCTTGTTAAGTTGGCTTGCTTTGAGAGCCTGGCTCTGATCAAGACCTTGAAGAGCTCTGAAGGTCTCTTTCACCCTGTACTGAGATGTTATTAGAGGTCCTAATAATTCAGCATTCTGAACATTAAAGAACTAGGGGGACCTACCCTTGGGAGTTTGAAGTCAAGGCAAGAAATCAGGTAACTCATGGCAAGATGAAGCCCAACCAACCAATTTATCCACGAGCCAAGTCCGAATGATACATGACAGTGACTCAAAATCCCAATTCAGAAGTTGAACTGAGAGATATGTAAATGAAAGAAAAGATAAAGCAATTATAAAATTATTGCATATGTAGAGATACTATAAAATAATCCATAACAACTGCAAGGGAACTCAAAGTGAAAATGGATTTTCCACATGAAAACTATAAAAACTGAAAATGAAATAAAAGCATTGAAGGCAAGAATTAGAATAAAACTAAATAATTTACAATAAAAGTGATAATCGGTATCCAAGTAATGGACTCCTTGAAAGCTAGAGTAGATATAAGTTAATGACTTCATAAAACAGAAAGAAATATTTGAACAAAATCAAAAGATTGAATATATATATATATTTTTTCAACATTTCAAGAACTATTTACTTCTGAGAACACTGGAAAAGAACCTGGAAGGGTAAAATATTAAAAAAAAAAATCCTTTTCATGAAATTTCCCATGTAAAGTTCAAAAACATACCGAACAATGTCATATTTTTGCATATTTTCTTTTCTTAAAGTATGGCCTAATATCCATACTAGTCATAAGGTCATTTTTTTTTTTAATTGATTGCTCCTTGAACAGTTCTGAACACTGTCTCTTTTGTACACCTTGAAAAGAGTTTGTGTGACACCTCCAATGATCTACACAGAGCACATGCCAAATACTGATGCCTCTTTAATTCATAAAAGTTTCTGCAAGTTCTCTTGAATATTAGACTCAGTGATCTGAAAGACTGGTTGCCCCTGTAGTCTTTACCTGGACATAGTGCTATCTTTCTCTGCTGCTCCTTTCTGCTGAGTACTGCTGTAAAAAGTTCTGTTATAACCTTCCTTGTTCCTAGCTATTTCAATAGCAAAAAAAACCTGTATCTTGGTTACAAAGACAGGATTTTCTTCACCATACCCTTGAATACAGTCCAGCCATAGCAGTGTACCACAGTTGAAATCTTCAATAATACCATTGAACTTCATGCAAAATGATCTCCACTCTTCTTTAGCTGGTTCTAATTTGAGCTCTTCTGGGTCCAACACATGTATCTTTAGCTTCCCAAAATTCTCTCCAAACTGAATAGATCTGGTTATCCACCTTAGCGAGTCTTAGGAACAGTGGGTCAGTTGAAGAAATCAGATTGTAATAAACCTCAGCATGGTGCATGGCCTTCATGGCCCAAAGTATTTCAGTGTTAGCGTCTTTACTGTAGACCTTGACCAGCCAGGTGTGAGCATGAGTGGCCCCTGATAGCAGTTCCCAGGGGGCCCAGCAAATCCAAGCAGCTACCCCACCCAGGAAACACGCCCCTCCCTTCTGATCCTCCTCCCAAGCACCAAATAAATATTAAAAAAACAAAAACAAAAACAAAAAAAACAACAAACTGTAACCTGTCTGACTTTTTAAAATTGACCTTGAAAACAAGTCAGAGTTTTAATTTAAGAATCACTGGAACCCCTGAAAATCATAACTCCAAAAAAATAGACACTATATATCAAGAAATCATATACAAAAACTTTCTTGATCTATTCAAAACAATGAAGAAAGTGAAGATAGAATCCATTCACCACCTTCTGAAAAAACCCCTGAAAGCAAATGTCCTAGGAATATCATAACTGAAATCCAAAGCTCCCAAATATAAGGAAAATGCTGTGACTATCCATAAAGAATCAGTTTATATAATAAGAAACCATGCTCATGATCAAAATGACCTGGAAACTTCTACCAAAAACAAGAAGGAAATATGAAATATAATATTCCAACACTAAAACATAAGGATTTATAACCAAAAATAATTTGCTTTCAAAAGCTAAATACATTCCTACTGGGGGTAGGGGGTGGATTTATAATGGAATAGAGAACTTTCAGGTATGATGAGGATGCAGAATCAGCTTTAAAATTAAAACAAAATAATAAAAAAAATCTACAAAGGTAACTTTGATCAATTTGAAGGGGATATTCGATCATATGACACTCACATTCTAATGGGGAAAGAGAGGGACAAAAAATTGTCCATTCAGAACATTCCTATCTTTCAAAGAGCACTTGAGTGAGGTAGATTATAAACAAAATAAAACAGAGGATGTGGGGATAGGTTGCTCCTATTCTGAGGACTTGAAGAAAATGAGAAGAGAAAGTTAAAAAAAAAGAATGAATACACTAGTGCAGAAAGGAGAAAGAAGAGGATGGAACTTGCTATTTCTCATAATACACATCCAGTTTCTAACAAGGTTGCCTCTTCCACCCAATAAGTCAATATAGAGTAGTGCTTTTTTTCCCCTAAAAGATGACAAGCTACCCCTCCTTTCACACATATTATTAGCCTCTGGCATACTGAAGTCATTTCCTGGTCACCTAGGAATATTAAAAGGCACATTCATATGAAGTCCTCAGAGGTGAGAGAGGTCCCAGAACCTTGTGAGACACCACCTGCTGCCCTGTCCCAACACATGGAGATATGGAGGGGCTGGCCCATCCTAGCTAAATGCTAGAAAAACCTACTTAAGTATTTTTTCCTGTGTTATGGCAAGTAAACTTCCTTTTATTAACTGTTGAATTCCATAAGAATGACTAGTTTTGTCAAAATTTTGAACCTGAACAAACAGGTAGTCATTCTGACTCATATCATCTGCTAATAGGATATGTAAGAAGAGTATACAAAGATGGAAGAAGGAGTATGGGAAACATATATCAGATGAAATTTGAACAACTAGACACAAACGGTTTGACTAAAAAACATCAAACACAACAGGGAAATAAGTGGGTATGGAGGAAAGTTATTAAGAAGGAGGATGATACTGGAGGAAAAATAATGCCAAACAAAACAAATATCCTAATCCTGAAGTAGGGGGAATTAAAAATCAAGAAAGAAAAGAGAAGAAAGGAACTGAAATCTTAAGAGGTTTTCATCCTTTGGGACATGGCTTAAAAAAACTGATATATGAACATAATGAATAATGGTATACCCCATGACAAGAGAACAATTCAGAGTATTCTGTTACCATTAACTGATTCAGAGTAAAAGTAGCAGAACCAGGAAAACTGCTAATACAAGGACAACAATATTGCAAAGAGAAAAGAAAACAACCTTAAAAGACTTAAGGATTTTGATCAAGGTAAAGACAGACCATGTCTCTGATGATCTAAAATGAAGCAAATTATCCTCCTCCTAATGAGCAGGTAATAAACTCAAGGTGGAGAAAAGGTATTTTTGTATTTTTGGATGTGGCCACTGTCTGATTTCCTTTTTCTTGACTATGTTTACTGGACACAAGTTAGTTGTTTTTTTTTGTTTTTGTTTTTGTTTTTTTTTTTAACCTTTCTTTCCCTTGGAAGGGGAAGAAGGACAGGAAAAATAAGAGTAAGCAATGGTTATGCTAGAAATTAAAAAAGAGTCATTGAAATATTTTAAATGTACATGAAAGACCATAAAGAAACGTAGAAAAGTGTAAGAATTTTGAAAGTAACATGTGTGTATACATTCTTTAAAATATATGTAGAATATAACAGAGATTGATGGTTTTATATGCAATCCTCTTTTTGCATTCTTTCTGTACATGGGAATGCTCTTGTTTGGTGTTCAATTTCAGAATAAAGGTACTTTTTTAAATAAAACAAAAACAAGGACAAGCTATTGTTAGTTGACTAGACATGAACTACTTTTAGGCAACTAACAACTCTTCAAAGTTTTTTAATCAAGTATCAGAGAAGGAATTTTCCACATATTTATTAATACGCTGGAATTTCATCATCACAATGTCTCAAGAGTCTGCGCCAGAGAAAGCCCAACACTTTCAAAACATACATAAATTTTCAGACATGCTAGTCTCTAAATTACCTTATATAGTGTGTTTTTTCTATTGGTCAGTAGTTTTGTTTTGTTTTTTTTTCCATTGAAACAAAATTTATTTATTACTTCATTTCCAAGATGGAGTTACTGACAAAGAGCTCAAGATAATAGCATTTTGTCTTCATATCATTGTTTCCAAGTTTGTGACTTAATGGTCCTGGGATTTTAGAGGTCGATTGGCAATCAAATTTCTAGCCAATACATCAACAAACACAGGGTAAATAGATGTCATTCCTAGTGGCAGTACAAATAGGTTCCAGAAATTACATCTCCTGACTGGCTCCACTGAGTTTTTTGCTCTGACCTGTGTCTCAGCATATTTTTAACAATGTCTTTGAAGTGCACTGACTGTGAACCTCCTTAGCAGTAGTAAGAAGTCTCAAAATGTAGTGTTTAAACAAATCATCAGGCCTTGAATGAACAACCAAATATTAGTCCCAAAGATTTATGTCAGGATCTCTGACAATGCTCAGTGTGAAGGCTCTTCTGTACCCCACTCCAACATTCTGTTACTGACCAGCCCTCTAGACTTACTGTTCTCCCACCAGTTCTTTCTTCTCTTTCCTCTTATGACAGCTACTTGTCATCTCATCCTATGGATTTTGTAACTTGGGGTAGATATTCTTTTCCTTGGTTACTCTAATAAGAGTTGAAAGGGAAAGGGAAAAGATGCCAGCATCTGTTCAGTATTTACTGTGAGATACTTTAGCAATAGCAATGTTTTCATATCATGTTTCTGACTAGAAGGTGTTTCTATATAAGGGTGTTTTTTTTCTTCTTTTGGGTCTAAGCCTCTAAAAACTTCAAGTATCAATTGTATTTGCTGTAAATTCAGTTCAATTTAACCAACATTTATAGAGTGTTTATTAATAATTCTTGCCAACTAAAGGTAAATTAAGTTGTTTCTACCTGCTGAAGAACACAGTAGCTATCTATGTCTTCCAAAGTTCAAGGCCTAAGACAAAACCTCCGTGATATGCCCTAGTTAAGGTTAGCTGTTTAAGAATACCATATTGGAAAAATAAAAGAAAACAACAGATCTTTAGGAGTGATGGTGGAGGAATGATCAGGAATATTTGTCTAGGGCAGGAGAAGGTAACTGTGTTAATAACAAAATAAAAATTAAACTTCTTCACCAACCTAGTCAGTTCTTAAGAAAATAAGTATTAAGACATCTTGATCAACTTTTCCTTCCAACCAGTGTATGTAGGGGGAGGTTTTATCAACATAGTGCATTTAAAATTAGTCAAAATGGGCATTTTTGAGAAGGATAAAAACAAGGAGAAGATGTGTATTTTACATTTTGCAAGGACATAAATGTTGAATGAGTTATAAGTACTTTTCTTCATTTCCATAAAACTGATCAAAAAGCAAAAATGTCTAGTTTTCATTTGTGTGTAAGCACGTCTATAAAATGCCTATTAGTTTTTTATTAACTCTTTTATTTCAACCCTCCTCTTTCTCTCTAAATTACTAAAATGCATTTCATGAAGCTATACTTAACTGTTTTTGAATCTTTTTATGAGTATCAATTCTAGTTCAATATGTCTTCAAATTCTTCTGAAATGTTTGAAAAGTAGAATATGGCATATGGTGAAAGGGGAAAAGCTGGAAAAGGAGCTGTCAATAATTAAATTGTACTATGGAAAACTATTTCTATTATTATTGACAGTGGGCAATGAGGAGCCTAGTGATAGGGAGACAGAAAGGCACATATTCTGTTCCACTGGAATTTATGGTTCTTTGTACCATGGCATGTATGCTTTAATTTTTAAAAAGCAGCAACAATTGAGTGACTGGAAGGAAGTAGATATGTGAGTAGTTATTTTTTTCTAAGTATTAATGTATGCTCTTAAATGTCTGAATTACTCTTGGGGAGTGAAGTCAACGCTGAGACTAAAAGAACTGGTTATGGCAAATACTTTCACAGTCATAATTTCTTTTGGAAAAGAAATCTAATATGTACAGCCATATACAAATGCATGTATATATGTACACATATAGATGCATATATGTACGTACAGAGAGGAAACAAACACACACATAATAGAATCTTTTTTTCTAAAAGACTGTGAAAATATACATGCACACATAGATACATATAGGTA
Source organism: Notamacropus eugenii (assembly GCF_028372415.1). Lineage (NCBI taxonomy): Eukaryota > Metazoa > Chordata > Mammalia > Diprotodontia > Macropodidae > Notamacropus > Notamacropus eugenii. Next base: position 89,434,220 of record NC_092877.1, read on the forward strand.
AACATACACATAACATAAATTCATCTTCTTCCATAAGAGGATATGACTATGAAAATGTTTGATAAGCTCTTTTTTTTTTCCCTCAGTGTTAACATTACTTCGGAGGAATGATTCAGACATTTTATGATATTTTAACAATGAGATTTCTAGATAATGGTAGTAGTCTCATTTAACATCATCAAGAAATAATCAAGATACTGAGATCATATGTAGAAGGATAAATGAGTATTTTTTTTTAATTTTCCTGAGTTCTTCGCAGAGTCAATTCATCTAGATTATCTACTATAGGCAAAGCACTATGCTAGGTAGCAGGGGTGCAAAGATCAAAAACAAAACAGTCCCTGTCCTCCAAGAATTTGAGCTCTATTGGCAAAAGTGGATACCATTGTGCACATAGATGAAAAAATATCAAGTATATGGAGAGTTCAAGTAGGTAGCATTCTATAGCAGAAAGAGTCAGCTACAAAGCTGGAAGACTAGGTTCAAGCAGAGACTCTGGTACTTTCTGATTGTTACCCTACTTACATCCCTTAAACTCTTAGTGCCCTAGGCAATTCTCCAAGATTATATGCCATGTCAACAGGTCAATGAATATTTTTTAAGCAATTGCTACAATTAGACTTACAGCTAAATCCTGAGGATACAGATATAAACAAACAAACATACTCCCTGACCTCAAAAAGTTCAAATTCAAATGAAAAGTAGAAAATACCCAAAATAGAGATGTAAAGCAGGAGGAAGTGGTAGAAGTGCCAGGGAAAGTTTGTGGTAAAGTTCAAAGAATGAGGGATGGAAGTCCTAGCACTTCCTCAAAAGTGATTCTCTGGGAGAACTCATCAATGATAGAAGGGAGAAATGAGAGGCGGAAGGACAAGGCAACTGAAGCATAGTAGTAAAGTTGAGAGCAAAGTATGGTCTGGTTTAAATGTTCCTCAAAAGATTTTCGGAGCAACTGAACAATTTGGGAAGGGAGCATATGTCTCATAGAAGGAACTGATCTGGTTTAACAGAGGGAGTTCCTTTAGCCGGGAGTTCCCTTATATCTGTGAAGTCACTTATATCTATGCTGAGCAAGTAAATACAAAGAGATTAGCCAAGAAGGAGAAAGCGGTATAGACCAGCTCCTCACCCACTAACTATATGACAAAAGCTTAGAAAAGTATCAGTGGGTTATAACTACCTTTCTTTATTTCCATAAAACTGACCAAATCATGTCAATCAAAATCATGATTGATCTTTCCAGTCTAGGTCACCAGAGTGAGATAGAAGTCTGCAAATGTGGGTAGGGAGTGAGGCTGGGCAGAGGAGGTAAGTTAGTCCCCAGGAAGTTGTATACTGGGGAAAGCTTTGAACTCTCAGATTTATTATAATAGGGGCTGACACTGTATAGGGAGGAGTGATAGGAGTCTATTTATAGCTCTGATGTTCTTATCCCAGAGACTGGTCACAGATCCAGCAGGGACTAAGAAATGGACTTGACCCTAAGGGTAGTAAGGTTCAAATGGAAGAAACTAAAGGTAGCAGTATCTGTGTGGCTTCAATAGTGGAAAATTTCTTAGTTCTAGCACCTAGCTCATTCTTAGTTCTGTGGCTGAATAATCAGGACAAGTAGCTCAGTCCAAGAGTCAGCAATTCTATTGCACTGAACCTGCAGAGTCTTGTAGCTAACTGAGGATGACTGGAGCCAATAGCAATCTAATGGAACTCCAAACAGAAGGCAACCCACAAGAATATGGACTACATCCAAAATTAAATGAGGACTTTGCAAATTTCAGACCAGGAGGGGGAGTGATCAGTTCTCAGCCTATATTGGACAGCTTTGGGTACACTGAAAAATTGCAGGTAGCTAGTTTGAGAAGCCCTTGAGATCCTTGAAGAAACTAAGACCATATTTATAAGAAAGCAACAGGAAACAAAATGATTCAAAACAAGACCAAACAAGCTTGCAACATTCTCTGTGGAAGGGGACAGAACCTGGTACTAACACAAAGTCAAAATTCAGGAAATAAGACTGGAAAAAATGACCAAACAATCAAAGCAAAAATAATCCCTCCAGAAACTAAAATTATCCTTTCCAAAGTTAACAATGATTGCTTAATCTCCAAATCCAATGGCCTTTTCTAACATTCTTCTCCTTCTTAACCTCTTTGCAGTCTTTGACACAATCACCCTCTTCTCAATACTTTCTCGTTTGTAGGTTTTTGGGATTTTCTCCTGGTTTCTCTTTCATTGCTCCTCATTTTCCTTTTCATATTTTCATTCAGATTATATTTACTAACTGTAGGTGTCCCACAGAATTCAACCCTGGACCCTCTTCTCATTTCTTTCTATACTATTTTACTTATACACTATTTATGCAGTCCTAACATCTCTGCTCATCCCCAATCTCTCATCTTCAACTGCCTATAGACATCTGACAGTAAAAGTCCAGTAAACATCTTATGCTCTACATTTCCAAAACTGAATTCATTATATTTCTTGCTATACCTTCTCCCCTTCCAAGATTTCCTATTATTGTTGAGGTACCCGTCCCCCAAGTTTACAACCTAGGTGTCATCCTTGTTTCTTCATTATCTCTCACCTTCAATATCCAATATGTTTCATGATCCATTGATTTCGCTTTTGTGACAACTCTCAAATATGCCACCACTCTGATATAGGCCCTCATCACTTCAAACCTGGAGTATTACTGGTCAGTTTGTCTGTTAAGTCTCTGCTCACTCAAGGCCATCTTCCATTAAACTTCCAAAGTAATTTTTTCAAAGTGTAAATCTGACCATGTCACCACCATGACACAATTAACTTCAGTGTCTCCCTATCACTTTCAAGATCAAATATAAAATTCTGTTCAGTATTCAAAAACTCTTCATTAGCTAGCACCAAAAAATATCGCCTGTCACAACCCCACACACACATACAACTTTCCAATCTTCTTACACTTTATAACCTCACCACCTACCAATATCAGCCCTCCCTCACTCAAAACAAAGTCAAGTGCAAGGCATGTCATTATTTCTCTGATGGCATGGTCTTCTTTGGCAACAAAGGACAAATACACACACCTACCAATATGCATGCAGTGATTATATGACTACAAACTACAACTAGAAAAACATATTTACAGAAATAAAATAGACATAAATAATTGGAGAAATATTTGATGTACATGAGTAGGTTAAGCCAATGTCATAGATATAATCATCAGAATAATTTGAAACTTGCTTATAAATAAGTGGAAGAGATATACAGAAATGAATGAAAATAAGAGCCTGGTGTTTGAAAAAAATATCACATTTTGGGGGGTGAGAAGTCATTACTCAACAAAAACTAGGACAGAAACTAAATATAGGTAGATATCCATATTATATTCCAAGATAAACTCTAAATAGGTATTTTACTTAGATACAAAAGGTGACATCACAAACAAATTAGAAAAGAAAAAAGCCAATCTTAAAATATGTGAAATGGAGAAAAGTTCATAGTGAAACAAAGGATATAGAGAAACACAAGAGAAAAATATGGATATTTTTATTACATAACATTTAAAAAAAATGTTTTGCCCAGACAAAACCAATGAGGCTTGAATTAGAAAAGAAGCAGGAAAGGGGTCATTTTTGTAGCATTTTTCTCTGATCACATGTCTAATATATATGAAAACTAATTCAGATTTGTAAGAATAGTAATCATTCCCAAATAATGAATGGTAAAGGATATGAATAGACAATTTTTAAAGGAAGAACTCCAAGCTATCTATACCTATATAAAATGATGGTTCAAATAATTAATAATTAGATGAATGCAAATTAAAGCAATTCTGATGTCCTATTCATCAAATTCCCAAATATGATAAAAAAGTAAAAGAAATAAAAGAGTTTAAGGGGAGAAACTTCAGGAAAACAAGTATATTAACCCACTGCTGGAGAAACTACAAATTATTCCAGTCATTATGAAAAGCATTTTGGATCTGTATCACAAAGTTACTTAATGATTCATGCTCATTCCTCAATGGGTTAGCAACACACTACTAGGTCTACATATGAAAGAGAAGAAAGAAGAAGGAATGTGATCCCTACATGCAAAAATATTTATGATAGCTAATCTGTGATGGCCAAGAATTAGAAACGAAGGTTGTTCATCAAATGAGGAGTGATTCAATGAATTATTACATATGAATGCATTTAAATTGTATTTTGCTATAGGAATAAAGAGAGTAGCAACAGTTAATAACAAAATAATACAGAAACAACTTTGAAAGTTTGTAGAAATATGATCAATGCAATGAAAAACCAAACATGCCAAGAAGACTAAAGATGAACCATGCTACTTAGCTCTTGACACAAAATTGATGAGATTAAAATGCACAGAAAGAAATAAATTTGTGGGCACAGTCAATGTAGGAAATTATTTTGCTAAGCTGTTCACATTTATGATGAGGATTTTATTTTCAGGTTTCTATTTTATTAACATCTAGTGGGAGGTATGAAAAGCATATATAAATTCATGTAAAAAAATAAATTTATTTTTAAAAATTAAATCATGACAGGGATGCTGCCAAAATAAACTGAAGAGATGTGTAAACTGATGCAGTGGAAAGTAAGGAGAACAACATGCTAATTTCATACAACTTTGAAAGATTTGAGAAACTTGATCAATGTAATGATCAACTATAATGTCAGAAGAACCATTGTTAAATGTGCTACCCTTTTCTTGACAGAAAGGTGATTATCTTGATGTGTTTATTGAAACAGATTTCTTTTTTACTTCACCAATGAAGTGATATGTTTTGATTAATAATACATATTTGCCATAAAGATTTTTAGAATATAGATTCTATATATTCTATGTAGAATATAAATTATAATGAGGTTGTGAGGGTTTTGTTCATTGAACAAATCAATTAAATTAAAAATAAAGTACAAAACACAATTTCACTTTGCCTGTTCCATGTGGCACCCCAAAAAGCATTAGTCTTCAAGAAACTGGAACAACTATTCACTTTTTTTCCTATTAAATACACTTTCACCTTAGTCATTTTGAACAGAAGAATTAAAATGAATAGGAGACACCATAAACCAAAACGAAATAAAACATAATACAAAAGAAAATGGTTTGCTTCATTCTGTGATTCAGTTCCATAGTTCTTTCTCTGGATGTGGAAGGCATTTTGCCTTAGGAGACTATTAGGAATTTTTTAGGTCCTTGCACTTCTCTGAAGGACTAAGTCAATCAGAAACATTCCTTGCACACTGTGGTTGTATCTGTGTATAAATTTCTCCTGGTTCTGCTCCTTTCACTGAGCATCAATTCATAAAAGTCTTTCCAGGCCTCTCTGAAGTCTTTCTTTTCATCATTTCTTATAGCACAATAGTATTCCATTATATTCATATACCACAATTTGTTCAGCCATTCCCCAATTTATGGGCATCACCTTGATTTACAGTTTTTGGCCACCACAAACAGAGATTTAATAAATATTTTTATACATGTGGGACCCTTTCCCATTTCTCTGATCTCTTTGGGATGCAGTCCTAGAAGAGATATTACTGGGTTATTTTTGTAGCCCTTTGGGCATAGTTCCAAATTGCTCTCCGGAATGGTTGGATCAGCTCAAATCTTCAACAACAATGAATTAGTGTTTGAACTCTCCCACATCTTCTCCAACATTTATTATCTTTCTGTTTTGTCATGTTAGACAATCTAATAGTATGATGTGGTACCTCACAGATGTTTTGATTTGCATCTCTCTAATCAATAGTAATTTAAAGCATTTTTTTCGTATGACTGTAGATAGCTTTAATTTCTTCCTCTGAAAACTGCCTGTTTATATCATTTGATCATTTATCATTTGGGGAATGACTTGTATTCTTGTACATTTGACTCAGTTCTCCATATATTTTAGAAATGAGACCTTTATCACAGATATTGCTTGCAAAAACTTTTTCCCAGTTTTCTGCTTCCCTCCTTATTTTGCTTGCATTGGGTTTGGTTGTGCAAAAATTTTTCAGTTTAATGTATTCAAAATTATCCATTTTGTACTACATAATGCTTTCTATCTCTTCTTTAGTTAAAAATTCTTCCCTTCTCCATAAATAAGACAAATACACTATTCCTTCTTCCACTAATTTGTTTATAGTATCACTCTTTATATCTAGATCATGTACTCATTTGGACTTTATTCTTATGCCTAGTTTCCACCACACTTCTATACAGTTTTCCCAGCAAATTTTGTCAAACAGTGAGTTCTTATTCCAGAAGCTGGGGTCCTTGAGTTTATCAAACAGTAGATTGCTATATTCATTGCCTACCATGTCTTGAGTACCTAGCATATTCCACTTGTCTGCCCTTCTATTTCTTAGCCAATACCAAGTAATTTTGGTAATTGCTGCTTTATAATACAATTTGAAATCTGATAAACCTAGGCCACCTTCCCTAGCATTTGTTTTCATTAGTCCCCTTGCTATTCTGAAACTTTTGCTCTTCCAGATGAATTTTGACATTATTTTTTCCAACTCTAGAAAATAATAATCTGATAGTTTGATTGGTATGGCACTAAATAAGTAAATTAATGTAGGTAGTATTGTCATTTTTATTATATTGGCTTGACCTACCCATGAGCAACTGATGTTTTTCCACTTACTTAGATCCGACTTTATTTGTGTGAAAAGTGTCTTGCAATTGTGTTCATACAGTCCCTGGATTTGTTTTGGCAGGTAGACTTCCAAATATTTTAAAGTGTTTGCCCTAGCTTTAAGTAGGATTTCTCTTTCTATCTGTTGCTATTGGGCTTTGTTACTAATATAAAAAAAAAATGTAGGAGATTTGTGTGGGTTTATTTTGTAAGCTGCAAGTTTGCAGAAGTTGTTTATTATTTCAAGTAGATTTTTACTTAAATGTCTGAGACTCTATAAGCATATCATCATATCATTTGCAAAGAGTGATAACTTAGTTTCTTATTTGCCTATTCTAATTCCTTCAATTTCTTTATTTTCTCTAATTGCTACAGCTACCATTTCTAGGACCATATTGAATAATAGTGGTGATAATAGACATCCTTGTTTCACCCCTGATCTTATTGGAAATGCATCTAGCTTATCCCTACTGCATGTAATGTTTGCTGATGGTTTTAGGTAGATACTGCTTATTATTTCATGGAAATTTTGATTTATTCGTATGCTCTCCAGTGTTTTCCATAGGAATGGGTGTTGTATTTTGTCAAAAGCTTTTTCTGTATCTATTAAGATAATCAGGTGTTTTCTGCTCATTTTGTTGTTGATATGATCAATAATGCTGATAGTTTTCCTAGTATTGAATCAGCCCTGCATTTCTGGTATAAATCCTACCAGATCATAATGTATTATTCTCATGATAAGTTGTTGTATTCTCTTCACTAATATCTTATTTAAAATGTTTGCATCTATACTCATTAGAGAAATTAGTGCATTCTTTCTCTGTTTTGCCTCTTCTTGGCTCAGGTATCACAACCATATTTGTATCATAAAAAAGAATTCCTTCTTCCCCAATTTTCCCAAATAGTCTATATAATATTGGAATTAACTGTTCTTTAAATGTTTGATGGAATTCACTTGTAAATCCATCTGGCCCTGGAGATTTATCATAGGGAGTCCATTGATGGCTTGTTCCATTTCATTCTCTGAGATGGAGTTATTTAAGTATTAAACTTCCTCTTCTGTTATTCTGGGCAATTTATATTTTTTAAAATAATCATCGATTTCATTTAGACTGTCAAATTTATGGGCATGCAATTGGGCAAAATAATTTCTAATTATTGTTTTAATTTCCTTCTCATTGGAAGTTAGTTCACCCATTTCATTTCTGAAATTTGTAATTTAGTTTTCTTTTTTCTTTTTTTTAATCAAATTGACCAAAGGTTTATCAACTTCATTGTTTTTATCATCAAACCAACTCTTAGTTTTATTTATTAGTTCAATAATTTTCTTGATTTCAATTTCATTAAACTCTGCTTTGGTTTTCAATATTTCTAATTTGATATTTACTTGGAGGATTTCAATTTGTTCTTTTTTTGAGTTTTTTCAGCTGTGTGCCCAATTCACTGATATTTTCTTTCTCTGTTTTATTCATGTAGGCATTCAAAGATATAAAACTTTCACTAAGAACTACTTTTGCAGTATCCCATAAGATTTGGTAGATTGTCTCATTATTGTCATTCTCTTGAATGAAGTTGTTGATTGTTTCTATGATTTGATGTTTAACCCTAAATTTGATGTTTAATCCTCAATTCTTTAGGATTAGATTCTTTAGTTTCCAATTAATTTTGGGGTAATACTTCCATGACCTTTGATTACATAGAAGTTTTACTGCATTATTATCTGAGAAGGATGCATTGACTCTCTCTACCTTTCTACACTGGATTGTGAGGTTTTTATGGTCTAGTACATGATCAGTTTTTTGTACATGCACCCTGTACCACTGAGAAAAATGTGTATTCCTTTCTATCTCCATTCAGTTTTCTCTAGAGATCTATCATATTTACCTTATCCAGAGTTTTATTCACCTCCTTAACTTCTTTCTTGTCCATTTCGAGGTTAGATTTATCAAGTTCAAAGAGGGGGAGGTTGAGGTCCCCCACTAGTATAGTTTTGCTCTCTATTTCTTCTTGTAACAAACACCTTTAACTTCTCCTCTAAGAATTTGGATGCTATACCACTTGGAGCATATATATTTAGTAATGATTTTGGTTTGTTGTTTATGGTGTCTTTCAGCAGGATATTGTTTCCTTCCTTACCTCTTTTGATTAGATCTAGTTCTGCTTTTGATTTGTGTGAGATTAGGATTGCTACCCCTGCTTTTTTATATCAGATGAAAAACAATATAGTCTGCTCCAACCTTTTACCTTTTCCCTGTATGTATCCTCCTGTTTCAAATGTGTTTCTTGTATACAACATATTGTTGCATGGTTTTTAATCCATTCTGCTCTCCATCTCCTTTTCATGAGAGATTTCATCCCATTCATATGCACAGTTATGATTACTATCTGTGTCTTTCCCTCCATCCTCTTTCCCCCCATTTATGCTTTTAGTTCTCCTTCTCCCTTCCCCTCCACAATAGAGTTTTAATTTTTGACCACCACCTCCCTCAGTCTTCCCTCTTTTCTTTCAGCACCCCTCCCTTTTACTCCCCTTTTCCCTTACTATTTTTCCCTCTCTTTTAACCTTGCCTCCCTTTTCTTTCTCCCTCCCCCTTCTACTGCCTATAGAACTAGTTATTTTTCTATACTTAACTGAGTTTGTTCCCTTCTTGAACCAAATCAGATGAGAGTAAATCTCAAATAATGCTCATCTCCCTCTTCTCTTTCCGTCTATTGTAATGCATTTTTGTGCTTCTTCTGTGATGTAATTTACCTTTTTGTGCCTCCTCCTTTACGCATCTCACATTACAATCCCTTAGCACTCTTAAATCACATTTTTATCATCACTTCATTTGCTTCTGGGGCACAGGGAGCTTTCTCCCACTGTTCTTTTATTTAGAACTTGAGGCTTTGTGTATTGTGGCCTCAGGTTTTTTCAGCTAGTGGCTAGAATGCTGTAGCTTATCTGGTGCTAAACTGGCTGATGTGCCAAAGGAAAGGCCAGGTAAAATCTTTCTGCGTTTCCCCAGAGTTACCCCAGAGCTATCTGTGTTAGGTGTGGGGGAGGGGTGATCTGGCCATAGGAGGTCTCCTCTCCCGAGCACAAGCAGGCTCAGAGGTTGGTGAACTAGTGTTTGCACTAGTGTCTTCCTTATTCCCCTGACTGTTCTGAGGCATGCCTGGGGTCCTGTGTTGACGGTTGCAAGCTCCACTCCTCTGCAGCTCAGAATCTCCTTCCAGTTTGCAGAGGGGAGCCTTTCTCAGACAGCTCCAGTCCTGCACTGGTCCCCTTCAGCCACCACAAGAAGGACCCCCCCTTTGTGATTTTCCTAGCCTTATGGGCTAAGAGACTTTTTGTCCCTTTGGCTGATCCCACTGTTTCAGGATTTTTCCTGGGGAAACATTTTATAGGTTTTTCAAGGTCAACAAAAGGAAGGGGTAGAGCATTCACTAATCTGTCATCTTGGCTCCTGGAAGTACAAGTAGGTGAGTTACAGACATTTAATCTGAGGGCTGATAATCTCAGCAGCAGCTGCTGCAATTACCTGGGACTCCATGGCTGTCTCTCATTCATTTCCACTAGACTCTCATCCTGGGCTGATATGCCTGAGATTCTGCAGTGTGTCTGCTGCCTCAGACCATCCAGGGCTTTGTGCTCGGCCTTGCCACAGCAAGGACTGCCCTGGTACAGTCTGTGTGCTGTGTGCTCCTCCAGCTCGTGCAACAGATCCTTCCCATCAACCTTCCAGTCTGTCCTGGGCTGGAAATCTGCCACAGTCTTTCTCCTATTGGATTCTGTCCCTCCAAAATGCATTCAGCTTCTCCTTTTTAGAGGTATCTGGAGGTGTTTTTCTTAGAGTTTAGGGGAGTAGTTGCTCTCACTCTACCATCTTGTCTCCAATTATTCACTTTTTTTTAATGCTTTGTTGATTCTTCATTATGCAAATCAGGATTTCCATAATTTAAGAATATACTGATTTTTTTAATAATTCTTTTTGTTTAGCATATTTAAAAGAATACATAATCTAAAGTTGTATATTAGTACCCTAATTACATAGCATGGCCCTTTTTTGTCTGGGTTTATGATTTCATTGAGGTATAACACTCAGTTTTCAAATAAAATCACTATCTCAGTGTACTTCAATAATTCTTTTGGTATCTTAGAGAACTGCCTGTAAAATTGAGTGTTTAAATAACTTTCTCATAGCCAGGGAGTCAGTATACTAGAAACCAAGGCTTCCTCCCTGACATTAAGACTAGCAAAAACATCAGTCACATACTTTTTCTGGTGATTTTTTTTTAAAGAAATCAGTATGCTGTACAGTAACTGAGCATTACATATATCAAATGATACCTACTCTTCTAATGATTCAAAATTGTCCTTTCTCTTCTGATAGGAAAATATCAAAACTTCAGTACCTTCGCTCAGGAGGCATATGTTATACTCAAATCTCTCTCTCTCTCTCTCTCTCTTTCTCTCTCTCTCTCTCTCTCTCTCTGTCTCTCTCTCTGTCTCTGTCTCTCTCTTTCTCTGTCTCTTTCTCACACACACACACATACATACACACACATACACACACACATATACACTCCTACACACATTTATAACCTATTATAGCAATAAATCAAATCAGATCTTGCAGTAAGTTTTATTTATGTTGTGCATTTCTTTTTCCTTTTTAATCCTGTTTATATTGCATAGTACCATAACACTCACTGGGGATGAGGTACAGCCACTATAAGATTAAAGAAAAATATATAAACTTTAATGTGTTTCCATAAACTATTGAATTTTATGGTCACCTGTGTACATGTGGTATTACTTGTGAAATTGACTTTAATACATGAGTGTTTCTGTTTGTTGTAAACCACATAAATAACAGCTGAAGCAAAGACTATTATTTTCAGGGGTGCAATCATGAGCAATTTGCAAATATACAGTCATTTTATTGAGTAGGAAATTCAGCATGATAATTTACAAACGCCTACACTCTTGCTTACTCAGTTCTTCACAGTTTCATTCCTTTGAGGAATGTGGTATCATGTTTTACATGGATTTTATCCTGCTACAGGAAAAATTTTACATGCTAAAACCTAATGAACATCATAAACCTTCATAAGTTATTTTATTTTTCTGCTGCTTTTTCTTGAAGATACACTAATCTTCAAGAAAAAGAACCTCATGTGAAAGGAAGTAAGTGAATCAGTTTTAAATTTTGGTTTAATTTAAATGTTATGCTTATGCCATGTGTGTTATTTAGAATAATATGCTTCCATTCTCAGACACAAAATCTTCCTTCACTATCCTTGGTCCTGAAGATCCTGTCACACATCAGTGCAAGCTCTGAGAACTCAGCTGTTATGAAATTCTATATAATGAGTGGCCACAATATTGGAAGAAAAGTGGGCAGCTAGGGAGAAGAAATGCGACAGAGGGAAGCTAGGGAACTGATTAATAAAGAAAGAAAGCTTTGCAAATGCATTTTCTTCAAGCTGCTGGGATCACAGAGTAAAAAATATCAAATAATATGGACCTGTGTGTTCTTGTAAATAGGACATCACTTGCTACTGACAGGGAGGTACACTGTGTGGGATGTTACAAGATAAGCTATTCCTCTAGTTCTAGGAGGCTGACTAGCCATCACTGATGGAGATGAAGTGTTTTGATCTGTGGTGCTTTAGCACCTCCTAAAGCACAAGAGCAGTGAATAAATAGGGTTCTTCTCTCCTACTTGTGCAAACAAAGTCTCCAAGGTTGTTTAAAAAGTTAAACTCTTTTTATCATTTACTTTGGTTCTGTTCTGCCTTTGAAAAAGAATATCTTAAATACATGCTTTTGAGATATGAGATCATTTCTCTGCTCATCAGCTTGGATTTCTATGGTAGCTGATTAGTTCTTTCAAATAGCCCAATTATAAACTTCTCAAGGGCAACCAAAAGAAGGCACATTAATGCTTTACAGGAACCCACAAATGAGACAGTTTTTAATCTTCCCTAAGTTGTCAGACTAGACAAGAAAATATTTTCAAAATTGTTAACATGAACATTTTTAGACCAACAGATTTCAAAGAAATTATAAAACATTTTAAATGTTGTTATATTTATATTTAACTCTTTTGTGTATGTGTGTCTTCTTCTACAACTAGATTTTAAACTATAAAAGAGCTAGAGCCATACCCTATTTCTGTTTATTGATCATAGTATTCACCACATTTCTGTATATCTATAGCAACCAAATAGTTTTTATGTAAATGCATGAATGTTCTAATCAATCAATGATACAATGAATTTGTTGTGATTTAATTATGATTAAAAAATCAAACTTGGTGGAAACCACCAAATTTTCCTGTTTTTTTCATTAACTATTCCTTATCCTTTTGTCCACTCTACCAAATCATATCATTTTCACCCTCCTTTATATCTTTCACTGCACTTTTCTCATGTTATTCCACTGCCTTCTTCTTTTAAAGTGCTCTATATTTCCTCTCCTCAATCAACTTTTAGTCATTGAAGAATTTTGCTAGAAACAAAATAACTGACACATTAAAAAAATAAAAGTCAACTCAAGTCATGTTCTAACCCCCCCAACACCCTCCCAACCTCCCCCACCGAAGAACAGAATGGCTTTGGCAACCATCAGCAAATAATGAGGAAAACAGGACTGGGCCAAACCTAGCAGTCAAAGGAAATTAGTATATCCTAATTACCTACTTAGTACTCTGCTAAATGGTCCATTAAATACTACAAAAAAAGTATTAACCCTGATGGACACACAATTTAGTTGAGAAAAATGCATGATTAGTTGAACTACCTACATGTGTGCATGTATATACACATATCTGTATATAGCATGTGTGTATACACATATATTAGTGAAATAACTAAAGAATAAATGTAAGTGATATATAATAAGGCTGTCACGGAAGCCAAGAACCAGGTTGGAATGTCAAATGGAGGAGTTTGCATTTAATTCTGGAAATAATAGAATGATCATGGAATTATTGAGGTATTGATATGGTAAAAAACGTTATGAAGTCATGTAAATTTAGCATTTGTGTGTAGGATGGATTGGAGGAGGGAGAAACTTGAGTCAGGGAGAACATTTAGTAGGATATTTCATTAGTCTAAGCAAGAGATGGCAAGGGTTTGGTCTAGAATGATGACTATAGGAAAGGAGAGTACAGAAAATATTTGAGAGACGTTTTGAGGATAGAATTAATAACACAAGCAATGGGGTGAGTGGTAATGACTCATGATCACTCCTAGGTGAGTGCCTGAAAATATTGTGGGGACTTTTTCTGAAAAGAAGTCAGTTTGGGGAAAAGTTAATGAGTTCTGTTTTGTATAAGTTGAGGGTGAGATAGCTTCAAAAATGTTTGAATGGGGAAAATAAGCAGGTAATTAATTGATGATGTGAGGACTAGAGCTGAAGGAAGATGCTGTGGACTAGGTCAACAAATCTGGAAGCCATTTGCATAGAGATAATGTATACTTGGATTTATGGGAAATGATGAAGCCATTGAAAGAATATAGAGCAGAAAGAGGGCACAGAATAGATCCTTGGGGGACACATATAATAAATCCTGTTAAACATGTAGAATGATAGATTATCAGTGTTGGAAGGAATCTCAGAAGTCATTTAGCCCAAATGCATTCCCACCCTAAAGCATGAATCCCATCTTCATTCCCCAAAGTGGATAACCAGCTGCTCCATGAAGACCCCTACATACAGAGAACTCAGAACCTTCTAAATTCCATTTCTGAATGGAATTTATTATTAGGAATTGTTTCCTTACTCTCCACCAAAAATATGTCCTCAAGACTTCCTAACACTGATTATTTTCTCTGTCTATGAGACAAAATAGAATAAACCTAAACTATATTCCTGGCATCAGTCCTTCATATATTGGAGGATAGCTATCTGCCCACGTCCATTTAAGAATTCTCTTCTCCAAAGAAATTATTACAAGTTTCTTCAACTGACCCTAACATGACATTGCTTTTATGAAGGCAATATGCTACAACAGAAAGAAGTAAAGCACTGAACTTGAAGTCCAGATACCTGGTTTCAAGTCAGATCCTTGACACTAAGCAAGTGAATTTAGGCAAGTCATTTCAACTCTACATATTTCCTCATATATAAAAAGAGAAGATTGGAATAGGTGATCTCTTAGTGCTTGACTTCTTTGTTTCTGTTAGATGTTAGCATAACATCAGTTCCCTGTTAATTCAGATTTGATTTTTTTTAATAAAATAGGGAAATCCTAAGTCATTGAATAGCTAACAAAAAGAGGTTTACTTTGTCATAACAAAACAAGGGTGCACAATGAGAATGAAGTGGTCCTTACCTTTCTTAGACAAGTCGTTACTACCATCCTTGTCTCCATAAGAAAATGGATCTGGCCTGCAGGGCAAGGCATGTATGGTGACCATGGGGTTTTGGAGAACCACCAAGTTGGAAGACCCAGTGCCAGATGGGTGAGACTTGTAATACTCTAAGGTGACCAGGAAGCTACCTCAGGAGGGACAAGTTCCAATCAGGTCCCAGGGACAACTTTGTCTGTTTTTTTAAGCAAAACTTACTCCCTGTTATAGAGAAACAGAAGGAACTCTGATCCTATCATATATGCCCCATCAATTCCTAAGAAATCTTCAAGACCTAATGCTTGATATAACTAGTCATTCTCCTTCAGATTTATATGAAATATTTGATGCCCTTTTTGATATGATATATACCCACAGAGAACAGCAAGGCTGTTATGTCTCTTACTCTGAAGACTATATTAATTGAACAGTACAATTCAAAGTTGTTCAAAAATGAGAAAACAAAGGATAAACCTCTATAGGTTGCAGTTGCCAGGAAAGACTTTAAAGGGAAGACAAAAAATGGCACTTGAGACATGGGTATAATTTGAACAGGTGGGGATGTAGTCCAGGGAGAACATTCTGCATAGGAGAAATAATATATGCAATTATTTTAAGATAGAAATGAACTTGGTGTTGTTTTTTTTAAAGGTGAATAAGAAATCAGAGATTAGTATTAGTGAATAGATGGGGTATAGGCTAAGTATGTAGATATGAATTTGGGAAAAAACAAGAAAAAAAGAAGAATATCAATGGGCAATCACTTAAGGTATGTGAGATTTTATGCACAAAATCACTGCTATTATTACTATCATTTTACAAATGAGGAAATTGAAGCTGAAGGAGTAACTTGCCAAGAGTCATGGAGCTAGTCATTGTTTGAGGCACAATTTGAACTCATATTTTTCTCATTCCAAGTCCAACACTCAATCTACTGTAGCAACTAGATTCTCAAAAAAGAAAAACCAAATCAGGAAACTTGAATTTTTGTCCTGTTTAATATATTGGAGCTGCTTGAGCCCAAGGTTACTTCTCCTTTCTAAGTAGTCATTTCTTTTTTCTAGCCCTCATTTTCCTTACTTAGAAAATGATAGAGCTGTATTTGATAATTTCTAAAGTCCATTCTAGTTTTAATAGTCTTTGGGACTTATATAATCATAAATTTAATGGCAGAGATAAACTGAAAGCTTAAAGTGATGGGAAGTACACCAAGAAAGGGAAAGAAGCAACCACTACAATGGTACAGTAGTTATGGCAAAAGTGATAAGCACAGAGAAACCCAGTAATCAGACCATCATTATGCATTAGTAAATATGTAATCTGAATTTATGAATTAATATAAATAAATAGCCAGGATTTCCATATCCAAATAGTATTTGGGACTAGGGATTAGTGGTAGGAATTAAATGAAATTGATCAAATATTTTGTTAATATTAACTCAATACCAAATGATATCTTCTGTATTCTTTTAGTTATATTTTTTGAATGGTGGGATCTGACTACGCTAAGAAATAAAATGCTAATTGTCCATTATATTCACTGGGCATGTGATTAAAGTACAGCTGAAAAATGTAAAAGGTTCCTGTTTGTTGATGTTTTTAATGATTATCAATTGGAGATTTCAATTTCCTGAGGGAATGAATGGATATGTATCATATCAGTTTACAGGATGATAGATATAAAAATTAAAAAAAAAATAGTTAAATCAAAAAATTCAGCAGCACTGAAATCGTTCTGGCAAAATATCATTTTTATTATATTAAAAGTTTATTGCTTGTTTAGGAACAATTGTAACCAATTCTAATGTTTTCAGTTTCTTTTCAATGGAAATATTTCATAAATACAGTTTCATAAATACTATTTTAAAGAAATACTTTTAATAAAATGAAAATTAGATTATGAAATTGAATAAAATGTAATTGGAGCACAAGAAAAGATTGCTACCTTAACTTATTTGAGGAAGGTGGAGGGGAAACCTATATGTGCACTTTATCATTGAATTCATTCAGTATTCTGACTTTCTTTTTTACAAACCACCTTTTTAAAAGACTGTCTCTAGAAGATTCAGTACAAATGACATCCTTGAAATTACAAATAACTTGTTTTCAACATAAAGAAATAAATTTATCTTCATATAAATCCAAATGTAACACCACCAAATATATTTTGTTCCCCTTCCACCCTTCAAAAATGGTTTAGAAATATTAGCATATTCTGTTGTTATTTTGCCTTGTATAGTGGAATTTTTGGAAACAATTGACTTGTTTTTCTTCAAAGTCTACACTTGCATAGTATTAATCATGACTATCTAATATAACTTACTAAGACTTGTTCAAACAAAGCAAAAAGGTTTGCTCCTTCTCTTGGATTCTACAGAGTTGAATTAATCTTCTGTTCCTTCCTTGCTGAAAATCCCTACCACTCCTATCATCTAATTTATAGACTGGTAAATGAACTGGTCCTCTTACCTGGCTAATGATTTTCCCTCTGAGATCATATTCCATGTGCCTTTTAATCCATTATATCTCACATTAAAATGTGGGTCTCTTACATGAAGGGACTGATTTTATCTTTTTGTATCTCCTGTGCTTAGCACAATGCCTGGTAAATAGTAAGCAAATAAATAAATGACAGATGACTGAACCTAGGTAAAATATTAGGGAAACAGTTTTGATAAACCATTGTTTTCATGGTGCCTATAGGAAACAGCTGTGAATTGGAAGTCTGAAGATTTAGAATCTAATCCAGGATTTGTCACTAATAACTCCATAACTTTTGTTTAATCAATTATATTTACTGGTTCTCATTTTCTGTAAATGATGACAGTTGGATTAAGTCTTTTACAATTCTCCAAAGTATATGAAAATAACTGAAGTACTATGTATCTCCCTGAAAATAAGAGAAGACAGAAGAAAAAAATTCATTCTTTAACATAGGACTGGAAAATAATTGGGTTAAAAAGAAACTTCATGAGTTTGTTGAAAAAAAGAAGAAAATACTGTTTTAGGAATAATGGTAGTAATCTGTTTTGGGGTCAGACTTTAATAAGAATATGGCATTTAGAATATAGAGAGCACAGAAAATAACTACTAATATAGAGCAAGACATTTTCATAACAAAATCACGGAATCTAAGAGGCGGAAGGGACCTCAAGGCTCCTATTGTCCAAGTAACTATTGAACAAAATTTTCAACAATGCACCTAAGGAGAAATACAAGGAGTCACCTGACTTCTGTTTAAGAATTGTTAATTAAGAGGAACCAGCTACTTCTTAAAGCAGCCTGCTCCACTTTGGAATTGTTTAATTGTTATAATGTTTTCTCCCTTTTATTAAACACAAATTTGCTTCTCTGCAACTTCTACTGATTATTCCTGGCTCTTTTCTATGAAGCCAAGCAAAACATGTCTAAACTCATTTGTATGTGATCATCAAATAATTGAAAAAGAGTGATTATGCCCCATCCCGTTTCCCCCAACATCTCTTCCAGTTTCCTCAATAGAATTGCTTTTGGTACATTTTCTTCATTCATATTACAGTTCTGGTCTCCCTTTCTTGGAAATATTCTAGTTGTTTATTCATATTTTTTTCTGTAACATTGTGGCAAGAAGTAAACACAATACTCCAGATATGGACTACGGGATTTAACATATCCATCTTTCTCAACACAATACTTTTTCTTAATGAAGAAGAACATTAACATTTTCCTACTGCCATGTCATGCAGTTGTAAAAAGAACATAAAATGAGTTTTCAATCTACTAAAACTCCCAGATATTTTTCATAGGAACTACTGTCTTTTTAACAATCATTTTAAATGACTATTATGTGGTACTTTGCTAAATGCTTTAAAAATATTAACTAGATTTATCCTCACAACAATGCTGAGAAGTAGGTGTAGTTACTGTACCTGATTTAGAAATGAGGAAACTTGTGCAGGATCACACAGCAAATACGTGTATGAAGTTGAATTTGAATGCAGGTATTCATGACTTTAAGTTCAAGGCTCTGTGCCACCTAGCTGCCTCTGATTTGATTGCCTAAATGAATACCTCTTTCATTTTTGAAATTGAGTTTTTGAATGTTAATGTTAATTTTTTTCATTTGCTGAGACTCAGTTAAATCCTATTCAATTTGGCCCCACTATAATTTTGATAGATCTTGTTGTGACCTTGAACACTGTTCAGTGTATTAGCTATCTTTCTAATCTTCATGTGTTCTATAAATTTGACAAGTATTTAACTTATGAACATCAGAAGCATGCATTAAAATGTTGCATAACAGAGTAAAAAACACATTCCAAGAGGAATCCATTACAGAATTCCCTCCATGTTGGCACTGTATTTATAATGACTATTAACCATAATAGGAGAGACTTCATCAAATACTTGAATAGAAATCCAGCTATAAAATATCTATACAAGCTCCTTAACTACAAACTACCCTGTAAAAACTGGAAATAAGGCCAGTTTACCATGTCTTTTATTCTTGATGAAGTCATTTGGCTATTTGTTATCATCATTTCCAAATGTTAACTAACCATCCTCTTAACAATAGAGTCTAAAATTATGCTATGGACTGGAAGTCAATAATTTGCATATTTTGCTCTCTTCCTTTTAAAAAGAAATTGGAACATTTGATCTGGTTACTCTTCTCTAATTTTCTGTGATTCCTTCAAGTATCATTGAGATTGGCTAAGGAGTCATATTTTCTAATATTTTCAGTAATTTTTTTATGTATTTCATTTAGCCCTGATGACTTGAATTCACCAAGGATAGCTAGATGCTGCCTGGACTGGGAAAGATAAAACAAAAAGAGTAGGAACTCATAAGGGGATGGTCAGAAATTATTCCCCTCAGAAGGGAAAGGAATATGGACTTACCCTAGGACTTCTTGGCATTGGGAATTACCAGTTAATAAAAGTTCATCTACCAATTTAGGTCAGAAACTTCTCTGCCACTGAGGTCAAGTGATTTTTGATGGATCACACAACTAATATATGCTTAAAAGAGGACTTAAACCTGGATATTCCTGGCTCCAAATTCACTTCTCCAGCCATTATGCCAAGCCACCTCTTGGAAGAGAGTACTGAGTAAAATTGAGGTTGAGTACTTCATTCTTCTCACTATGGTACTATGCATTTATACCATCTGTCCAGTTCCTCTCCCTTCTTTAATCCTCTCCTTGTCCCTAACATACTTTAAAATAATCCTATGTAAAGCACTTGCAAAAGTTAGCCAAATAATTATCCAAGGATGCTAATTCCATCATAACGACAAAATATTTCTCAAACTGTATAAAAAATGGTGTAGATTTTATAGTGGAATGAGAAATCCTAGTCCATATCTGTTCAAGAAGAACCTTGTAGTTTAAAAAAAAATAAGTCAATAAATTCATGTACAGACATAAACAAATATCACACCCTTATAAAATGAAGTATGCCAAGTGGAATAAAGTACATTATTGTCAAATAATCAGAAAGAAGCCAAATAACAGCTATGATACAATTGTAGGAAAAAATGATATATAAAGTAGATACCAGTATATTGATAATTTTTCACTCTAACATAATCCATTCAGCTCATTATTTATCATAAACTCTATTATTAACATTTGCAAGTATTCATGATAACATGAACAGAACAAGCAATTTTCTGACTGAATGTCAAAATTACTCAGCAATTCAATTGGAATATTTTCAGTACTTCAGAGAGTTCTCTGGGAAGTTACCTAATGATAAGTTTAAAAAGTTCTGATTTGAGGGGAAAAAAAGTATTGTAATTATATCTTTAATTTTGGTATAATAACACCCTTCTAATGATCCCAAATGTCACAAACACTTGTTCAGTTGAAGTTCCTCTAAGTAAGGCTACAATATTTGCTTAATAATTTAACATTTCAATTTAAGTGAAGTTTGGATAATGGAATGTTACAGAAGTTTCCATAGATCTAAAATCCAGAAGAAAAGGAGACTTGAGTGCAATAGATTTAAGGTCAAAGAGCATATTTATCATTGACAGGCAGCAAGTGTGGGAAGTAGAAAAAAATTAGCCTCAGCGTCAGGAAAACCTAAATTCAAGTTTTGTCTTTGACATAAGCTGGCTGTGAAAAGCAAAGCATATACACCTTTGGGTGCCACAGGAAATTTGCTAAATCAATTTCTTGCAGAAGTTAAGAATCTATATTAATAGAGGAATCTGACTTCTCAAAAATAAAATTATAGGTCCAAACTAAAAAATTAAATTATTCTTATTAGAATTCACACATCACTTACAACACTGTCTCATGTCTCAACAACTCAAACTATAAAATTTCCAAGTAAAACATTAAACTTGATTGAATCTATGAAAGGAAATACTCTATATATCAGTGGGGTCTTCTACATAGCTGGTACATAGATGAGATTAAGTATGGTGAGTAGAAACCTCTCTCTTCTCTTTCAGTGTATTGAGACAGTCCCAGGCAAAAATTAAGGTAGGCAACGAATAATTGCAATTTCTTCCACGTTCCCCATTCTATTTTCTTTTCACCATGAGCTGGTACCTCTTCCTTTAGTGTTTTTTTCTTTCTGTCCTTCTTTACCTTCTTTATCAATCCCTAATCTCAATACTGTATAAAAAATTCATCTATGGAAAGGTATAAAAACATAAAATGATGTCTTCCTCATGAATCAAATTATTATGGTAGATTGTACTTATCACTCAGATCAATTAAAGGATGGAAGGGAAAGGAAGGCTAATTTCCAAAACATTAGACATTCCCAAGGTCCTGGTAGTCATACGAGACAGGCTGTCACCACTTATAGATGAGGAAAGAAGCCAGTTTCTGTCTCAGAGCACCAAACGTTGCATAGTTTGCTTGCTGGTTTGTTTCACCCAGAGAATTTGAGAGTAAGGTCAATCTAGGCCTAGAGGTAGCAGATTGGCTCAAAAGAAGTTCAGTCAAGCTTCACCTTAGAGAGAGAATCCAGGAGGGTTACTAATGGGTAGCCCTATTACTTCACTATAGTGCAAAGGAAAATCAGATACAGAATATCCTTTGGACAAATTTCTTACTATTTCCTTATATCTGTGGATTCTATAGGCAAAAGCAGACATTTCCTGGTGACCTCTTTCCATCACTACTTTTCAATAATTGTCCCTCTTGGAGGTGAGAGAAAAACATGAAGTTTACTCTCATGACATTGCACTAAAGGAAGGAATAAAGTGCACACTCATTTTGGTATGAAAACCTATCTTACAATACAGGAAAGTGGGGGATAAGGGGATAAGCAGGGTGGGGGGGATGATGGAAGGGAGGGCATGGGGAGGAGGGAGCAATTTGAGGTCAACACTCATGGGGAGGAACAGGATCAAAAGAGAGAAAAGAAGTAATGGGGGACAGATAGGATGGAGGGAAATATAGTTAGTCTTATACAACACAATTATTATGGAAGTCATTTGCAAAACTACACAGATTTGGCCTATATTGAATTGCTTGCCTTCCAAAGGGAAGGGGTGGGGAGGGAGGGTGGAAAAGAAGTTGGAACTGAAAGTTTTAGGAACAACTGTCGAGTACAGTTCTTGCTATTAGGAAATAAGAAATACAGGTAGAGGGATATAGAAAGTTATCTGGCCCTACAGGACAAAAGAGAAGATGGAGACAAGGGCAGAGAGGGATGATAAAAGAGAGAGCAGATAGGTGATAGGGGCAATTAGAATGCTTGGTGTTTGAGGGGGGAGGGGACAAAAAGGGAGAAAATGTGGAACCCAAAATTTTGTGAAAATGAATGTTAAAAGTTAAATAAATAAATAAATGAATAAATAATTGTCCCTCTTTCTTGCACCTTAAATCCTTTCTCTGTGGCCGTTATCTTCTGTCTCATTATTTTCAACACTCAATCAAAAAGTGTTTATTAAGTGCCCATTCTGAGTGAGCCACTGTGACAGGTGTTAGAGTATACAAAGAGAAAATAGTGTCCATCTTCAAGGAACTTATACTCAATCAGGGGAGACAACATATACATGCATAAGAATATTTTATTTTTATTCAAAATAATACAAATCATACCCCATACATGTTGGTTGCTATCTCAGACCACAAAACTATTTTTTTCTTTTCACTCTGAGGGTTTGTGAGTAAGGCCAGTCTAGGCCTACAGGTAGCAAAGTTGGTGCAATAGATAGAACTTTATGTTTTCTCCTGTGTCTCAGAGCTAGTAAGGTGCAGGGGAAAATTGATGCTCCAGGGGACAATACCACCCTCCTGCTACTCCCATAGGATCCCTAGCTTTAAACTTCGCTGTCTTTCTAGACTAAAATATTGTTCTATAGAATGTAGTAGTACTGAATATGAATGACTGAAGTTTGTCCTCTGGCAAAATAGTCAAATGACTTTTTCTCTTGCCTACAAATTCACAACCTACAGGAATGCATTTTGCCAAAAAAGATAACTGAATCCTGAACGTTCATGGAAGCATTTACCCTTCTCCTAAAAATCGAAATTTCCAGTACATCAAATGGACAGTTGACTTTATAAGTGTTGGAAACCTATAATAAAAGTTAATGATGCCTCATGAAATAAATATTATGCTTATTAAAGTAATAAACAAAGACTTCCACACATACACATACACACACAGAGGAATCCACACATTTTATACCCTGCCTGCATCAGCACTAGCATAGCCGTTCCGAGGCACAAGGAGTACTGCTTTAAAACAAAGAAACAAAATAACCAATTAGCAGTTTTTAAACTATTCCATTATAAATGATACCATTTTTCTCCTCCCGCAAATTAAGAAAAATTCACAAAACAACACAAATACCTAGAAGCAATACAGTATGGTGCAAAGATTGCTAAATGTAACAGCAAAGACCCCAACGTACACAGGAGGGCTTGCTCTACAAGTTCTTAGATTTGCTTTTCTAAAAGGAAGGGCAACTTTTGAGGAGTCAACAATGGACGTTAATCAAGCACATGTATCATTCACTTAGTTCAGGGGGAAAAGTCAGGACCCTGAACTTCAGAGAAATAAAGATCAACAGACAGGGCTTCCAGCTATCTTACCATTACATACATAGTTACCCCAGAGACAGAAGCACCAACATATGGGTTTTGAAAGCTGGAGGAGGGAGGTGGGAAGTACTCCTTAGTGACTTCCCAGAGTCTCATCTGGCACACAAACCGTCCAAAAACTAGGTGGCCAAAGTAAAACCTCACCTCAGAGTATTCATACACATTTCAGAGCCTGAGGGCAGGACCCTCTAACCCAGTGCCTCTCGAGAAATTAACAAAAGGTATTGAGGCCTATTCGTGGGCAAGGAAGATCTTTAACTCTTTCTCCCACCCACCATTAACCTTAAATTACCATTACATTGACTTGAAGTCAGAAAAATTCTGGGTTCAAATCCCATTTCTACCAGTCACAAGCTGCTCAATGATGGAAGTGGTACAGCTTCTTTAATCCTTGGTTTCCTTGTCTGTAAAATGGGATAATAATGCTATAGAACCTAAGTTTCACTCGTTTGTTGTGGGGATCAAATGAGGTAATGTATACAGTCATTTACTACCCATGAAGCACCATAAGTATGTCCCTGATCATTTACAAATGGAGAATAACTTTAAATGGTGGGAAAATAGCCTCAATTGGGATTTTATTTTTAATTGATGGAATAAAGAATTTTAATAACACAGTACAATAATAATGATTGTACATGAAACTGCAGATATAGTAAGCACAATTTGTCATTCCTTTCAAATATACACAAAATTATGATGCAATTAAAAAAAATTCCTTTCTTCCCCATCCCTGCCCTAGAGATGACTACCATTACACACACACACACACACACACACACACACACACACACACACACACATACACACATATGCATATATGTATGTTTTATATATATATATATACACACACCCATGCATATATATATATATATATATATATATATATACATAACACATATATATGTATGTGTGCATTATGTGTATGCATATGGATGTATTGTGAAAAATTATTTTAATTTTTAGTAATCAGTATCTTGGAAACTTAGAGCTTCCCCTTTCCCCCTTAGTCAAACCAGCCCTCTTCTCCAAAGTTCTTTAAAAGGATATTACTGATAATGAGATTTCAATAGAAGCTGCTTGGGTGGAGACACATTCTTCTGCCTAGATAGTCCAAGGCTGGGCGTGGTCTGGTACGTTAGAGGGGTGATCTGATAAAACAGGTATTTCCTAGGTTAGGAGGTTAGAATGATGGTGGGGTGATATCAGCCCCTGTTGAAATGGTACATAACTCCGTACTCCTAACCTCCAAATTGAGCCAGTTCTGGACTGGCCCCCTTGGAAGGACTCTAAGTTGTCACTCCCATGCAATGCATGTCGAGCCAGCTTGAGAGAAATAAAAACCTGAACACAAGAAGAATTTGTCTTTCTTAAATCAAACTCTGTTTTGGATTTGACAGTGTGTATACATGTGTATGTGTTTTTGTGGACACACACACACACACACATATATGTATATTTATTAATTATTCTATACATACTTACTTTAAGAAAAATAAAGTTCAACACACCATGCAGACATCCTTCATTCTAAGTAATATGTCCAAATATGTGAACTACCTAGGGGACGAATCATGCCAGGAGAAGAGGTGGCTGTACCTCCATGAATGAGACTTGTGTCTCCAAAGCGCAATATTAAAAAAAAAAAAATCCAAGTCTTAAAGGTAGAGGAAAACAGGTACATGTTGAAACATCAAAATGACTAGATTTGGGAAAGGGCCACTATAAGGTTAGGTGAGAAAAGCAAAAGTTGTGTCATCCAGGGTGGTTCTCCATGAAGTCTAGGGACATTGGGCTAGAGAATCACCATAAGGGGAATATGTTAAGCCCTCCCCTATAGACATTTGTGTCCTGGTGGTCACAGGTACCCCACTACTTATATTCTAGTTTTTGTTTTTTGTTTTTATAACAGGGAATCTAATACTTTGAAAAAGAAATATGTCAGAGAGAGACATCTACTGCTCTTCTGTTCTACTTCTATTATAAACATACATTGAATGGGAGGAGAGGAGAAAAGTTTGGGAAGTTGAGACTATGGAGTCATTTTGAAATTCTAATGGTCAAGGCTGAGGTAAGAAGAGAGAAAAATGACAAGAGCAGAGATCCCAGGGTTCCAAGAATATAATAAAGTACTAAAAAGGAAAAAGAACTCCAACCAGCTATAAGATTCTCTGGTTACTGTCTCTTTCTCTCCATCTTTCAGGCTTTTTCATGCTGGATAATCTCCTTTCCTCTATCTCCATGACTTGGTATCAATCATTTACTACTTCAGGGTGATTAATTGCTGTAGGGATATACAGAGATACAACGCAAGCTTGTCTTCAAGTCATACACAGATGAGTAGGGAAGAAAATTCATGTACACAAATAGTTGTGGCACAAGATAGTGTGTGATAAGTGGCACATGAGAGTAAAACACCAAAATGTAATTGAAGTTCAAATCAGATCAGGTTGACTAGGGTCATTAGGAACCAACATTTCACAGAAGAATATTTATGAACTGGGCTTTAAAGATATTTTGGGTAGTATTTAAATGCATCATCTCTAAGGGGTATTTGAATTATGTCTTACTCTAAAGACTTTGCCCAGGCATTGATAGGTAGGTTGTTGATGGCAACAAGACCTCTTTGCTCTTGAAATCTCATCATGTCAGTGGTCAGCTAGTTTTGCTTCTAGTATGTAAGGCCTGACCAATCTAAGGCAACACCAATTACCAAATCATGAAGTCCAGATCTGAAAATTGTCCTTTATTCTACATATGGGAAAAAAAAATGAGGCTCAAAATGCTCAAGTCCCTTTTCTAAGGTTAATAATATATATGTGACTTAAACCACAACTCTGTGGGCAGAGCTTTCCATGACCTCATTCATCAACATGACCTTTTATTTCTTCTGTAAGAGGAGCATCCAGCAAGAAGATTACCTCTACCAAAGTATATTGACCCTTGATCTCACTTTCCAACTTTATAGTCTTGGTAAATTACTTGGGGGCATAGATAGCTTAAGTGACTTACCCAGGGTCATACAGCTAGTATATATTCATGATAAGAATTACTACTTAGGCATTCCAGCCTGATTTCCATCCTGGCTCCCTCTACAGAGGTGGGGGGGGACACCTTCAGTCTCAAGGTCACTTGTGATTTTCTATGTCTGTCAGCACAGCCCTTTAAAGGATTGAATTATGAAGTGTGAACACTGACTTTGTGAAGTTTGGATTTAGTGCAAAGGGCCTCACTTGAGGACCTAGATAGTCACACGTGGCCCTTGAGGTCACAGGTTCCCCCTCTGCTGCGCAATTTCACCTTGCTTTTCATACTTCATGACATGCTTGGAAATTGAATGGAGAAAATGTTCTCTTCATATACCCCATTCTCCATAGGATCAATGTGCCCTTATTCAGGTATTCACACAGAATGCTAAGAACAGCCTGCATTGAACAGCTCTTTCAGGTTCACAAAGTGCTTGCCAAATGTTACCTCATTTGATTCTTATGACTCTGAGAGGCAATTGTTATTATTTCTCTTTTATAGATGAGGAAACTGAGATGCAGAAGTTAAATGGTTTGTCCAGGGATAACCAGATGCTAAGTATTCATGCCACATTTGAACTCAAGTCTTCTGCCTCCACGTCCAGCACTAGATGCGCTGGTTCATTGCTCTACCAAACAGGCTTCAAGGAGCTACTTTTGTGGACTGGGTTCTCTGTTCCTCATAGGGCCTCAACATACAGTTTACATGAAAATACACCCCTCCAACTATACATGAAGTATAGTTCATATAGTTCATAGTATAGAACATATAGTTCATAGTACTCCCCCAAACCAGAAAGCATTGGAGAAATAGAAAAGTAAGTAGTATATCACACAAACACAAATTTAACTTTTCTTTGGCTCTGCTTTTACCAGTTTTGGCTTCTGTTTACAGATGCCCCTTGTAAATCACATGTTGACTCTCTATGTGAAAAAAAAGAAAAAAAAAACCCACACCATGCAGTCTAGTTAATCCAGTCTTCTCTCCAAGGGCAGATGATAACACCACTTAGCTAGAAGAGTATACTGTGAAGTGAAGCACTTGTCCTTAAATAAAGACAAAAACTGCACATCACCTCTATGAATAATTAATATAAAGAAATATGCATAGTCCTGAACCTGAGAACATGGCTTAATTTTCAACATCTTTGCAAGCATAATTAGTGACCCTATTTTAAATAAACATTTTAAATAAACTGTTAATCAATCAACTTTGTGCCTGGTTCAAGCAGAGACTCATTTAGCCTTTGACCAATGTGTTCCTTAGAGGCTTTCAAAGTCAATTAGAAACCTATTGCAAGGAGGACAGGATGATAGCAGTTCTGAACAATGGATTGGAGCTATATACTACAGAGCTCAGCTCCTAACATTCCTGCATTTGCGACTATGGGGTCATTTGTCCATTAATATCACCATAGGCAGAAATGTGGTAAGATAAATGATTTCTGCCATCCATAGAACACCACCACTTCAAAACCCCAGGGCACAGGTTTGGGGAATCTACACCCTTGAGACCACATGTTCCCCTCTAGGTCCTCAAGTGTAGTCCTTTAATTGAATCCAAACCTCAAAGATTTTGTTTTCGTTCATGTTTTCTTTTGCAAAGTTTGGATTCGAGGGGCCACACTTGAGGACTTAGAGGACCACATGTTACCTTGGGGCTACAGGTTCCCCTACCCCTGGTGGAGAGAGAGCCAGGATGAAAGTCAGGAATATCTAAGCAGTGGAGTTTGGATTCATTTGAAAGGTCACATTTGAGGACCTAGAGGACCACACGTGGCCTCGAGGCTGCAGGTTCCCACCCCCAGCATAGACTTTGTTATTTTATGAACAAGTTCTGACCTATTCAATAGTCATGCTTTTATCCTTTGTGTTCATATATTTGTGTGTGAAAGGGATAATAAAAGGAGTATAAAACCTGTCAGTTCATTTGTGTATTTATTTATTGGTAAGGTACATGATGATGTCCTTGCGAATGCATTCATAAATTGTCAGAAGGTGAGCAGCTTGTAAACTTGGAGATATTTACATTAAAGATGTCAAACAATTTTAAATACAATCTGAGTGCCACTAAACAGGAAAAAATAATAAATAGGTTATGTATTCTTTGCTTATTTCTTTTTGCATTCAGCATATTTTACTTTAGAAAACTAAAGATAAAATATGATTTGTTAAAGGAATATAAAGAATATAAGAATTCCATACCAATTTTTTCTACATATATATGCATAATGAAAAGTTGAAATAGGTGGTTTTGTAAAAGTGAATGTTTAATGATATGGTGGCTTTCAAAAATTAAATCAGTACCAGTCAACAATCTCAAAATCTATGGTTACACAGAAAATTGAGTGCCAAAATTCATGCATTATTAAGTAAACACCAGTAAATAGAAATACCTATCTGTTCTTATTGCTAAAGATAACAGCATTCATTTTTAATGATGAATTTGGAAATACAGCACCAAGGAACACTAGTTAATAACCCTGGTTGTTTCTTCCTCTGTGAGGATGCATGGCCCCGCTATGGTCTGCCACTCTTACTGAACCTTTTCTAGGGCTAGAGATAAATATAAGAATGTTTTTCATTTGTCCCTTTAACTACCATCCTGCCCTTTGGCAGCTAGCACAGAAGCCATGCAAATTGCTTTGAAGCATCTAGAAATCTGAAGGAAACACTGAATAACCTTTAGCAGGTATAGGGTCAACCTAACCCCCTCTGTTCTTCATTCTCCAATCACAGAAACTAAAACACAGATCTAGGCAGGAGGGAGATACTCAAAAAACACTCATCAAAGTTGATCAGAGAATTTCTTAGCTGATTTTCTGTTTCATGGCCATCTGAGGCGCTGCCCTGGATGTTGTTATTCTATGAAAGGCTCAAGAGGGATATGGTCTCTGTATATTCTCTCTTTATAACCTTTCTACTTGTATTTTTTTTGGTCA
Source organism: Notamacropus eugenii (assembly GCF_028372415.1). NCBI lineage: Eukaryota > Metazoa > Chordata > Mammalia > Diprotodontia > Macropodidae > Notamacropus > Notamacropus eugenii. The sequence goes on from NC_092877.1 coordinate 89,464,214, forward strand.
AGAAACTCAGGGATTTAGCTAAAAGAAAAAAAATCTAATGTACTGTGCTTTAGTGGATATGGTGTAAAAAGATCTTAGGCTAAATCTTAGTATTTCCACATACTGCATAACCTTATGCAAACAATTTCACCACTCTGAGCCTCAATTCTCTCATTGGTAAAATGAGAAAGCACTAGATTTTTACTAAGGTTGTTTTCACCTCTGATATTCTGAAGGAAAAAAAAAAACAAAACTGATTAATCTATGCCACAAAGTTGGTGGAAATTGAATTCTTTAGAACAGTAGTTCTTAAACTCTTGGGTCTCAGATTCCTTCATACTTTTAAAAATTCGTGTGGATCTCTTGAGAACTTTAGTCAAAGAGAGTTGTATTTATAAATATTTATGATTCTACAAATTAAAATATCTTAGTATCATTATGAAAATAATTTTGATCTCATAGGCCCCTGAAAGGTCAGTGACTCCAAGAGTTCCTCAGGTCACACATCTGAGAATTGTTGCTTTAAAATATGTTATGATTTACATCACCCACCCATGCCCGACATGTGATGTTTTGAACTAGTACCATGATATCATGTGTGAGTTCCCCTTTCATTATCTTTTAGGTAATGGACTAATCTGGGAGACATTTTGGCTCAGAGTCATTACAGAAGGAAAGGAAGCACATTCTCTACTGGCAACAGGACACCAAAGTTAGGAGAAGGGAAGAAGGAAAAGGGCAAAAACTACAAAGAAGGCATCTGAGTTTCTCTACAGATAAACTGGGGAGAACTAGTTTAAAAGGAGATAAACAAAATTACATAAATGAGGAAGAAGTGGTAACTAGAGAAGTAGGCATTAGGAATTTTTGCAGTTGGGGTACTGTGGACAAGCAACCTCATGACAACACTTGCCTTTTCATGACTTATTCTTGATGAATGGTTGAGGTGTTTCTGTCCTATGTCCTCTTGCATCTCAGATGAAACAGCTGAGATTGGAGAGCACTCCAAAAAATCCATTTACAGGTCTTTGCTATGTCTTTATTCACTGGATAAGAGTGGGTAAATTTAATAAGATAGCTGAACATTTATCCAGTGATCTCTAGGCTGTCCTGAATCTTTTGAATATTTAGTTTTTAGAGAGAGAGAAACAAAAGGCAGTTTGTACTGCATCCTCTGTTTAGCAGCCTGAGATTATGGGTTTTACTCTCATTCTAAAATAATTTACCTAAAGACACACATCTCTTATGAGAAAATAAGCTATCTAATCCCAGCTCCACCAGACAAACCATTCATTTTTTTCAGTAGCTCAGGCAGTGCACTGTTGTTCCTTTTATAAGCTCATAGGTTTAGAGTTAGAATAAGCCTCAAAGGTCAACCTCCACATTTTACATATGTGGAAGATGAAGTCTAAGGATGTGATGTGATTTACCACAAGTCACAGAGACAGAAAGCATCAGAGGCAGGATCAGAATCCTGCTCCTCTGACTCCCAAAATAATAATCTTTCTACTGTCCCATGCTTTTTTAATTTAATGGTTTTTTCCCTTTTGTTTTGTATTGTTATAGATGTGTACTAGTGAATTGGGACAGGGGAAGGGGGCAGGCAGAATCAGGAAAAACTAGATCCAATTATTGCTTCTGGCTGGGACAAAGAAGGAAGGAAGGAGGGAAAGAAGGAAGGAAGGAAGGAAGGAAGGAAGGAAGGAAGGAAGGAAGGAAGGAAGGAAGGAAGGAAGGAAGGAAGGAAGGGAGGAAGGAAGGAAGGAAGGAGGGAGGGAGGGAGGGAGGGAGGGAGGGAGGGAGGGAGGAAGGAAGGAAGGAAGGAAGGAAGGATAAGAGGGAGGGAGGGAGGGAGGAAGGAAGGAAGGAAGGAAGGAAGGATAAGAGGGAGGGAGGGAGGGAGGAAGGAAGGAAGGGAGGGAGGGAGGAAGGAAGGAAGGAAGGATGAGAGGGAGGGAGGGAGGGAGGGAGGAAGGAAGGAAGGAAGGATGGAAGGAAAGGAGAAGAGAGAGGGAAGATGTATTAAGGTCCTCATATGTACCAGGCACAGTGCTAAGCACTTTATAAATATCTCATTTGAGCCTCACAATCTCGAAATTATGTTTTATTTTATTATTATTCCCATTTTACAGATGAAGAAATGGATTTGACAGAGATTAATTGATTGTTCCAGGGTCACAAAATTAGTGTGTAAGACTGGATTTGAACTAAACTATTCCTGACTCCAGACCCAGTACTCTATTTATTCTACTCCCTAGCCGCCTCTGTGGGAAAATAACTTGACCCTCACTGCATCCCCTTTTCACATTCTTTTTTGCCCTTTCTCTAATTCACACTTTAGTTTGATGCTAATATAAAAATAACTCTATTTAGATGCTTCATCCTTCTCATAATGTGTATACACATATATGTGTGTATCATAGAACCTTACTAAATACTTCAGTTAGCACCGAAGGATATTTTCAATTGCATAAAGGTGCAGAATGATATAAATACAATAACCCTTATTACTGGACCTATCCATTTGTCAAATACCATCCTTGGGTTACCATGCCCTATTCAAGTAGTCATAACAGCAAAAAATACAAAACCAATAACGATAATTTCAAGAAACTATTTTGACCCTGCTTTGGATCATAACCTGGTATGAGGATATAACAACGCAACATTAAAAAGAAAAAAACCGGAGAAGTACCATTAGACCTTCAGCAGAGAAGATTTATACTAAGTCACTGAAACTTTGCATCTGCTTTTCAGATGGGCAGCCACCTACTCTTAAATTTGATAACTTATTTTGTTCTCATTTTAATAAAATTTTCTATGAAGAAAGTGCTCAAATTGAGAAGTTTTGTTTTACAGAAAGGTTAACATGTAAGAAAATCCTCAAAAGTGCTGTCTCTGATAAAAAAAAAAAAACAGAAAAATACTTACATTATCTTTCCCCAAATAGGCAGTTGCTATATTAACTTTATTTCCTCTCCCAGATATATAATTTCTACATGTATTTTTCCTGAACTTCATTCTACATTCTACGGAGTCTATTTTTCACCTTTCCTATGCCTTTTTTCCTCCCAATACCCTCCTTCATTTCTCCAGCCTGGTGTCATGTCCAAATTTAATAACTTACTACCTTCCCTCTGTAACAGGGAAACTGACTCCACTCTCAGGACCAGGACCATCAATCCCCTCAGGATTCCAATGTACTGTGAGAGATTTGTGGGATGTCCCTCCTTTAATGCCTTGGTCCGAATCTCTTACCACCTGCTTTTTTCCCTATTCATTAGGGTTCAGTGAGTAGAGATTCAGTTTCATTTAACCACTCAATATCAATTAGCATTTACAAAAGGATAATTCCTTCAAAGACCTATTCAAAATTCTATTTCCTCCAATACCTCTGGTGCTTATACTCCAGAATACTTCCTAGTACATGGCGAATTTGAAGGGGAGAGTGGCTAAACTTATCATAGTGCCTATAAGTTTTTGTCTTAAATGCTGACAAGTAGGGAACTGCCCAAACATCACCCCTTGCTCCTTAGGGCATCAATGCTGGGCTAAATTCATTACCAGATCTAGGCTCCAACTTCCAGGTTCCTACGACATGGTCCCCCACACTTTTTAAATGACCAAGGTCAGAGAGTCCATTTTCTTCACTGAATGTTATGTGTTAAGGAGTCACCAAGGTCCCCCAAAAGTGAGTGATGCAGAGAAAGGTCTTTGTAGATGCTTTCAGAGTCAGAGATCCTCCATTTTAATCCATGGTTAGCCAACCAGAACCAGCTACAGAATGTTTCTGTATCCTCCACAATCTATTTCTCCAATCTTGCTTATGTGCCATCCTATTTCCCCCCCCATAAACAAGTTTCCCTGCAGAAACTTCTCCATGAGGAAAGAAATTATTCCATGTGTTTTGTGCATGCACTGGATTCCTATTATACCTTTATCAAGTCAGATGGTTCAAATTACCTGCAAATCTTTTAGTGTTCTGGAAACTGCTCCCTATAATCAAATATAAAATCCTCTATTTGATATTTAAAGTCATTTATTACCTGGCTATTTCCTTCCTTTTTTGGTCTTATTATATCTTATATTGTTCTACTTATTGGTCTTCATTCTTCTCACAAAAAATCCATCTCCCAACTCCATGCATTGTAAAAGCTGTCCCCTGTGCCTAGAAATCTTGTCCTTCTTATTTCTGCCTTCTGGTTTCCATGGCTTCTATTTAGTCTCCGTTAAAAATGACACTTTCTGCAAGAAGATTTTTACAATTATCTTTAATGTCAGCATCATTCTTCCGAGATTATCTCTAATTTATCCTGTAAATATTGTGTTTTCTGCATAGTTTTGTTTGTATGTAGTCTCCCTTGTTACATTGTGAACTTCAGAGCTGGGGCTGTTTCTGCCTTTGTCTGTGTCTTCCTTTCTTAGTACAGCACTTGGCATACTTGACCTTCAATAAATGCTTGTAGGCAAAACCTCTGTTTTTACTTAAAAATTTCTTCTTGTTGTTTGTCCTTTGTTTTCCAAGAGGATTGATGACATCACAAGGTGATGGATTGACTGGTGTATGAATTGGATTTAAGTGAGGCAGAGTTGCATAAAGTCATCAGTGAAAACTGTAAGAAGGCAACACACACACACACACACACACACACACACACCCCTCAATGTGTTTTACCATTGCTTCCTCCTGCATCTCCTGTCAGGTTAATGAAGCAGAATTGTAGAAGCAGGACAATCCAGACTCCTTCCAATGCCCATCCAGCAAGGTCCTGGTGGAACTAGCACAAAACACTTCAGAAAGAAAATTCAAAATGCCCATGTGGGAAATTGGGCTTTATTGCATTTAAAGGACACCATAGTGAGCTTGTTAAACTGTGAGAGAGTGAGCTTTAGAAAACTTCAGAGTAAATTTCATCATACTGTGGGCATATGTTGTTAGCTAATTGAGAGCTGTTCAACATATTGGAAAACTTGTCAAGGGATTTGAGAACAAGTAAATGGGCAACAGGCTCAAATTTTGACAAGACAGGAGTAAAACAAAAAGTCTCATTTATTCCTTTGTGACTAATATTTTGCTAAATTATAAAGTTTGAGCGTTTTGGAAAGTGTTAATTCATATTCTGTCGCTGCTGGGATAATGTGTTTTTGTTGTTTTTCCATTAGAAGATTCTACATTACACAGCAGAAGAGGTGCTAGGCTTGAATTCAGAAAGCCTGATATCAGATCTAGACTTTAGAAGCAGGGTGGTATGGTGGATGGAATGTTGTACTTGACATCAGAGAGATTTGGGTTCAAATCTTGCCTCAGATTCTTCTCTACTATATAACCTTTGGTAATTGATAACCTGAGTCCCAGTTTCTCTATCTGTAAAAAGGGAAAAATAATACTTGTCCTACTTACTTCACAAATGCTGTGTGTGGATCAAATGGGATAATCCATGTCAAATGCTTTGTAAACCTTAGAGTGTTACATAACCATGAGTTATCATAATTCCTGGTACATGACCTTGGGCAAGTCAATAAAACTTGTTTCCTTTTCTGTAAAGTCAAAATAATATTTGTTTACATATGTGTATATTTGTGTATATATGTAATATTTGTGTATTATGTATGTATGTATGTATACATACAATTTCACTTAACCACCCTGGGCCTCAGTTCTTTTATCTGTAAAATGACTAAATTGGGTGACTTCTGAGAGCTTCCAGTTCTAGATCTATGTTCCTAAGAAACATGAAAGTTAGTTTCAAAATAATGTCTCTCTTTTGTTCTTTTTCTAGAATATTTTTGGTGGAAGTACTCTTAAAATATTGAACACTGAAGGAATAAGTTGCAATTTATTCTCTGTATTCTTTCTTGGTAAAACTGGGATTATGAGAGAGACTGAAGATATTGATTGATGTATGAGTGGAGGCACAGAAAAGGAAAAGATGCTGATTTAGGCAGGATTTGTTACTGGTCAAATAGAGCGACAAAGTCACCTTACCCTTTATAGAATCCCAGAGTCTGCTTTGAATTTAAAGGTTTCTAGCCCATGGACAGTTCCTCTGCTCCCAAAGTAGCTTTTTTTCTCATTGACCTCAATAGACCTAGTTTCTCAGACTTTCCTTACACCTTTGAAGCTATCAGCAAGGTAAGAATTCTTTATGCTTCAATGTTAATGCAGAGCACAAAGAAATCATTGTCACTAGGTAGAGATTAACTGGACATTCCTACAATTTGTTTGCAAGCTAAAACCAATAATTTATCTTCACAAAGTACCCTACCAATTGCATGACACTTTATACACAACAAGGAATGCATGAAGGTAGAAAATGTGAGTTAAAGAAATGAATGTTACATTTCAGAAATAATATAAGATCTTACAGGCAAAGAAATTGAAAGACAGAAAAGTTGATTAACTTTCCCAGGATTGCATAGCTAATAAGATCTTGGGCAAGTAAACTTGAAAAAAGGAAACTTTTCCATCAACTCATGGAGGAAAAACATGGCGGGCAGTGAAAAGAGTGTTAGATTCAGACTCAGAAGTTCTAACCTTGGGTCACTGCTCTGCCACTCATTAACCTACATGATCTTCAGGAAGTGATTTAATCTCTCTAACCTCAGTTTCCTTACTAGATCCCATCCAGTTTTTAATCTAGGCTATATGATCTTGCTATAGGAAGAAGGAAAGAAACCATGGGAGATATACAAGGGAAATAGTATTGGGTCCAGAGGAGGACTTAGCCATTTGTGTAATTCAGGACAAGCAACCTCTTCTCCTCAGTTTCTTCATCTATGAAATTGAGGATATTCAAGTTAATGACCTCCAATGTCTGTTCTAGATCTGAATCTATGATTCTATGATAACAATAATAACAGTCGCATTTGTATAGTAAATTAATTTGTGAAAAATACTTTATATGTACTAATGTATTTGATCCTCAGTAAAACTCGATAAAGTATGTGATTTTATTATCACTATTTTACAGATGAAAAAACAGAGAGGCAGAGAGGTGAAATGATTTGCCCAGGGTTAACTGAGAAGACTTGCTCAAGGTTACTCAGCAAGTAAGGGTCTGAGACAGGATTTGAACTTGCTTTCCTGCTTCTAAGTCCTGTGCTTTACTTACAGGGTCTTCCTATTTTCATATGATTTTATTCTCCCCGTAGAATATAAGGTACTTCAGAGTAGGATTGTTTATTTATTTATTATTATTGTTTCTTTTATTTATTTTATATAAAAGTACCCCTGTTTTACTTTGCCTTACAAATGCATGAACTTGATACTTGTTGGAATTAAATACCCTGTGCATGTAGTAACACAAATAATATTGTAGGTGAAACTCACAAAAAGTTAGTGACATATTCTTATTTGAAAGAATGGTTTGGATCAAGAAATGGGAAGAAATAAAGAAGATGGGAGTCAACGGCATTCCTCTCTCCCTTCCTGCATATTTTTAAGGGAACACTTTTCTTCAAGACCTACTAATCACAAAATCACTAATATTTTAGGCTTTTATATGTCACTAGGGATCTGTCTTTTAAATATTTTTGACTGACAAAATCAGTAGAAAAAGATTTCTATTCTATTAATTTATAAAAAGTTGTCTAAGAATCTCTGTTGAGAGAAAAATGATTCTATTTTCTTACAGATACATATTATTCTATGGGAGAATAATTGTTTTGTTTGAATATAGAATTACAGGTTCAGAACATCGTAGATTTGGAACGGGAAGGAATTTGGGAGGCCATCAAGCACAGTGGAATCGATTCACATATGGGGAAACTGAGGCACTAATAATGACCCAGAGTCACACTGCTTAATGTCTTCCTTGGCTGAAGCTGAACTCTCATCTCACTCTATTTTATACCTCCTTCCCTGACTAGTTTCAACTCCAGAAAACAAGATGCCCTCACTAGGTATCCTCTGATTTCCTTCTTTCCTACTCTACTTTCCTCCTTTTGTGTGATATTTCCCCTTTAGGTTGTAGTATTTTTATGGGTAGAAACTGCATTCTTTTTTATTAATTATATCCCCATTGCTTAACACAGAGTCTCGAAAATCTGTTGTTCAGTTGTTTTTCAGTCACGTTATGATACTTAATGACCCCATTTAGGTTTTTTTGGAAGAAGCAATGGAATAGGGTGTTGCTACTTTCTCCAGCTCACTTTACAGATAAGGAAACTAAGGCAAACAATGTCCAGGGTCTCACAGCTAATAAGTTTCTAAGTCAGATTTGGACTCAAGAAGATGAATCTTCCTGACTCTAGGCCCAGCAGTGTACACACCACCTCACTGCCCTGCCTTAAACATAGTAATAACAAATGTTTTTTGGATTGGAGTATATAATGAATGTCTGCAACACAACTTCAGTTCACATTTTACCAACTCCTAATCCAGTGACTTATGAGCTTCAATGTTAAAAACTATAGTTTGATCACCAGGCTGACTGTCAAATAGCTACCTAACCCACAATAGATAGGGCATGCCCTCCAACACCTTGAGGTCACAGTAATATTGAGATCTCAAATCCTCTTAAAGTATATAAGTATTGAAGTGGATAAAATGCCATGTGCTTCCAATAAAATGATAGGAAACAAGAATATCGGGGGGTAGAGTCAAGATGGTGAAGTAGATACAGGGACTTGCTAGAGTTCTCCCCCCAAACCCTCCAAGCACCTGAATGCTCTGAAGAAATTCTAGAGTGGCAGAAACCACAAAAAGACAGAATGAAACAAATTTCCAGCCCAAGGCAAACTTGGAAGGTCAACAGGAAAGTCTGTTGCACCAGGCTTGGAGAGAATGCATTTTAGTGGAAAATGTACAAGCATAGGACCCCCCAGCAAACCTGAATCAGGGCTCAGGGAATTGAATCACTGGCCACTGTGGTAGTTTCCTGACTTCTCAACCAACAGACACCAAAAACAACTTAAAATGTCAGTAAGAAAGTTTTGTTGGACCTGGGTGAGAGAGGAGCATTGTCCAGCAGAGGGAGAGGGGGGCACAGCAGCAACTCTGAGCCCACAGACAGTGGTGGGGATCAAGTCGTTGATCAGAGGGGGATTGCAGGGATCTCTTTGCTGATGCTGAGGCAAGATTTTCTTGCTTTGCCTTTGCTTGGATCTGGTCACAGTTCTGGGTGGCAGTCCTGGGTTGAGGAGGAGTGCTAGCTATGTAATGGAGGTGGTGGTGGCAGTGGAGAGGGAATCCTCCTCAAAGTTCCAAGGTCAAAAAGATTGCTTGTGGTCACTCACAGACCAGAGCATGGACTAGGAGAGGGGTAAGTACCATGCATTTGATCATACCACCGTGAAAGAACTGAAAATTTACAGGTCCCTAGAAGTATCTCTGAAGACAGTTGCACAAAACCCCTGAACTTTGGGACAGTAAATCCTTTACACTGGAAGCAGAGTCCTACTTTAGCAAAAAATTAAAAAGTCAAGTAATTGACTGGGAAAATGAGCAAACAGAGAAAAAAAACTCAGACTATAGAGTCTTACTTTGGTGACAAAGAAGAACAAAACATACAACCAGAAGAAGACAACTAAGTCAAAGTTCCTACATTCAAAGCCTCAAAACAAAAATATGAATTGGTCACAGGACATGGAAGAGCTCAAAAAGGATTTTGAAAATCAAGTAAGAGAAGTAGAGGAAAAATTAGGAAGAGAAATGAGAGTGATGCAAGAAAATCATGAAATATAAGTCAACAACTTGCTAAATGACACCCAAACAATAGTGAAGAAAATAAAACTTCACAAAATAGACTAGCTCAAATGGCAAAAGAGGTCCAAAAAGTCAATGAGGAGAAGAATGCCTCAAAAAAAGCAGAATTTGCCAAATGGAAAAGGAGGTCCAAAAAGTCACTGAAGAAGATAATTCCTTCAAAATCAGAATGGAGCAAATGGAAGCTAATGTCTCTATGAAAAATCAAGAAATTATAAAACAAGACCAAAAGAATAAAATATAGAAGACAATGTAATATATCTCAGTGGAAAAACCACTAACCTGGAAAACAGATCCAAGAGAGATAATTTAAAAATTATCGGACTACCTGAAAGCCATAATCAAAAAGAGAGCCTAGATGTCATCTTTCAAAAATTCAAGGAAAACTGTCCTGATATTCTAGAACCAGAGGGTAAAATAGAAATTGAAAGAATCCACCAATCACTTCATGAAAGGAATCCCAAAAGGAAAACTCCCAGGAATATTGTAATCAAATTTCAGAGTTCCCAGGTCAAGGAGAAAATGTGGCAAGCAGAAACAACTCAAGTATTGTGGAAACACAATCAAGATACCTGAGAGGATCAGAAGGCTTCAAATATGATATTCTGGAGGTCAAAGGAACTAGGACTAAAAACCAAGAATCACCTACCCAACAAAACTGAGTAAAATACATTGGGGGTAAAATGGATATTCAATGAAATAGAGAACTTTCAAACATTGTTGATGAAAACACCAAAGGTGACTGGAAAATTTCACTTTCAAATACCAGACTCAAGAGAACCATGAAAAGGTAAACAGGAAAGAGAAACCATAGGGAACTTATTAAAGTTGAATTGTTGACTCCTACACGTAAAGATGATATTTTATTTGTAACTCATGAGTCTTTCTCAGTATTAGGGTAGTTGGAGGAAATATACACATATACACACACATTCATACATCCCCACACACGTATCACATATATATATATATATATATATATATATATATATATATATATATATATATATATATATATATATATATATATATATATATATGGAGAGACAGAGAGTGAACAGAGTGAGTTGAATACGAAGGGTGATATCTAAAAATAAAATTAAGGGGTGTGAGAGAAATATACTGCAAGAAGGAGAAAGGGAGAGGTAGAATGTGGTAAATTATCTCACATAAAATAGGCAAGAAAAAGCTTTAATAGTGGAGGGGAAGGCAGGAAAGTGAGAGGAAATGAATGAACCTTACTCTCATTGGTTTTAGTATAAGGCAGGAATAACACATATGCTCAATCAGTATGGAAGTCTCTTACCTACAGAGAAAGTAGAGGGGAAGGGGATAAGGTAGGTGGGGAGGATGGTAAAAGGGAGAGCAGATTGGTGAAGGGTGTAATCAGAATAAAACATTTTTGAGGAGGGACAGGGTCAGAGCACAGAACAGAATAAATGTGGGTAGGTAGGATGGAGGGAAATATTGTTAGTCTTTCACAATATGGAAGGGTTTTGCATGACTGGGGAGAGAAGAAGGGAGAGAATTTGGAACTCAAAGTTTTAAAAATGAATGTTAAAAACTGTTTGTACATACAACTGACAAATAAGACAGGCAATTTGGTATAGAAATCTATCTTGCCCTACAGGAAAAAAGAAGGGAAAAGATAGGAGAAGTAATGGGAGAGTGATAGAAGGGAAAGGGCAGATTAGGGGAACAGGTAATTAGAATGCATGCTGTCTTGGGGTGGAGGGAAGAGAGAGATGGGGAGAAAATTTGGAACTCAAAATCTTGTGGAAATAATATTGAAAACAAAAAAAATAAATTAATAGAAAGGAATAAAAAGAAAACAAGAATATTGCTAAGAAACAATGTGGTATACAATTCGACTTTCTTGACCTACATATACAGGAAGATTCATATTTACAGATGATTATCTAGTTTATAATAAACATAAAATATGTTAATTTAAACAAAATTAATGATAATAAAAAGAAATAGGACATTGATACTGAATTCTAGCACTTGAAGATTTGTTGTGAGACAATTTAGTTCAAAATACAGAGCTGTAACTGTGGACAAAAAATCAAAAGACCTATGTTATTGTTCAGGTTTATCACTTATTGGGTCTGTTATTTGGAGCAGTTATTTTAATAGCAATTTGCCTGAGTTTATTCACCTATAAAACATAATTCATCCCTACTAACCTCAAAGGGTTGTTGTAAAGATCAAATCAGATAAACTCTAATGAGCTTTGTAATGTCCACTGAGTTATATAAAGATAATGTATGTATGAATGCAGATATATTGATAATTCTGATAGAGGTACCTTAGATTCTCTTCTTTCCAGAAGTTTCCTTCTTCTTCTCTGAAGTGTTTTTTAATGCCTTCACCAAAACTCTAAAGTTAATTTTTCATTTGGAATTTCTGTTATAGACTGACCTTCAGACAACAACCGATTTAAGACTGCAGGTTGTGTTCTGATTTATTTGGGGATTGGAGGACAGGGGAGAGAAAGCTAAATGATATATCCATTTTTTTACTTAGGAATAAGAACTTAGGAAAGATAGAATAGTTTCAACTAATCCTTTTCTCTAGTTTAAGTTGTACTTTCCTCTCTTAATGAAGTGTGGAAGAAAGTTGGAGAGGTCAATACATTAGGTAGCAAAGGGAAGGAGAGATTTTTACTTATTCACCCCAAAATTTATGTTTATTCCTGTGTATTTTCATCTCTGTGTGGGTTTGTGTATGTGTTTTACTTGACTGATCTTTGCCCGATTAAATGAATGAGAACCGAGAGCGGTTGCTGTTCTCCCAGGTCAAATCAGGGAAAAGAATGAATAAGATACTAAGAAAAGTTAGAAGGTCCTAGAGAAAGGAATTCCTTCATTGAATTTAAACTTCTTTTTGCTTCATCATCAGGTAAGAAAAGGCATGAAAAACTGAACAATGATCAACATGTTATAGCTTGGAAGAGATTTTAGAGAGTCCAATCCCTTCATTTCACATAAGTAACTGAAAACTAGAAAGATCAAAGGATTTTCCCAAAGTCAAAGAAGTGGTAAATAACTGAGCCAGAATAGAAAATTAGGTCCTGAGATTCAAATTCTAGTACCCTTCCCATTCTACCAATCAGTGGAAGACTGCGGTTGGAAAAGAATCTAAGCCTGAAATTAATGGGGCAAAGTTAGTCTGGAGTTGAAGTCTATGTATGATTAGCTTCCCCAAGCCAGGTGATCAAGATCACAATTTAAGGATAAAAAAGATCTAATTGATAATTAAATTCAGTAACTTCCCTTCCTACCTTGGTTCTAAAAACAAGGAAAATTGGATATATAAAGATTAAATGATTTACCCAGAGTAACACAACTAGTAAATGTCTGAGGTGGGATTTGAATCCAAGCCCTCCCTGATTCCAAGGCCAATGTGCTACTGCACCATTTTTCTTTCCTTAACACATAGGGGCATGGTGGGAAGCAGGATATCTAAATAGACTGAAGGCTAGAAGGAAGGGAGAAAAAGAGAGAAGGAAATGGTAATAGTATTGCATGAAATGATCATAATCCTAGGATGAAAAATTATCCCTCGCTGTAGAATTCAAATATACCCAAGAAAATAAAAGAATGTTTGATCTGGAAGGAGAACCCCCCTCACTTGAGGCACAGAATGATCTGCCAATTTATAGCTAATACTAGAGCTATAACTAGGCTCCAGATTTACTTGACTTCTATATAATGTTCATTGTGATTTTTTGTTTTCGGATAAATTGTAGAATGAAAGTTTTAAGGGCATATTAGGGAGCTTAGCTCTTTGTACTTTGGGACTGCATGTGCATCCTTATATGTTCTTGACCAAAAGGAAGTTTCTGCCTTAATCATTTAATAGTAAAGGCAAATTAGAATTCAAAGGATCCACAGTATTAGAAAGTAATTTCAGGAGTGGGGCAATGAGGAAAGGCCTCATTTAAGTCTTGGTGCCTGACTTGTTCTTTGAAGAAACGTTGGGATTTTATGACATGAACGTGAGGAAGGAGAGGATTCCAGAAGTGAAGGAATGAATCAGCGTAGAAATGTACACTTAAACCTAAGGTGTTAAAAAAAAAACAAAACAACCCACAACTTGACTATGGACTATAGTTACACTTCTACTGCATTCAGATTATAGTAGTCACTAATGAACCAGGGTTTTGACTGTAACAGGCACTTAATAACTGTCTTTTAAATTATATTAGAAGAATAAAAAAATATACATCATCACAAACTCCACTGATACAAAATATATTATGGTTTATTAAAGTACAAATTAAAATGAGTCTACAGCTAATTTTTTGCAAACATGATGGTCACTTTGACTTTGTAAGCATTAATCTATTTGTTATACCTCTGAAAAGTTCATGAGAAAGAATGTGAGAATGGATATTAGTTTTATAACTGAGACATTTTCCTGATAAAAAAAAAATAGCCAAGTTTAATGCTCACCATTCATTAGATGGAGACACTATATCCTGTGCCCTATAAGAGAGCTAATTCATTATTAATAGAGCTTTACACAAACATGCATTCTTGACATCGGTTTGCCCTCCTTAACTATACCTCTGGGCAATGTATGAATCATTTATGAGCTGGCTCTACAGAAAGCAATTGAAGGGATTGAAAGTTTATAAAGCAAGCTCCTCCTGGAAGAGATCTACGTTTTTTTTCCCTTAAGTTATGTGAATCTCTTCACAGAAGGAAGTAATTTCTCATTTGGTGTAATAATAAATGTTTGACAAGAGTAGCCCTCCTAATTAGAAACGCTTTTTTTTTTTCTTCTAGATTAATGAATTCTCACCTGAAAGAGGGAAGGAGAAAGTGAGGGAGGGAGAAAGTACAGATAATTTAAGTAAGGCAATATGATGTGTGGCAGACAATGGGGAGAAAGAAGATTGAAGCTTGCTAAGATCACTCTTCCTAATGGTCTAAAAAAGTATTAGGAAATTAAACTTTGCAACAAATGTTAACAAAATAGGTTATCAGAAAAACAATATCAGCTTCCACAGATTTAATAAAAAATACCCAAAGTTACAAAAAGCAGATAACTGAATCCATTACCTGTCAATAATTCTTATCAGCTCTTGAAAGAATATTAAATTCCTTTATTAGATACAGTATATGTATCACTGCAGAAAGCAAAATATATTATGCTCAATCTGGATTTCATTTTTGTATTATGACAGCCCTATCTTATTAGTCATAAAAGTTGCCTAAACACTGAGGAAATAGAATTATTACTTCTTTATCCATCTTTAATCACATTGTTCGAACTTGAAAATGCTTTAGGCAAGGAGCAGAAAATAACCATACTATCAAAATAGTGATAATTGTAGCACCTTGACACCTTCTGAGACTACATTTATGCATAGATTGTAAGAGTTCAATGTTCAACTCAAAGAGTTCAAGACACAGTGAGGCTGGAAGTCGATAAGGAGTGAAGTAGGGGACCCCTAAAAAAAGCCATCAGCAGCAGCAATCAGTCAAGTATTCATTGGTTATTTATTATGTTGGGTGCATTGGGGAACAGGAAAGAAATGCAAGATAAACATCATCCTTGGGTAGTTTACAGTGAATTAATATGTATTTATTAGCTTTTATTGCATATTAAGGATTTTCCCAAGCACCAGGGATGAAAATAGAAAAGTGAGACAGGCTCCCCTCTTAAAGTGCTTATAGTCTAATTGTGGAGGGCAAGGGGGACTGATAAAACATATAAGAAGTTTCAGAGCAGATAGTCTAGTTGGGGAAGTATCTGTATTTTTATAACCAATCATTCTTCTGCCTTAGTCTGCAACCCTACCTGAATAAGTAAATTGCTGGAGTCACCCATTTCAACAGTGGTTTTAACATCCTAGAATATTTTTTCTAATTGACCTTGTGTCATTAATGCCTTGCAGATTCCATATGTCATCAATAGTGTATACCACCTCAGCAGATTTATTAGATTTTAAGCTCCCTGAGAGCAGGAACTATCTTTTCTCCCTTTTTGTATCTCCAGGCTTCAGCACAGGGCTTGGAACATAGTAGGCACTTAATGAACGTTTATTGTTTGATTGACCATGAACAACAATCTCAATCAACTCTTCCCATTTTCATCTTGAAGATAAATGATATTGCTGGAAAAGTATGAAAATAATCCATTTAACTCATTATGAATAAATGAAATATAACCTCAGGTTGACTTTCACTAGTGCTCATCAACCCTGTTATTTATATCACCGAAGCATCCTGTATGTGCTTCTCAACATTCCCAATCTTACCTCAAATATCCCACTCTCTGCAGATGACCTTACTTTGCATTTCACTAATAAAAGTCTAACTTAAATATTTCTTAAATTCCCCTCACCTCATCTCAAAACTTCTATTTTGATGCATCCACTGTTCCATCAGATAGCCCTCTTCTCTTTTCCAGTGCTAGACCCACCTACCTTGACAGCATTTCCATCTAGCTTCTTTGTGACCTCACTGCACCAATCATCCCCTTTCACACTACATACTTAATCCTTCTTCTCCACTGAGTCATTTCTTTGTCTAAAAATCTCTCCTATTTGAAAAAAAAAAATGACTTCCCTTTATCTTAACCTTAGAACTGCTATGTTATACCTTTCCTTCCTAGTCAATGTCAAATCCCTTAGAAGCAGTCTTGAAATATCATCTCTACCTTGTCATCATCAATTTATATCATATTCCTTTATAATCTTGGTCTCATATGAACTACTTTATTGAAACTTCTTAGTCAAAAGTCACCAATGATGATCTCTTAATCAACAACATCAATGGCTTTTCAAAAAATTTTATCTTTTTTTAATATTTCATTATTTCCCGCAATCGATCCTCTCCTACATTATGAAGAACTATCATTGTTATTTTTGCTGTTGTTATAATTATTATCATTATTGCTAGTCTTTACTTTCCTCTACTGGTCCTTTAAAGTAGAAATTGTCCAAGGCTTTGTCCTTGACCCTCTTCTCTTCTTTCTTCATTCTATCATTCTCAAATGATTTCATCCATCTCCTTGGCTTCAGCTCTGGCATATATACAAATGAACCTCAAATGTATACTGTTAATCTGGAGCTTCAGACACATTTTCTAACTCTCGTCAGAAGGATCTCATCCCAATATCCCAGCAATAACACAGACTCAAAATCTTGGGCTGGACAAAATGAATTTTAAAAGATATCTAAAGGAGAATGATGGAGTAGGATGTAAAAATAACTCAAGATGAACATGAACAAAACTAGATTTTCTATTTTGCCCTTCCCACCTGATCTACCTCTTGACTTCCTTATTTTTTTATTGGTATAGCATTTCTCCTAAGCACCCAGACTAGAAACTTCCAATACCTTTGACTTCTCTCCTCTCCCTCAGCCCATCTAGTCAATTTCATCTTTGAAATGTCATTCAAGCATCCATGTGCCTCTCCATATGCATCACCACAGATGTAGCCCCAGCTGTCATTACTTTTACATGAACTATTTCAATAACTTACTTTTTATCTTTAGATAGGTGTTACAGGTTATTACGATCAACCAGTGTGGCCACATAGGCATTATACTGTTCACTTCAGAAAGCATCCAAATTCTGGCAATAGAAATGGGCAAGTGCTTTGAGATCATATCAACCTGAAGAGGAGGTGAAGGAACTATAGATTTTTAGCATGAAGATGAGAAGTCTTAGGGGGATTTCATAACTCTTTTCAAATACTTGAAAGGTTTCTACCTGAAAGACATATTAAATTTATTCTATTTTTTTCCCAGAAGTGATCATTCAGAAGTCTACAGATATGGCTACCAATCTCCCATCTAATCTGTTTTCGTATTATTCCCTTTTATATGATTTATGTTCTATGAAAAGAATATTTTCACGATTTCTAAGTTTTTGCTGTTACTTCCCTAATCCAAGAACAAAAGAATAGTTTTCACCTTTTACTTTTAATAAGAAATACTTTTCTTTATGTTTACTCATAACTAGACTTTTTCAAAAAGCAAGAAGTATTTGGACACTGATGCATTTATAAACTTTGTCCTTTAACATATGGACAATGCAATACTGAGATAGAAGCTGGCATAAATTTATTTTTATTTTTAAGTGTTAATAATCTGTTTTTTTTAAAGTAAACCATGAGGATTCATCACAAAATAATAAAAAAATGAGTAATTCTGTTTTAATATGTTCATTGATCCTCAAACAAAAGATAATTCAAAAGACTTGGAGAGAAGCTAATTTTTGACCTGGCCCTACTGCTGGGAAACTTGTTCAGGCTAGCTTAGGAATCCAATTCAACAATATAGATGTGAATGTGCTTTAAATTTCTAAAACATATAAAATATATTAATGGTATATTTTTACCAAGCAAGTTACACTAGACTTAGTTTTAGATGCATTATTTAAATTTTAGTCATTTAATTGTAATTCCTCATGTTCTCAGAAGAGCTAAGTATTCTAAATAAAGAACCTATCATTTTGCTGTCAAATTGATTGATTACGACTTTCTAATGTCAAGAACAATTGATTACATTTGTTTCAAGCATGATTTAGTATATATTTTATACATTTTTTAAAACCATTTTGACAACCAGAAGGGGTCAAATGACTTCTGCCAGCATCTTTCCATGGGAAGAGAAGGGTGAAAATGAGAGATTTGTTCTTTCCTATTTTCAAGCTTACCCTCATACTAAGAAGAAAGATAAATTCTATTATAGTTAAACAAGCATAAGTGTTGTCTGTTCATATTAACAGTTTGTTTTATACAAAGTAATTTTATTTTTAATTTAAGAAGACAAAGATGAAGAACTGAGTATGTACTATATCATTATATCAGCAAAGTTCTAACTCAAGAGTTCAAATCCCAACATATCTACCACTCACTTTTTGTGTTATTTAAGAGAACTTGCACCCCCTCTGCTTCTCAATTACCTCATCTGTTAAGTAATAGCATTGATATAAACCCAGTTCTATGTCTATGATCCTATGATCCAAAGTGCTAAGTAAATATGTTTAGTTAATGTTTAAATATAGGAATTAATATTTATGTGAAAGTCATTAAAACAGTTTACAGAAAGGATTTCCATCTCTAAATTTCCTTCTTGAGCCAATTAAAGAAGTAGTTTTTAAAAGCACCAATAATGTTCAAGGTCCTCCCCTTGACTTGGCATTCATTTCCCGATGTGATTTAATGAAAAACCCTATCCCACATCCATTTTTCTTTAAGAAGGTAGCCAAAACACAGCTGGAAGAAGAATTTTCCATATCTCATGGAAGTGCAAGGAAAAGTTCCCTAACTAAGTAAAAGGTAGTATTCACATTTTTTATTTCAGAAAATCCAATAACTCCTTATTTGTTCAAGTAGCAGCAATATAAAACTCTAGTATAACTGACTAATTAAGTATGCAGTCTAACCAAGCTTTCCCACTGCACATGCTCTATGCAACATTTTCTGTTGTCAATAGACAAAGTTAATTTAAAACCAATTTAGCAAAGCAAATATTCCTTTCCAAAGATTCCTCTTGTAGTCATAAGTTTTAAAGTTCATACCTTTTTTAAGTGAAAACATAAGCTTCTTTGTCTTTACAATGGGAAAATTGTATTGTCATAGCTGCTTAAGAAAAGGATGGTCTGATGAGTATTTCCCAGGTTTTTCTGACACATTTTTTTTTAAAATCAGCTTGAAGTTAAAAAAATCGAATTGCAACTATTTCAATATTTATGGAGTGGGGAATTATAAAAAAGAATATCTATGTAAGACTTCTGCTGGATTTTAAGATATCCATTCTCACTAAATGTAATGCCCCTGAGTTCCTGATCACAATATAGTATAATAGATTGTGATCTGGAAAGCATCTTAGAGATCACAAAATCCAACCCTAGTCTTTTATAGATGAGGAAATGGGAGGCCAGAACAGTGAAGTGATATAATCACCCAATATAACAAGAGGTAAGTGATAGATGCAGGAGGTTAATTAATAATGATAACAAATACCTAAGAGGTTAAGAATTGAAGTAATACAATCTAATTGTAACAGAAGTAATTGGTAAATAAGTTTAGAAAATAAAAGTCGTTAATACATTTCTCTTGTATTGCTCAGTGAGACAGGTCTAATTTTCAGCTTTTTTAATATTTAAAAACAACAAACATTAGTCAGAAGTCATTTTATAGTATTTCTCTATTTGATTTAATAAGAAAATAGGCAAAGCAATACAGTGTCATGTCATGATCATGACATTAAGTGCACATCTGTGAATGACTTTTTCTCCCTCTCTAAGGACACTTAGATGTGCCTAGAAACATTAAATTTTAGACTCACAAATTTCAGTTAACAAAATCTACTTTTGACAGGATTTCCAAAATGATCATTAAAGCCTTTTTAGAAATATGATTTTGGAAATCTGAAGTTTCCCAAGTAAATAAGCAAGGAAATTAATTACCCACTGGATCCAAAACCAAAGAGTAAATTAAATAGTTATCTTGATTTTACCCTCCCAATTTTCTACTAAACATACAGATTTTCTAAAAATTTATTTTACTATTAAAGAATAAAGAAATAAAGATCTTTAAACATTAGGAATATACACATATTACTTACATAAAATAAGAACAAATATTAATGATGTTAAGTATTATTTTAAAAAAATGATGTTTTGAAATAGAAATATTTTACATTTATATGACACTTTAAAACTTTAAGTATTTCAAAAAATGCTTTATGTATTTTATTTTATTTGATAAATCCACAATGCTAGAAGAAATTTAGTATTTCAAAAAATTCAAGAAATGGTGTATGAGTTTAAATGTTTTTCCCCTTTTATCTCAGAAAGGGGATCAGTAGAAGACAGGAGGAATTTTGGAAGGAGAAGGGAAGTGCTTTTATCATAAGAATTGAATTGAAATTAAAGTCACTTACAAAAGAACTGGAATATTCTTCTATTTCTTGGTAATTAGTTTGATTTCTAGTTCAGGCTTGTGACTGTCACTATTTTATAGAACTTACCAGTTAGTCTCAGAATGACATAGATAGAGTTATGTTAGTACTACTTCCATCGTTCTCTTATTGTTTGTTTTGTTTTATTGGGGGGGGGGGGGTTGTTTATTTTGTCTAGTTTTTCCTGGAAGGGAAGTGAAAGCAATAGGTGAAAAGAAGGTAATTGTGCTCCTATCAATGTTAATTTCTGTGTAACATCTATTTGACAGACCTCCACATGTGGACAGAGGACTCTCCTCCTACTTGTCAGTCAACTGATCTCTAAGTGAGTGATTCTCTGGTCAATCATCATCTACAATTAATAACAGCAGGAGGGATGTGGTAAAAGAGAGAATAAGACAGAGATAAAGAAAGTCAGAGAGAGGCAGAGAGAGCATAAAACTTGCCCATGAGAATAATATTTATTAAAGGATATTCTTTGCAGCCTGTCTGAATGCTAGAGACAAAGATGTTGAATAGCTCCACGTCTGTAAAGAGTGGTGCAAGGCAACAGGAAAGATCCTAAACCAGGGATGTACTGATTATTTCTCACTTCACAAGCAGATAAGGATAGGCTATGGAGGAGAACCAAGGCATTTATTGTATGTTATCTCTGTTTTTATATTTAACCTTTAGGATCTTTTGATGGTAATAATTGATTAACCAGAGAAAGAAGGGATAAAAGAAAACTGAGAGGAAATGTGGGGAGTCTGATGTAGATCTTGTTATGTTCTCCAAGAGAAAAGAGCCTAATTCATGACTTTGGCCTCTGCGGAACTTACTTCAGGAAATTCAACTGTTGCCCATAAGACACTTCATAGCCAAATAAAACAAAACAAATAAGAACCAAAGGTGTCAGATTTTGGTCATCGTCTCAATTTCTGATTGGACACCCTGCTATCCTTACTTTCTTTATTTCCTGAATGACCCGGAGCAAACCATTTAGCAACAGTCTCACTCAGTTATCTCACTTGTAAACTGGTGATAATAATATCACCTAGCTACCAGAATTTTTCTGAGGATAAAATGAGACAGTATTTGTAAAGTATTTTGAAAGTCTTAAAGTGCTATATGACATGAATAAGTGTTATTGTTACTGTGGTAAGTATTACTATATTTGAGTGACTTCCATCTTTGGTATGGGTCAGCAGGTAATCATTAGAGATCTAGAGCAATTCCTAACAGAAGTTGAAGAGAGTAAACAGAAAATAAATATTGTATATTATTACTGAATCATATAACTAGATGATTATGATAGATATTTTGGAGGAGATGATCAAAGGCACACGTCTTAGGGTATTTAAACTTCCATAGAATGTTGCTAATGAGGGTACCAGGACAGGACCCCTATGACAGAATGAACATATGTAAGAATGGGGGGAGCCAAGAAAAAGGATATAACTCTGAACATGAATGTTCTGCATTCTCCTACTTGTCAATAGATCAAGGAGGAGCCATGCACAGACTAAGAAGTCTTGGCCTACTGCTTAGATTCTTTTCCATTGGGTCAGGCAGCTTACTCTAGAAAATGAATACTTTAAGAAATGAGAACTGTCTCTTTCCAAATTTTATCTCCATTTTACTTCTGATAAAGTTACATTGTCAGACTCTACATATCAAATGCTTTATTTTATTTTACTTTCATAAATGACCTCCTCTTCTTCATATTTTATATAGCACTTGGTTTGTACTTCTCTTATACTTACCATCTGTTTTTTTCTATGGCTATTTGTAGATGCATATCATTTGTTGTTCCTTGTATTGTGAATCATCAAGAATTTATTAATGTGCTGAGTATTGTGCAAAGCTATACTCTATGCTCCAATCAAACAGACCAACTTACTATTCCCAATAAATAGGAATCCTTTTCTAACTTCCAAGTCTTTGTATAGATTTTCAACTTTGCCTGAAATATTTTCCTTCCTTACTTATTCCTCTTAGAATTATTATTTCAGTTCAAGAGGTCTATTCAATTATTGCCTTCTTCAAAATGCCTCCCTTTTGAACGCCCGTGCACACACACACGCACATACACACACGCATTTAATTATTAATAAATACCAAATAGAATGGGCATGTTCATATGCCAAAAAGGGCAAATGACATTGAGAATATCTGTAATAAAGTGTATTAAAGTATAATAAGTGTATAATGAATTCAACACATAACTTTTCAAGTTGTTCTGATTTTCTGTGTTTCTTTCTGTGCATCAAAGAAATGCTCCAGTGCTTGTCTTGTCTTTTCCTTTCTTTTTTTTATTAAATTTATTGCTTTTACTTGTTCTCCCTCCTATCTCCTTACCCTCCCAATTAAAGAGAGAGAGAGAGAGACAGAGAGAGACAGAGAGACAGAGAGACAGAGAGGAAGAAAGAAGGAAGGGAGGAATCAAGAAAAAAAGAAAGAGAAAACTTTTGTAACCAATATGCACAAACAAAACAAATTCTCCCTTTGGCCACACTCAAAAATGCTTTCTCATTTTGTACCTTGAGTTCATCACCCCTCTGTTAGGAGGTAAGGAAGATGCTTTATGACTGATGCTCCAGAAGCACTGCTGGTCACTGAAGAGCTAGAATTCTTAAGTAATTTAAAGTTGTTGATGTTATTTTTGTAATTTTCTCTTGGTTATTCCAAGAGAAATTTCCTGGTGTTAGTACTCTATCCTTCAGTCATTTTATCATGTTGAATATGCTATGTATGTATATATATATATATATATAAACATAATTATAAATATACATATATATATATATCTCAACATCATGAATCTCCAGCTAGAATGCAAAATTTTTGAAGACAGAGACTAATTCACTTTTGTACTGCATAGCCAGGGGCCTGGCACATAGTAGGTACTTCATAAATGCTTGTAAAATGAATGCTTGTAAGTTCTCTGAGTATGGGAAGAACACTCATTTGTCCAAGACATTATCCCAGAAGCTGCTTTGCCTGTAACCTGTCACAATATTTGGTGAATTTTTGAGTTGCCCTATTCTTGTGAAAGGTATTTTGCTATCATCATAATCAGGATAATAGAAGATTTTAAATAGAATGTGGTCCTGGCTCTAAAATCTAAACTAAGGTAAGTATAGTAGGAAGAACAAAACTCTCTTTAGGGTTTCTGTCTATTCTAAGCCATGAAATAAACATAGCTGAAAAGTTCACACTTCAAATAACCTAGTCACATCAGAATTTTCAAAACCCATATTTACGTGCTAGAATCATCTATAAATATCCGTTTTGCAATTGACACAAAACTGTGCTATGCACAATAGAAGGATTTGAATTGGGAGGACTAAGCAAAATTTTTTGCTTTTGTTTGTTGTTTTCAGGCTGGTATGGGTCAGATCCAGATTTAAACACAAAACATTTAATGTTTGTCCATGTCCAGTAGGAAGCAAGATTAACATCCTTAGTGGAGCAAGGTTACATTTAGAGTTAATCATCAGGACTGTTTCATTTTCTTCCAGATTGGGCTGCAGCCAATTCCCTTCCACCCAATGAGGGTTATCAATAATACAGGCAGAGATGGAAGAGAATGGTGCCCTAAATTGGGAGAAACTGTCATCCAGCATGATTTTTCATATGCATGAGACCTAAAAAGACGGTGAATGATCTCTTTGAGTGGCATGATGCGTCAAATTGGAG
Source organism: Notamacropus eugenii (assembly GCF_028372415.1). NCBI lineage: Eukaryota > Metazoa > Chordata > Mammalia > Diprotodontia > Macropodidae > Notamacropus > Notamacropus eugenii. Next base: position 89,488,513 of record NC_092877.1, read on the forward strand.
CCGAATAACACGGAAGCCATGATGAGAACCTTGTGTCACGACCAACTAATGGAATCAAATTAGGTATAAATAGTAACAAATGAAATCGACTCATGCCTCATATGGCAGAGAAAGGAAAAAGACAAATTAATTACAAGACAAGGGGAAAGTGGTTTTGGAATTAGCAAAACGAGGTTGATTAAAAGAGAAAACCACTTCCATCTGAGCTAAATCTTCCTTATTCTTCCTCTAAAAGTTCTGAAGTAATAAAGTATTACTTCAACTCCTTATATAAATAAAAAGCTTTGGGATAGAGGTTCTTAACTTATTTTTTTCATCATGAACCTTCTTGGCAGTCTGGTGAAGCCTATGGACTCTTCAGAGGAAAGTTTTTAAAGGTTTAAAATGGGGTAACAAAAAACTAATCAATTATATTATATAACAGCTATCTACATAACATGTCATATGTTTTTGCTTCAAAACATTTTATTTTTATCACCATTATGAAAATAATTAAAAGTATTAACTGATTATCTCTTTGCACATGGACATTACAGAATGAAAGTGAATTTTTTTTAAGTTAACCAGTAATCTTTCCTATTTGGCAGTTACGTGGCATACTGGACTTGATCAGAAAGATTCATCTTCCTGAATTTAAAGCTTCAGAAACTTACTAGAAACTCTATGATGATGGGAAAGTCCTTTAATCCTGTTTGCCTCAGTTTCCTCATCTGTAAAATGAACTAAAGAAGGAAATGGCAAACCACTCTAGCATCATCCAAGGTATCATTCCATATCATTGCCAAGAAAACCCAAAATGGGGTCACAAAGAGTTGGATGCAACTTAAATGACTGGATATCAATCTTTCCTATTACTCTCAAGAGACTCACAAATCCTTCAGTGAGCCAAACTCACAATTTAGGCTTCATCCTCAACTCCTCACTGTCTTTTACCTCCCTACCCCATATCCAATCAGTTGTCAAATCCTGTCATTTTTACCTTTGTAACATCTCTCATATACACTCCCTTTGTTTCTCTGATACTGCCACTACCCTCATACTGTGACTCATTATTTCTTGTCTGAAATATCAAGGGCTTCTGATTTAGCTAACTCAAGTTACTTCCCACACTAGTCCATTCTTTACTCATCTATCATACTGATCTTCCAAAGAAGCAGGTTCTACCATTTACCTCCCTATTAAAAAAAATTCAAGTGTTTCCCTATCACCTCCAGGATCAAACATAAAATACTATATTGATATTCACAGCCCTTCATAAACTGTCCTCATTCTACTTTTTCAATCTCTTTTCCTGATCTCCCTTAAAGTAAATATCTTCTTTCTATTGATAATTTTCAACTTTATCTTGTCTATATCTTGTTTGTACATAATGGGGTATTCTCTATCCTTTATACTAAAAGTTCCTTGAGAACATGTACTTTTTTAAATCTTTCTTCATGTCCCCAGAACTCACGATAGTGCCTAGCACATAGAAGGCACTTCACAAATGTTTTATTTACTCACTGACTTCAAGAATTATCTTTTTTTAAAGCTATGTTCTTGATTTTTGTTAAAAGGAAGTAGAAGGGAAAAACGATTTACTAAGAACCTACTATGTTCCAAATACTGGGCAAAACACTTTACATTTGTCTCATTTGATCCTCATAACAATCCTGAGGTGCAGATACTATTATTATTTCTAATTAATTGATGAGAAAACTGAGGCACAGGTTTAGTGACTTGTTCAAGGTCTCACAGTCAGTAAGTTTTTGAGGCCAGTTTTAAGCTCTAGTTTCCTGACTCCGGGACCTATTACTCTATCCACTGTCACTAACTGCCTTAATACAATGATCTCTGTCTGAAATAACAGTGATGTGCTATGTTTGCAAATTCTTCCTGAAAGTCTGTGATTTGGAAAGAAAAATGTTGTTTCATGTCTCAAGAAAGTTTTCACTTGAAAGTGATCTTGTCCTATGATGTAAGAACTAAGCTAAGAAAATTAGAACTCCAAAGGTTACACTAGTTCTTTCTGGAATTTCTAATGTTTGAGTGAATTTTCCACAACCTTTTTACAGAATTTTTAAAATGCTATCTTTCTGAATCTTTTTGATATTCTTGTAGGTAAGAGACAGAAAGGAGAGCCAAACAACTGGCCTTTAGGTGTAGCTGTTTTTCAGCTCCAGTAAATATAAATACATTGCCATAAAAAGGAAGTATAGGGAGAGAAGAAATTTGCCAGTTACAACTGGGGCTAAAAAATAGGCAGTCATAATGTGATTTTTGTACTCATGAAAGGTGAAAGAATGAAAGGATGGCATCCAGAGCATTGGGTCGATCCCTTGTGGAGTATTTATAGACAGATACAGAAACAATTCAGAGTGATTTGTAAGAGAAACAGCTTCAAAAAAATTTTAACAAAGCTAAGAAGAATTTGGTTAGGTTACCAGGCCAAGTGACACATGGTTTTTTTCATGACACAAATGATACTAGAAACCCAGATTTCTGCTTCTCCCTCCCTCCGTCTTTCTCTCTCTCTCTCTCTCTCTCTCTCTCTCTCTCTCTCTCTCTCTCTCTCTCTCTCTCTCTCTCTCTTCTCTCTCTCTCTCCTTCCCTCTCTCCCTGTCTGTCTGTCTATCTATCTATCTATCTATCCATCTATATCACAAACTACAAGTCTGATTGGCCCAAGGGCTCTGATGAAAATATGTCCACACAAAGGTTACAAAGAAAGATTTTTCAGACACACACAAGAAAATCACATTTTTGAACAATTATTTCATACCTAGCACCATACGAGGTGGTGGCAGTCCCTGCTCAGTTGATTTCCTCTAGCCTACATAATCAATCACAGAACAGAAGGTATAGAGAATAGAACGGAAAGGTTTGGGTTAGAAAACAATCATTGAATTTTCAAAGATCAGCCACACCACTACTCTTTAAAATATGAAACTGATTTTCTGTTGAACTAGAATACAACTCTGAAGAATATGACCCATAGCAGCAGAGAAGAGAAAGAACTAGAAATAAAAAAAGCTACACCTTGAGAACAAATTGTTTCTTGCCTTTGAGAGTGAGAAGGAATTTCTGTCTTCCCCTCCTTGAAATTAGTCCTAGTTTCTGATGTAAAAGCAACAACTACACCATGAAGGTAATAAGCTGTTTGGATCTTTGCTTTCCTTAAAAGGTATTAAATCAGCCTTAAGACTTAATGGGTTCAGTAGGCTAAGGCTCGGATCATGGATACAGCTTCCTGGAACCTTCCATACAAAAAGGTGGCCCAGGAGGATTCAGGAGCACTTCTTTATGGTCTGACCAGCACAGTATCCTAACAAAAACTGAGGCAGGGAAGCTGACTTTGACTGAACCATTGAAATACCCCTGCAGAATAGCCTTTTCATCCTATGATTGACTAAATTTCTTTTTATTAAGTGCTAGGTGGTCTACGAGTTTGTCATTTCTTTTCAATGTCAAATCTAAAAATACCATACTGCCCTGAATCAGGTCCAGTCACAAATGGGTCTTATAACAGAATGACTCATCCAACTTGCTGGGAAGCAACTACAAGTTAGCTGACATATACAATTACTTTGTGATTCTGAAACATGCACAAAAGAGATGCTTTTACCTAGAGACTTTGTAAAATAAATTAGCCACATACATTGATGGGACCAATATGGCTCCCCCACACTGATTGTCAAATAAATGGCATAGGTAGGAAGTGCCATTGAACTTCAAAGGGTGAAAAGATCACTGTAAAATAGACTGGGAATGTTAGAAGATATGGCCCTTGAGCCCTTTCATTAGAAGAAAAGGACGATATGTTGGGGCTAGGTAGAAAAAATAGCAGTATATAAGAAAAGGTATGGAGGTAAGAAAGTACATCATGGATTCAGGGGCGGAAGAGTATACCAATAATGAGTGTTAATAAATGTAGTATTTTTGTTTGTTCGTTTTCAGAATGGCAGAAAACGGCACCAGGTTTGGAGTCAGGAAGACCTGAATTCAGATCTGGCTTCAGACACTTACTAGCTGTGTAAACTGGGCAAGTCACTTAATCTTGCTTGTCTTAGTTTCCTCATTTGTAAAATGAGTTAAAAAAGGAAATGACAAACAACTCTAGTATCTTAGCCAAGAAAACCCCAAATGGGGTCACCAAGAGTTGGACACTATTGAAATGACTGAATAACCAAACAACAAGGTATGAACAGTAATTCACTCTCAACTCCATCCCATTTTATTGGCTGTCTCCTATCCCAAGGTTCTTCTTCCTTACTTCTACCTCCTGGCTTCCCCAGCTTCCTTCAAAACGATGCAAAACCTACCTTCTGCAAAATGTCTTTTCAAGTTCTATCCGCTGTCCTCTACCCCACTGCTAGTACATTTCCTCCCAGATTACCTCATATCTACACTGGATGCATTCTGTATGTACACAGTTATTTGCATTTTTTCCCATCAGTATATGAGTTCCTTGAGGACAGAAGCTTAGTTCTTATCTTTCTTATCTCTAGCATTTAGCACAATATCTAGTATATTATGCTTAATACAAGTATTTGTTTACTTGTCAAGTGAAGAGACCTGTGCGGAAACTGAATGAAGTCAACATTCCATGATAACAAACATCTCCAAACTGGGAGAAATAATGTTCTAAGTTTTCAGATATTTCCAAATATATATGCAGCTATCTAACTGATTTGACTTATGGAAATACTTAGTCAACTGTATTCTAACACAGTTGCATAGAATCAGCCTCACTTGTTAGGCTCTTTATTTTGGTAACAAGATTACCTGATATTTTCCCCCTAAAGGCCAATTATCATTATACTGATCTTTTTCATTTGTTGACAATAAAATACTTGATGGGTTAGCTCTGGAAGAGAAACAGGCAAATGTGACACACAGATTTAATGAGACTGGGAAAATGGATTTTCAGAGCATTTTATAAATAAAAATACAGAAAACAGTCAAAAAGACTTCTACCTATAAGATAAGAAGGACCAGGCACTTCAACTGTATCAACTGACACAATAATGTTTGTTTGGCATTTTTTTAATTTACAAAAATTTACCAAAAGTTCTTGTAGCTCCACAAATGTACTTTAAATATAAATAAGAAATAATTTAAAATTTTATTATGAAATAAATACTTTTTATTCTACTATCTCTACTATATGCAAACACACCATGTCAGTTAATGCATTGATCCTTCCAGGTGTGCTTAAAATCTAGTTCTTCTATTAGGAGTTCTGATGATAAGGGAAATACAAGTATTCTTGAAAAGATGATAGAAATGCAAGGTCTCCCATAAGACAACCAGTGATGAATGGAAAGCCAACAAAAGCCCACGGAGACTAGAAAGAGAACAATGTGAAAGAGCTGGTAGAGGGGCACAGCTCCTTTACCCAATAAGAAGGAAAGCTAAAGGCAAATGAAGAGCACTTTTGCTCCTGTGCTCACTAACAAGAGAGAAAAAGATGGAAGTAGCAAGGTTTCTAAGAAGACCTGTGCTATTAAGTACCTCCCTATTGCTTGTTATTTGGTTGGGGATCCCTGTCATTTTCGGCTTTGTTAAGTTTAGACCATATAGCACAACCTCCTTAAATATAGGTAATATCTTACCTTCGCATTCTGGTTCTGATGACACTTCCTGAAGAGTCCGTGGAGGTCTCCCTAATTTACAAGGGCCAAGATAAATTTCTATCAAGGGGGTCTTGCCCCAGTAACAACCTAAAATCAGTTTCTCAATCAAGTCTCATGTTTTGCAGTGGGGCACACTTTTCTAGGTTACATTGTTCTGACTGGACCTAAGCTGGGGGTCATTGCACAAATAAAGTCAAGTCAACCAGCATTAATTGAGTACATACCACATCCCAGTAATGAGGCTAAATACATACATATCAGCAAAAATTAATTCTTCTTTGTGACGAGTCTACGTATCATTTCTATGTATCATTTCATGGAGAAATGATACATATGCATGTAAGTAACAAGAATAAATATAAAGAGAATAAACACAATAGAAGGTAAGGAGGAAGAGCCCTAGCAGTTGAGGGGACAGGGGCATTAAAGAAAGAACTCAGTTAAGAGAAGATACTTGAACTGTAGCTAGAGGCAACAGAGGGATTCAATCAGACAGAGTGTGAATTGAGGACATACCTGCTATGGTGGATGGTCCAAATTCAGGGCCTGCAGGTAACTAGATGTAAAATAAGAATCATAGTACTGAACTGGATGGGTAAACAGGCCAATGCCTAATGCAATATGAATTCTCACTTTGGTATTTATGTACAGTTCAATCAATTGATAAGTATTTACTAAACGATTACTCTGTTCTCTGGACTATATTTGAAGTCACAATTTCTTTGTATAAATTTTGTGAATCTCTGAGAATATATTTTCATTGAAAAAAATGGCATTTTTATGAAGGGGAGAAAAGGCTTTAGCTCCCTCTTCAAATACAAACATTTGTTCTTAAGTCCTGTTGTTACTGAGGACCACACATACTTCAGTTATTATCTTTGAAAGGCAAAGATGTTTAGTCCTTTGTGACACTTTAGAAAATTATCTCATAAAACTCTTCACTCATTGGCTGTCTAGGGAGGTTAGTAAGTCCAAGTGAGATAAATTATAACAGGATTTCAGGGAGACATTATTCATCACATCTGATTTAATTTCCCTTTGACTCCATAACACCTTATAAATGTGATTTCTTTTCTTAACTCAGCAAAGGTTTACTTCTTAGGGAAGATGTATGCTTTATAATGATGTAGCCAGCCCAATATCCTACAACGGAAATGAGCAGGACCCACATCTAGACATTCTGAATTGGAAATTCTAGGTTTTAACAGGTTGCCTGTCATCTTCAGGGCTTATATATTTTCCCTAACTCTACATTAGTAGTCCAGAAGCTTAGCATACAACCTCCCACTGATAAGCAGAAAGCAAATACCAGTGTTAATTTAAATATGAATTGCAAACTCCATTTTACAATAGGAAAATTGAGTGATTAATAATCATCCAATGTAAGGCTAAGGCACCATTATGAATACATAAGTAAGGTTATGATTGTTTTTAGAGAAACCTACGAGTGATTTAATTGGCATCAGCAAAAATGAGTTGTAAGAAACTTTCATTGTCTAAATCTCCTCATACAAGTGAGAAGTTGATAGATTCTCACAATGACATCACCCTCTTCTTTTTTTTTTTTTCCCATAAAGGAAGAGTCTTCCCATGTTTGCGTCTTGAATTAGTTAAATTAATGACCAGAGGCAATGACACTAGGGAAGCAAGTAAAGTTGAACAAGGAATGTACTCCTTTAAAGATAAATTGCATCACAGAAACTCACTTTATCAGTGGTTGGGCAGGGAAGTTGACTTGATTTTTTTTTGCACGCACAGACACACACACACACACACACACACACACACACACACACACACACACACACACACACAGGAAAGGAGAGCAAAAAGGAACTGATAAACAGCCACATTCAGTAAAAGATTAATGACCGCAATGATCTGGTTTCCTCACTTATGAGCTTCTGAGGGACTTTTCATCTTAATGAAGAATGTAGTTTTTGCATTTGTTTTCCAGTTATATTTTTATAGGACTTATTCTTCTCTCAAACAAGACTGTTAAAAACTGACCAGAGACATAAATGAATAATGTGAACAGCCGATTACAGAAAGAACAATTTTTCACTTGACTAGACATATATAAACCTTGGATAGCTTAATATAATCATTTTTTTCCTACTTCTATCTTAGTAGTTCACCTTTGCTTAGATTCCCATAGTAAAAATAACACAGAGATTACTAGTTAAAGTGAAAACTGCTAAAGTTAAGACATGTTACTATGTTTCAGATTAGAATCAGGATGGAAAAAAACCTAACAAAATTTCATAATAGAGTCCTTTCAAGAAGAAACATATGTAAACCACTTGAAACAGATGTTTATTTCCTATTTAGAAAGAATAGTTAGTTATAAGGTTAAAACTACATAGAGGCAAATGGGACTTTTGCCAGGCTACCTAAATCCAAGGGGGTAGGCTATGTACCCACAGTGCCTACCTCTGTAAATCTTGCCTCTCTACATCCTTCCCCAGTCCCTACCATTGCACAGCACAATTTTTTCCTAGTTCCTATTCTCACTAACTCATTTCCATGGAATTTCTCTTCTGATTCTGTTTTTTCTTATGAAATCAGGGTGGGAAGTTTGGGGGGATCAGGGGGAGAGATAAGGAGGAGGGGATGGTGAGTGCTAAACCAAAGAGTTTTATAGAAATTTAAATTTACTCAGAAACAAATGCAATGAGCAAACAAAATGATTTTAAGACTAAAAATAATCTAATCCAATTACTCTTCGTCTTTTCTGAGTGTGCGTGTGTGAATGTGTGTGTGTGTTAAGCACATCTAAGTTCTCCATAGCTTGCTTCCTTTTCAGAACAAAGAAGTAAAAGCTGATGCATATACACTGTCCATTTAATAATTCACTAAACAAACCATTATTAAGCATTTATTGTATGAAAGGCACTGTGCTGGACTCTGAGAATACAGGATAGACATATAGCTAGCTAGCTAAATAGATACACATGCTTCAAAGGGAACAGTAATGTGATAGGGAGCTGAATATACATACAAAAAACTCAGATAAAAGGTGAATATGATCAGTACAGTGGTGTGAGAGGAGAAGGATTCAGGAATGTAGATACTGAGGAATTCACACAATGGAGTACTCAACAAAGTTTATGTGTAATTTAACTATTGCAGTCTTATTGAATCATTCTCTCATTCAGATGTGAAAGTAGCAGTCATGTTATATATTTTTATATCCCACATCCCCTGTAGAAGTAGTATCAAATTCCACGAAGTAGTAAAAATCTGTGGGTCACATATTGGCTTAGAAAACTACATATTAATGTTATCTATGTTCTATTGTATTTTTAACTTCATTAAATATTTCCCAATTAAATTTTCAAATGGTTCAGTTAGATCCCTGGAATACTGCTAGCACTGTGTTTGATACCACTGCCCTACTGAGTGGAAAACAGCTATCTTGCTATTAATTTATTGATTAAATAAAAATAGATTCTGCACTAAATATCTTATAGCAGCCACTTATGTTCTTTTCAAAGAGGAAAAGGTAGAAGACATATGCTCTCTTGCTATCTTGACTCATAAGAGAAAGAACACAAGAATGAATCACATAAAAAAAATCTACCAGATTTGCTCCTAGACTATCTTTATTCTTCCAATTACAAGTTTCAAACTCCTTAAATGCAAAGTTATCTAATTACCAGGAAATATTTATGCATCAACTATGAAAGATACATCATATATAAAACACAATTTCTGTCTTCAAGAAGGGAAAATAAAAATGCGAAAAATGAAATTATAAAATACTTCTTCTATAGATCAGTGAACATATCAGTAGTACTCCCTCTGTCAGTATAGATTGCAATCTCTAATATTATTCTTTGCCTCATTGTCCTCTAGAAATCTGACAGGAAGGAATAGTATGATTAATTATCTCTGCTTTAATACTTTCATTGTTTGTTCTACTACTAAGACTGTAACTTCTTTTTAGTAAGTTTTCTTTTTACATTATTATAGGAAGGTATATTATTCTGTTGTTTCTATTTATTTTGTTCTACATCATTTCATTCAAAACTTCCCTCATTTCTATGAATTCACTATATGTCATTTTTTATTATACAATGACATTTCATTATATGGACATAGTAGAACTTTTTTAGTTATTCCCCAATTGACAAACAACCGACATTGTTTCTAGTTCTTTGTCACTACAAAGAATACTGCTATAAATCTGTCCTTAACCTCTCATTTCTTCAGTGTAGCAGATTCCCAACAAGGAAACAACATTCACTAATTGTGACTGACAAGTTTTGTGTAATTTATAGTCTTAGAAAGTTGCCTGGGAGCACTGAAAAGCATTGACTTGCCCAGGTTCACACAATGCAATGGTAGATCTGAGCCAAGATCTTCCTGAAATCAAAATTAAGTCTATTTTGTTGAAGACACAGATTTTTTTTTTACTTCTCCACAGGAACTATAACCAAGAAAAAATCTTTGACTGTTTCTTTTAGTACTTTCTTGGTAGAAGTGCCAGACTCAGTGTGTACATGATCTCTAACACTCACTATGCAGGTATCCCAAGCTCTTTTCTGATCAAAGCTACTGAAACAAAACAATCAAATAACAGTTGTAGACAATAATATAAATCATATCACTGTGGAGTAAATAATTATTTGCAAAACATATCATATCAATAATAATTTCTATAGGACTTGAGAGATGGGAAGATAACCATGTTATTGACTGTGTATATGCCTTTATCCTCTTATAGACTGTAAATTCAAAGGTAAAACCTTAGAGCTCATTCAAATGTATATATCCCATAACAGAGCAGAACAGAAGAGTGCCATGCATACAATACATTTTCCATTTATTTTTGGTGCTAACCTATGGTTTAATTGTTGTTGGCAAGTCCTGCTTTGGAAACTCCCTCCAAAGATGTAGATAAGTTTAGGGCACTTAGAGGTTAAGTAGCTATCCCATGGTACTATAGCTAATATATGTCAGATGCAGAACCTGAAGCTACATCTTCCTGGCTCAAAGAGTGGCTTTCTACCTTCTATTCCTTGCTGCCTCAAAGGTATTCAATAAATATTTAATTAAGTCACATTAATAAAATTACAGTTAGAGTAGGCAAAGAAGGCTGTAATTGAAGTCTAGTTTAAGAAGTCTTGAGGGAATGGTGATGAGATAATATTTCACCAAAAAATATCTGTGATTTTTTAGTGGACCACAATTTCAATGAGTCAACAATATGATATGGTCAACAACAACAACATAAAATTAATGCAGTCTTGATCACATTTAAAGCATTGATTCTAGAAATAAAGAATGATATTCCTGTTCTATCTTGAGCTAGTGAAATCACAACTGCATTTCAGTTATGACCATCATATTTTAGAATGGACATTGATAAACTAGAAAGTATCCAAAGGAAAACAACTACTTTGTTGAATCTGTTTCATGTGGGAATTTTTTGGAGGAGTTAGAATTTTTAGCCTGAAGGAGTGGGAATAGGAGACTTGATAGGTACTTGAAAAACTAACTTGGACAGGAGGAATGAAATTTGCTCAATCTAGCTCCTTAGAGCCGAGTTAGGAGCAATGGGCAAAAAATGGAAGCAGACAAATTTGGACATGGAGGCAGCTAGGTAGTATAACGGATAGAGCACTGGTCCCGGAGTTGGGAAGACCTGGGTTCAAATTCAGTTTATACCAATTCATATTAGGTGTGTGACCCTGGGCAAATAACATAAATTTTCCTTTCCTCAGTTTCCTCATCTGTAAAATTGAGAAAATAAAGCACCTACCTCACAGAGTTGTGAGGCTCAAATGGGAATAATTTAAAAAGACTTAGGATAGCGACTGGCCCATGGTAACTGCTACAAAAAAATTGTTGTATTATCTTGTCTGGCAAAACCTTCCTATCAGTTAGTGCTAATTCAATTGTAGAATGGCTTGGATCAGGATACAATGGATTTCCCACCCCTTTAAAATGTTTAAGCAAAGACAAAATGATCACTTATCTGATAGATTGCAGGGGTTAGGTACTCTTTTGGAAGTATGAATTGGATTATATTATCTCAGAAATTCCTTCCAACTCTGATTTAGAACGAGATATTGTATAGTTGACTAAGAGACTATTATTGGTAGATGGAATTCTATTAAGGGAAAACAGGGAAGTGGGAAAGCTTAAAGTATGTCGAATGAATAGTGATTAAAATTTGACTACAACAAAATGATTTTTTTAAGGGACTAGGGAAAAACAAAGCTATGAATATCAATTAGAAATAAATTATGAATAGCATTACTTATGAGGCCAAAAGCTTTAGTCTTCTACTGAGAATAGAGAGTTATTGAAGAATTTTGAGCAGGAAAATGATATTACAGCCATCTCTTGAAAACTAAAGCTGGCATTAGATTAGAAGTGTAAGGAGAGAGACTAGAGGCAAGGAGACCATGTGATGAGTTTAATCCCAATGATTTAACAATAGGGTCCTTAGATTGAGGTGAAGAAAACAGAAATGAAAAATTAAGGACAGAGAAAAAAAGATTTTGCAAAGAAAGAGTCTATGAAACTTGGTGGCTGACTGAATATGGGGTGGAGGAAAGAAAACATTCAACCATGAATCAATTTTCAAGAGTGGAAAGTTGGAAGTATAGTCTTATGATTAAGCACAAAGGAGGGAAAATAGATTTGACAAAGAGAGAAGATGAGTTCAGTTTTAAACATTTTGAGGTTGAACTATTCCTATTATTTTCTTTAAGAATACCTTTAAATTCACCCAGACCGAGGTACATTTCACAGACATCTGTGAACCACTGTAATGTAAAGATCTCCCCTGCCCGTTAATGGGCCTGGATTAGAGGGAGCTTTTTTTTGTAGGAAGGTCCACAGCTTTTATTAATGGCTAATGAGGCATTGAGTCATGAGCGGCATGCCCTTTGGCTCTGAAAAGTGTATACATACTCTGAAGTGAAGTTTTGCTTTGGGGGCTTACTCTTTGGAAGAAGAATCATGTGCCAGAAGCTATTCTGGATGGGTATTAGGGAGACCCCACAACCCCCCACCCAGCTTTGAAAACCTAGATGTTGGGGCTTCTCTCTCTGGTAACTATGTATGTATATAATGGTCAAACAGTTGGATTTGTCTGTTGATCTGTGATATATGTATTGCTTATAACCAGACAGTTAGAAGCCCTATCTGTTGGTCTTTATTTCTCTGCTTGTATTTTCTCTGTTGGTATATGTGATTAAAGAAGATTGTTGACCCCTCAAAATTTGCTTGCCTTTTAGAAAACCAGATCTAAGAATCTATGCTAGTAGTCCATCCTGGATATGTCAGGGTGCTTGCTGCTACAATCACACAGAAAGGAATTCTTGTCCATAAAATACCAGTTATTTAGTTATAAAAGGGCTAAGATAACCACAGCCAGTCCTGTCCTATCCATTCTAACTTCACCTCATAGCAAGTCCCACTTTTCTATTACTACTAACAATATGCTAGAACAGCCACCTATTGTCACCCATCTGAGATATTTTAGTAGGCTCGAGTGTTCTAGCTTCTACTCTCTTCCCAGCCCTAATTTATTCCTTGAGCCATGTATGAAGGATAAACAACAATTTCTTGAGCCACTACCAGACTATCTTCCTTGTACATCCATTTAAAAGACTTCCTATTACCTAATGAACAAAATTCAAGCTTCATTACCTAGCATTAAAAGTCCTCCACAATTTGGCACCAATATATTTCCAGACTTCTCTCATATTATCGTCTTCCTTATATTCAGTGTTCTCCCCATTCCTTATTCTCCCCATAGTTTGCTACCTCCATTATTGCTTAACTGGTCTTCTTCCTAATATCTAAAATGTTCTCCATTGCATCTCACTTGTTTAACTTGATCCATCTTTCAAAGATTGACTGCTACCATTTCTTTTAAAACAAATAGCTTTCCATGATCACTACTCTAAAACAAATAAACATTTTCTCCTCAGTGATCACATACAATATTTTTTAATAGTTATGAATTTCTTTTGGATTTATCATTCCTTATTTTTGTCCCCTAATCACTTCCGTATTTAGTTCATCTTCCTCTAGTATACGGTATGTGACTTAGGGACCTACATAAGAGGAGATCTGATCTAAACTTTATTTCTCCCAATACTCAGTACTTAGTATAATAGTCTACACATAGTAGGCATTTAATAAACGTGAATTAGATTTAGATAACACGGAGAGTCTTCCTTTCAAAGTTCGGAGTTAAAATGTCTTATGGATGATGATATTCAGCCAAACTGAAAGTAAATATATGGGATTAGTAGGAAGTGACTCAGGGATGGAGTAGTCATTAATTCAGTTCTCTTTGCTATAGTCATATCACCAATTTGTTAGATCAAAGATAAAAAATTAGTACAAGAAAGGAAATAAGAAAATAAGAAAAATGTGCTATCTAATTAAAATAATTACAGCTTGACTTTTTAAGCAATATGTTGATAAACATATATATGTATATATGTGTGTTCATATATATATATATATATACATATATGTGCATTTATGTGTGTATATGCCTATGTGCAAAGGAGAGCAATGGATGGAGGAAAGGAGACCGATACAAAAGGCATCATAACACACACAAACTCACTTGTGTATGTATCTATACACACATACATATATGAATATCTATATAATATTTACATACATATTTTATATTTTATCTTCTACATTTATTGCTTATACTAAAACCAAAACTTCTATGTAGGTTCACTTATAGTGAATATTTTTTTATGTTCTTAAATCCTATTTTTTCATTATTGCAAACTTTTATTTAATTTGAGCTAATCTGTTTATCTCTACATGTACCCTAAAATCTGTGCGTGGAGTAGTATTGCCATGGAGCACTGTATGGAAAGATTTTCTTATGTTTAATATAATTCATCCTTGTTCTTTTTCTTGTCTTATCTGTAGATACACAGTGTACATTCTCTCTGGAACTGCTGTTCCAAAATAAACAACCTCCTCTTTAACCCAAAATTCTTTTTTCTCATAATTGGTTCATTGGTTAGTGCTCTTTGGGTTCTGGAACTCCTCTGATGACTCCATACTGCTAGAAATTCTCCTTTATGCTCAGTTTAAATTCTTTTTTAAAAAAGTTGTCTTGATGTTTTAAATGCCAAAAAGTGATGATCTTTTTTCAACCTTTAGTCATCTTGATTTCTCTGCTACATTTGCCATTATTTTCCAAAATTTTCTCAGGGATAGCCCTTTTACCCTGGGCTTTTGTGACACAAATTTCTCCTGGTTTTTGTACAGGCCACAACAATCAATCAATTAATAAGTATTTATTAAACACCTACTATGTGTCAAAAATAATGCTAAGCACTGGGGGATACCAAAAAATAAAGGAAGCAAAAGACAATCCCTGTCCTCAAGGAATTACAGTCTAATGGAGAAGACACCATGCCAACAAATACATTTTTTAAAAGGTTATTTACAGGACAAATAGGAAATAATTAACAAAGGGAAGGTATTAGAATGAAGAGAAGGCTTATTGTAAAGGATGCTCTTTTAGTTGAAATCAAAGGAAGTCAGGAGATAAGGAGGTGGAGATAAGGAAGGAGAGGTCATTCCAGGCATAAAGACAACCAAAGAAAAAGTCCAGAGGTGGAGGATGAATCCTCTTGTTTAAGAACCAGCCAGAAGACCAGTGTCAAAGGTCAGAGTATGTGCTGGGGGCAGGGGATGAATTGTAAGAAGACTGGAAAACAAAGATGCTAAAAAAAAGCATTTTGCATTTCACCCTGTAGGCAAAAGAGAATTGTCCTGTTTGAGTTTCCTTTCCTGGTTTATCAAGCATATCATGCCCCATAACCATGGATATTCTCCCAGGTTCTATCTCAGGCTTTCTCCTTCAATAAGAAGTATGATATAACTAAATCTATTCTCACTGGTTTAACTACCATCTCTTTGCAGATAACCCACAGATACAGATATCTAGACATGGTCTCTACCCTGAATTTCTGTCCCATGTCACCATTTTAAAATTCAACGTGTCTAAAACTAAAATCATCATCCCCCTCCTTATGTCTCCCTTTTTCCAAGTTTTCTTAATTGTCTCAAACGCACCACAATCTTTCTAGTATTTCAGGTTTGTGAACCTGACACTGTCCTAGATTCCACTCTCTCCCTCACTCCATATACTCTGTTATAGAGTCTTACAATCACATCTTTCACATCTTACACTTTCTCTGTAGGCACACAGACATCATCTTATATCAGGGCCTGAACACCTTTCACATACATCACTTTAACAACATGCCAATGCCCTTTCCTCAAGTTTCTCAGTATGCCATTTTATCCTATATACCACTGCCAAACTAATTTTCCATAGACATAGGTTTGATCATATGATTCACTCTCCTTCACAGGCAACTCCACTGACTTCTTCCTGCCTCTAGTATAGGGTAACAAGAAAAACATTTACTAAGGAACCACTTTGTGCCAGGCACTATGGTAAAATGAAAAATCCTTTTTCTAGCTTTTCAAATCTTATTTGTAGGTCAGACTTATGTTTCAAGGCTCATTGAGTCTCTCTCTCTCTCTCTTTCTCTCTCTCTCTCTCTCTCTCTCTCTCTCTCTCTCTCTCTCTCTCTCTCTCTCTCACACACACACACACACACACACACACACACACACACACACACACACATATTGCAGTCCATCTAGTTTACCTTCTCTCTGGTCTTCATATAGGACAGCCCATCTCCATTCTGAATTCCTTTCCATCAGCCATGTTTCATGCCTGGAATATACTCTCTCACAGAACCCCTCTCTCTCTTTGACACATTAAGGAATACCAAGGTTAAAGTTAAGAACAATTTTTTTCAGTATGAAACTTTTACTCATCCATCCATCTGCCAGGACCTTTTTTTCCCAAATTGCCTTGTAAACACACACACATGTGCATGTATATGTGCATACATATATATTCATATATGTATGCATATATGTACACACATAATTTATATTTATATAAGGTCATTTTTAATTTATGATGTGTATATTTTTATACTGTCTCCCAATAAGAATATAAGCTTCTTGTACATAGGGTTTTTTTTTCCATTCTTTGCACTTCTGTTAATAGAACCCAGCAGAGTACTTGACACGGATACCTAGTAGGCAAATAACAAATAAGAGTTGAGTAACTGATTAACAATAACAAAATAATTTGTTTAAAATTTTTATCATCAGGTCTTCTCAAAACTGTAATGTGAAATTCCAATGAACATTACCCCTATAGCCTACCAATGAAGAAAGTGTCCATCACCACACACTTAGTAGATGGCTAATCAAGAGATTCTGGCTCCTAACAACCCTCCAACAACAGCCATAAAATTTTTTGAGCAAAGACTTACTTTAGGGAATTATCTCATGGAAACCTCTCATTTGATAGATAAGAGTACTGAGCTTTAGAAAATTTCAATAACTTGCTCAAGGGCACACATCTTATTAGCAGCAGACTTAAATCCCCTTTGTGTATTAGCATGTGTAATTGTAATAATAGCATTAATAATAGTATCAATAACTCAGATTTCTATAACCTTCATTCCATGCTACCCTACTACCTCCCAGGGAATGAGCTAATGAAGACCAAACACTTAAAGATGCCCATCCTATGGCTACTTTATGTTGTGAAGTTTCCCCTGCCTTCTCTCATTCAGCCTCAATTAGCATGCCACCACTGACTTTTCCTGAAAGGTCTCATTTGCAGACTTTTTATCTCTGAAAGTTCAGTTCTCTGAGTGCTTTTTAAATTCTCCATGCCTTCTTTTTATTTCGATTTGAATAAAATATTATTGAATGTAAAAGAATGACCCCAATAAGGGCAACTCCTCACTACAGAAAGTATAACCATAGCTTATGGATCACTTTCGTCCTTTATCCCTTTTCTTCTGCTCTGACTGCCCTCCCTCCACCCTTCGCTTTGCTCATCAACCTTTCTACCAAGGAAAGCCAAAGTCAAATTCATTATTTTTTCCTACTCATTTGCAGTCCTGATAAGAAAAGAAAAGGGAAAAAAGGGACTATGTCAGTAAAGAAGTTGGGTGTAAGGTTTTCAGATTACCTACAGATTTTCATTACCCTCTTCCTTGTTAGCAAAAAAAATCAGTAATATGAGGAAAATCCATTGTGATAAGAAATCTTGTCGCTTTTATCTATAAATCATGGAATGGTATATAGGTTATATAGGTAACTATGAAATTATTGAAAAACAAGTAAAACCTGTAACTTGATAAGGAAATCATGCAGAGATAAAAGCTGCCAGAGCCTGACCAAATTGAATAACTTTTCTGGCTAAACTTATGTGCCCTAACCTCAGTATGATCTTCTAGGGTAATACCTAAGAGTAATTTCCCTCTTTCCTTTGGTTGATGCACGAATAGGAGTTGAAAATGAAAACCGATTGTGCAATGCATCATAGGTTCAAGAAATTACAGGAGGTGTCTCTGTACTAGCATGTGAAAAACGCCACCAGCTTTACTCTGCCTTCCTGGATAAGTTGCTTTGTTTGATATAAATGACACCCTGGTCACTGTCTAAGAACTGTGACCCCAGACCAACCCCAGTAATACCACAAGCACATCATGCCTATTCTACTTCTAAACAAACTCCTCTTCTATGTGTGCTCTTTCAAATCTCAATGTTGGATATCATTCTAAGAGATGGTTGGGGGTGGGAGTAGGATGAGGTGCATTTTTTCTAGGGTAAGCCCATGAGCTGGGCTGAGAAGGAACTGTCCTTCTGTATCTGACTGAATTTAAGCAAAGGATTCAGGAAGAAAACTGAAGCACAGGACCAGAAAAAATGATGGCATTAGAGATAGTGATCATTAGTGTTAGTCCCCCCACAGACTAGGTGCCTTGATTTCTTTTAAAGGAAGTAAAATGAGGACCCTGAAAACAAATTAGCTGATTAAAAAATGTAATTCAACCCTCTCTACCCCACACTCCATAGAATGTTTTCTCCAGAGTAGTTTCTCTGGCTCATTAAAGAACTTTCCATACCTAAAGATCATCAATATGAATGAACATATAATGATGATGTTTTACTTTTGATAAAGTAATAGAAAAGCATCATGTTCTCCCTCTCTCTGGCTCTGAGCTTTTCTGTCTTTCTGTTTCTCTGTGTGTGTCTGTATCTCTCTGTCTCTGTGTATGTCTCTGTCTGTTTGTCACTCTGTCTCTGTGTGTGTGTCTCTGTCTCTCTCTCCCTCCCCCCAGTCTCTCTCTCTCTCTCTCTCTCTCTCTCTCTCTCTCTCTCTCTCTCTCTCTCTCTCTCTCTTTCTGTCTCTGTCTCTTTCTGTCTGTCTCTGTCTGTTTCTCCCTCTCTCCCTGTCTCCCTATCATATAACATAAACTTAAAGCAAAGAGGTACCTTAGGGATCATCTAACACAAAAATCTTATGTTAAATATGAGAAAACAATCCTGGGTAGGGAAAATGACAGAACTAGAATGTGAACTAGATCCTTAGACTCCAAATCTAATGCTATTTCCATTCCTCTTCATTTATATCATACAATGTTCATTCCTTAATTTAATGGGGGAAAAACAGAAGTTTGTGGGGAGAAACATAACTGACAGGGGTGGAGAGGATGGAACTCAGTTTTTTTGGAAGATGTCACAGATACTTCTACCTACTAAAGTCACCAAAAAACCATCTATGGAATTGAGTCTCCTATCGTTTTCAACTATACACAGTACTAGGAAGGAGAACAAAAAGAAAGCAGAAGCGGAAGAAGGCAGGTCTTAAAAAAATCCCTGGCCCTAGACAACATATCCACTGGCTTTGCTGCCTATCCAAACCTTGGGAATGGGGAATGGTAACCTTCAAAGCTGCTGTATGAGTCCTCATTTAGAAGCTTGCAAAGTAAGGAAAAATCTAGTTGCTCAAGTGCATCCACATATCATCCTGTGCAGGAAATATCTCGTGGTCACTTTTAGCTTTTCCCTAAGCAATTCACCAGGAAGAAGTAGAAAGAAAACCGATAGGCTTGATCCATCTAATGCCAAATGTTTTTAATAGAAGTATTGTGCCTTTAAATGAGAGCTATCCATTATCTACTTTTTGAAGGAGATGAAAAATCATGTTGCTTTCATCCAATATGTGGCAAACAAAAGGCACAATAAAAATGGCATTGAAATATATGAGCTCTATGACAGCAGTATTAGTCACATCTTATACACTGACCTTTCTGGTGGCAGGGACATTCAGTAAGCTGTTACAAGGGACTGGCATTTTCAGTAGTAATAAACCTCCTTAAAGTCAGTCATCTTCTTAACAGGAGTACCAGCTATTGATTGATGAATCCTAACTGATGTCAAAATCTGTCGGCAACCATATTGATAATACTGATACGCTGAAATCACTAAAGCCTATTTCAAAGAGTTAATAATGAGATTAATTAGCAGACTCTGGGCACCAAGCAATCTATAAGAAGACAGGCAGAGGAAGTGATGATGAACTAACTTACACTTCAGAAATGTGTGATTGGAAACTTTCCTATTATGCAGAGAAGGTGTGGTGCCATTGATATAGCATCCTTTCCAGAATGCTTAGGAAAACTGAAGACTTATAGGACTGGAATTGGGCAAGAGCCAAGTAGATGTCAAATGTTAATCTTACTTTTTAATTAGGAAGAAAATGATTTCAACTATTTACACTTTCTTCAATGATCCTTCAAATTCTGAATTTTAGAAAAAAATGAAACTGATGAGGGATATTCTAAACTTCATTATTTTTCTTTGTTCCACTTCTCCAATAAACCTAAAACGTAGTACATGATTTTTTTTTCTCTAACTTACTAGAAACAAGGTCAGTTGGAAGATAGGTTACTTTTACAAAGTTCACATTTTTGTTTATTTCTGTCAGAGTAACTATCTGTAGACAATATCAATAATAAATGTTCACTATTTACTAATTTGTTTTATAGCTATCATGGCATTCTCTCTACTCAATAAATATCAGTGACTCCCTTTCACATCTAGGGCCAAACATATTCTCTTTTGTTTAACAATAAGGCTCTGCAGAACTGTATCTTAACCTACCTTTCCAGTCTTATTAACAATCCTTTCTCTTATACATGCTATGGTCTTCTCATACTTCTCACTGTCCTGCATCTTCCATCTTCAGGTCACTGTCTGTCTGCTTTATTGGAGTGTATTCTCTCTGATCCCCTAACTCTCAGAACCTTCAGTTTCTTCAGAAATTCAACTGATGAGCCATATTTACATAGGGTCTTTCTTAATTCCCTTCCCCTCTTCCCTCTCACATTTCTCAGCTTTTACATAGTCTTTTCTAATTCCCTGAGCTGCAAATAAACGATCTCACCACCATCACTCTATATCTATGTTATTAGTATATTACTTAGACTATTTTATATTTCTTCCTTTCTCTCTCCCTTCTCCTTTTTCCTCTCACTATATTTCCTGCTATGGTATTGGCATAGCACACCAAGAGGAGCAAGTCTTATGCCTGACCAGCAGGCTGCTCATCCTCCTGTGGAGCTCGCAAGTAAAAGAATGAGGTGGGAGAGCGGGTCATGAAGCAACTCCAATTTATTCAAGCAAGCACTCTGATTATATAGTCTCTGCCAGCCAGCCCAATGAACCATGGTAACACACACAAACAAACCCGAAACTATAGTAATGAACACAAGCTGGAACCATAGTAACAAACACAAACTAGGGATGGGGCCATCCTTTCCAGCGCCATCTTGTTCACCCTTCCCTGCACCGGATTCAGTTTACCTGATGTCCATCAGTGTGACGTCCCAGATGACGTGGCGGTCAGCGCCCCTTACAATTTCCCACTCTTTCTCACCTAGAAGTTTCCTGGATCCTTCCTCTATCATGAACGAAATTATGCAGATGTATGTCAATGAGATAATATATGGGATAAGAAGGGGGAAATGTTCTTGTATTGTGTTTGGAGGTTGTGTGTGTGTGTGTGTGTGTGTGTGTGTGTGTGTGTGTGTGTGTGTGTGTGTGTGCGGGTGAATGCCCATATATGCTCAAGGATTTGAGATGCTCAGTAATTTTTTTTTAAATATTATGATCACACAGATAGTGAGCAGTAGCGCCAAGAATAGAACTCATGCAGCTAAAGTCCTAGCCTCAAGAACTTTTTATCATTAGACCATGTATGCTAAAGACAGTCATATATTTGTCTATTCCTGTGTTGTTGCAGATAAATAGAATAGGAATCTGAAGCCCTGAGTTCTAGGCTCAGTTTTCTGATCCATAAATCTAGGATTCTATTAATAATAAACAAGGATTCCAAAGATTTTGAGGAAGGTCAAGTGATATAGAGTATATAAAAGTACATTGAAAGATATAAATTGCAGCCCAAGTGTATTCCTATGCTCAATTCTCTTTCATTTTACAAAAAACAGAATGTAAGCCCCTTGAGGGCAGGAACTGTGTGTGTGTGTGTGTGTGTGTGTGTGTGCGCGCGCACACGCGTGTGTCTTTTGTCTATATATACCCAGCATCTAGGATAAGACATAACTGGAAATTAATGAATACCCGTTAAATTAAATCAAATATAGTCACTAGAATTGAGGTAGTCTGGACACTTTAAATAGTCTAGACCATGAGAGTCAATGCAATGAGCCTGCAATGAAGTAATTAACATCAGCAGGGAAAATGAACATTACCTGCTGTTTCAGTATTGTTGAAGCACCATCACATGCTTTGCATCCAAAGATTGCTGTCTAGGACCTTCTTTTTTGTGTCAGTTCAAGGAGGGAAATGTGAAATATAAGACATACAATGTCCTCCATTATTCCCACTGCTCTTTTTCACTGACAGGCTGAATTTTCAGTAGCTGGCAGCTAGAAAGATAACTAATTAAAACTATCATGGGTTGCCCTGACATTAATGGTCTAGTCAACCAGGGAATATTATTGATGGAGGGGAAGAGAGGGAGATACTTCCTTCCTTCACATTTTTTGTCTTATTCATATTTCTGGGATGCCACTAGCATGAAATACTTGCACAAATCCCTGATTGAGAGCAGTTTGCTCAAAAGTTCAGAAACTGCGCCTGAAGAGACCTTTAGTATAAAGTTTTCCATAGTTAATGAAAATGCTCCATCTATTGGCAATTACACTGAATTGTACCCATGGGCCTCATCTTTTCTAGTCCCTAAAAGGATGAAGCAATTCAATTCTGTTCTTATAGATTGACTCAAAATCATATATGCATTATTTAAACCAATTGCTGTAGGCCAGATTTTCAATTTCTATTGGAATTTTTATCTGCTGAAGGCCCTTCTTTAAATCTGGATTCCTTTCTTTCACACTCCAGATCTCAGAACTTACCCTAATTTTTAAGTTTGAATTCTCTTGCATGTCTCAACATTATGCACATAGTAAATGAATATATTGTACATCTGTAAAGTTTTAAATCCAAATATATCATGGGCCTTTTCATTTCTAAGACAGTGTAACATCTTCACAAGTTTTTTTTTTCAATCTTAATTCATAATAATCATGCTCAGTCACAAAAACAGGTGTCAATTGAAAGCAAGCTAGTATGGCTAAAGTTTCCTAGATAGTCTGTTAGAGAAATCCCACAAACAAACATATACAATGCTATTCACACTGCAAGACGATCCTCCCAAAATTTCTAGTTGCAACGTTACAAATGTAATGAAAAAGACCAAAAGAACATTTCTAGTGTCTTCTATGCTTGTTAGAGTTATCATTAGTCTCTCATGGAAGAAAATATAATTACTGACTTCTCAGTTCATGTATTTTAACAGAATACAGTTTTCACAAGCTCCTCAACCAAAATCAAGCTAGAAAAGCTAGTGAATTCATGAGTCCAATAGCCCTGAGAATGGTTATTGTAACTATATTGGTTGAACTATGTAGACAAAATAATAAACTTTGGAGTTGATATAGGAAACAGTATTAAAATTCTTTACCAACCATTGGCCCCATATTTGAACAGAATGTAAAAACTGTGGTACTAAAAAATTTAATTGCTGTCCCACAGAGATGCCAACGAACTTGTTTTTGAAGTTTAAGTTCACTGCTAATGCTTCGATAGCTTTCATTTCCTATACTTGTATACTATTAGGGTGTGATTCTCAGAAATTGGTTTTCTAGACCAAAAAAAAGAAGGCCAATTATCTTACAGGTATGTTTTTTTCTCCCTTTTTTTTATACTGATGGGAAACCAACACTGACTCTCATCCTAGTTTGCAATGAATTAGCTGTAGGATTAGAGGCAAGTCACTTAAGCTCTTCAAGTTATAGTTTTCTCAAAGGCAAGTTGAAAAGGGGGAGGAGGGCAAGTTTCCTTAAGGTTAATATAATAAAAATGATAATATTACCTAGGTTAATTTATAGACTTAAGAATATAGTAGTCAAGATTCTAAAGGAATATAGTATAAGATAAATTTTTTAAAAGATTCATTTGGAGAATTAAAAATCTAGACTTTAAAGGAAAATGAAAAAAATAGGAATGAAGAGGTTCTTTAATTACACAATATCAAATAATCTTATATAATTGTCAATCCAAAAATTATTTGCTGTTAAAAATAAGAATTTAAATAATCCACTTCCTGATAAAGAAATTGAACAAAAAGAAAACACCAAAGAAGGTTAAATAAAAGAAAGAAGGTCTAGACAGATTTACAGTTGAATTTTTATCAAACATTCAAATAACAATAAAGTGTAATAGTACAAACTGTTTAAAGAAATAGAGATGAAAGGGAGCCTGCCAAATTTCTTCTGTGACATAAATATGGTATTGAAAAATAAATAAGGAAGAGATAAAGTTTAGAAAGAGATCTATATGCCAATATCCTTATATATGCAAACATTTTTTAAAAACTATAAACATAGCATGCATTAATAAAAATGCTAAAATATTTTCAATAGAATCAGAAAAGCTTTTGATAAAAATAAAAAAAATCATTATATTTGGAAGTTAAAATACATAAGAAATATTGACTATGCCTTAATGTGATAAATATTTATCAGTCAAAAATGAATTAAGCACCATTATCTGATATGAAACAGAAGAGCTTTTCTCAATAACACTGCAATAGTAATAAAAGAAAAAAATTAAGGGAATGAGCATAGGCAAGTATTTTCATCTACTATATTGGCTTACTTAAAGAACCCTAAAGTGTTAACTAAAAACTAAATTGACACAAAAACTTCAATTGAGTAGCAGAATATAATATGAACCCACAAAGTAATGTTGTGTATTACCAAAAGAAAGAGCTAGAAAAAAGTAAATATTATTCAAAATAGTGGTAGAACATATGAACCATCTTGGAGTCCAGTTACCAAGACGCAAAAAGGAATTATACAAATGCAAGTAGAAACATTCTGTGGAAATAAAGACAAACATAGTGGGGTCATCCCAACAAAATAAAAATGACAATCCTACCTAAACTGGTTTATAGAGTCAGTGCTATATCAACTACCCAAAGGTATATAGAACTAGAAAATTCATCTAAAGGAACAAATATATCAAGAATCTCAACAGGAATCATAGGGAAACATGACAGTAAATCAGCTCAGAAGTACAGATCCCATAATATACTACAAAGCAGTAATCATCAAAATTAATTAACACTTGTTAAAAATAGAAAAGTGGATATGTGGAATAGATTAGCATTAAAAGACCCAGAAGTCATACACAGGTTCTCCTACCCACCTCCCCCTATACCCCATCCCCTGACAGCTCTGTCAGGGCTGACTTTCAAGACTTGCCATTTCTTGTTTACTCATCTCCACTTTGCTAGGTAGATCAAATCACAATGAAATCACTATTTTACATTTAACAAACAGATAAAAACATTTTATGATGCCATGATATTTTTTTCCCAAAAAGATACATCTTTTTCTTGAATACTGTTTCTGTACTGTTTTCTTGGGGACCATGTAAGCCCTTTGAGACCAGATAATGCATATATATGCATATATACACATACACAAACATACATATAATTTTAACAACTTATTTAAATGGTACTTTCTTTTCTTGGACAACTGTTCTGTAGTATCTAGGACATATTTTCACCAGTTATACCTGGCTGACTTTAAAAATATCATCAAAGGATTACAGAACCATACATCTACAGCAAATCCCTGGAATTTGTTCGGTGAAGTTTGTATTGAGTCAAAGGGTCTGAACATGGGGATCCAGAGGGTCTTATGTTGCCTTAAGACAGCAGATTTCCCACCCAAGTTCTAGAACCAGAAAGGATCTCAGAGTCCAGTTAATTCTAATCCAGACTTCTCAATCTAAAACCTAAGGCAATGGAAGCTCTAGGAGGTTAAATGACTTGCCCAGGTTCACACATAGACTAAGCATCAACTAATTCAACATGTTTGACATTAGATATTCCTAAATTTACTGAGTTATTTTTGTTACATTTTGTCTGACTTCAGTCAGCATTATTTAAGTGACTACTACTTGGAAAGTACTATGTTAAGTGCTAGGGATACAAAAGACAAAACAAAAAACAGTCTTTGATTTAAAGGAGTTTACATTCCCTTTGGGTAAAATTTATAATATTTGTAACTAAAAGAAATATCACATGATCATACCTTCCACATTGCCCTCCAAAATGAGTGGTCATAACTTTACCCTAAAGGCTATTGCCATGGCAATCTGAACAGAATGACAACAATCATTTCCATACCAAAAAGTTCCCTCTCACAGCCAAGAAACCAACTTATGTTTTAGATGCAAGACCTCATTTCCTCAAATCTATACACATACATTAGACATACACTAACTGGGTACAGAATATGTCTACTATTGTGCTTAAACTCTCTTTCAAATTGTCTTTTGATTATACTTCAAATTTTGGTCACACAGTAAGTTAAAAAGTCTATCACAGCCATTTTTATTTCCAGCTTCAACAGCTCTTTGAAATATATTCAATGTTTTTGTCAATATATTCAATCAGGATCATACTGGAAACCATTCTAGTCCCAGAAACCTTCAAATTTATTAAGTTTATAATGGTGTGATCTTCAAATCTCTTAAGAGATTCTTAAAGAATCTTAATAAGACAAAATAGTGCAGGTTGAGGTAACCTCAGTATTATTTAAATGTTTTTGTAAAGTGAAATTATAATAGCTGTATAATTGTTGGAGGGAAGAGGCACAGACGTTTTTAATATTAAGTTAAAATAACAAATGGTGAATATCATGCAATTTCAGTTGATCATTATTTACAGTCTGTCTTCCTTGGAAACTTGGAAACTCCTTGACAAATTCTGAAGGCAGACAGAGATCGTAATCCATGATGTATTGCTTATATTTCTTCTTTACATAAATCTATGTCCTAAAAGTTAATCAAATGAAACTCTAGAGAACTAATATGTTAATAGGATTGCTTTCATTAAAAGTGGAGACTTTCAGCCTTTTCCACTATAGTCTGTAATTTATCAAACTGCAAATAAGAGGAGTACAATTAGCAGATGAGTCGGATCGTCTTACCAAGTCAGAGAGAGCTTTTGTCAATGACACAGATGAAAAATGCAGCTTCCCTTTCAAACTATCCATTCATTTCCACTGGCAAGACCATTTAAGGAAAACATTTTTGGACTTCCTTTTCATTAACAGTTTCTATTTTCACATTCCTGGAGTTCTTGATACTTATTTTTCTAAATTGTACTTCAACTACTCTGATATGATGATAATAATAGCTAGCATTTATATAGCACTTTTTAAGGTTTGTAAAGTGAGTTAATTGTGACTTCTCCAGAATGGTCTGACCATATAAATCCATCAGATTTCCTTATGTGAAATTATCATTTTCTCGCCCTACAATGAAAGACCAGTAATCTTTATCTGCCAATCTCTTCCTTCTATATTAAGTAGAAATGAAATTCCCTTCTTTTGTGCTAAGATCACACAGCACCTGATGTATCCAAACAATGAGGTCTTCCTTGCCAGAAATTCATCTGCTTCTCCTGATGACTTTACCCGTTAGCAATAAGTCCCTAAAGTAACTTTCAGTAACTACTCTCAATAGAAATGTTTATAATGTTTCCAATATCTAGCCCTAGAGGAGTTCAATGGTCAGAATATCAATATGAGAATATAGAGAATATCAATATGACTTTCCTTCTACCTTCATCCCCTGAACACTCTAGTGGCAGCTATGGTTCTTCCAAGAATTTTTTTCAAAATCTAGAATTGTATTATTAAAGAAAAATCTGACTAATTCTATATAGTGGCACCCATTCTAACTATACTCTGTTTCTTTTTTTTTCATACTAAGGCATGGCATAGGACCACTACATCCATTGTGAAAGAGGTATGAGATGTATTCTGTTTTGCCCAACTGGGCAAGAAAAGGAGCTACAGGTAGAAATTGCAAAGAGGAAAAGATAACCTTAAAGATGACTGATATAACTCTGTGATGGCAAGTAAAATAGGATCTTTTCTGTTTTTGTTTTAGTATAATCAGGTGCCTCTGATTGAATCTTGCCTTTATCAGTCAAGATTCTTTACTAGGAGTAAAGTACAGAAACAAGAGTTTCTTTAACTAGAAACATTACATGTATTTGTATTGTTAATTATTTTAACGTGATTAAAGATCTTTTCCACCCACTAAAGGGCCTGCCCATTAAGGGGAGTTTGATTAGGGAAGATTTGTGGGAAGGTCCAAGCCTTTTGTTAATGAGGCACTGGTTCTCAAGGGTTGTGACACCCTCTGGTTTTAAAAAA
This sequence comes from Notamacropus eugenii, assembly GCF_028372415.1. Classification (NCBI taxonomy): domain Eukaryota; kingdom Metazoa; phylum Chordata; class Mammalia; order Diprotodontia; family Macropodidae; genus Notamacropus; species Notamacropus eugenii. Next base: position 89,516,855 of record NC_092877.1, read on the forward strand.
GGTATAAATGCTCTGAGCTGAGGTTTTACTTTGGGGTTTACTGACTGTAAGTGTTTGGCTAGACAAGGACTCTGGAAAGCTGCTAAGGAGCCCTCCAGCTTTGAAAATGCAGATGTTGGTAACTGTGGTCAGGCAGTTGGACCTGTCTGTTGAATTCAGGCAGAGGAAGCCATGTCTGTTCATCTTTGATTTCTCTGTATTTTCTTTGAAGTTCAGGATGCTGACTCCCCTGAACTAAGTGAATGATATATGTGCTTGGTTAAAGGAATGATACATGTGCTTGATTGAAGTGATTGCTAACTCCTCAAAAGTTGCCTTTCTTATTATGAATGCAGATCTAAGAACCTGTGATAGCAGGCTCTCCTATGTATTTTGGGGTGTTTATTGTTACAATCTCCAAATTAATTAGCTCCAGTTTGTACAAATGAGCCTTATAAAACTTGAATTGAAGACCCATCACCATGTTTCTGCCTTCTCATGGAGGGTTTTAAGCATCTTCCTTAAATTGTGGTTTTCAGATTTGAGCCTAATATTTGAGATGTAGGCTGACAAAGACACAGAACAATAGGAAAATCAGCAGTTATACCTCTCAATGCAAATAAAAAACTCATGAGTTTTTATGGTTTTCTTATTAGACTATTGACTCATATTTTTCTTGTGGTATAAAACCTCATGTTATTTTCCCCAAATAAACTGATTTAGCATTATGTGCTCTTTATCTTCAACTTATAAAGCTGATAGTTTTATGCCAACATTAAACTTTACTGAGTTTAATCTTACTTGATTCAGCCCAATGTTCAAGGTACAGGGGCTTGACTCTTTCACCAAATCTGTCACCAATTCCTCCTAGCATTACACCTTTTGAAAATTTAATGAATGGGCAGAATCAAGGTGACAGAGTAGAAGGACAGACCTGCTGTAGCTCTAATCCCATAACCTATAAAATACCTGTAAAAATTAATTCCAAACAAATTCTAGAGCAGCAGAAGCCACAAAACAACAGAGTGAAAGAGATTTCCAGTGAAAAGCATCCTGGAAAGGTCTATCGCACTAGGCTTGAACCAGAGCTCAACCCAGTCTTGGCCATGCAACTTGACTCAGACAGTACTGTAGCAAGCTTCAGGTTATGGAATCACAGGCAGCAGTTGCAATTCCCACATTTCTCAACCCACAAATGACAAAGACAGCTTCAAAGGTCAGTGAGAAAGCTTTTTCATCTGGGTGAGAACAGAGCAAGGTCCAGACCCAGGGCAGTGGCAGCCACTACAGCAGCAGAGACCTCAGCCTAAATACCCTGGGGGAATTGAGTGGCTGATCTGAAGGTCAGCCCTGAGTGGTGGCCATAGGGTGCAGAGGAGCACTGGTCTGGTAGAGCTGATGGAGGCTCTGGACAGGGAATTCTACTCATACATCCTGGACAAAACAGCTTGTGGTTGTTTCTAGACCAGAGCACAGTCTAGGAGAAGAGTAAACCCCTCTCCCTTGATTGTGCCACCATAGAGGAACTGAGAACTTAGAGGTCCCTAAAGCATACCTTCCACTTGACAAAGGACTCAAAAGTTAAGTAACTGTCTGGAAAAATGCCCAAAAAAGGGGAAAAAATGAGATGTTAGAAGGATACTTACTTGGTGAACAGGTATTGTCTTCCATTCCTTCAGAGGAGGAAGAACAAGGCATACATTCAGAGGAAGACATAAAAGTCAAGGCTTCTGCATCCAAAACCTCCAAAATAAATATGTAATGGTCTCAGGCCATGGAAGAGCTCAAAAAGGACTTTGAAAATCAAGTAAGAGAGGCAGAGGAAAAGTTGGGAAGAGAAATGAGAGCAATGAAAGAAAATCATGAAAAGCAAGACAACAGCTTGCTAAAAGAGACCCAAAAAATGCTGAAGAAAATAACACCTTTAAAAGTAGACTAAACCAAATGGCAAAAAAGGTCCAGAACACCAATAAGGAGAAGAATACTTTAAAAATCAGAATTAGTCAAATGAAAAGGGAGATTCAAAAGCTCATTGAAGAAAATAGCTCTTTAAAAATTAGAATGGAGCAACTGGAAGCTAATGACTTTATGAGAAACCAAGAAATTACAAAATGAAATTTAAAAAAATTTAAAAATTGAAGACAATGTGAAATGTCCATTGGAAAGTCAACTGCCCTGGAAAATAGATCCAGGAGAGACAATTTAAATATTATGGGACTACCTGAAAGCCATGATCAAAAAAGGAGCCTAGATGTCATCTTTCATGAAATTATCAAGGAAAATTGCCCCAATATTCTAGAACCAGAGGGCAAAATAAATATTGAAAGAATTCACCAATCATCTCCTGAAAAAGATCCAAAAAGAAAAACTCCTAGGAATATTGTAGCCAAATTCCAGAGTTCCCAGGTCAAGGAAAAATATTGCTAGCAACCAGAAAGAAACAATTCAAGTATTGTGGAAATACAATTAGGATAACACAAGATTTAGCAGCTTCTACATTAAGGGATCAAAGGGCTTGAAATATGATATTCCAGAAGAGAAAGAAACTAGGATCTAACCAAGAATCACCTGCCCAGCAAAACTGAGCATAATATTTCAGTGGAAAAAATGATCTTTCAATGAAATAGAGGACTTTAAAGCATTCTTGATGAAAACACGAGAGATGAATAGAAAATTTGACTTTCAAAAACAAGAATCAAGAGAAGCATGAAAAGGTAAATAGGAAAGAGAAATCATAAGGTACTTACTAAAGTTGAACTGTTTAACATTCCTACATGGAAAGATCATATTTGTAACCCTTGAAACTTTCCTCAGTATTTGGGTAGTTGGAGGGATATGTGTATATATATAAAGAGTTGAATAGGAAGGGATGATATCTAAAAAAATAATATTAAGGGATCAGAGAGGAATATAGAAAGGAAAAAAGGAGAAATGGAATGGGGCCAACTATCTCTCCAAAAAGAGGCAAGAAAAATCTTTGTCCATGGAGGGGGAAAAGGAGGAGGTGAGAGGTAAAAAGTGAAGCTTACTCTTATCACATTTGGCTTAAGAAGGGAATAACACATACACTGAATTTGGTGTGAAAATCTATCTTATACTACAGGAACGGGGAGGAGAATGGGAGAAGTGGAGTGTAAGGAGTATGATAGAAGGGAGAGCAAATGGGAGGAGGGAGCAATTAGAAGTAAACACTTTTGGGGAGGGACAAGGTCAAAAGAGAGAGTAGAATAAATGGGAGGCAAGATAGGATGGAGAGAAATATAGTTAGTCTTTCACAACATGACTATTATGGAAGTCTTTTGCATGACTACACATGTATCATCTATATTGAACAGCTTGCCTTCTCAGTAGGGATGGGTGGGGAGGGAGGAAGGGAGAGAAGTTGGAAATCAGAATTTTAGGAACAAATTTTGAGAATTGTTTTTGCATGCAACTGGGAAATTAGAAATGTAAGTAGTGGGGTACAGAAATCTATCTTTCCCTATAAGAAAAGAGAAAAGATGTGAATAAGAGAAGGGAGGGGTATAATAGAAGAGAGGGCAGATTGGGGGAAGGGATAATCAGAATGCACAGTGTCTTGGAGTCGGGAGAGGGGAGAGATGGGGAGAAAATTTGAAACTCAAAATCTTGTAGAAATACATGTTAAAAACTAAAAATAAAAAAATTTATAAATGTGTAATCTATGCTTTTATTTTCTCTTGTTAATTAAAGTGCTAAGCAGCATAGGGCCAAGAAGAGTTTATGTTCAACTTCATTAATTTTTTTTTCCTGGATGATTCAGGGTCCTCACTAGTGATGTCACTTTTTTGTACTACACTATAAATGAACACACAGGTACAGATGATACTGGACAAATAGCTGGGAACTGAAGTCAAGGAAATGTCCTGAAGTTTGTTTTCTTAATGAGAAAATGTTCCTGATGTCAGCTTACTTTTAGGTCATTTGCTTTTTTACCATAAAGGCAAAGTGATGGATGTGCAGCTGGGTGACCCTCTGGCAGCTGAACACTGCTGACTTCCAACAAAATAAATGATTGAATCAATGATCAAAATGGTCTTCTCCCCAGTGGTTTCTGCACCCACCAGAACACCTCTTCATGGATTGCCTTCAATGTCCTTTGACTTGTGAACAGCATTTGAAGCTTTAGTTATCACTTCTGCACCACTAACCGAGAAGGCCACAGCTGCTCCTCTGCCAGCTTGGGTTAACTCGTCAAGCTCATTCATTTCAATTTTGTTGATAGGTATGTGGAGAGCTCTGAATTCCTTTCAGGGTGTTTGACTAATGTGTTTTCCCAAGCCTATACTTTCCTCATCTTCAGAATGAGATTTCATTTCAGCAGTCATGAAGCCAGGACACAGTTTTAATCCATTTCTCATGAAGTTTTGTGAAAATTCCAAGAATAAATATTAAATTAAATCTTTAATCATATGATATTAAAAGATCTGTAGAGTGCCCAAATGATGGATCAGCTTTCTCAGGACTTCTCTCCACTATAATTTATCTTTTCCTATCCTATGCAGAGATTTAATCAGTGAGATCAAAAGGATGGCTCATCAAGGTAAGCTCTGCAATCATCCAGCAATAGATTATCCTAAGGTAAGGCTATAGTGTTGAAAGATTTGTGAATATAGGTCAAAAAGATGATGGAAGTAGGTGAGGCAGGCGAGAGTGGAGAAAATCTTTGAGTTCTTTATCAATTCTGTAACTTATTCTCAATAAGTAACAAATAGATGTGTTAACACGTTTGATAATTGAGATAATTACTTTTTCTGTCACTGAAGGTTTTATTTTATCAGAACTTGAAATGCTTTTGAATTAGAATTCTTTCACTCATTCTAACTATACTCTTCACCCTTGTCAAGAGCTATGGTCTCTCAGTTAATACTAATCATTATTCTCCCAGTGTTCATCTTATCCATTCTGATGTCAGTTGCTTCATGCAATCCTGAACATTGGCCACATTGCCATGTCAATATTTCACTAGCTGGGATGCCAGAATAACTGGACTTCTAACTTTCCATCAGACTCAGACTATGAAGCTTCTTCTTTAGGTATCCATCACCATCCAATTTCCTACAGAAAGCAACTGAAAAAAAGCAATTTCACTCACTATAAACTTATTGTTAAATTTCAATGGGGCCCTTCTCTCTACTTGATACTCTTTCCAATCTACCATTATTGATGCCTTATCTTCTTCATTTACTGGTATCTATTGCAAACTTTCTTTTCCCTCCTCTCCTCTCCTTTCTGCCAAATCTACTTCCCTAGGCTACACTTGTAATAGATGGCATTTCAAATTCTGCTTCACTGAGATCAATTCCATTTGGCATGAATTACTTCAGTCCCCTTCTTCCATTCCTCAGACTCTCTAACAAAATGTAAATTCTTTGAATTTAGGATCTATTTTTTTCTGTGTTTGTATTCTCCATCTAACAGCATTGGCGTATCTATGTGCTTAATAAATTAATATTGCACCAATAAATACATGACTTGTTCTCCCATCTTTTCCTTAATAACAGAAAAGGAAGTATCTTGAATCCTAGATCTCATTTTCTCTTCTGCACTCCAGGATAGTGTTCCAACTATCATATCCTGTCTCATGTATATCTTCAATATTTCCATTATTGCTGATTCCTTTCTATATAACTATAAACATGGAACGCATTTTATCTCCAATTCTTAAAAAAAGTTTCTCCCCTAATCCTAATATCCCCTACAACTATTATTAGAACTCTCTTCTCCCTCAACTTTGATAATTCCTGAAAAAATTGTTTGATACATCTGCTTACCCTCACTTTATACATCACTTACCATCTTTTCTTTACAATGCTTTATCACAGAAACTGTACTAAAATTATTCTTTCAAAGTAATTAACCATGTTTTCTAATTACCAATTCCATTTCTAACATTGTTTCAGTATTGGCAAAAGTTTCAGGATACCCAAGACAGATGTCTGCTTGTTCAGGCAGAAATCACACAAATGTCTCACAACTTTATCACCCTGAGGAATTATCCCTACATCTGAAAACACATGAAAAGGGAGTAAATGTGATTCGTATATCAGTCCACCAAGTCTAAAGGACTGTGAATATTTGAGCTCCAGGAAGGCTCAAAGAAAATGTGCACTAGTCCAAGAAAAAAAAATATATGCTGGAAATGAGGTATCCCAAAAGCTGTTCTTATAGAAGTAGCAGAGCCAGAGCCTAGGAGAATGGAAATCACAGGGGAAGCAATGTTAGCCATGAGAATTTCAGTACCCTCTTCTGTGAATGAGAATGTGTGTGGATTGTTAGTAAGCATATTGCAATGTATGTTCTGTTGGTGGACACCATATCCTCCTACTTCCAGCATCAGGCTCACAGCAGAAACCTAAAGAAGTCTTACTCTCTTAGCATTTAAAGTAAATCCATCTTTTTTATGTTTTGCTGTCTTTTTCCTTACCCTTTTCTCCTCAGGGTGCTTGTTTACCGAAACAAATCTATTTTTTAAGAATTAGCTTTCTTTAGCTTTCTATCTACTTTTTCTTTAAGTATAACAAAGATGATTGACTTTACTTTCTCCATTGATGGAAGCACCTTCTACTTCTTCTCTTATGTTCACATTCTTGAAGTCATTTTGTACCATTCTTTTCTTGGCATATGTAATCAGTTATGCAGTCCAGTTAAGTCTCCCTCCAAAACATCTCTAGCATTCATTCATTCTTTTCTACTTTACTTTGATAAAATCTTCATTCTCATATATACCCCCATGTCCCATCTTACATGATTCAAAAGCACCCTAACTGGTCTAAATTCATTTCTTTTCTTTCTAATAATCTTTCATGATACTTCTAGAATAACTTTCCTTAGTCATGAGTCTGAAATCATTAGTTACTCAAGAATTGCTTCTTCTCCACCAGAGATAGTTAACTTTGATTACTTTTGAGTTCAGCATCATGTCTATAAGAGCCAACACCCTACTACTTAAGATGTTAAAGACAAAATATGAATATTAATAATCAGTCTGACTTTCCTCACATTCAAAATAAACCACGCATTTCCATTTGATTTTTGTTTAATTTAAGGAAGTGGATTGTGCAGCATGGCTTTCTCATCCATGCTATTTTCATGGTGGTAGAATATGAATAATTATACAAGATAAATTGCCTTGAAATATACTAGCTATGCTAACATATTATTTTCCTCCAAAGGTTTGGTATGAAGCTAGAAATGTGGAGCTCTGAATTTATAGACTAATCAGCAGTGTATTGAAATGCATATGAAGAATATCAAGAATTTATATAAATGAATATTTAAATATTACAAGATCATGTATAACAAGATGAAGCAACTCATGAAGTGATCATTATTCCTTTCCCTATTCCAGTATTCAAACTTATTATCAAATGGACACAAAATGGAGTGTAGTAATTGAGGAATGACTTTCTCAACTAGAAGTTAACATCTTATAGAAAGATGTGCTTTATGTCTAGGTTATAGGAAGCAATTTTCTTGTGGTAGAAATGGCCTAATAAATTCATCATTGCCTGTCCATCTTATGAATCATACAAACTTTGCTGTTATTGTATGATAATGACTATGTTTTCAGGTAATGGTAAATGTGTTCCAATATAGCAATGGGATCATTGTAATGTTTTATTTGAAAATATACCAGTGAACCTTTTCTTTGTCATAGAGAAACTCAAATTCCTGAAACTTCTTAAATTCCATCCTTATTCTTAACAATGAAATGTCTGTGGCCCCACAAATTTGTAACTTTCAGATCTAGAAGTGTATCTGAGATAAATTTGCTAGTATTAAGTAAAGCATGTTGAGATGAGGGTGGTACACCATCTTTATTGGCATGTCAATTCTCTAGATAAGAAAACAATTCAAGTGAATTATGGAAATGCATAAAACTAGTTTTGATTACTCTGCCAAAAATTAAAAACAACATACAAAAGCCAGCACAAGCCATCCACTTGTGTTTGTCCTTTGTTCTCAAAGATGACCATGACATCAAGATGATGACATAACTTGCAGTTGACTTTGATTTGAATGAGGGAGGGCTGTACAAGGTCACTAACCTCGCTTTCTTCACCTGAGCCATCAGGGTCCAGTGGCCTGATAATCATCAGGATTACTGGAGATGGCCCAGGATGCAATGTGAGACCCTGGCCCTTTCAGGTTAAGGTCTTATCATATTCCCACTCCACTACTAACACATTGTGATTGCAGACCAGATGGTTTGCCTAAAACAAAAGATCTGAGAAATGTCATCTTGTTACTCCTTAGGAGGGATGATGTAATTCTTGGCTCAGGATTGAAATTTGCAACCATAGGTACAGTGTTGTATGGTTTCATCTCCTCATTAGACTTTTGTAAGAATTTCCCAATGGATTTTGTCAATGAGATTGGAACCACTGAAGTGATCTATATCTTTGTTTATTTCGTGTAGAGTAAGAATCTCTCTGTGTTGTAAGACATAATGAGAAACCAGAAGCAGCTACTATCAATAAAAAAACTAGTGGTATTGAGATTTATTTCAAACTTGACTATATTTTTTACTTTTCCTGTCATGTATTTCTCCCTCATTTGGTAAAAATTATAATCATGTAATGGTATTTTAAATGGGAAGATCTTTCCCATTCATTAATGGACCCATGTGACCTGCTTAAAGCACATGGAAGCCTAAGTCACATGCAGTAGGAGGAGCTTGCTGAATGGGTGGAACAGGAAGAGGAGGAGCTAGAGCAGAGTTGAGAGGAAGTTGGTCAGACTAGTCAGAGTTGGGAAGGACAGAGGAAGCAGGCAGCTTGGATTGTGCTTGTTTGTGGGAAGGTCTGATAATGTGTATAGACTTGTTGGTTATTATGATGGATTTCTTTGTTGCTATGATAGATTTGGCTTTCTGGTGTCTGAATAAATGTTTTTCTTCTGCCTTCTATATGGAGAGTCTGTTATACTTTGTGATTCCGAACTACACCAACATATTCATAGTCACCCTCAGTGCTGTGAATATTGCCTTGGTGATACAAGTTATTAGGGAGAGAGCTATACATAAGAAAATATTGAAATATTTCTGATTTTTGTTTGGAAAAAGTGTTGGCTATGGAGTAAGTCTCAGTTTCCTCATCTATAAAATCCTTATCATAAAATCTATGAAAAGATAATATTTTCTGTCTTTTCTAGGTAAAAATCAGTGATATCTTTAAAAGTCTTGTGTATTATAAATAACCTGAAGTTTCATATAGCCACTGCTACCTTAAAAAATCAGCAAGAAAATACTATGAAGTACAACCTTGAACAAAACAATGAGCACACTACAAATACTTTTATCTAGTCTTTTCCTAGATCCCAATCTAGACCTCCCATCTGAATTACAATAGTAAAATTATATTGTTAAGGGGAACCTCTAAAATCCTCTACTTCAGATTCTATTTTTGACCTATGAGGAACTAATCAGAAGAAGAAAGAAAGTAATGTGTCCATTATCACAAAGCTGGTTAGGGGCAGAACTTTGTAGATGAACCAAGATGTGTAATTTCTACTCCAAAATTACTATTTTATTACACAAGCTCTTAATACAAAGGCTCTCTCTACCCTTTCCATCATTAGGGAATATGCATTTGTATACATGCTATAGAGATTTCAGTTCCTTAGTTTATATTATAAGTCGCTTAGGCCTTTAAAAATACTCTGCAGATGATCTGAATTTCTAACACATTTGAGTCACCCCAGTTAAATATAATTGAACCTGGATATAAGATCATGTGGTAGCATATTTCTAGGATATAGTGATGCATATAAAATGCCAGTGGATACTTCTGTAGAAGACAGAGTTGACTGACCATTGTATAAGATAATTCAAATGTATTTCTAAATCACAATTTACTTGGATAGGCAGATAAACTTAAAAGGAAAACAAATTCAGGAAAAAAAGAAAAGACAACTCTTACAGGTTGGATCTAACTCAGGCCAATCACCTAGTAGTTTAGTTTTGATATTAGAACAAAATAAGACATTTATATGCCTTCAACAGTTGACAAAAATAGATTTGTTTAGCCATGGTAGGAGAAAAATATTCAAAAAGGATAAAGAAAGCAGAGTAGCCAACACAATGCCAATTATAGTCCAAAACAATAGAAAAGGGAAAATACTATTTTTCTCCAGTAACTCCTACCAAAGGGAATATCTAATAATAAGCCCAGGAGAGAGAATTACTTTAGTGGCTCCTTGTAAATACATAGAAAATCAATATTTTCAGGAAGAGTCACAACTTATATTACCAGCAAATATTGCCATGAAGGGTTGAATCTGAGATCCTCTATATATCGTCTCTCTCCTTTCAGGAAAGGCAAAGAAATTAATCCTCTCAGGCTTTGTATGCTCTTCTCCCTAGGTTGTGCCTTTCTTTTAACTATTACCTCTTCTCCTTGCCCATTCCCTGCTCCTTTCTCTCTCTCCCTCCTCTTCTACTTCTTCCTATGTCTCCTATCTCTCTATTTCTCTCCCTCTCCTAAAAGGTAAGCTAATTGATCTAATGTTAAATGACCGATTGACTACAGAAAGAGATGTAGGGGGAGAGTGGGATGGATGGATGGATGTGCGTGCGTGTGTGTGTGTGTGTGTGTGTGTGTGTGTGTGTGTAATAGTACATTTATTTATTTATTTATTCATTCATTCGTTCATGCATTCATTCATTCATTCATTCATTTATTTATAATGCAGTTTAAAAATAACAGAAAGGACCTTGCATACCTTGTATATTCTTCAAATACACAAGGCCCCTTCTGCTATTTTTATAGCATTTGTATAAGATGAAAATTTATTAATGAAATCATAATAACTCACAGTCCCAACAGTTTGGAAGAGACAGATGTTTATCTCTGTGCTCTATTTTAAATTTTGTATATTTCCAACTGATCTCTGGCTTCAATCATGCCCCTCCTCTCAGCACAAATTACATAATACAAGTTTCTATGACTGATCTCAGGTTTCTTGATGTATAAAACATAATTAGGATACAGAAAATGGCTTAGCTAAATAAATGAGGGTAGTTTGTAGTATCTATTATTAGACAGGTAGGAGAAGATGAATTTGGGGAAAGAGCTCATCTATTGGTTCTTCATTCAGTCTTTGAGTAGGTGATCCCAGTGATTAGCATTAGTCTGGTTTCTTTGTTCTAAGACTTTTGCAGAAGCTAATATCTTTCTACTCTGTTATAGCTTATAGTTCTCCATCTCCTTCAACTGCCACTCTAGGTCACCATTACTGCTGCTATTTGGCTCTCATTGTCCCAGGTCATTTCTCTTTTTCTGTCTTTTCTCAGACTAAGTGTTTGCCTCAAAACTCCCAGGCATGACTTAAGTTCACCTTTCAACTCAAAGATCATTTATCACGTACTTTAAAATTCTACCAAGGACTTAAAGGAAATGTTTTTCTCTCTAAACTTCAAGTTGAGATTCCAGTCTGTTCTTAGAGATCTATTATCCCCCAAAAAACCATAATCCACGTAAGTATTCTTATTATTGACCCCCTATTTAGTCACTATAGATTTTAGGTATCCTATGAATTAGAGTCCTCACCAAACCATAGCTTACAAGCCCCTACCAATGTAGAATATATGTCTGTATGTTTATCAATGAGAACAATGAAATGCTCAGTTCATAACAAGGCACTTCAAGTAGCAAGATAAAATAATAAAATAAAATTCTCGCAAAAAACTTAAATTCACTCTTCTAAAAAATTCAATCTATGAATAAGAACTAATTAATCAACTATAGTATTTCAGGCAATGGAATTAAAAAAATTAAAAATTGTAGTTCCTAAACACCATATGTAAAATAGATTGACACCAAGCTGCATTTGAACTATGAATTTACAGTAAAGTTACATGGTGAGTACCTGAAGACCTCCACTGATGACATCTATATCTTTTGGTATTTTCATTTTTTAATTGCATAATTGTATTTTATTTCCTTAATACAACATGTTAAATTATCCTGCTATTCTACAATTGTTTGGGCAAATATTTTTTTATTTGTTAGCTATTAATAGATACAGAAATGTATGTTTAAAGATAGGAATTTATTTTTAGCATAATTCTTATATTTCCAGCAATAGAATTGCTAGTTAAAGGATTCTTGATAATAAGAGTTATTGAGGATGGATTGCCATAGAAAGTTACTGTGTCTCAGATCATCAGAGGAAGGTACAGTAAGGTTTCCCTACATTGACTTATATTCAGTTTTTGAGGAAGGTAGAGGGACTGCCTAAATGTCTTCTCTGAATTTTCCAGACCTGTGATACTGCAAACAGGTCAGAGAAATACACCAAGCTCTGATGTGTTGTGGGCAAATGAGCCAAGGGTCAATAGCCTTTCAGAATTCTTCAGCTGCTGAGTAGTTACTATTTTGCATAGGACAAAGGGGCTGCTTGGGTGAAGTTTAAAAAAAACATCATCTTACCAAAGTGTCTCTCAATCCCTTTTTTGATATGGAGGAGTTGGATGCAGGGCAGGTTTAACTTTCTCTAAGAAACTTAAATGTTAAAGGGTGATGACGATATTAGATGAAAGTTGAACTGAGACCTATGGGAGGTGGTTAAAAAAAATTACTTTAAACAACTTCAGGAATTTAGAATGTGTTCCCACAGAAATGGTTTTCATTTTTGATCACCTTCCCCACTGGTTCTAAAAAATTTCTAGAATGTATCCCCAACAGATGAATAAATATTTTTAAATAAAATGCATGTTGTTATTGAGTCATTTCAGTCATGTCCTACGCTTCATGATTTCATTTGGGGTTTTTTTGGCAAAAATACTTGAGAAAAGATGACATTTCCTTTTCCAGCTCATTTTACAGGTGAGGATCTGAAACAAACAGAGTTAAAAGACTGACTCAGGGTCACACAGCTAATAAGTGTTCCTGATTCCAAACCCACTGCCCTATCTACTGACTACCTAAATTCCCCTTAAATGCAAGTACTACCACACAAATATATTACAAATATTATCAAACCTATACAAAACTGAAATTAAAAAGAAGAAAAAAGACACTAATGATATATTTTTGTTCTCACAAAATATCACTAATACAATTAATATTAGTCATACTCTTTAATATCATAGTTATTAAATATCCAACATCCCTCATGCAAATGTCTTGTTTTTACATACTAACTAAAAGACATTAAGTTCAAATGCCACTGAAACTTTATTTCAGATTATTAAACAGTTTAGAATTTTTTTCCTTTTTTCTAATTTAGTGTTGGATTGTTTTGTTTTTTTAACAAATGGTAATGATTATAACACTTTTGGCTGTGAAAGATTAGTTCTTAAATATTTCGGTAATTGTAATGGCTTCTTACTATCACCAGGTAAGATCAAGAGGCACAAAATATAATCTAAGACCCAGGTTCATCATTTATGTATGTAAATACATATTTCCAATCATATTCTTGGCTTACTTCTTTACATATTGGCATTCTTTTTACTGCGTAAAGAGGATGAAGAAGAACTCATATTAAGCCTGGAAGTATGAGCGCTTTGATTTTTTTGGTCATTTATACTCACATTCTTAGTATTATCTTCATTCCAAAGTTTCTTTGCAAGAATCATTTCAAGCTATTAGTCTATATTGTGAGGGTTTAATTAAAATTAGAAAATGGAATCATTAAGTCTATTTAACTGTGTACTTAAATTTTAATATGTTTAAATAAACTGTAAGGTAAAAAACTCACAACTGTGAAAGGCTAGAACTTCTTTCTTTTCATGATACCTAGAAAACCCTACACTACGCAATACACAATTGTCTGACACACAGAACAAGGGAAGACATCATAGCCTTAGAGATACTATGGTTAATAAATCTCGACCAAGTACAGAAGTAGTTTCATTCATTTTTCTCTGGAGACATCTATGATACGTTCTTCATTCTTTCTAGGCTTCTCTGTTAGTGATTATGAAGCACTGAAGTTTGTTTTCAGTCAGGTCTCTCAAATAATGACTATTAGGTTATTTTCATCTCAGCTGTGCTACTGTGAAAGATACAAAAGCCTGGGCTGAAGATATTTCTCTTAACTCATTCTCCTCTGAACTGTCCTCTGATATGACCTGTTTATAGTTCCCTATTTCGCCTTTTTACCTAATTACCAACTTCAACATAATTATAAAATCACACAGAGCTGAATGAAGCTGACTGGCAAAATTGAATCAAAAAAGGAACTGATAAACATTATAGGTTGTGGGAAAACAGGCACATTAATGCATTGTCCAATAATTTTGGAAAGCAGTTTTGAAGAATGACCACAAAGTTGCTAATCTCTTTATAGCCTTAGACCCACTGATATGATGACTAGACCCCAAAGAGATCAAAAAAGGGGGAAAAGATGTTATAACTACAAATACACATGTACGTATATGTATATTTATGTATACCTATATATTTCTATATACCCATGTATCTACAGACATAGATATATCCATATATCTATATCTATCTGTCTATCTATCAACTCTTTTTTTATGGTGGCTAAGAACTGGAAATGTAGAATACTCAATCAAAATAACTAAACAAGTTGTGATAAATAAATATAAGGGAATACTACTACCCTGTAAGAAATTATTAAGTGGACTATTTTAAAGTAAACTAGTAAGACATATATGAAATGGTGTAGATTAAAGTGACCAGAAACAGGAAAAACAATTTATATAATTACAAAAACATTGCAATGGTAAACAATTTTGAAGCACTGAAGAACTGTGATTCATTTCTCATATAGAGGTGATGTCCTCAGGGTACATACGTATGTGTGTGTGTGTGTGTATGTTTGTATAAGTATATGTGTATATAGTATGTATGCATACACATATATGCATATACATATACACATATATCTTATGAGCAATATAGGTATTTGTCTTGTATAACTAAGCATATTTTTGATAAGATTTTTTGTTTTGATTATGCAGTAGGAAAAGAAAAGTGGTAGAGAGAAAAATTAGATTTTGCTAGGTGTAAAAAAGTTTTTTAATATAATTACCTTAAGAACTGCACATCATAGAAGTTCATAATTTCATATATAATCTTTTTTCTTTTTATATTGAAATACCTGTTTGTTGACATTTGTTGTTCAAAACAGAATTTTTTAAACTCTATATGAAGTAAATCATAATAGTAATCATAACAGCTACCATTTATTTGGATTTTATAGAATTTGTATTGGTTTCCAAATCACTTTACAAATATTTATATGACTTTATCCTCACATCTGTGCGAGGTTGGTGCTACTATTAACTCCACTTTATAGTTATTATCCACATTTACAGATGACAAAACTAAAGCAAAGAGAGGCTAAATGACTTACCTTAGGTCACATTGCTAATCTATGGTCACATAGCTAGTCTAAGGCTGGATTTGAACTCAGGTCTTCCTTATTTGAGGTCTAGCTCCCTATCCATTGCATAACTCAGCTGACTCAAAAGTAGCAAAGTAAATTTTACTTTAATGAAAGGGAATGGAAGTTGCCATTTAGTTGGTCAATTAGCATTCTGTAGATTTCTGGTAGTCTTAGTCCAATGAATAAGTCTGGAAAAGAGAAGGAAGAGAAATGTATATATTTAATATGTGGGTGCCCCATTTTTCTCATAGTTGATTGCATTTTTTAAAAGTCAAAATAAGTCATTTCAAGATAAATGGGATAGTTAACAATAATAATAAGAAGCAATTGAGGACAGAAAATTTTTAATTTAAAATATGCCCAGAAAAAAATGAGGGTATTTGTTATTGCAAATGAAAATTTATAGAACTGCAGTAGAGGCATTTCTTTAAGAGAAGTGGATATGCATTCAGAATAGCTATTTTGATTCCTTTGAAAAGAGACCAGAAATACAAATGGCAAGGCACTTTGCACAGAGGCTGGGAAGGGGAAAAGAGATTAAACATATACTCTATTGATAATAAGCTAATGTTATGTAACAGCAGTAATTTACCTGCACTAAATGCCCTCTCCTTATCACATTTATTTCATTAATGTGATTGATAATTGTATGACTTTCCAACTGATTGCTGATATTCAAGCTCAATCTAATCACTCTGTAGGTGACTGGATGCTTCCTCAGAGAGAATTGCTTCAGGACGTCTTGCCCCATTTTGGTTTATGTGATTGTGACTCTTTCAACTAAGTGCACAGGAATGAACAGGTCAGAAGCACCATTCGGTCCAAACACAGCTAGCTTAGAACATCTCAGGCCTTTAGTCCACAGAAAGTGAAAGGCATCCCTTTCTCACTTTTCAACTTATTATGTTTTTTAATTATTTGAGAAGATAACCATGAGGGTGGATAAAGAATGGATCTTGGAACTGGGAGTAGGGAATACAATTCCTATCACTGACAAGTTTTGTTAGCGTTACCTTAGGCAAGTAACTCAGTGCTCTAGGTAACTATAATTTTCAGTTTAATGAGCTCCTCTTTGGTTAGTTCTTTGTATCAGTGAAAGTCCAGGTTCAGTCCCTATTGCCTTATTTGATCTAAATATTAATTCAATGTCTTTTCCCTTTCTCCATGGAGTACCAGAAACATGCCATCATATGGGGCATCAATTTCTCCCCATATGAATTGCTGCAACTGCTTAATTTGTTCTATTTGGGCTACTCCAAAACCTGTTGTCATCATCCCATGTAATTTTCTGCATAACTTTTCACAGTCCATATTCCTGGGCATGTAACACATTTCAAAGGGATGTGCCCTTAGAGAATTTTCTTTTTTTTAATATGAACTTTTATTGAGCACTCAAGAATAAAGGATATTATGGTTTATTTATCAAATTAAAGAAACAACTTGACTAAACTAATTTTAATGGACAACTAAATTTTACTTAAATTTTTGAATGACATACAAAAGACAATAATAATAACTGAACTTTATATAGAGCCTACTATGCTAAGAGCTTTATAAATATCACCTCATTGATCCTCACAACAACCTTGTCAGGTATGTGGCATTATTAGCCTCATTTCACAGTTAAAGAAACTGAGACAAACAGAAGTTAAGTAACTTGCTCAAGGTTGCACAGCTGTTAGGAGTTGGAGGCCATATTTGGATTTGGGTCTCCTTGATTCCAAGCCCAATGTTCTACAGAGCACAACATCTAGCTAGATGATTCTCCATCATGATTTTGAGACAAGAGAGTATGCCTGGATAAACTCCGCACACATCCTCTATACATACCTAGGCCTGTGTCTCTTTTATATCTTTCTACTGCATCACAACTTATGATCAGCATTCCTTTAAACTTTGATAAGAATCATAGTGTTTGAAAAGAACATTATGAATATTCCATCCTAGCCTTCCACCTACTATAGGAATTTCCTCTTTAGAATCACGTAAGTAATCAATCATCCCATCCTTGCTTGAACATTTCAAGGGGAGGAGGGGATGTGGGGGATGGCAGGGTGCTAGATACAATAGGATACTGATAAACAGTGGAAAATGTGAATTAGTCAAAGGTTCTAAAATCAGTATTTGCTTTACTGCTATATCTGTCTACTCTTTATTGCAGATCCATGAATTGCATATACCATCAAAAAATACTTCCGATAGCTTCCAGTTGTCAACTGTGCTTGTAACCAGAGATCTCTGATGAACATAGAAGGTTAGACTGAATGACCCCTATGTCACAGTGAGAACACTCTTATGAAAACTAGAGCATTCAGGATGCTCAATTTGACACTGAAAAGTTAGTCTTTTTAAAGAGTATTTAGTAATTTTTATCAATGTTTCCCTGGCTTGTCCATTGTAAACTATAATTTCAGTTTTTGTCCATCTCTGGTTTTGAATAATTGGTTCTTAGATTTCCTCCAATTTCTCTGAATAATTGAATGCCAGCAGGATTTCTCCTTTCTTCTAATTGCCGTAATTTTTATTGAACATCTTTAAGTTTGGGTCCTGTTAAAGGTAATAGAAATGAACATTTTTTATATTGAAGCATTATTTATGGTCATCTGAAATAATTTAGCAGTATAAAGCTTGTCACCCTGGTGAACTGAAATTCAAAAAGGCTTTTGTAACAATGAATTAGGTTGAGAATGAGACAACCATTACTAGTCATTTCATCTTGTTCCATTTATTCTCATGGAATTTAGATCTAAAAGGGACCTTTGAGATCTTTCTAGTTCATCCCTCTCATTTTATAGATGAGGAAAACATAATTTATTGCACATCTAAAATAGTGCTAGAGCAAGAATGAATTAAGATAAACAGAGCTCTTCTCCAGCTATTAAATTTCAGCTAGTACTGGCTAGAAGGAATTTTGCCAACAAATCCACGTTGCATCCTCTAGCTACATTTTAATTATCTAGGTAAAACTGAGAGGTTCATGCTTAGCTGTTGACTGGCCTTCACCTTGGTCCTGATGGGGGTGGGGTGGGTACATGAGATATAGGGACAAATGGAAGGATTATGAGTTGAAATCATAAGGTCCAGATTGGAAAAAAGGATGTAAAAGATGATGAATTTAAAAATAATAATCTTCTAAAGAGAGGAAACTGCTGGCAAGGGTAGAGTTTAAAGAAGTGGATAAAATACATAGAAAAAATAAAAATACCTTTTCAAAAAAATAAAGCTAGCAAGAAAAAAAGAAAGCTGAAATTATTTTCTGGTGAATAATAAAGCTAAGATGTTTCCGAATAAGATGTTTCAATAGCTCTGAAATCATACAAAATAGAATTGAAGGACAGACAGTGAAGTGGACAGCTAATATTAAATAGAATAAGAGACTCAAAATTAAATCTACTTTTCTGGTTACAGTGAAGTAGCTAGATGTAATTTATATTAGACATAGTGAGATGGAAAGTGTATCTTCCTTTAGGGCATTCTGAAGAATCTCTAATAGGTTGATAGTTACAGTATTCTCAGTTGACTAGGTCAGATTTTGCATAAATAGCAGAAAAGGACATGAGTCTTGTGAATTTGAGGGCAGACCTCAGCAGAAATGCATTACCATAAAATAAGTCCATTTTCATAGATTCTTTTTGGCACAACTATCACCAAGATTATTGCCGCATTCCAATTACTTTTAAGTTGATTTCTAGAATTAGGAATGAAGGGGAAAGGAATAGGTAAGTACTCAGTTATGGAGAAGTATCATATCACACTCTTATGACCTTTGAGAATATCTGGTCTAAACAATTCATTTGGCAGATGAAACTTTTAAAAGTGAATTCACTCCTTTGAGTATCCATGTAGTAAATGATTCCTTGACTGAAAACATTAATGAAGACCTAACACACCTTATTCCAGTGAGCAACAGTTTTCTTGGTTACACGATTGTAGGCAAAATTCCCCTAGATTTATGTTCTTCTACCCCACACCCAGGGACTACATACTATGGACTATCCTGGGGTCACACACACACACACACACACGAAACCCAGATCTATTCTTAGGTCTCTCCCCAGTTTTCACCTATCTCTCTGGCCCTCCCCAATGACTAGAACATGTCTATCTGCTCCCTTTTTCAAGCACAGTATTACATTCCAATAAAATCATTCACAATACTGAGACCTAATCACCTCATGGCCATATTAGTTTTAGGTAGAAGATATAACAGAGGTCTTTACACATATTCAAAAATTCAGGTATTGCCCTCAGTCTTTTAACATCATCACGGTGACCAGATTCTCCTGTTAAAACCTCTGTATAAAGATAAAACATTTACAAATAGTTGATTCAATTACAATGCTTAGTAATAGCTGACACTAATATACTGATTTCTGCTTTGCCAAATATTTTATTTACATTTCCTCTTTTGAAATCTGTTGCATCTCTTATATTCTTATTTAAACAAGCTCCCTCCCCTTTTGCTGCAACTGTCTTTGTGTTTCTTTGCACACCGGCATCACTGCAGCCTCAGAGAAGTCACTCCTCCCAGACTCATAATGTCATGAATGTTTATCTAACAGATTGACAGGGAAAAATATCTCTGAGTGCCTTTTAATGCCTATAGAGCAACTGATCATCTAGATAAGAGGACCTCACTGTGGACTGATAGGATTTGAGTTTGTTTAGAACTGCTTTATGAAATAAGGCTGAGGTTTCCAATTCCATTCCCTGCTGGTGGGACTGCAGGACTGCTGAGCCTCTTTAAGGGAAGAAGCAGTAGCTAGTCCCTCCGAAGTCTCACATGCTGGGATAACTTGTAAAAGACAACTTTCAGAAATAGTGGTTACTAAAGGAGGAGTGAAGTGATGCAGAACTTATATAATTAAGTTATTAACTTGAATTCTATCACATTGGCTCCAAGATTTATACTCTATGACGTTACCTTTTGCTCTACTGTAGGAAGAAAAGTTATGTTTGGCACATAGGATAGCTCCTTTTAAACAGACCACTTTATTCTCAAGGATTACAAAGTACAAGAGGCTAAGGAGATCTCAGTGATGCAGTAGGTAGGTAGATAGAGGGATGCATAGATAGATGCATAAATACAAGAATCCTCCTTTTATTCAGCTTTGCTTTATTGCATTTTGCTAATATTATTTTTTTTTAAGAAATTGAAGGTTGGTGGCAACCCTGAATAGAACAACTCTATTGGTACGTTTTCCAAAAGCAGGGTTCACATCATGTCTCTGTATCACATTTTGGTAATTCTCACAATATTTCAAACATTGTCATTATCATTATATCTGTTACGGTAACCTACGATGATTGATGTTTGGTGTTACCATTGTAATTGTTTTGGGGGCATCACAAGTTTTGCCCCTATAAGACCATGAACCTATATGAGACTCCATCAATAAATGTCATGTGTTCTGACTACTCCACCAATTGGCAATTTCCCCCATTTGTCTCCCTCTTCTCAGGTCTTTCTCTTCCCTAAGACACAATAATATTAAAATTAAACCAATTAGTAATCCTAAAATAGCCTCTAAGTGTTCAAATGAAAGAAAATCAATCAATGGGGCAAACTTCATTGCTGTGTTATTTCCAGAAATTGCCACAACTACTCTAACCTTCAGCAACCACTACCGTGACCAGTCAACAGTCATCAACACTGAGGCCAGACCAGCAAAAAAATTGTGACTCACTAAAGGTTCATATAATTTTTTTTTTATCAATGGTGAATTTTATCAATAAAGTATTTTTAATTAATATATTAAGATTAATTGCTTTTAGACAGAATACTATTGCACTCTTAACAGACTAGAGTATAATGTAAATTTAACTTTTATATGTAACATGAAACCAAAAATTTCATGTTACTTGCTATATTGTGATATTCATTTTATATGGTGGTCTGGAACTGAACCCACAATAACTCTGAGGCATGCCTGTAGATGATAGATAGATAGATAGATAGATAGATAGATAGATAGATAGATAGATAGATAGATAGATAGATAAAGCACTTATTAAGTAGTTCCTATGAAAGAGATGTTACTCAGAAAAACAAATTTGAAAATGATTATTCAGGTAGTGTGTGAAATAAAGATTTTGAGAGGAATGCATATTCCTCCAATGTAATCCCTGAGAATCCTTCTCAGTAGTAAAATCCTGAAGTAGATGCTGCCATATGTCTGATATGGTATATTTTTTTTTTATCCATCTGTACACAATCCCAACAAAATCATCTAGAACAACTATACAAGGGGCAGCATCTTCAGGCTTTTACTAAGTAGGTAGTATTTTATTAAATACCTACTATGTCTCAGGCACACTAGTGCAACATATACAGTGAATATATAGCAGTTGTCCATTATTCAATAAGCTATTTTTCACTGTAAATATGTCAAATTACACAAAACAATTCTTTTTTTAAACACTTGGTTAAAATTGCCATCCTCCCAGTCTCTCCCAATTTAACTACCAATAGTCAATAGAAAGAATTCAGATAATTAGTCTAGGACATAGAAGGCCTTTGGAGAAAAATTGAGAACAGAAGACATCCTACCAAAGAGTAGGCTTCTTCTAAAGTATCTAGGAAGGATTCTCAAAGACAGCCTAACAAAAGAAATATACTACTCTATGGTCAACATGCATTTATTAGTTCTTGTTATGAGTCAACCACCATACCTGGTCCTGGGGAAAACAAAAATAAGTAGGAAACAATCATTTACTGGAAGGAACTTACATTCTTTTGGAGGAAAAAGATTTTTAAAAAATGAAAATAAATTAAAGGTAGGAGTAGGGCAGTGTTCTATACACAATAACTGGGGGACTGCAGTTGGGTGTGAGTGGCTAGAGGCCAGGCTTAAAGGTCAGAAAGTTATCTTTGTAAGATGGCAGAATAAAAGCAGAGACTTACTAGAGCTCTCCCCACAAGCCCAGACAAATACTGTAAAAAAAATGAATCTATACAAATTCTGGAGCTGCAGAACCCACAGAATGATGGAATGAAGCAAATCTCCAGTAGAGACATCCTAGAAGGTTTAGGGGAAACATCTATCGTGCAGCACTGGGAACAGAGTGTAGTCTAGCATGGGCCATGCTGGTACAGATGAGACTGAGCAGGCTGGAGGGGTGGGGGACTGAATTTTTGGCATCTGTGAAAGTTTCCAGACTTCACAACTCCAAAACACCTAGGACAAATTGGAAGGTCAGTGGAAAAAAACCTTTCTGACTTGTATGAGAGAGCAGAGTAGTCCAGCCCCAGTCCCAAGGCAGCAGAGGGGGTGGAGGAGCCCACAGCCCCAGCAGGAACAGATACAGCAGTTATTTCTGGAGCTGTAGGCCCCCAGATTGTGGGGGGATTCAGCAGCTGACAGTACACCCCCCCCTCTTAACTGGAAGTAGAGAACTACCTTGAAAAAGGGCTCAAAAGTCAAGCAGATGACTGGGGAAATGAGCAAAAACCAGAAAAAGAAGCAGATAATAGAATCATACTTTGATGACAAGGAAGAAAAATATATAAACAGGAGACACCAAAGACAAAGCTCCTACATCTAAAGCCTCCAAGAAAAAAAAATGAATTGATCTCAGGCCATAGAAGAGCTCAAAAAAGATTTTGAAAATCAAGTAAGAGCAAAACTTGGGAAGAGAAATGAAAGTGATGCAAGGAAATCATGAAAAACAAGTCAGCTGCTTGTTAAAAGGGACCTAAAAATACTGAAGAAAATAAGACCTTAAAAAATATACTATTCCAAATGTCCAAAGAGATTCTAAAAGTGAATGAGAAAAATACCTTAAAAAAGCACAATTGTCCAGATGAAAAAGGAAGTCCAAAAGCTCACTGAAGAAAATAATTCCTTAAAGAGTAGGATAGGGCAGATGGAAGCTAATGACTTCATAAAAAATCAAGAAATTATAAAAGAAAACCAAAGGAATCAAAAAAATCAGACAATGTCAAATATCTCATTGGAAATACAACTGGAAAATAGATCCAGAACAGACAATTTAAAAATTATTGTACTGCCTGAAAGCCATGATAAAAAAAAAAAAAAAGCCTATATATAACATTTCAAGAAATCATCAAGGGAAACTACCCTGATATTCTAAAACCAGAGGGTATTGAAAGAATCCACTTTTAGCCTCCTGAAAGAAATCCCAAAATGGAAACTCCTAGGAATATTGTAGCCAAAAATCCAGAGCTCCCAGGTCAAGGAGAAAATATTGTAAGCCGCCAGAAAGAAACAATTCCAGTACTGTGGAAACACAATTAGGATAACACAAGATCTAGCAGCTTCTATGTCAAGAGATCAGAAGGCTTGGAATACAGTATTCCAGAGATCAAAGGAGCTAGGATTAAAACCAAGAATGACTTACCCAGCAGAACTTAATATAATACTTCAGGAGAAAAATTGGTCATTCAATGAAATGACTTTCAAGCATTCTTGATGAAAAGACCAGAGCTAAATAGAAAATTTGACTTTCAAACACAAGAATCAAGAGAAGCATGGAAAGGTAAATAGAAAAGAAAAATCATAAGGGACTTGCTGAAGTTCAACTGTTTGCATTCCTATATGGAAAGATATTTGTAACTGTTGCAACTTTTCATAGTATTAGGGTAGTTGGAAGGATTATATACATATAGACAGAAGGTGAGTTGAATCTAAAGGAATGATATCTAAAAAATAAAATTAACGAGTGAGAGAAGAATATTTTGGGAGGAGAAAAGGAACAATAGAATGGGGTAAATTATCTCTCACATAAAAGGCAAGAAAAAGCTTTTTCAATGGAGGGGAAGATGAGGGAGGAAAGAGGGCAAGAATGAACCTTACTCTCATTAGATTTGGCTTCATGAGGGCATAACAAGCACACTCAGTTTGGTATGAAGATCTTTCTTATTCTACAGGAAAGTAGGGGGAAAGAGGATAAGTAGAGGGTGGGGAATGATAGGAGGGAGGACAAATGGGAGGAGGGGGTAATTAGAAGTAAGTACTTTTGAGGAGGGACAGGGTCAAAAGAGAGAATAGAAGAAATGGGGGGCAGGATAAGATGGAAGGAAATATAGTTAGTCTTTCACATCATGACTGTTATGGAAGTGTTTTGCTTCACTGCACATGTATAACCTATGCTAAATTGCATGCCTTCTCGGTGAGGATGGGTGGGGAGGAAGGAAGGGAGAGAGGTTGGAACCCAAGGTTTTAAAAATGAATGTTAAAAATTATTTTTACATGCAACTGAGAAGTAAGACATACAGGTAATAGGGTATAGAAATCAATCTTGCCCTACAAGAAAATAGTGGGGAAGAGGATGAGAGAAGGGAGAGGTATGATAGAAGGGAGGGAAAATTGGGAGAAGGGGTAATCAGAATACATCTTCTCTTGTGAGAGGAAGACGGGATATATGGGGAGAAAATTTAGAACTTCTAATCTTGTAGAAGAGAATGTTTAAAACTAAAAATAATTAATTTTATTTTAATTAATTTTAATTAATTAAAAAAGAGACATCTTTGTGAGTTCAAACCTGGCCTCAGAGACTTACTAGCTGTGTAACCCTGGGCAAGTCTCTTAATCCTATTTGCTTCACTTTCCTCATCTATGAAATAAGTTGGAGAAGGAGATGGCCAGTTACTCCGTTATCTTTGCCGGAAAGCTCAAAATGAGGGTCACAGAATTGGACATAACTGAAAACAACTGAACAACAAAGTGGGAGACTAGAAAAGACTTTGAGAATGAGGTAATAGGAGATGATTTTTAAAGGAAGGAATGGTTCCCAAGGGAAAGGATGCTTTTCAGGCACAGCGGCTGGGTATGGACAGCCTGTACAAAGCTAAAAACACAGGAGACACAATGTTGTATGTGAGTGATTCATTTGACTGGAATGTAGAACATATATAGGGAAGTAATATGTATCAAGTCTGGAAAGGTAGGCTGGAATGAGATTGGTAAGGGTTTTAAATACCAAAAAGATGAGTTATATTTTATTTTAGAAGCAACCAAGAGCTATTGGATCTTTTTGAGCTACAGAGTAAAAGGTTGGGTTAGATCTGTGCTTTAAGATCACTGGCAACTCTGTGGAGGATAGATTGGGAAAGGACAGAATTTGAAGACTATGAGACAAATTATATAATAAACGTGGTAAGAGTTGATGAAGGACTACCTGGACTGAGAGATAAGATGTTATAGAGCTAGAATTTCCTTTCCCTTTGCAGGCTCTCCTTTTCTTACACAAGCATGGGCATTCCAGCAACGTAACCATGCAACAAGGGAGTATCTGTAACTCAGAAAAGTATAACAAGAAAGCAAAAGTTACCTATTTTTGGAAATTCTGATTGCCTTTATCTAGAAAAATATATTCAAGAAAGAGTTTCTTAATTGTACTTCCCTTATTCTTAGAAAACTTCTTGTTGCTTAATGCTAATGGCTCGATAGTTTAATACTGCTGCAGGTGCTTTTAAAAATGCATTTTGTATTTTAATTAACATCATGGTTCTTTACTTGAGCCCTGAGACCTTTAAAAGCCATGTTCACAATTGCCAAATTGGAATTTTTTTTAACTGCACTTTGAATCCATTACACCTTAGCATTTTCAGAAAGCCATTGTGGCACAGAGAGTATTATTATTTTCACTAAAGTAAAAAAAGAAAATGTAATTATTTGTGGATGGCAGTCTACTGTTTTCCCTTGGAGCATGCAAAGAATTCTCTGACTTTCTCTCAATGTATAAGGCTGTCAACGCATTGGATCATTTCTCTTGCTACTCTTTTTGTAAAATATATTTCCTCTTCTAAATTTAATGCTAAGAATTTACCTAGAGTAGGAAATTCATGCCAAGAACATTGAAGAGTGAACTACAGAAATGTGTTTGACATGACTGGATATTTGTTATAGCAGTTTTGTTTTTCTTTTATTTTCAATGTGTGAAGGGAAGAAGTAGAAGGGAGAGCAAATAAATGCTTATATTTTTTTTTAATTAAGAAAGAAAGAAAAACATAATTTTTAAATTATGTTTAAGGGGGTAGGTAGATGGCATAATGGAAAGAGTGCCAGGCCTAGAATCAGAAAGATTCATCTTCCTGAGGCTAAATCTAGCCTCAGTTACTTACCAGCTGTGTGACCCTGGGCAAGTCACTCAATCCTGCTTGCTTTGCTTTCCTCATCTTTAAAATAAGCTGAAGACAAAAATGGCAAACCATTTCAGTATCTTTGCCAAGAAAACCCTCAATGGGGTCACAAAGAGTAGGACATGACTGAAAATGAAACAGCAACTATGCTTAAATCACTGGGTTAGGTGCTGGACACACAGAGATAAAAATGAAATAGTCCTTTCCTTTTGAAGCACTTACTCAAGCAATCTAAAGTAATTCTCAGTCTCCTTTTAATAGCTTACTTATGTCTTTGGTGATTGCTTGATGTTTGTATTAACCATTTGATACATGTGAAATAGTGCTGAGAAGTACAAATAGTTTTATCTACATTATTATCTATATTATTGTTTATATTATCTGTCTATCTATCTATCTATGTATCTATCTATCTATCTATCTATCTATCTATCTATATATATATATATATATATATATATATATATATATATATATATATATATATATATATATATATAATATCCATATTATCTTCACAGAATTCAAAGCTCCAAAAACCTTCTAGGTCATCAAATCAAATTTCCACTGCTAAAAATGAGACTCAGAGAGTGATTCGTCCTCAAAGGTTGCGTGGTCAGGAATGAAAATCAAGAACTACTGATTGCAGATCTCGTTACAACACCCACCTGAAGGGTCCATTACCCACCATCACCCTAAAATTTCTTTCTCCAATGTCATCAGTGACTCTCTCACTAGCAAATTCAGTGGCCTCTTACCAAACAATATTAATTCTTTTTGAAGATGTTGACTCTGAAGAACAACACCTCTCCTTAGTGATAATGCTTTCTTTGGTTTCTGGGTTCTGCTTCTGCTCTGTTTCTTGGATTTTCACTCATTAAGCTTCAGTTGTTCCCCTTTCACCTATTCTTCTATGTCTAAGAGATTTCTTTGACCTCTCCTAAATACTTAATCATTTTCTCATGGATTTATGTAGACATCCTTCATCCTCCCCACCCCCCCACTTCTGGTAGATTAATAAAAACATCAGCTAATACATATATAGATTTGAAGATCTGAGAGCATATTATGCTTTTTCCTTTTTTCATAATATACCTGTCAAACACCTTAAAATTCTAAAAGAAATGAAAAAGTATCAATACGCTTTCGGATTTGAAAAAATGCTTGACAAGGTGTCTCTCCTTTTCCTTGTAAAATAGATGGTATTATTATGCTTGATTTATAGATGAGGAAACTGCATCTGAAAGAGGTAACGACTTCCCTATGGTCACACAGCTAGTAACTATGCTGGACAGGATTTTAATGCAGACCTTCCTAACTCTAAGACTAATACCATCAACTGGGCCATGTAACTGGCTGTGAAGGGACTACCATTTCTCTCTTTGCCTTACTCACAGCAAACATTTTGTAATGTTCAATTCTTTTTTGTTGAATTTGTTGACTTGTTTGTGAATTGCCCTGGTCCTCTCCTCACACAGTGTGAATATCCAGCATCTAATCAATATCAAATTATGTCATGGTCTGTTCATTTTATAGTCAATATAAACCTTTTCCTAAAACATCTTCACAGTACGTTTGATATTGATGTTTTTGATAGTATCAGTAGGGAGAGAAATAATTTAACAGAATCCAGTTGCTTAAATATTTTTTAATCTATTGATCAGGAACCTTTTCTGAACTATGAGGGCAGGACGAGTGAGTTACTTAGAAGGTTGGAATGAAGTTCTCTGCCACTACGTATATACTTGTAGAGAACACAGTCAGAATAACAAGACTTGTAATCATCTAATTAATATTAAATATTTCCAATACAATGGGATCAATCGCAAGGAAAAAGCAGGTACTCATCCTCTTTCCAAAGTATCTAGTTAACTGATGCTCTTATGAGACAGAAATTCTTTTCACTATAAAGGGGTTGGTATCACTTAGTCATTAAAATTTCAGAAACTCCTGCTGACTGGCTGTTAACCCATATTCACTCACAGCATCCTGACAATTTCACATGAATATCACCATCACTTCTAGTTAAGAGACGAAAATGTCCTCTCTCTGTCTGGAATTCTTGAAAGAAAAAGAAATACCTTTCTTTCTGTATAAAATAATGCAATTCTAATGAAAAAAACCAGCAGAATTTCATTATAATGAGTGTGATTATCAGCAGGTTTAGATATACCATTTACGAAAAATCAAACAAGCTCCCTGAAGCATTTTGCACAAAAGCCAACTATAAAACTGTTGCCCCATAAGGAATGTATCAGTCTTGACTCCTGTATATTATAGTTTCTTATGTATTTCCATTTACAAGAATATATGTTAGACATTTGGTGGGTACTCATCACCCAGGTAAGTCAGCAGCCAAGTTCCTATCTCCATTGGTACTACAAAATATACATTCCCTGGGAAAAAAGGGGAGTGAGAGAAGCACCACCCCAGTTTACAGTAAAGGGACAAGTCAGCTGACTCCTTGTAAGAGTCATACTCACAGTGGCCTAGGGAAATATTGTGCTGGGCAACACATGAGGTGAGCTGGCTTTCCCCAAGAACAAATGCTATATTTCAGACCAAGACACACTCGGAAAATAATCACCACTTCAGATACTATTTCAAACAGAAACTAATTAAAAAGGAGTATCACCATATGGTTAAAACTTTCTGAATCAGGGAAGATTTTAGGATGTTTGATAGGTATATTATGAAAAAAGGAACTTAGGGACACCTCATAATAAGTACCCACAGTTAATCATCTTCTTGCAGGTGGAAACACTTTGTAAAACTTAAGATTGCCTAAACACATCAAAAGGTTATCATCAATATGCTCCTGAGGAGGCTAAAGCAATCATTATTCATTGAGAAAATACTCTGAGTTCAGCAGTGTAAATTGGAATTTCTGCTGCATCAGAAATAATAAAATCTCAAGTTGTACAGCATGCTCAAATTTACAAAGGATTTGGGTGTTGCCCAAGAGCTTTATTCACAGTGCACTTATATGTCTCCAAAAAAAAAAAATCTCACCTCACTTGGAATGGCAATACCATGAAAAAGTAAAAAGGTTGAATTTAGAGTCAGGAAACTTGACTTCATACTTCAGCTCCAACACTTTCTAGCTGTTATGGCCTTGACAAGTCACCTAACCTCTCTAAGCCTCAATATGTTTCTCAGTAAAATAGAAACAGAAAAAAAAACTTAAACATATTACCCTATTTTTGTGAAGAAATTTGAAAATGCTAAAGGAAGGGGGGGTATTATTATTGGATTCATGAGTTTGGATCCTAGAGACAATTGACTCCCATCTTCATATTTTTCATGAAGGAAAAGTGAGGGTCATTGAGGTAAAGAAATTATAACATTGTTAGTTAAGTGATAGACCTGGGAGGCAATGGGAGACATCAGATTCTGGTGGGGAGAATAGATCCCAATGGTTAAGGATTGTCAAGACAAGGTTGTATTCTTCATATGTTGTTTTTCTAGGAATATCATTGAGGAGTTGTGTTGGACAGAATATAACATCAATATCAGGGAGTTTACTGTTGGCAGCTAGGGATAATAGAGGTAAGAATTCAGAAAAGAGTAGTTGAGAGTTAATAACCTTGATGGCCCCACCTTATTTTTTGTTCTTGGCACTAGCCTTGTTCATGACAGTCAGAAAGGATTTTGAGAGTGAGGTAGGTTTCATTGATTCTTTCTCCTACAAAGCTCACATAGCTGCCATACAGGGATTTTTTTTCCAGAGTCACTGAAATTAGTTTTGGCAACACAAGCTCACAACTGAGGAATTAGCAGAGTTAATAGGAATTTTCTACTCCCTGATTTTATGGTCATCTGGGAATATGCATCTCAAAAGCAGCATCAGACAAAGGCAGTAAAAATAATAACTTTATTGTGAAACATTCTACTCTTCCATGTTTTTTTTATCCCTAACAGAGTAGGATGATTAGTGATCTTGACTATGCATGTAAAATCTTGCAGTTGTCAAAAAAGAGGATTTCCAGAAATGGCACCTCAGTAAATGACTCCCAAACCTCTGAAGCCCTGAAAATAGTAGCAAAGAAAAACTCAGTGGCCATGAGCTTACTGTATATGACCCCAGATGGAAAGCTGAAACAATGGACGCAACAAAGGAGAATCAGAGTACTTTGTTATTATAATATCAACAGTGCATTTTGGACAAGTATCCCTACATGTGTGATCTGATCACATAGGTTTGAAATATGTATGTCCACCATAGATGTGCCCTAGAGACATGGATTACTAACACACGTACTCTAAACTTATGTGCCTTGGAGATGTAGGTTCTTAGTTTGGGATTCTTCATGTACATCCTTCAGCCACCTAAGTGTCCTGCAGGTATGCATGTCCTCAATGTGTTTCCTAATTTGATGTACCATTAAGTGTGTACACCCTTCCCCCTGAGAGGGGCAGTAACCTATGGGACATGTGTATGTGTTTGTTCTTTTTTTGTCATTTTTAGTATGTTCTCTGATTAAATATCTTTTGTTTAAATCAAAAGTGTTCTCATACCAGTAAAAGTAAACACAGTAGTGAAGGCAGAGGAAATATGATTTGGAATGGATGCTTTGAACCTATGGCAGCTTTTGGAAGACATATCTTGAAGGTGTTACTGTACTTTATTTGATCTTTTCAGCAGCCCTGTGAATGACATTGGGAAGATATTCCATCCAGAATCATCATAGATCTAGACCTTACAAGGACCTTAACAGAAATCTTCATTTTTCACTGGGCTGCATCCACCATGCTCCAGAAATCCTCCTCATCCTAGAAGGTTACTTGAACTCTGAAATTTACATATTTTGTGCCTTCCTAGAATCTCTATTTTAGGAAGGCTCTCAGACCAGCTCTTTTTTTATTTCTCATTGGGCTTCATTCAGGACTTCTTCATCTACTATGACTTGGCATACTCAGGTGCCTACCTCCCTCACCTTCCACCCCATTTTCAGGTTTCTATTATGAAATTATTTCTTCCATTGGAATGTAAGTTCCTCAAGGGCAGGGACTGTTTATCTTTTTGCCTGCATTTGTATCCCCAACACTTAGCACACAGTAAGTGTTTAATACATGCTTGTTGATTGGCTGACTGACCCAATGCCATGATTTCACAGATAAAAAACTTGAGATCCAGGCAACTTATGTAACACATCCAATGGATGCAACAGCAAACAAAATGGGAACTTTTGTTGTTTTTGTTTTAATGTAATCAAGTGTCTCTGATTGAATCTTGCTTTTATCAACCAAGAGTCTTTACTAGGAGTAAAGTATAGAAACAAAAGTTTCTTTAACTAGAAACAGTATATGTATTTGTATTGTTAATTATTTTAATGTAATTAAAGAAGATCTTCCCCCACCCATTAATGGGCCTGGCAAGATTTGTAGGAAGGCCCATACCTTTTGTTGAGTTTCTAATTAGACTTTGGTTCTCAAAGGCTATGATGTCCTCTGGCTCTAATACATACATACATACATACATATATACATATATATATATATATATATATGTATATATGTATGTATGTATATATAAATACTCTGAGGGTAAGGTTTTACTTAGGGGTTTAGATTTTGGAAGAAGGTTGGTGTGCCAGATAAAGCTCTAGGAAGCTGCTAAGCAGCCCCTTAGCTTTGAAAACCCAGATGTTGGTGCTTCCCTCTCTGGTAACTATGGTCAGACACTTGGACCTGTCTGCTGATTAGTAATATATGTATTGCTTATGGTCAGACAGTTGGAAGTCAGTTTGTTGGTCTTTATTTCTCTTCTAATATTTTTCTGTATTGGTGAATGATATATGTGCTTGATTAAAGGAGATTGTTAACCCCTCAAAAGTTGCCTTTCCTTTCAGAAAAGCAGATCAAAGAACTTGTGATAGCAGGCCCTCCTATGTATGTCAGGATGCTTGCTTTTATAAAGTCATACATGTTGTAAATAACAGCTCCTATATCTGATCTAAATGCTTAATTGAAGTTCAGCCCTCTTTCCATTACACCATTCAGAAACACAATGAGATTAAATTACTTTCCCAAGACCACAAAATTAATTAGTGGTAGAGATAACGTCTCTTGGATACATACTCTTTCCCTTATACAGGGACAAAAAAAGGACAAACACATACACATGTCCCATAGGTTACTGCCCCTCTCAGGGGGAAGGGTGTACACACTTAATGGCACATCAAATTAGGAAACACATTAAGGACATGCATGCCTGCAGGACACTTAGGTGGCTGAAGGATGTACATGAAGAATCCCAAACTAAGAACCTACATCTCCAAGGCACATACATTTAGAGCACGTGTGTTAGTAATCCATGTCTCTAGGGCACATATACAGAGGACGTGCATATTTCAAACCTATGTGATCAGATCACACATGTAGGGATACTTGTCCAAAATGCACTGTTGATATTATAATAACAAAGTATTCTGATTCTCCTTTGTTATGTACATTGTTTCAGCTTTCCATCTGGGGTCATATACAGTAAGCTCATGGCCACTGAGTTTTTCTTTGCTACTATTTTCAGAGCTTCAGAGCTTTGGGAGTGATCTACTGCTCTTTGCTACTGAAGTACCATTTCTGGAAATCCTCTTTTTTGACAACTGCAAGATTTTACATGCATTATCTCCTTCTCAAGACACTGTACTAAAGAAACACAAATTTGATGGAAAAAGTAGTTCACTTTAAAGTGCTGGAAGTCTAGAGAGGGCTCCAGGCTGACATATGTAGAATCCAAATATGAAATTATGGCATGAATGATCTGGAAAGGTGGGCAGATGTTCCTGACAGGCAGTAGGCAATGTGAAAAGTAATCAAGCATAAGAATTATCAAGTCATGCATAGGGAACTAGAGTTATGTTCTTCAAGATCAGTACATGTACATACTCCTGCTTCTCACTTGAAAATGGGGACTATCCAACTTACAGCACGATAATTTGAGGTCTGAAATTTTTCTCTCCTTTTTTGAATTAATCATAATTCTACAAAGCACAGCTATTATTTTCTTCCATACTATCAATTTAGTGAGACATTTAATCTCTAATGAATGATGATTCCAAAATCCTTGGCCCTGGATACCAATATAGAATATGCCTAGTCATCTGCAGTGTTCAAGGACAAGAAGAGAAATGAGTAAATGAAGTTCCAGGATAATCATAGGTCTTTATTTCAGCCAATTGTTTCTGCCACCTGCCTCCCCAAATCTTTAACAAAAACTGCTAAGAAATGTCAGAATTCATAGACTTTGACATCATCTTCTTTTTCATCTTCTGACACTTTAACTAAATCCCTGGTACTCATAGACTCCCAATGTTTATTGGAATTGGGAGTCTATTACAATATTACAAACTAATGAATATCAACTTAAAAGATGTTGGCTAGTTGGCTGTAACCAATATATCATTTCTCAAAGGACAATATGACTTTATACCCATGTTTTTTACAGGACTATAATTAAATGTATAGACAGCTCATTTATCAGATTCACAAATGACATGATCTGAGGAGTTACTAACACACTGGATGTTGGAATCAAGACTCAAAAATATTTCAACAAGGGAGAACAATTTTTTGAATCATATTATTATCCATGAAATTTGGGTGCTTAATTGTAACAAGTAAAATTGCAACAAAGACAGACGTAGGAACAATTTTCTTGAGGGCAAGATAACAATTTATTAACAGTAATGTACATACTTTTAGGAAAGTGGGTCACACTGAGCATCTCAGCCAAATGGCCAGGGGACATAAGCATGGTCAGTTTATTTGTTAGGGTAGCAATAACCAGTACATTGAGTCAATGGTCTGTCTCAGTGACAAAGCTAAAACAATCTTCATTAGTAGACATTTTAATAATGAGATGGGTTAAGAGTTAACTCAGCTCCTCTCTACTATTTCCTCATTGGGAGATAGCAATAATCCTCAAGGAATAGGATTAATCTGCAGCTGGGGAAAGTAAGTTGACTCTCAGATGTGACTCATCACACTGATCTGATAATTAAAGAGTGTTATTTACCTCTATAGGGCAGATATATATATATATATATAATAGTATAGATAGTACTGTGAATTGAGTGCTGGGTCTGGAGTCAGGAAGATCTGAGTACAAAATCAGCCTCAGACATTTATTAATTGTGTGAGCCTGGGATAGTCATTTAACCCTGTTTGCCTCAGTTTCCTCATATGTAAAATGACCTGGAGGAGGAATCTCTAGTGCTTTTGCCAAGAAAATCCCAAATGGGGTCACGAGGAGTCAGACACAACTAAACAATAATAATTTCTTTCTGGGCTGTTACTTTCTGATCTGATTACTTCTAGTAATCATGACCAGAAAATCAGAAACCCTCAATTGGGTTCCCCCACTTCTTTGGCTAACCTCTTGGAGACTAAATCACCCTTATTTTTGACAAGGAGAAAGAAGAACGGAAGAGTTTTCCCCTGGGGAAAACCTAGCTCAATCCGGTTCTTTGTTTATTTGTAAATAGAAGCAAGGGTTCCATTTAAATTGATGAATTACTGAGTGCTAAAGGAAGTAGGACTGATCACTTTACTCCACCATGCCTTGTGAAATAGACTAAGGAATGAGGTCTGACAAAATGGGGAAAAGGATGGATTATGGAGTAACGTTAATTATTAAATGATATAGAGTAATACCAATTTTCCTCAATAATATAAAACCATAGCATAGAATCTCTCCCAATATATGTTCTTTGAACCCTAAAACAGCAAGAAAGAATTATTGATTGAAAATACATTGAATCAGATACTTTTGTGGTTTTCAATTGATTAAAACAAAGGGTTTTTGCATGCATTTATAAATCAGCACCATGATTGCCCGTTTTTTTCTGAACTTTACTTTCACTTAAAGTTATCTTTATTTAGATCTCTTTGATCCAACACCTTGGCCAACTTGCCAAAACTCTGCTCAGTTCTGGATTCTTAACAGGAAAATATTGTTTTTTTTCTGACCTTAGAGGAAAAACAAAACAAGCACTCTGTTTTCTTTTCTTTTTATTTTCTTTCTCATTTTTCACAAAGCTCGTGTCACATAACAATTCCAACTTTTGGTCAGGTGATATTTCTTTTAAAGTATTTACAATATAGACCACAAATGGATTTTTTTTTTTAACATTAACCAACGGAGACACAAATAATAACTATGTATGCTAACTTCACAAGCCCTTGACCTAATTGTCTCCATACTTTTACTAAGAATTAAAGGACCTTAACTTATTGTTGTTGGTCTAAAGTCCTAAGCCTAATAGCTTATTAGACTTTACCTCGGATGTTCCCCCTACCAACAATCTATAATTTAATAGATCTGGTATTAAGCTTACAAACCTTTTGACTATAGGAAATTGCCACTAAGAGTAGGGACATTGCAGGGAAACAATATCTCCCCAACTTCATGTCAATTCCAGGCAGGAGTAGATTGTCAGCTTGCATTCAGTCAGGCTTAAAATCTGCCAGGTGTCAGTAGGGAAATTAAGTCAGGAGAATCCTATATCAGCCCAGGCTGAACAGCCGCTCTCCCACCCTTCCCATGAGATCACCTTTTGCAGTTCATACTATCATCTCACAGGCTTACTGGCATCATGGATTGGAGGCTCAGACAGCCTTTCTTCCTTTCTATACCTGGAGTCAGACTCAGAAGAACAGTCACTTAATAGTCCCATAGCATCTTAAAATAGCAAGTTCCAATAACCAAGTTTCAGATACGACTGTAATTTCACATTGGCTAAGGAACATCTTTTAAGTGGCTTATGTGCCATTCTATACATGTTCTAATTCCTGCTTTAATAACAATCATGAAATCAAATTCACCATTAAAACTTTAACTTTTCCACCAATGCCAAATTTTACCCAAAGTTACCTGCCTCTAGGAGACTTAGACTAAAATTCATTTCCCCAAACTAAAGATGTCTCTGATTTAGTTTAAGTAATTAATTCAGTAAATTGTTTTAATACTAATTGCTTTTACATCACTTTGCAACATGTCCAATTTTTCTCCCCATCGCTCCCCTTCCTCCACCCCCTAATACCTTGCATTCTGATTACTCCTTCCCTCAATGTACCCTCCCTTCTATCACACCCCACCCTTCCTTTATCCCCATCTTCTCTCTTTTCCTGTAGGGCAAGATAAATTTCTATATCCCATTACCTGTTTTTCTTATTTCCCAGTTATATGCAATAATATTTCTCAACATTCATTTCTAATACTTTGAATTCCACCTTCTCTCCCTCCCTCCCTACTCATCCCCATTGAGAAGGCAAGCAATTCAATACAGGCTATATATGTGTCATTTTGCAAAAGATTTCCATAATAATCATGTTGTGTAATACTAACTATATTGCCTTCTATCCTGCTCTATCCCCCCTTAATTTTTTATTCCCTCATTTGATCTTGTCCCTTCCCAAATGTGTTTATTTCTAGTTACTCCCTTCTCCCATTTTCCCTCCTTTCTATCATTACTCTTACCCTTCTTGTCGTGTCCTCCCCTACTTTCCTGTAGCATAAGATAGATTTTCATACCAAATTTAGAGAGCATGTTATTCCATCTTTAAGCCATATGTGGAGAGAGTAGCTTCACTTTTCCACTCTCCCTTTCTCCACTTTCTCCTCCATTGAACAAGGTTTTTCTTTATCTCTTTTATGAGTTATAGCTTGCCCCATTCCATTTCTCTCTTTCTTCTTCCAGTATTTTCCTCCCTCACCCCTTAATTTTTATTTTATATCATTTTTGGGGGGGAATATCACCTCTTCTGATTCAACACAGCATTTACTCTCTGTCTATATGTGTATGTGTGTGTGTATGTACAATCCCTCCACCTACCCAAATATTGAGAAAAGTCTCAAGAGTTACAAATATTTTCTTTCCATGTAGGAATGTAAACAGTTCAGCTTTAGAAAGTCCTTTATGATTTTTCTTTCCTGTTTACCTTTTCAAGCTTCTCTTGATTTTTGTGTTTGAAAGTCAAATTTTCTATACAGTTCTGGTCTTTTCAACATGAATGCTTGAAAGTACTCTATATCACCAAATGACCATTTATTCCCTTGAAGTATTATAATCACTTTTGCTGGGTAGGTGATTCTTGGTTTTAATCCCAGTTCCTTTGACTTCTGGAATATCCTATTGCAAGCCCTTCGATCCCTTAATGTTAAAGCTGCCAGATCCTGTGTTATCCTGATTATATTTCCACAATACTCAAATTGTTTCTTTCTAGCTGCTTCAAGTATTTTCTCCTTGACCTCGGAACTCTGAAATTTGGCCACAATACTCTTAGGAGTTTCTCTTTTTGGGTCTCTTTCAGGAGGTGATTTCTGGATTCTTTCAGTATTGATTTTGCCCTCTGGTTCTAGAATATCAGGACAGTTTTCCTCAATAATTTCATGGAAGATAATGTCTAGCTTCTTTTTTTGATCATGGCTTTCAGGTAGTCCCATAATTTTTAAATTGTTTCTTCTAGATCTATTTTCTAGGTCAGTTGTTTTTTTTTCCAATGAGATGTTTCATATTATCTTCTGTTTTTTTCAACTTTTAGTTTTGTTTTTTAATTCCTTGATTTATCTCATAGTCATTCATTGCCCTGAACTCTACTCTCTTTCAAAGAACTTTTGTTCTGTGAGCTTTTCAACCTTCTCCTCCATTTGACTAATTCTGTTTTTTAAAGCTTCCTTCTCCTCATTGGCTTTTAGGACCTCTTTTTCCAATCTAGTTAGCCTCTTTTTGAAGGTGTTATTTTCCTCAGCATTTTTTTTTTGGTTCTTTAGCAAGCTGCTAACTTGTTTTTCAAGCTCTTCTATTGCCTGAGCCCAGTTTAAGTTCATTTTAGAGGCCCTGGAGGCTGGGGTCTTAACTTCCTGTGACAGTATGCCTTGTTCTTCCTCATCAGAAAGGATGAAAGGAGATACCTATTCACCAAGAAAGTAATCTTCTATGATCTTTTTTTCCCCCTTTTTTGGGCATTTTCCCAGCCAGTTACTTGCCTTCTGAATCCTTTGCCAAGAGATTAGACTCAGCTGCTCAGTTCCCCTGGGCAGGGTTGTCACTCAGGGCTGGGGTTTAGATCAACTGCTCCCTACCACCCGAGGTTTTAAGCTGAGTTGCCTAAACAATGAATCCAGGTTGCTTCCTGGGCCTCCGTAGCTGCCTACAGTCTGCTGCCCCTGCCTCTGCCATAGCCTGAGGCTATTGCTGGAGAAACCCTGTTCCCTCTCACCCAGCTGGGAAAGCCCTCCCCCACTGACCTTTGGAGCTTTCTTTGTTGCTTGTGGCTTGAAGTATCTCGAATCTTCCCTGCTAGGAATTCTGCCTGGAGGTCTGTTCCAGTCCTGTTCCTCCCAGTGCCTCTTGGCCAGGGTTGTGCTGTGCTCTACTCAGCATCCCATGAGACAGACCTTTCTTGTAGGCCTTCCAGGTTACCTTTGGCTGGAAACCTCTTTCACTCTGTTGTTCTGTGGCTTCTGCTGTTCTAAACTTTGTTGAGAGTCATTTTTACAGGTATTTTGTAGGCATGGGGGAAGCGCTAAGTATATGTGTCTTTCTACTCTGCTGTCTTGGCTCCACCCCTCAATACCTTGTTTTCTTATGCTAGACTGTATTTAGTTATGGAAGCAGAGATTTGTTTTTTGTTTTTATTTGTGTGTGTGTTTTTGTTTGGTGTTATACAGCAGTAGGACTGTATTAGAACAGTAGGATAATGAAGACATGTCTCCTTTCTTTAGTGTACTTCTCACTCCATGTTTGTGTCATAGACACACACAAATCACTATGGTCCCCCCAAAAGGGCAATTTTTGTCCCAATAATATTTTAGATTTATTTTCACCAAGATTCTTATAGGAATCATCATAGAGTTTTGTACTCTTAATAGAGGCATCCAAAATAAGCACAATTACCCCAGGTTATATTTGTACCAACAATTTTTCTTGATTTTAGATTATTATGTTACAGCCTCTTCTCTTATTTTCCTACTGTTGAGTAGTTTTGCACAATTCAAATAGATGCATATCATTAAATTGATTCCTCATGGGATGCTTGCAGGATTTTCATTTTGATGTTAAATATATTAAATTTGAACCTTCCAAATTGTTCAAATTGTTTTGTGACTCACTTCCCTCTATTAGAAAACTTTGTTACTTTCAACTGTATAGATCTGAATTCTTCTTCTAGTTTTACCACTTCTAGACTTTGCTCTATTTGTTGTTTTTGGGCTAATATGCTTTGTTTATGAACTACATTGTTTCTCAAAGTAAATGATGCTTAGATGAGATTTTCTACCATATTTTCTTGATTGGGATTCATATATTAGCTTCTTAAATATTTCCTTCAGCAACCTAATTTAAATCATATATATGCCAAATATTCTTTTACATTTTTTGTTTCAATTCTAAACTATTTTGAAAATTCTGTCAATGCATTCTATCTTCTAGCAATTTAACTTTTGTTACAGTTGCAGTCTCATTCATTGTCTAAAGATTTCTTCTCATTTTTCTCTTTGTAATATGTTCATTTTTATGTGTCCACGTTTGTGTTTACTTATTCTTTGATCATTTGTAAAATTTTCCTGAAAGAATTTTTCCAATTAAAATTGCTTTCCTTTATTCTTTGAAGAAGCAAAATCAAGAACTTAAATCCTAATGAGTACAAATAGCAGAGATGGAAAGGAGAATCGTTTGTTCACCAAAGAATCAAAAACTGCTTGTTCTAAATGTCATTACAATTAAAATTGCACAGCTGGGAAACTTTGGAATAGAGAGTTACGGCTTGTTCTGTAAATATCCTGAGAAACCTTATTTTGTCATGTTTTGTTCTGAAAATATCCAGAGAAATTTTGAGACACCATATTGCCTCCTGGTCTCTAAAATTCTCTAGTATGTGCTCTATGCAAAGTAATCCTCTAGAGTAATTTTGATTTTATGTGATAATCTACTTATTTTTTTTGTCCTCTAAGTTTAAAAAACAAACAAGAACCCATAAGAACTCTCAAATAAATGACTTTGACTTTAATCTGAGCTCAAAAATAAATGGAGAATTTTTCAACATTTTTGAGGGGTTCTGTTCTTTAATTTGGTTTGATGCATGTGTTTCTATTTAGAAATAGGACAGAGTAGCTGGGCTTACTTATGATTACTATTCTATTCTCCAGTACTTCCTTCAGGTTTATTTTGTTTTTTGTTTAACAATAACTCTACTCTCCCCGCAATTGCAATTTATACATACATACATACATATATAGATATAGATACATATAGATACCTGCACATTAAATTAATCCATATTGAACTAATGATTCTGAAGCATGGCTCAAGTCTCTTTAACATGTTCAATATAGTGGAGTGATGAAACCGAATTTAAAACATGTAATGACACATAAATGTGAAGAGCTAGACTTAAATAAAAAAATAATAAAATGAATTAGTTCATAATGGGTGAGACCTGACTAGACAAGAATTCAAAGGGAAGAAGCATCAGGGTTTGTTACTCAGTATAAAACAACAGTATAACACGATGAGCAAAAGCAAAGCAAAACCTGAATGAAATCTTAGGTTTAATTAAGAGAAGTGGTAGGAGAATGGGAGAAACAATCATCTTGATAATAGTCACATGACATTTAGGGTATTTTGTTCAGTTCTGAAACCTGCATTTGAATAGAGATTTTGACATGGAAATATCTCCAAAGCAGCATGAATAAGATAGGAAACACTCTGAACACAAACACACACACACGCACACACAAACATACACAAGTACACACACATGGATGCACAAACATACATGTACAAGATGTTTAGTCAAGTTTTGTAGGAATATAATAACTGACCCCTTAATTTATAAGAGCTTTCCTATAGAACTCACAACAAATCAACAAGCATTTATCACACATTTACTACCTGTAAGGCACTGGGGATACAAAGACAAAACTGAGACAGTTCTTGCCCTTTAGAATCTTACATTATATCAAGAGGGATGCAGGGAGGGAGAAGGAGAAAAAGATAGACAGTGGGAGAGAGCAAGGAGAAATGTGAGGTAATTTTTAGAGGGAGGGAAATGCATTAGCAGCTGAGGGATAAGGGAAAGCTTTACATGGAAGATGGTACTTGAGCCCAACTCTGAAAGAAACTGGCCATTTTAAGAGATGAAAATAAAGAGAATTTGAGCTGTGACAATAGAATATGCTCATTCCAAGGATACTACACATGAATATTCAGAATTCAACCCACAAGAAAAATCAATGAACCTTGACATTTGTTTCAATTTGGCTATTAGGCCATTTTAGGTTAACTTTTAAGAGTCAATAATTCAAATAATTTCAAGGAATCAAATCTGATAACTGAAAAGGACCATAGCAATTATTCAATGTCCCCTTTCCCCTCTGCTCCACCCAACCCCGCCCTTCAAATTTAATAGATTAGAAAAGGCCAGAAAAGTATTAAGACCTGTGTCCAGTATTATAGAATTCATACCAGAAAGCAAAGTGCCTACTCACCAGGCTAGTTCTTTTTATTATACCAGGATTTATTCTAGTTTAGTGATTTTTGGCTTCTTACCATAGCAATTTGACATTGTGGGCGTGTTAATCTTTATAAGAAAAATAGTCAATGCTATTGGATTAACAAACCTTACAGTAACTCCAAGGAAGTACTGGAAGGAGTGGAGATGAAGTTCCAAGGGTGAGCGACATCATATTTAGTAGCAACAATAACCAACCACAAAATGAAATATGTTGACAGAAATAGAAAAAAATGAAAAACAGAAAGAAACAAGGTAGAAACTAATAAAGAGATCTTGGCCTTTTTCATTTTATTTTGTTAAATTCTTTGATGATTACCATAAATATGAAGCAATAGGTTTAAATCCTTTAAAGTTAATTATATTTCCTGCTGACATCAATATATAATTGGTAAAGCTTAGAGATTATTGTCTTCTAAGTATCGCATGTGTTCCACAGATCTGGAGCAGCTAAAAATATATTGCTCCTACACCAAGGATCAAAAACTTCAAAAGCTGTCTTCTCTACTTGTGTCTTTTGATGCTATCTGTCTCCCTTAATGTTCTTGAGAAAACACATTTCACCGCAGGTCGGTTACAAGGTTATTAAAGGTCTGCATCATAGCCTTTAACAGTGTGTCCTGACTTCCCTTCTCCCTTCATCTTCTCCTATTTCTGAAATTATCTCCTATCCTCAGAATGTTTCATTTGATCACTTTTATCACTTTTTCCCATACTTTTTTTCTTGTGCTCCCACACTGTGCCAATTGTATAACATTCCTTTCTCAGACCACTAATCCATGTCTTTTTTTACCAATTAACTTCCAAGATAAAGTCCCCCAAGACATTTATGAACCAATTTATACAAGGTGATTGTGTCCTCAGGTCATTACTCATAGGATGATAGAGCTAAAAGGGAATTCAGAGATAATCTAAGATTTCCTTATTTTACAGATGAGGAAACTAAGGTCCAGAGAATTTGGGACTTCCCTATAGTCACAGAGATAGTAAGCAACACAAGCTGGATTTGAACTCAGGTTTTGTGACTCCAAATCCATTTTCCTTCCACATGACTATTGTTAAGCAGAACAAAGAACTCCCATATCTCCATTTTATCCATCCCATAAATATACTACATGAAGTATCATTTAATATAATATTATTATCTGCCTGGCAATAAATAGATGCTAATTAGTGTAACCTGTATTTTATCGAGTGTTTTGCTTATTTGTTTGTTTGTGTTTTTTGTCCTGTTTTCTGTTGAGCAGCTAGGTGTAGAAGTGGACAGAGTGCTG
The DNA here is from genome assembly GCF_028372415.1 of Notamacropus eugenii. Lineage (NCBI taxonomy): Eukaryota > Metazoa > Chordata > Mammalia > Diprotodontia > Macropodidae > Notamacropus > Notamacropus eugenii. Next base: position 89,560,109 of record NC_092877.1, read on the forward strand.
GGCTTGGAGTCAGGAAGACTCATTATGAACTCAAATCCATCCTCAGACTTACTAGCTGTGTAAACTTGGGCAAGTCACTTAACCCTGTTGACCTCAGTTCCTTATCTGTAAAATGAGAAGAAGAAGGAAATGACAAACTACTTCAGTATCTATGCCCAGAAAACCCAAGTGAGGTGACAAAGAATCAAGACCTGACTGTATTGACTGAATAAGAAATTTGTCTGTTCAATAATTATGGTTGTTGTTCATCTTTGTCAGGATTCTATGAATTTTGACACATCTTTCTCTATCTGTGTAAAGAGAGAGAGAGAGAGAGAGAGAGAGAGAGAGAGAGAGAGAGAGAGAGAGAGAGAGAGAAAGAGAGAGAGAGAGAGAGAGAGAGAGAGAGAGAGAGAGAGAGAGAGACAGACAGAGACAAACAGACAGATGAATGACTGAATAGGAAGAGCTCAAAAAAATTTTACCCAAGGCACTTACAGCTTATTGGGGCAGGTAGGTCTAGTTCAAATCTGGCCTCAGACACTTGACACTTACTAGCTGTGTGACTTTAGGCAAGTCACTTACCCCTATTAGCCTTGCCTTCTTCCTTTCAAAAAAAATTATAGCTGATTTTCTAAGAGTAAAGTCTGGGCTATCTTTCCTTTTGTAAATAGGGAAGCTCATGCCATTGTTCAGATTATTGATTACTGTCACAGTTTTCCTGTTCTCACAGCTCAACTGCTCTGCTTTTTTTTTTTAATGTTAGAAACAATCTATTATTACCTCTCACCTCAGATAAAAGCAGCTAGTGACCCATACTCTTGCTTCCTCCTCCCTACACAAATTTTATGTGAATGATCTATAAAACCTTTGAGAGAATGTTTGATTAAAACATGAGAAGGGAACAGGCAGGCTTTCACAGGTGATTTTTCTAGAGTTAACCACATTTAGGAAGTCCCACAATTAACAGAGAGGTGTAAAGAATATAGGATCCTGCAGGGCCTATTGCTCATTGATGCTCAAAAAGCACTTACTCAGGTGAACAAAATTCAGCCTTGAAGGTTTTCCTCAGATTCTTCAAAAGAGATAACTGTGTTCAATAAACCATTTAGTATTGACATCAAGCAAGGTGACAAATAGTGAGATATGTGTTTACCTAGGTCTTTGAAAGTGTCATGGAACATTTATTACACAGATTCTAAACAAAATAAAAATCTCATGAATTGTGAGATTTGCTAAATGTTTCCACTTATATTTGACAATGCACTAATGAAACTGAGTCCCAGAATACTATGAAGGCTTTTCATAGTTCAAACTATGATGTGCATTAGGCAAACAAAATTACAAATTAGTATGCATATATACATGTGTGTGTACATATGTATGTTGGGTGAGCTCATCTCTATCAATATTATTCTCATGGTGGGATAATTAGCTTCCATTAATTCAAACATCATTTCTACTCTGATGATTCTCAGATCTACTTATACTACCTTCCAGTCCTGAATTTTGAACTGCCCTTTGGAAACTGACCATCTGGATGGTCAAGAGACATCTTTAATTTTGCATGAATGAACTAATAAACTAATTATGTTTCCCTACTGAGACTTCCCCCCCCCCTTTCTAACTTCCCTTTTACCATTGATGGCATTACCATCCTCCCAGTTACCCAGGCTCACAACAAACTGATCATCCTCAACCTCTCATTCTCTCTCACCCTACCCCCATATGCAATCTGTTGATAAAGTCTGTGGATTTTTTCCATTCCCAGTAGCGCAGGCACATAATCCTTCCTCTCTTCTAACACTTCTAGGCACAGACCCTCCTCACTGCATGTCTATACTGCTCCAATAACCTATTGGTTGGTCTTCCTGCTTCATTTGTCCACTACAAGCTATCTTCCACTCAACTGTCAAAATGATCTTCCTAAATTAGAGCTTTGGCCATGTCATCCTCCTATTCAACAAACTCCAATGGTTCCCTTTTATCTCTTGAATCAAATGTGAAATATTCTGTTTGGCACTTAAAACCCTCATGTTTACCTTGCTATTTTTCTTACGCCTTACTTCCCTTCACGTCTTCCATGATTCATGAGCCCACCATTACTTATTTCTACCAATTAGGAGTGGGGAAGGTCTCAAATTCCTATTTTTATCCACAGAACTTAATACAGTGATGGATACATGTAGCATCTAATGAGCATTTTTCATTTATATTATTCTTTTTATGTTACATTCAATCACCTGGATAATACTTGAAAATGTGGAACATATTTATGTGAAACATAAATATAATGAAATATTATAGTGTTGTAAGAAACAGTAAGTATGATGAATGAAGAGACTCATAAAGTAATATCAACTGATTCAAAGTAAAGTAAGCAGAACTAGGAAAAAAAAAAACACAAGGATACAACAATGCAAATGAAAAGAATAATAAGAAATAAAACAACCAAAACTGAATGCTGAAAAATTATGCTGACCAAGCATGAGTCCAAAGAACAGACATGGAAAGAGACCTTTTCCCTTTATTCGTTACTTCTTTGCAGAGATAGGAGACTGGGAATGAAGAAAGGTTCATGTAATGCCAGACCTTTTCAATGTGTTGGTTAGTTTTACTGAATTGTACTTCCTGTATTTCAACTGAATTTCTCTCTTTATATGACTTCTTTGAGATATTTCCAGAGAGTCCTTTGAAATAAAGAAGAAAAGGAGGAAGAAAAAAAGTTCAGCAAAAGCAATCAACATATTGAAAAAACCTGACATGATATGAACCATTCTCTACCAATAGTCCCCCATTTCTACAAAGCAGTAAGGAAGAGGTATCTTTTCATTGCTCTTCTTTGGGCTCAAGCTTGGTCATTCTAATCTGTCAGCATTCACCTTTGATTGCTTTATTGTCATTCTTTTCATTTGCATTATTGTATTCATTGTACTTTTTTTTTTACCCTGTTTACTTCATTTTGAATCAATTGATATTACTTTACAAGCTTCTCTTCATCATATTTAAGTGACATTATTTATTATATTTATTTATCATATTTAAAATGAAGGATACAAACAGATTTATTTTTAGAATGCTTGACACAAATAAAAATCATGCCAAATTAAAAAGAAATATTAATGGATTTTTGACTAATTAGAGAATGTTGCAGAAGTGCAATAGATGCCATTAGTCTAAAAATCATTCGTTCCCAATGTGATAGGCTGTTAATAAACATTCTGAAGGTGATGGTAGCCATGGAGATTTCCACGCTAAAGCTTTTTGCTGTGATTGAGGGGTAGATTTTCCTTTAGGAGGTGCTTTTACCGTTTGAGGTTTGCTCAAAATAGCAATAGTTTAAAGCTAGATCTGAGAAGAAAAATGCTGGCTCCCTTTTATGTTTAGGAGGGATTTGGAGGATCAAACTTACATCTTGCTCCATGCCAACATGGATTTTTTTTTCAAGCTGCTCTGGATGTAGAACTCCAATAAAGAGATAAAAACTTTGAAGCCCCTTAGCACAGGGCTGGTAAGAAAGAAGAGATTATTTAGCAATTCACTTTAAATGTATTCAAATGTCATTTTTCAAAAAGCCCACACCAGTAGTTTTATCTTATAACTTGGAACATTTTAGTTAAGGATAAACTGCTTGATTTAGATAAATAACTGAAGTTTGCTCTGTGAACAGTAAAGTTGGATATACATTTTTATTTGCATATCTTGTCTTCGACTAAGAACTGAAAAGTTAAAAATGTGTGATTTCAATTTATTATTATTCACAGCAATAACAATGATAATAATTAAGTTATATATCACTTTAAGGTTTGCAAAGTGCTTTGCAAATATTTTCTCCTGTTATCCTCACAACAATGAGAGGAAGGTGCTAAATGACTATCCCCATTATACAGATGAGAAAACCAAAACACAAAGGCTAAATGACTTGCCAGGATCACATAAATAATAAACATCTGAGGCAAGATTTTAATTCAGGCCTTTTTGACTCCAGGCACTACAACCTGAGAACTTCACCACATTGCTGCAATGGGAAGTTCCCCAAACTATTTGGCCAAATTGTTTGGATTTTCAAGATTTATGCCCTGAGGTCTAACATATATATTTTAGAACACGTAAAAATGAGTAGCCCTGCACCATAAAAAGCTATTGAAGAAACCAACATAATATTAAAACTATGGAGCAGCTTGAGAAATCATAAGGGAAATAAAATAATGTTTGTAAAGTGATTTGAAAACCTTCAAGCACTATAAAGATGTTGCTAATAATAAGAACAGTAGTAGTTTCAACTGAAAAACATTATGAAAGGAATCCTTACTAGACCCTCAGATGAGTAAACCTTTAGATGACAGTAAGTCCTGGGACAAGTATAATCTCACAAATCAGACGCCCAAGCTTCAAATTGTAGCCATGATGGGGCTGACCTCTTGAAGGTATTTGAATCTTACATACGGAGTGTTTCGCTGGCCTCCCAGAGCTGCCAGACATCATGAAGCCTCAAGACTGAAGGTATCACTAAGGAGTAACCTGTGCTGTAAAGTGACTAACCTATATTCCCACACTACCTTCTAATATATTTAAAAAAAAATAGATATCTATGATTGACCAAAGAGTGGGTTATCATACTATAGTCCCTGAAGTGTTTTAAATTTTAATGAAAATGATCATATTATTGAACTTAATTTGAATAAAACTACGAATTGATATGGTTAATGTGTTCACATAGTAGATATAGTAGAAAAACCCCTAAATTTGCAGTCAGAAGCTTTGGAGGGTTAAGCTATGGGACCATGGGCAAATCACTTAACCTAGATGAACCTTATTTTCTTCATCTGAAAAATGGGAATGATAAGATTATCTACCTAATGAAGCTGTGAAAAAAGAGCCTTGTAAATCTGAAAATGCTATAAACCTAGGAGTAACTTTTTTGTTACTTTTCTTTTTTGGTCTTTTGATGAAAAGTGATTTTCAGGGCACCCCTTGCTAGCTGAAACATCTGAAAGAATCATTTAGAAAACCTATAACCCAGAGCTGTGGAGAGGGAAAATGGTTCCTAACTGTTGGAAAAGCAGTAAAAATTGTCAAGTCATATTTGTTCTATTAGAATAATGGATTATAAATGGCTTGAAACAATTCCCTCAAGTCCCATTCATCATTAAGAGGGTTTGCTCATAGTTTCTTCCAAACCTGCAGGAGCAACAATTACAGTAACAAATAAAAGAATATTCATTTTTTAAATTTGATTTTCTATATTTTATATGGTGTATGCAAAAAAAAAAACAAAACAGAAATAACCTAAAACAACTCTTTTAATAATATTATGTGTATTGAGTTGTGTTCATCACCAAGTTCCTCTCCATCATAACCATATCAATCTTCCCAATTATTCCACTTAAAATACAATATTTTCTTAGCATTTCTCATTTTTCATTTCCCCAGCTTTCAGCAAGTTCTGATGTAACACTTCCTTTAATCCCACCCCCCCACACACACATTTGTTGGTTTCTTATTTCTAATATTTCTGAAGAATGCAGCCTTTTTTGCTCAGTCTCCTAAGCACCTTTTCTAATTCAACTGATACCATTAATATATTCCTTGACCAATTGTCACTTCCTAAATCATGTATATTCACTGCTATTCTAGGCTTACAAAATTCTTTACAAACATCGTTATTCAATTCATTTAAGACAGATCAATATTGGTCTTATTCTCCAAATAAAGAGACTGTTGCAAGAGAGACCATGAAACTTTAATGAAGCCTTCCAATGTGTCTGGGGTGATATTTAAGCAATGTTTCAGACACCTGCTAGGTTATCTCACTTATAGAGTTATTTCTCTCCTATCTTATCCCTTTAATTTTTTTCATATACATACATATACATATATACACACATTTATACATAGATTTATGTAGAGATGTAGAGATTTTAATAAATCTTAAAGATCACTTAGCCCTATACTCTCATTTTATAGATGAACAAACTGAAACCCAGAAAGGTGACATCATTGGTCAAAGGAAAGAGAAAATTTAAAGACAGGTTCTCTGACTCTAAAGCCATTATCCTTTCATACCATACCTTTTATCAACTGAATCTGTTGCAATACAATATTAGGTGGAACAATATTATAAGGACAGTTAATACCATAGCAATGATGATATAATGGATGAAATTTCTACATGATATAAATTTTGACCATCAACATTTTGAAAATTGGTCTGTGCACAACCCAGAAACTATAATAATAAAACATGAAGAGCAAACTATACTGCATTAAGCTGGACTTCTTGTTTACAGCAAAAGACTCAAATTATGGGAACCTTACAGACCAGGTCATCAGAAGGAGCCCAAAGCTTGGGGATTGGAGAACAGGCAAATAAGCAGAATCAGATATTTCACCTAGTTGGTAGAGCAGTGGAGAAAAGAGTGACAAGAATCGGGGACAAGTAATTTTTACTGTGGACATATTGCGGAATGGGAATCTACCTTCAATTGTAAAGTTCCTCTGAGGAAAGTTGTTAGTTGGAAAGCTATTCAAATATTTTGGCTTTTGGGGTGGTTTCCCATCAGAAGCTGCATATGTGTTATGACATCCTGGGATTCTAAAAGAATAAGTGGTCACCAACAGCAAATGAACTCTGGATGCAAGTAATATTGATGGAAGTATGCGGAAAGGGCTAGCATAATAATTTAAAAGCTGTTTATCAGAGCATCCAGTGCACAGGGATTTGACAATCTTAAGTGAAATGATAATTCAGTTGAATTACTATGTAGAAAGCTAGGAGGTGGCAAAGGCTCAAGACTTAAGACTACGTGGAGACTTTGGCATGGCAGGGGTTCCTTAGTTCCTTGACTCCATGTATCTAGAGTTCAACTAAAGATGCATTTCCTTAATGGATGGCCATGATTGAATCACCATAGTTTGTTTTGACATGGTTCTTTTCTCCATCATTTAATCCAGAAATGCAAATGCTTCCAGGGCAAATAAAAAGAAACCTTTTGGAAGGAGAAGAGAATTAGAATGACTTCAAATTCTCAGCATTCAAAGCATGACCATGTTGTGCACAGCTTGGTTCTTCTTTTCTATTGCAATGACCTGGCTATCTAGGATGCGGAGATTGACAATACTGTCACTGCCTCGGTCAGAGAATAGGACAATAAACTGCTTTCATTTCGAGCTCTGACTGGTGGTTCTAAGATCCCTTCACAAAATTCATCATAACAACAATATCCTAGTCCCCATATGACCTAGGGGAAAGGCCATAAAATGCCAACATCTGAAGAAATTTTGAAATGGGAAAAATGTGAACAACATGCCTCTGGAAGGTTTAATCAATTAATCAATCAATTAACAAACATTTATGGAATCTTCTTTGTTCCAGGCACTGTGCTGATCGTTAACCCAATGATTAATCAATGGACAAGCATTTATAAAGTGCTTGGTATGTAACAGCCACACAAAATCAAAATAAGCTCTAACCTCTATGAGCTTATGTCTTAAATGAGGAAGATAATATATGCGTTTTTGAGTATAGAGAGAGAGGAATAGGTGATCAAACTGGAACTATGATAGCTTTGTGTATCAGTAAGCACTCTATAACACACAGGGCATGCTACCACAAATTCTTTGATCTGCTTCTCTAAAAGGAAAGGCAGCTTTTGAGGGGTTAACAATCAAGCACATATATCATTCACTTAGTTCCAGGGAGTCAGCACCTTGAACTTCAGAGAAAATACAGAGAAATCAAAGATCAACAGACTTGGCTTTCTCTGTCTGACCATAATCAATACACATATCACAAGTCAACAGATAGGTCCAACTGTCTGACCAGTTACCAGAGAGGAAAGCACCAACATCTGGATTCTCAAAGCTGGGAAGCTGCTTAGCAAAATCCCATATGGCACACAAACCTTCTTCCAAAAACTAAGCCCCAAAGTAAAACTGCACTTCAAAGTCTTTATACACTTTTTAGAGCCAGAGGGCATCACATCCCTTGAGAATCAGTGCCTCATTAACAAAAAGTGAGTTCTTCCTACAGATCTTCCTAGGTCCAATAATAGGTTGGAAAGATCCTCCTTGATCACATTATTCAGAGGTATTATACTTGGTATAAACAAAAACAGCTTGCCTTTACACTTTGGTATGATGAACTATCAGGTCATGGAATTCCCTCTACCACTGCAGTTCAGCATTCTCTGCAAGTTATAGTCTTAAAGTATTGCCTACAGCGCTAAGAAGTTAAGTGATTTACACAGTCAGTGTGTATCAAAGTTGGGACTTGAACTCAGGTACTCCTGGATTAAAGGTGAACTCTCTATCCATAATATCATATTGTTTACATAACAAATATTCACTGACCTTTGGGTCTGTCAGCTTGCCTTTTGTACTGGGCCTCTGGGGCTAGCAGCCTGCCTACTGCCCTGGGGCCTCTGAACCTGGTCAGGCCTGTAGCACAGGGATCACTGAGCTTAGCCACTTGCGTACTGTGCTCAGGCCTAGAGGCCTCACAGCTGGCCTACTTTGAGGGTGGCCAGCTGTTCTGGAGACATGGGGCCTTGGCTGCTGATCTAACACTAAGCACTCCCTCTCACTGGCTGGCCTGCACACCACCTGCACTGGACTACACTCCCCTTTTACCAGAGTGAGACAGACCTTTATTGATTAATCTTGAGGAATGGTATAAAGCTGTTTGGAGAGGAATTTGGGAGAGCTCATGCAAGTACTTGCTTTTTTACCACCATCCTGGCTCTGCCTCTTAGGTTTCCATTTCAAGTAAACAAATCCTGAAAAGAGATTTTCTCTATATTCTATGTGGTCCCTAACCAGTCTTTTGTTACAGGCTGCACCGCAATTTGTCTGAGGTCTTAAGCAAAGAATACTTAAATCTGAATATTAATGACTGTAAAACAAAGTTGGTGACAGCCATGTCCTTAATAAAATGTTTTGAACCTGTTTTCCTCTTTTTCTGCTATACCATTGTTAGAGTCTATGGAATACTGGCAGATGGAAAGAAAGATTTTTTTTTTCCGATTCAAAAATCTATTATATTCTAATTTAATACCTAGCTAGAGACAATAACTTTTATGAGTCTGAATATTGGTTATATTTTAATCTATTGTCCATAGTTGTATAAGTTATAATTTATTCTCTGAGAGAAATACAGGGATGGGAAAAGTATTGTGGCCTCATCTAAAATTTGAAAGAGGGAAGGTAAATGATTAGAGCTACAACCTGTGAGTTCAACAGCCATATTGTCTCCTGTTTTTCTCTACCTTCAATTGATTTCCAAGAACAGGAAAAGAAATTGGACAATGGTAACATAGAACTGTTGAGATATTGGGTTAACCCTCTAGATATAAGGGCCAAGACCTTGTGGATTCTATACAAAAAATATATTGTTTTACTTGTTTCCTTTGATTGTACAAGAAAAAGCCTTATTTCAGTGATATTTTGTTTTGAATAGGTGCACTACTGATCTATAATGGCATCAATATTAGTTTTCTGTTAATGAATTGTTTATATAACTGTTTAATAAGTCTCAGTGTTTGTGTTTTTAACACCCCTGAAGAAGTTGTGAACTACTTTAGTAATCTAAAGAGCTGTAATTTGAATAGCATAGCTCTGTTTACATTCTGACATTATTGGGTATTGGCAGGAAGAAGAAGTGATGCCATTTCATGAAGAAGAAACAATGACCAGAGTCAGAGGTTGAGAAAAGCAGAGAAATAACGCCTATCTGTTGCTGAGGAACAAAGAGTAAAGATGATGAGACATTGCAGCAGAGGTAGGCTAGACCCCAATATTATCTGAGTTATTATAACTCAAGGGCTTCATGACTTAGGAAGCTTTGGTTATAATATATTGATGATACAGAGTGCCTAGAAAATAGTAAGCATTGAATGGTCACTGATTGTCCTTCATTCTTGAAGGGGACCCAAGGACATCAGGAGGGTAACTTCCAAGTGAACTGGATTTAGATGAGGCAGGGCTGTGCATCAGCCTCACTCTCTCCTCCAGGATCATCTGAGTCCAGTGGCAAGACAACCCCAGATGCAGTGGGTGAACTTGTCCTTCTTAAGCTAAGGTCTTTCCCAGATCTAAGTTTGTCTGAGGCAACACCCATTCACTGATTTAAGACTAAGTAAGAAATGAGGCAAAAGATGGCCTACTTTGCCAACTCAAAAAAAAAAAAAAATCAAACTGACAAGGGAAGACCCTCAGTATTTCTGGCCAGAATAGAAATAATTGTTATTTGGGTGTAAGGCATGGTCAGGTTGCTCCATTTGAATCCCAATGGGCTTTATCAAAACGTGTGTTTGTGTATAACATACATATAGATAGATATAAAGAGAGACAGAGAAAGATAGAGAGACAAAGACAGGGAAGGGAGGATAGGGATAACATTCAGGATTTGGTTTATTATTCATTTGATATCTATATTCAAATATTTTATTATTTGGGCATTCATATTTCTCTAGAACATTAAATCTATATGGGTTCAGAACCTTAGACCTATTCTCTAAATCTTATTATCATTTGGCCTACATATCCAATCACTTGCTAAATGTTGTCTAGTTTCAGATGTCTTTTCTCTATCTACGATCTTCCTTGGTAATCTCATAAGATCATATGGATTCAATTACATGAATATGAAGATAATTCCCACAATACATATATCCACCTCAAGTTTCTATCCTGATCTCCAGTCACACATTGCCAACTGCTGTTTGAACATTTTCTGCTGAATATCCCAGAGTCATCTTGAACTCTCCTTTGCAAACATAGATCATTACTCACCTCTTCCTAATTTTCCTATTTCACTTGAATACCATCATATTCCTAGCTCACCAAGCTTGCAACATTAGTTTTGTTTTTTTTTAATCCTACTCATCCCATTTATCCAATCTGTTGACAAATCTTCAAATAATTCCTCTTCTCTCTGCTGACACAACAAACCTCTCTTCATTTGAATTCATGTTATGCCCTTCTGATTAGTCTTCTTGTCTCAGCTTTCTCCCCATTCCTAACAATCCTCCACTCAGCAACCAAAATCATCTGTGTAAATCACAGGTTTGACCACATCTCTCCCCCTGATAAGTGACAATGCCTCCCCATTATGTCCAAGATTAAAAATAAAGTCTTCTGACATTTGAAGTTTTCCCACACCTTGTCCTTGTCCTACCTTTCCATTCTTCTTATTTTAACTTTTTTTACTTTACTTTTTTACTTTTACTCATATTTTACTTTTCTCCATGCACTTAACAATCCAATTAGTCCAGTCACCACCTCAGTTCAGACCCTCATTGCCTATCACCTAGACTTCTGCCTTGGCATTCTAATTAATCTCCCTGCCTCCAGATTGCTCCACTGTAATTCTCTCCTATATGTCTGTTAAGGAAAGTATATTCAATGAACTTTAGGGATTGCCTGTTGTCTTTAGGAGCAAACATAAACATTTGACTGCTAATGACTTTGACAACATGGAACCTAATCTCCCACCTCTACTCTTTGCACTGACCATCTGTGGAATGTTCTCTCTTCACCTGACACACGGAATCTGTCACTTCCTTCAAGATAAAATTTGAGTATTATTTTCAACATGATATCGTTATTCATATGATCTCCCCCCAAAGGCTAATAACATCCCTCACAAATTGCCTTGTGTTTGACTGACTTCCAATGCTTTTGAATTTACTCTGTATATTATTTTATTTGTATCAGTTATTCCCCCAAAGGATTTAAACTTAAGAGTAAGAATTATTTATCTTTTTATCTTTCTATAGTAAGCACCTAGTACAATGTCTACTACATAGTCAGCACTTAGCAAATGCTTGTTCATTGATACATTCATTAATACGAAGAAGACTTTACTCACAAAAAGGAATCCTTGGATACTTTTTCACAACCATGGTTTAGAGGCAAAACTGTTACCTAATCAATATTCATCCTAAAACATAGAATTAATCATTTTAATTAAGTAAAATAGAAAAACTTCTTCACATAATAAGCAATTAATAATTTTTATTCATTTAAGAAATTAAATGTAATTAGACACAGAATGTAATCACTTGATTTAGAAAACTTCACTGCAAAAATCTCTGATAAAGTTCTAATCTCCAGAATAGATTAAAAATTTAGATAAATATATGAGAATGAGTCCAATAGATAAATGGTCATAGGATATAAGTTGTCAAGTGAAGAACTTCAAGTTAGTAATGACATGTGAAAAAAACTGCTTCAAGTCACTAATGAAAAGATAAATTCAAGTTAAAACAACTCTGAAATTCTATCTCACACTGAAGGATAACAGAAAAGGAGGTCAGTGCCCTGTTGGTGGGCAAGGAATAAGTCCAATCATTCTGAAAAAAAAAAAAATGGAACTATATTCAGAAAGTCACTAAACTGCACATGATCTTTGACAAAACAATACCGATATTAAACAGGTCTGACAAGGGGGTCAAGGACATAGGGAAAACTTGCTCCCTATCATGCCAGAATGGTCGGAGAACGAGAGAAAAGGGAATAAATAAAGCAAAGATCTGGGCAAGGGCCCTAAAAGGTTATAGGTTTAAATTTTGTTTTTGTTTTGTTTCGCTTTCCAGATTGCTTAGTTGACAGCTAGAGAAGGGAGAACCATTTGCTAGACTCTCATGCTGGCTTAGAAACTTTAAGTTCAAATAAAGAATTTGCCTACCTCACCATTGCTTCCTCATGGGTTATAGAACATGAAAGTGACTAAAAGTATGTAGGAGAAAGTGATATTACCTCAAATCTCTCACCTGAACCTTAGGAGAGTTTTAGAACATACTGTGCATTACCAAAAGAGCCAAGAGCTGACTTTAGTGTATTTACATAGTGAGTATACAACTCTTTCTTAATTATCTTAAGAGTTACTGGACCCTGGACAGTGGACATCCTTGTCTGTTTCATAGGATCCTCATTTGACCACAACAAATGAAAGCTAATATTTTCTTGAGGTATATTTTCACATATTTCTAGGACAGCTAGAATGAGGTGTTCCAGAAACTAAGAGAATAAAGGGAGAAAGCAACAGACAAGTCATAAGAATAGTAGTTTAGCAAGAGTTTAACTTGGAAACTTACAATTCTGCTGTGGGCAATAATTGGGCCTAATTTTCCCTCATTCAGATATATCTAGTTGATGCTATTTACCAAGCTCATAACATTTGATGGTTTTGATTCAGATAATTAATGGTTTATTTTTTTTTAATCTGGCTGAGTAGGAGAAAGAGCTTATTTCAAATATTTTCTAAGCTTCTTTAAAGTAGGCTTATTGAAAAGAAAAATTTAGTTTCAATAATGGCACTTAAATGGGAGATACAACTATCAATTACTGGAATTCATTAATTAAATAAAACATTTGTTAAAAGTTTCTATACACTGCTCTTATTTGGAAGATGTTCTGTCAAAACAATCTCATTAAAATTTTACATTCTAATTAGAATGTTTACCATTTAATTTTACCTAATACTACTTTGCATGTAGGTTTTTGGATGCTTTTTCATTATAATTTTGCAGCAATTAACTCACAAGAAAAAAGTATAATTTACAGGTTTTTATAATTGCACAGATGTTAGGCTACTGCACCAGAAAAAATAGAATAGAGAAGTTTTAAGTTTTTTCCCCCTTAAGGGAAAAAAATGGAATATTTATACATTAAGTTCTTTTTTTGTTGATAAATCCTATAAATCTATTTGAAAAATTACCTACAGTATACTGAGCTTAATAAAAATGTGATAGAGTAAATTGTTTTCAAGCTCTAGAGATTAGCCCAAGTAATTTGAGGGGACTAATTAGTAGGTGGAAGAAATCTTAGTTATAAAAACCATAACACACTCAGATGATTTATATTTTCCTCTTCCTCCTACACTCTTCTAAAGACAGAAAATCAAAGAAAAAGAAATAATTTCCCATTCAGCTATGGTTTAGTCTAACCTGGTAACACAAGGGACAAATTTCTTAATTAAATTCTCTTCTACAGAAGGATTGAGGTTGAGGCCTGATATCAACACAATTACAAAGTTATATGTGAATATTATTTAACTCCCCCTGGTCTTACAAATTCAGGCTGGTTCTAAAAACACATTATATTCAAGAAAAAGTAGGATATAGATTTTTTCTATATTATCTATATTAAATAAATTATACTTGGGAAGGTGATTGGCTAGATTGGTGTAAACATTGGGGCCACTACTTTAAGGTAATTATATGGCAGTGAAAGTGACCTTGAAGCCATTTATGGAATTGACCAGAGAAAAGAAAGGGTATTAAGATGTAGCTTTATGTTTGCGTGTACATTTTGCCTTGTTAAGCATTTCCAAGGGTATTTATATGTCTTTGTCCTAACCTATTCTACACAACTCCATGCCACTTGATGAAACTAAATGAGGTGTTCTTCCTTTTAGGAGAAATCACAATTATAGAAATAAAAAGTACTTTCAGGAGCTAGGCTTGTTAACTCTTCTGGCATCCAATGACTTTCAAAGTCTGCTAGAAATAGAAGATGCCCATGAATAAAACTTTTTTTTTTTAATTCTAGGTGGAATGCCTGCTCTGTTACAAGATATTTCAGAACATCTCCAAAAGACTGAGTTTATTATACTCTAATCTGAAAAAAAACCATAATTAGTCAGATTTATCATTTAATTTATCTACAATTTTAGCCTTTTAGTTAATAAATAGCTTTTGAATATTTCCATTGGAATTGAATGACTTTATCTACTGATGAATGAGACTTTTTCTACTTCCATCCATCATTAAGTCTTGGAAATATTCCTCAATTTTTCTTTACTTTACATTTTAATGAAAGACCTAAACATAATTTCCTCTTGTTTTCTTGTTTTCTTATAACTCCTGTGGAGTAGGAACCTCAATTTTGACTGAGTCAACCATGGGAATTTCCAGAATGTGGTAGGATTAATCAGTGAGGAGACTTCTGAATTCAAATTCAACCTGAATAGGCCTATTTATTTCTACTTTATTGAAAATTTAGATATGTAAAATTGAGTTATAAATGTCAAATTACCAGCCTTTTCCCATTAAGAGTTACTGGATCCTAGACAGTGGACATCCTTGTCTGTTTCACAGGCTCCTCATTTGAGCACAACAAATGAAAGCTAATATTTTCTTGAGGTACATTTTTAAATTCTTTAATTTTTTAAATTTCTATTCCAAAGTGGGAATACCAAGAGAAGAGTTTCTTTTGTGATGTTATAATATTCCTTGTACTAGTCTTAGATAGAAATAAAATACGAAGCAAATAAAAAAATTTAAAACCCTCAAAATGTATATTCCATTTTGGTACAACTGGTGGACAGAAACTGGTGCCCAAAGATTCTGTTTTGATTTACCTTTTCTCTAAATTATAAAGGTGTCTATTTATAGCTATCACAATGATTTAAAGCATACATGAATGTATTGGGGTTTTCCCCAGATTATCCAATTATTCTTTCTACACTGCAGCCTTGTATTCAACATTCTCTATTAGCAATGGAGCTATTGACAGCTACACATCGGGGATTTTTGTAATTGAGACAGCTTTAGGTCCCCCTGGAAAAACAGAATAAATTGGACTGGCTCATATGAATTCATTGATATTATAAAGGTGAAAGAGGATGGCATATTTATCACATAATCTAGAAAGGTTTTCACTGTTATTGATTTCAACATCCACCAGTGAACAAATATTGGTCATTGTAAAAGTTTTCTCAGACCTGCTCACTATGGGACATGAAATAGTCCCTAGACCAATTCATAGTCATTCTCTCTCTCTCTCTCTCTCTCTCTCTCTCTCTCTCTCTCTCTCTCTCTCTCTCTCTCTCTCTCTCTATTTCTCTTCTCTCTCTCTCTCTCTCTCTCTCTCTCTC
This sequence comes from Notamacropus eugenii, assembly GCF_028372415.1. Taxonomy (NCBI): domain Eukaryota; kingdom Metazoa; phylum Chordata; class Mammalia; order Diprotodontia; family Macropodidae; genus Notamacropus; species Notamacropus eugenii. Next base: position 89,575,968 of record NC_092877.1, read on the forward strand.
TCTCTCTCTCTCTCTCTCACATACACACACACACACACACACACACACACACACACACACACACACACACACTCCACCCCTGTAGCATTTTCTTGAAATAGGTAGACTGGTCTTATTTTTCTTTACATTAAAATCCTTATCATTCCTTGTCACCAAACCCAAACTAGAAAATTTACTATTACTACTTTGAAAAAGATATGTTAATTGAATTTTTTTAAATGACACCTTTGCTTAACTGTACTGAACAAAACTGTCTATGAAAAATGATCACTTTATTATCTCATTATTTTTGTTCTAATGATAATCCTTACATTCGTATATATTCAAATTTTTAAGAATGCTTTCCTTACAATGGGCTTCAGTTCTGTTAAATTTGAATAACCATATGCATTGATGTTGTTTGACTATGAATCATAGAATGCTTCAGTGTCTGAAGAACTACAATTAAATATCACTCAGAAAGCAATGGAGAGAGAAATGGTGGGAGGGACCAGGCTACATTTAAAAGACAAGGAACTTTCAAAAAGAATTTGGGTAAAGGATTCTTACAGAAAAATATCTATTCAAATTGAGATATACAGGTATATAAACTGCAATATCACTATTAGGTCTGTATCCCAAAGAGATCCAAGAAAAGGGAAAAAGACTTATACGTACAAAAATATTAATAGCAGCTCTTTTTGTGGTGGCAAAGAATTGGAAATTGAGGAGACATTGATCAATTGCAGAAGGACTGAGTAAGTTGTAGTATATGATGGTGTTGGAACACCACTGAGCAACAAGAAAGGAGAAGCAGGATGATTTCAGAAAAACCTGGAAATCTTACATGAACTCACATAAAGTGAAGTGAGCAGAACCAGGAGAGCAGGAGTTGTACAAAGTAACAGCAAAATTCTAAAGATGATCAACTGTGAAAGTCTTAGCTATTCTGATCCATACAATGATCCAAGACAATTGGACATCTGATAAAAATGTTATCCACCTCCAGAGAGAGAAGTGAAGAACACTGAATAAAAACTGAAGCGTTCTTTGTTATTTTTAGTTTATTTTTCTTCTTTTTTTTGGAGGGGGCATGCTTTCTTTAGCACTATGGCTATTATGGAAATATGTTTTCATGACTTTACATGTATAATGGATCTTATGCTACATGCTTTCTCAAGGTATATGAGAGGGGCAGGAGGTAGAGAATTTGGAACTTCAAATATTAAAAAATAAATGTTAAAATTTTTTACCTGTCTTTGTGAAGTATTTGATAAAATACATACTTTACAAAAAGGAAGTGCAAGGCATTTTGACAAGGTCAAAAAGAAAAAGAGATGGACTGGTCTTTTGGTGAGAGTGAGAAATAAACTTCACTGTCATCACTGCAACATGAAGAGAAAGCAGGAAGGCTCTTGGTATTTTGCATTAACCCTCTAAGGCCATTTCATGGGACAATATGAACAAAACTCGCATAGGATACAGACAAATGATCTGCATCATTAGAAAGAACACGTATACTATATTGGTGAGATCACAGATTTATGTAAAGGGGTATAAATTATATGTCAACCAATCTTTGAATGTTATTCCTTCATAAGATTTTTAATTTGTGTTTGATGTGGTTTGTGGGTTAATCAGAATGGGATTTGGCAACTGGAAAGGAGGCACAACCTAGCCCTTATCTTTGTTTATGGTCTTTTTACATATAGTTTTTCTTCATGCACTTTACCATCCAGCCATACTGGATAACTATACCCAGGCCTTTGCACTGCCTATCTACCATGCCTAGAATTCTTATCCTCCTCATTTTTGTCTCTTAGAATCTTTGCCTTCCTTCGAGATTTAGTTCAAATGCAATCTTCTACAGGAGTTCTTCTCCAGTTCACCTTCTCTCCACATCCCCTCAAGTGCTAGTGCCTTTCCCAATAAAATCACTTTTATTATCATGTAGGGGTGGGTGAAGGCAATGAGGGAGGGGACCAATAGGGACAAGGAGGCAGGAACTGGAAACATGAGAAATGTGGATGGGGGCAGGGAGAGGAAAAATACCATGTCTCCCCATTGGCATATATAGTCTTTGAGTTTAGAAATTATTTTCCCTCTTTCACTGTATATCCTAGCATTTGTTACAGGCTTTATAAATGCTTGGTGATTGGTTGACTGATGGTTATAACTCAAACATAGTGCTCTTAAGAGTTTACAAAGCATTTTCTTCACACTAACCTGGAGAGACAAATAAGAACAGCATTGGTATTCCCATTCTGCAGATGAGGACGCTGCAGTTTAGAGAACTGAACTTATTTTTCCAGAGTGAAAGAATCCAAGCATTAAGAGAAACATAACACAGATGTAGCAGTATTAATCACAGATCCTCTGACTGGAAATTCAAAGCTTATCTCATTGATCACCTAGACAGACATAGTACCTAGAGTTGAAACCAAGCCAACTGGTTAAGAGGATAAAAGAAATGAAGACATTAAGAGAAAGTATGCACACATCATCTGAATGTAGATTTTTAAAAGTTTATTTTAAGGTAAAATACTAAAATACTGGAATGACAGAGGTTAATAGTTAAATTCAATGGAGTGGTTGCTATGAGGGTGGATGATGGGTCAGGGCAGGGAAAATCATGAGAAAGTTGCTTCAGTAAGCATTTTTTAAAGCAACCATTATGTTTTTTTGTAATAATAGATTATAACTATAAGCGTTTATTATCCAATAGGATGGTTTGTTATTAAGCAATGAAGCATACTTGTTATGTTGTGTCTAATCACAGATTAAAATTTGGGGTGTGATTCCTAAAGTTAATCTTTTGTGCCCAATCATAAAATGTGCTTTGATTATATTAATTTTATGGTTTCAGTGGATGCGGAATAGAGGGCACTCAAATCCTCACTCCAAAAGAAAGTGAGGTTATAATATTATCTCCGTTGTTGGTTACCCAGCCCCAGAGTATTCTTGTATGATACAGAGTAACTAGCACTGATGATGACAGGCAGACTCCCAGAGCTATACTTCACTTTATTTTATTTTTCCTTTCTGTATTTTGCTTCCTTCCTTTTCCCCCAGCTGTCCCAATGTTCAGCATTTATAGATTTTATTGTGTTGGTGTTATGTAACTTTCCCAACTCAATATCTACACAACAATTTTCTGAAATCAATGGGAATATTTTTCCCTATAGTTTGACAAAACTCATTTTACGGTAATAGTATCTGCTGAAACATCAAACTCAAGTATTATTTATAAATTAGTAGTATTCCATCATTAATTTTTCTTGGGCAACTCATATGCAATATTAATTTTTGATATCTAAAATAGACATCATGCCATCTTGTCTCCATCTAATTTCTGCTCTGATGCCCAACTATGATGTGCTGGTCACCCTAAGTTTTTCTGTAGTGTAAGTTCTACCAAGGTGCAAGGCTTCATATAAGGGTCCAGTGGTAGACTACATGCCTGATATGTGACAAACAGACTAAGTTCAGAGGCTCATAGCTAAGTTGTTTGCAAAATGGTAAATATTGTCAGGTCATAAAAATAAATGAAATTATATACTAAAAAAGCGTGCAAAGTTTACAGCTGTGTTGATTTATGGAATATCCTACAATGCCCAGGTTGTATTTCTTATCTTGCTATCGATTCATTTCTGACAGTCTTGCCATCCCTACTGCTGCTGATTTGCACCTTCTCATGTGGCCCAACACTTCTGGGCCAGAAACCAGAAAAAAAAAATGTCCCCTGTGCCTAAGAGTGGGGGGCAACTCAGTCCAAGAAACTATCCAATTCTTGGCTGTGTTGATTAGTAAGTGAATGAATACAAACTGAAGTAGCCCATTACATCTAGTCACCTTGATCCAGCCTACATGACCCTGCCATCTCCTTCTTATATTTCCCACAACCACCATGGGTATATCACCCTCCTTGACACATTTTGCCCAGATCAAGAAGCAAATTAATAATACCACACTATTATGTTTCCTCTGGAAAAGAAGAAAAGACATGCCAACTGATTTAATTCTGAATCCATTCACCCTATTTGGTAATTTTGTACAGCCCTCCCTCACTTAAATCTAATTCACTTGCAAGTTGTGGCATCATCTTCCTGATGTCATGGTTCTCTTTGAGAACAAAGAATAAACAGCACCACCATCCTTGTGATCAATTTCTTAGACACTCCTTTCCCTCACTTATCATATTTGTTTTTCTTTCCCTACTAAAATGTAATCATCTTGAAGACAAGGGACTGTCTCAGTTTTATATTTGTTCTTCCAGTGTGTAGCACATATAACACAATATAACATGGCTTTTAATATTTTTTCATCTGTCCAATGTCAGAACCACAAACCCTGTGTTGTACTGAAGCATTCTAACTTATGATTCTGTTACAGATAATATGTGAAAGCTAGGAAGACAGAATGCAGATGAAAGCTAGGTGGCCCAGTAGAAAGACCACTAGACCTGGAGACAGGGAAACCTAAATTCTAATTCAGCCTAAGACACTCACTAGTTGCATAACTCTGGTCAAGTCATATAACATATTTTGGTCTCAGTTTTCTCCTCTGTAAAATGGGGATAATAATAGAATCTACTTTCAAGGGTAGTTGGGAGGAAAAATGAGAAAAATATTTGTAATGTTTTATAAACCTTAGTACTATATAAATACTAGCTGTGGCTGCTGCTGCTGCTGCTGCTGCTGCTGCTACTACTACTACTATTTCTACTACTACCACTATTACCATTACTTCTACCTCCCATGGTCATTGCAAGGATCAAATGAGATAATGATTGTTACGTGCTTAGCTCAAAGATTGGCACATTGTAAGCTAAAGGCTATACAATCCTTAGCTGTTACTACCAGTACTACTTCTTCTATTACATATCAATGAAGCAAACATATTATGGGATTACTCATTAAGAACTGGAAGGAACCTTAGAGACCATCTAATCTAACAATCTCATCTGTAAAAATGAGGAAACAGAAGCCCAGATAAACTTGGAGACTAGATCAAGATCATACAGCAAACAAGCTGAAGAGTTGGGATTGAAACATCACTTCCCTGACTTGAAATCAATAAACTCTACTAAACCATGTTGCTATTAACCCAGAGGTGCAGTATGCTATAGAAGAAAGAGCACTGGCCTGGGAGGGTACATGACTTTGTACAAGTTCTGTGACTTCTTTGGCCCCTGGTTTCTTCATCTACAAAACAATAGCACTGGACTAAAGTCATCTTCATTTCCAATTGTCTGGTCATGATGATATCTGTATAGAATTTTATGCTATTTCCAATGTTTTCAGGCAAAACCTTTCTACCATGCTTCATTACTGGATGTAACTGACCTGAGGTCATTAATTTTGTGCTGGTGGAATGAGCTACTCCTGACCTAGAAAAACTTCAGGCATGAGCATGCTGTCTGTCTGTATAGTTGTATCTGTAGACAAATCTATCTAAATTTAGAATTTATTAGCAGTTTAGTTACTGGGGGACACACTTTTTTCCCCTTGGAACCATTCTCCAATATCACCTTTTGGATTTTATATGAGTTGAAATGTACGTTGAAGAAAAATCTACACTGAAGAAATTCTAGGTTCCTGGAACATTCAAGTATGAATACCTTTATATAGCATATTTATTCTTACTACATTCATATACATTCATATAAGTTAGTAACGATAGTTGTCAATATCCTCATTTTACAACAAGTGATGAATGAAGATGGTATTTATTAAGTACCTACTATGTGCAAAACATTATGCTAGGCATAGGGAATATGATCTTACGTTTTTAAGACATTCCCTTCTATCATGGAACTCACATAATCAGGTGTAATATTTCAACTGCAAGTCAAATGGAAGAGTCTTATGGTCCTTAGGGTGCAGCAAGAAAGCAGATGGTAATATCTCTTCTTTAATGGCACTTCCACTGATAAAATCCTATCAGTCTCTTATTTTAAATCACTTGACAATGGCAAAGACTTTGGGGGTAAAAATCTTTTTTTCTGGATCTTCATCAGTGACAAGTCTAGCATCTTCAGGAACTATTGCATAAACCATAAGGGTTTCTTTCCATTAAAAAAAATAACATCCAACACTGTGGGCATTAGGCTAAACACAGTACAATTCCAAGAGCGCTTGAGTTCAGTGTACTGGGCTGTCTCCATCAGGATCTGAAGGGAGAGAGTGGTCCAGGTGATTATGGTGGTGGTTTGATTTACCTGGCATACCCTCAGGATGTTTACTATTTCAACTAGGATGACTTGTTTCCCACACACAGGGCCTCCACAAAAGATGTCAGAGAGGGTTGGGAAGGCCTGGTGGTCTACGATGTGCTTAAACTCCTAGGGCTCTTGTGCCTAACTATTTACTGGTAGAAGCTAGCTAAGAGTTACTGCTTATGATTATGAGAAAAGTGGACACCTTCTTCACAACGATTTCTCCTTTCACTGATGGCTAAAGGAAACTGAGGCATTAAAGTGCTTAAGAAATTTTTGTATTTGGACTAGTTCACGGCAGAGTTGATATCAAAATGTTTTCCTTATGAAACTTAATCTAATGTAAATGTGTGAATAATATTTTTTGCAACTTTCCTTCATAACCTGCTCTAATCTTCAAGCATGCTTCAGAGTAGGATTCTATTCCTATGAATTCCTTCAATGTCTCATTCTCCAATTTAAGTTCTCATTCCAATAGTCAGTCAAGAAGTATTTATTGTTATGTACCAGAAATTGTACTAAGCACTGGGATATAAAAAAGGCAAAAACACAGTCCTTGCCTTCAAGGAATTCATTTTCTAATGTTGAAGACTACACAAGAGCACGCAAGATGTATACTGGGTAATCTCAGAAGAAAGGCACTGGCAATGAGAAGGACAAGAATTATCTTATGTTTCCTACTGCATCAGTGTTATTGAGTTGTTTCAGTCATATCCAGCTCTCTGTGGCCCCATACAGTTTAGCCATTCAAATCCCAAGTAGGTGTTTGATTGTAGTCTAATCTACTTCTGTGAATCAGCCTTAATAGTTTGCTAACCACACTTCATATTCAACACATGCCCATCCAGTGGTGAAGAATATTCATGTCAACCTATTTCACTTTCCAATCCTCCTTCCAGTTATAAGTTCTCCCCTTTACACGCCAAATCAGGTCTCTGTCTCTATGGTCTTAAAATGAGAGAATCCTAGGCAACTAAGTCATCAGTTTTATACTTGCTATATGATTCATGATAATGGATAGGCTGACCCTATCCAGATACATCCCTATCATTTTCATGAAACACATTTACATCATATGAGAAAGTAATTTCTGCTCTAAAAGATTACCATTGCCACTTATGAAGATACATGGCAATATTTTGATACAGATTATGCATTTTGTGGAAAATCTTGCAAAGATTTAGGAGAGATTCCTTTCATTGCAAGAGAAAAATATTAAATTTCATAATGAACCAGTAAAATATTAATTTTGACCTTTCACCCTTTAACTGTGATATAATGTTTCAAGTCAGAAGACCTCATTTCTGGTCCTGGCTTCCACATTAACTAGCTATGTGATACTTGGGCAAGTATCTGAACTATCCTTCCTCGATGCTATCTGTAAGACCCTAGGTAAATCACTTAACCTTTATGTTCCCCAATCAGCTCCCTAAAAGAGTAATAATCAGGTCACAGTACGCATTGGTAGAAGACATAACTCACTGGTATTTCTCCCAGGTCCACGATATCAAAAATCTTTCTTAGGTTCATGTAAATGCTTTCTTTTGCCAATATTTATCTTGTATTATGTGTCCAATTTTGATGGTGCTAGGATGGTAAGACTTCCATTGCAAGGATATTCTATAAGAAATTAGATAATGAGCACAAAGCAAAGATTACTAAATTTGGAGTCAGAAAATGTAGACTCTTAACCCTGATTTTGCTACTTAATAGCTATCTGATCTTAGGTAAATTATTTCATTTCTCTGGGCCTCAGTTTCCTTATGTATAAGAAGAAGGGGTTGTTTGAAATGACTTCTGAGTTCCATACCAGTAATGTTGTGATCCTGGGATTCTATGATCTGAAAGAAAATGTGAAATTAGTGCACCCAGATGTTGCTAGTTGAACTCTGCAGTAATACTAATAGTCAGAAGATAACTTGCCAAGAAGTACTGTGAATACTTTACCTTGATATTCACTGCAGAACAGCAAATGGCTAACCGGAAAGTGTGACCACGTCTCAAATTAAACTCAAAGACCCAGACATAACTAGCAGAAGTCCTATAGTGGCTTGGCACTGGTTCCATCCTTTAACCCTAAGTCAACTGCATGTTTTTGCAAAGTGATGTGTCAGACTTCAGCACGAACAGGATAGATTTGAAAAGCTGGAGTCTGATGACTTCTATTCAGTTTTGTTGCTACCCATTGTTTCCAGGGAATCTGCCTGACAGGTTTATTTGTATTTCTGATATCAGCAAGAAACAAGGAAATGAGGTGGAAAACATTAATAAAACAATAGCTTGAGGTGTCTGATTCAGTGATGAAATGTCAACCGACAGCTTCTACCTTTTAAGTCTGCGTGACAGCTTTAGTGTGATGAAATATGGGAAGGCAACAAGGAAATAGAAGGGGGTAATTTGATTTAGAAATGTGATTCAAAAATAATCCAATTGTGTATATTGCTCAAATTCCATAGGTAGTTTATTAAAACTTAAAAAAAAATATGAATCCTCTTCTCTTGTCTTTGAGGAAGAAAAAGTGATTTAATCAAAGTTAAAAAAAGATAAACTGTTGAAAAATCTATCTGTTCCCTTGTTCCTGGAGGAGATAAAACTGCATTAAAATTTTCAAATGCTTAACTGCATCTTAAGGAAATATATATAATGTTTGGCAGTCATATCAAGTTTTTTCCTCTTCATACCTTTGGTCATTTGCTTCTCCAATCTAGTAGAATTTAATTTCCACATTTCACAGTTTCTAAGACTTCCCTAAATGTTTTCTGTATTTATATATATGCAAATTCTTAAGAAAACATAATCCTCTATGATGTTTAGAAACTTCAAATTTCAAGCAAATACAGCTAAATCAGGGGTGGGGAACCTGCAACTTGGAGGCCCTTAATAAAAGGATTTATTTTGTAAAACTTGGACTCAGTCAAAAAATTGCACCCAAGGACCTAGAAGGTCCCATGTGGCCTCAAAATCACAGGTTTCCCACCCCTGAGCTAAATCGTCTGAGGCTACCTCATTTCTAAAGCTGTGCTCAAATGAAAGCTGAAAGATCTGACGAAGAGTGACCTCTATTACAGATATGGCTATGCCTTCCATTGTGCCTGAAAATCCTTATTGTGTGTTCCTATATCCAAAAAGAACTCAGAGTAGTCATTAGAACAGGTTTACTGGGACTTTGCCCAAAGTTATTCATATCTAGGGGGATGTACCTACTCTCCAGGATGAGCACACTTCCTACACACAACATTCTGGAGACAACCATCACCGTGCCCCTTGCTTGGCCATGTGCTACCATGCTCAAAGCCCTGCTACCATAGCACTTCTGTCCCAGGGTTTGACTTCTGCCCCAGTCCCTACTGGCTTATATGTTGGACTGGGCAGATGACAGGTTTTCTTCTCTTTCTTGTATAAATTAATCTAAAGATAGACTGTCATCTGTATTGGACACCACCATCCTTTCACACACAAATACACATTGTTTTACCCCATGTGAAAGTTCCTAATTATGGTTCTGGGGAATGGCTATAATTCAGAAATTAAACTGTAGCAGGAAAGAGATAAAGCTCAATTGGATTGAATGCCATTTGTGAATATTGATCTATACCTCTGAAAAGCAAAATCTGGTTGGAGTTTCAACTACATGATGGTTTTTTAGGCACTGGCAAATTAAAAAACAACAACAACAAAAAACTTCACAACTGCCTGAATTGTGGGGCCATAAATACCATAGGGAAACTCCCAAGAGTTCTTCCTAAGGAGACATGGACAAAGAAAGAGGGTAGTAGGATTGCACATATTTCTCCCAGTTGGACAATCATTCCCCATCTTCTCATGAAGTCCTCCCAAGACAGTTTCCTATATTGCCTGCCAAGTTCAGAAAAGTAATTCTCTCCTCAACCAGATTTGAGAGGAGAATCACAGAGTGGGTGAAGAGGGATGGCTTACTTCCTTCCACTGTTCAGAAGAAAAATTGAGCCCTGCATTTACAAAAATTCAAGAGACTACAATACTTTTTTTCTCCATATGCCAAATACATTATTACAAAATCGCAGAGCACTGTCTGACAGTTTTTTAAATAATCTACCATGCCTATGGGGAAAGTACAATATTCTGTGGAGATTTGGAAAATAATATGCTTATATTTTACCAGAAACAGCCTCCATAAAAAAGGGAGAAATGTATAATTCATAAAGTTGTCTAACCCTTTTCCATGATAAAAGATGCTTATTTCCACAAGTCAAGGGCATGAAACTTTCTACATTTTTGTTTGGGTATTTCTTGGTCTAGGACTATTCAACCATGTTCATAAGTGTGTAATAATTTATTATTCTTAATAGTCACTAGGATGAGTCACTGTAAAATTGGATTTGACAAGTTGGGGAAGAACACAAAATCTATTTTATTAAAAGGCTTATTTCAGTACTATTTACTTCCTGCTGATCTTTTATAAATCTTGCTAGTCTTATAAGTTTTCTTAGTCCCCTGTGATCCTTTTTTTTATGTGGCAGTATGCTTTCAAGAGCAAACGACCGATACCAATTCATTCTTTACCTTTCCTTGTTAGTTTTTTAAAGAAACTTTCACACTTGGATTAATGCTATGATGTCTATTAATAAATTAAATATTAAAACTCTGCCCATAAAAGCTCAGATATGGCCATCAGTATTAAAGTACTTATATGAATGCTAGTAAAATAGTAGAATGTTAAAATCATACACAAGTAAAGTCAGCTCAATGGGTTATTTCATTTAAAGAACGTTTAAGCATTGAACATTGTTTACATGATTTCCATCCTTCTTCAGATAGAGAGGGGTGTATGGTGCAGTAGATTGTCTACTGTACTTAGTGTTAGGAAAACTAGATCCAAATGCTAAGTATGACACAGGCAAGCTATTAGACCATAAGAAAGTCATTTAATTCATCTAAACCTCAGTTTCTACATAATATTTATGTGGCAGAGTAATGTAAGTTATGTGTGTTATGTAAGCTCCAATTATTGCTCAAGATCATACACTTAGATAAATGGATCTAAGTAGGAAGATATAAGAGAATTCAGATAAAAGGAGCCATCACAGTAAAGCATTGTTATATAGAGAGTGATTCCTAGAAAAGGTGCTTATGGCTACATTTTAAAAGATTCAAATTGGTGAAGAATTTTATTGCTACTGTGGTCCCCTACCATTCTTTTGGGGGATGGACATTACAATCTTTAAAGAACTTCAGATTATATTATGGCATAATGTCAGAATCTCACTGCCAACTGAAATGTCCATCTCACATGTTACAGTGCATATACAGTAATTCTCTTCCATTTCAAGTTGTATTTAGGTGATACTGCTGGGGTTTTGCAACACATTGCGAAGTTTAGAGGTTGCAGACATTGTATTCTTCTCCTGAATATATGTCAGGCACAAAGGATGATCCATTCAAAGGCAATGAAACTGGAAATGGACTATCCTATTAGAAAACAGAAAGAAAGCCAGTTTGGCTGGATCATAGAGCTGAATCTTGATGGAAGAGGTAGATTCTAGATGGTAGAGGCAAGAAAGTAGAGTATTCAAGGCAAGGGGGAGAGCCAAAACAAATTTATGAGAACAGGACCTACAATGGTGTACAGAGAAAGCAGGAAGAGCTGTAATACATGGAATAAGAGTCATAAACAATGAGCCAGGAAAGATAGCTTGGGACCATTTCATGTAGTGCATTAAAAGTCAGAAAAAGGTATTTTATCCTGGAAACAATAGAAAGTCACTAGAGTTGCTTAAGAACAGGAGTGATATGCTTAATTCAGTCCTTAAGAAAAATTATTTGGCAGGTGTGTGGAGGATGACTGGAGTGGGGAGAGAATTGAGGGTGGGAAACTAAGTAAGGGGTATCTGTAGCAATCCAAGAGGGAGGTGTTAAGGGATTGCTTTTAGGTGTACGTAGTAAAAAGGGTTGGAGGTGAAAGACATGGAAGTAGAAATAACAAGAATTAGTGACCTAACTGGATATGTGAAATGGAAAACAGTCAGTCAGTATTTATTACATACCTACTATGTACGAACTTAGCACTATGCTAAGGACTGAAGTTAAGAGCTGAAAATAACACCAAAGTTATCAATTTGAGAAGAATGGAAGAATGGTGACACCTTTGACAGAAATGGGAAAGTTACTAAGGGGAAAGGAAAAGGGTAAAGATAAGGAATTCTGTTTTGGACAAGTTAAGTTTGTGATGCGTGCAGGATTGTTGCTGACATGGAAGTAAAGCTCAGGGAAGAAACAACTGGATATATAAATCTGCATTATTGACATGTGAATGACATGGAAGCTAATGGTATAACCAAGAAAGAAGAGATGAGATCCCAGCGCAGGACTTTGGGTAACGTTCATGATAAGAGGTAATAACATGGATGATGAACCAGCAAAAGAGTTTTTAAAAGAGTTGTCACACAGGTTGGAAAGAGCAGAAGGTAAAAATCTGAGCAGAAAAAAAAATCCAGGGAAAGTGGTCAACAGTATAAAAGCCTGTACGTCTAGCAACTTCAGAATATTTGACAAATTGTTGGATTTGACTATAACAGGCTATTATTGTGCCATAAGAAATGATACATGTGAATAGTATAAATTAATGTATATGTGAAAAGATGAAATCATCCAAAAGTAATATAAAGAGAAAGTAAGTATTATAACTAAGGATAAAGTAACTAATAAAATTAAGAATATATAAAGAAATGGTAAGAAAGATATTTAAAAAGGAAAACAGAAAAGCGGTAAAATAAGAGGTGTGGGTTTTATTCATTTACATGAAGACCTAAATACAAAGCTCCAGACATGGAAACTTCATCCTCCATGGATACAGAAGAGCGAATCAGGTGCAATTTATATTCATAGAGAATTGCCTGAGGCAGTGGAAAGTAAAGCAGCTTGCCCATAATGCATCGCTTATGGATGTTAGGGAGAACTAAACATCACTTCAACCTCTAACTCTAAAGAAGAAAGGGAGAGAACAAGCATTTATTAAGCACCTACTACGTGCCAGACATTCTCTAAACTGCTTGAAAATAATACCTCAATTGATCCACTCAACAAGCTTTTCAGGTAGGTGCTATTTTTATCCTCATTTCAAGAACATGGAAGCAGATAGAGGTCAGGTGACTTGCCCAGGTCCACCCAACTAGTGAATGTCTGAGGCTGATTTTGAAATCAGGTCTTCCTAATTCCAAGCCTAGCATTTTATCCAATACATTCAAGGTATCAAACATGTGCCTTCTCTTGTATATATCTGAACATTGTACATTGTATCATATATTTCATCATTTATATCATCTTTTAAAAATGCATTGATTAACTTAAGGTTTTAATAATACTTCTAGAGATGTATTTATTTGCACATAACAGATGAAGTTTTAACCTTGATCACCTAGGTGGGCCTCTACTGAGTATGGTGCAAATTAAATTAAAAGACATTTTGGGAAACAGTTAACAAGATAAATAGAAATTCAATAAAATATAGTTATAAAATGTAATACTATCTAAGTCAATACATGACCGTCAGGGATCCTCATGCTTTAGATGTAGCTGGGGGTAATGCAAGTAGAAGACTGGGCTTGGGTTCAGGAAAACCTGAGTTCAAATTTGTCCTCGTATACTTCTTATCTGTGTGACCCTCGAGCAAGTCACTTTACCTCTTTTGCCTCAATTTTCTCATCTAAAGAAAGGGATAGCAATGACACCTACCTTGCAGGGCTGTTGTGAGGATCAAAAGAAATTCTATCTGTAAAGTGTTGAGTGCCATGCTTGCACATATAAAATACGGGCACACAGTAAGTGCTGTATAGAGTTCAGTCATTATCATCATTGCTATTAACAGATTAGGGGCCTCTGTGTCTATGGAAGTTTGACAGTACTGCATTATACCACCTAGCTGCCTCAAGTTAACTCCATAGGCTGCATGCAGCTGTCTCTAGAAATACTGTTAATACCTTGAGTTAATGTGTGCATTTGAAGAGATACTATGGATGGATACTGAAGATAAATATATAAATCTTTCAGTTGTTCTTGTTTCTGTGCATGAATCCTAGGATCTTATAATGAGATTTGGGATATATAACAGAGGTCATGGAGTCTCATTCCTTAATTTCACTGATGAGGAAACTGTGGACTGAAGAGACAAAGAAATTTCCCCAGGGTCATACAAATGCTTACTAGTAGAGCCACGATTTCAACCAAGTTCTCATGACTCAATCCAGCATGTTTTCTACTATATCCTGGTAGCTGCTAAGTATAGTTAGTATCAAATTAGTCTGCACACTTTCGTTTTAGAAAGCATTCTAAGGCCTCCTCTGTAATTAATAATAGAAGCAGGGGAGGCAGGAGGTGGCACTGACCTTTGGGAGTTACGTAACCCCAAGGAGTCCCTCGAGGTTCTGGGCTCGCTTCTTTTCTCCCTCTATACTATTTCCTTGTTTGGTGATCTGAGCAGCTGTAATGGATTCATTTACCATCTCTGTGCTGATGATTCTTAAAACCACCTTTCCTGCCCCAATCTCTCTGTTGACCTCGAATCTCACATCTCCAACTGCCTTTCAGAAATCTTGAAATGGATATCCAATAGACATCTTAAACTCAATATATCTAAAACAGAACTCATCATTTTTCCTCCTAGACCCTCCCACTTCTTCCTACCTTTCCTATTATCATAGAGGGTAATACTGTTTTTCCAGTCCTTCAGACTTTCAACCTAGGAGTCATCCTAGACTTTTCACTATTTTTCACTCTCCCATATCCAAGTTGGTACCAAGGCCTGTTGCATACACATTAGCAATATCTCCTCCTTCTTTCATCTGATACCACCACCACTCTGATACAGATGCTCATCACCTCATACCTTGATTAGTGAAATAGCCTGCTGGTAAGTCTGCTAACCTGAAGTCTCTTCCCACTCCAATTCATTGTCCATTTAGACTCTAAAAAAAAAAAAAAAAATGAATCTCCTAAAATGCAGGTTCAGTCATATAAATCACACACACACACACACACACACACACACTAAACTCCACTAGCTTCTTATTGACTTCAGAAACAAAAACAAAATGCTCTCTTTGGCATTCAAAGCCCTTTATTAATCTTCTTATACCTTTCTCCAACTGGCTTCCTGGCTGTTCCACAAATAAGACACTCCATCTTTCAGCTCTGGACATTTTTTCCAGCTATTCCCTATACCTGAAATGCTCTCTCCTCTGTTCCAAACTTTGATCTTCCTGGCTTCCTTTAAGTCCCAAATGAAATCTCACTTCCCTACCCTTCTTAATTCCAGTGTCCTTCCTCTTCTATTATTTCCTGTTTATCATGTGTGTGTATGTGTGTGTGTGTATGTATCCTGTATATTTATACCCCTTATCTCTCTGTTTGCATGTTCTCTCTCCCATTATAAACTCCTTAAAAGTAGAGTCTTTTGTCTTTTGTCTCTTTTTGCATCCCTCAAGTTTAGCACATAGCCTGGCATATAGTAGGCATTCAATGTTTCTTGAGAGTCTTACTATAGAAAATTGAACTAGATCCTCTGAAAAAGCAGATTCTTGTGCTCTAAGACACAATGATGAGGATACATATGTGCTTCCAGAAGAGAGCAAGGTCACTGAGTATTTGTCAAACAAATAAAGGATAAAACATAGCATTTAGTGACTCTCTGTAGTGAAACCTATAAGTTCAACCTGACCTGAGAAGTAGGGAAATATTGCTTTCCATTGAAGAGCTTCCAGGGAAATGTGAAATATCTCCTCTTGAGCTAACTCATTTGGGGACAAATGATACCATTGTCAGGAAATGAGAAAATATTTGTTGGGTATAATGATTCCTGGGGAAGAACCCAAAAACCTTAAGGACCCAGGAGGTATTTTCAACACCATCATCCACTGAAGGTAGCAGCTTCAAAAGGGAATGGAAGATGTAGGAAGCAAACACCTCCTTGCACAGTAGATGCTTCAGAAATGTGTGCTGAATTAAATTGAGATACATATATACCAAATATATCAAAGGCATTTCTTCATTGTATGTATTGCTATCTTTAGATGGATGCTTAGTGAAGAAAGAGGCAAGGACGTAGGATGACTGCCAAGATACTATTTGACTTCAGTTACTGTCCTAAAATTCCTAACTGTACTAAGACATGTCAAAATGTTATTTTTGATCCATCAAATTTGCACTTCCAATCTTAAGCACTTACGGAGAAAGCCTCACATGCTAGGACCTAGTGATTGACATGGTGTTAAAGCAGAAGATTTAGCAATCAAATCTGCTGATGGAGTGCATTAAATAAACCGAACTTCACATGGAGAAATCTACAGCAATGGAGTCTCCCAAGTAAGCAGAGTTAAAGACAGGACAAGTAGGAAAACTTTGTGCAGAGACAAGGATTGTACATTTGAAAGCATTTATTTTGGACTCCCTAGGGCTATTAGTTGGTCTTCACAGATGTTTTCTGGAGCTTTATAAGATTATGATTAAAAAGGATTTTTCCAAGAGAAATCTCAGCTCAAACTTCAAAAGTGATCAGGAAAATTGTCTCATAGCTGCCAATTTCAATTTGTACTACTGAACAATATTCTTATTTTCCAGATGCCATTTTTGCTGCGAAGTAATGTCGAGATATTAGGAGGAGAGCTAAAGCCCTGTAAACAAACTGTGCCCTGAGCTTGGCATAACAGCAATCCTTTGCACTCACCCACTGAATGATCTCACTTTTTGGTAAAATCACATAATTATTATATTTCTTTGACCTATACCAGGTGTTCTCTGAGCTCACATGTTCTGGTCGTGAAGCCCTGCTGTGAATCAAACTTATTACATTGCTGCTGTTGCCTCTCATTTTCAGGGCTACAACCATTGGTATGAGCTTTGAGATCTCCTCACACTGCCTTGGTTCTCTCCCACTAAGGGTGGAGCCCCATCATATATGTCCTTGCTTGCAACTTGAAATTAAGTTTCTGCTTGATTTCTGGCTCTCCTCTCTCTAGCCTGTTCTGCTTAACTCCTGCCATCCACTGATTAGAGGCTGGTTCAGTCCAGTTGACAGTAAAATGGAGGAGATAGGATCGTGTCTAGGTGTGATAGTGAGATACAGAGGCTTAACTAGCTATATTTTCACCTGGGCCAAGAATCTGATAGTAGGGCTCACCTGGTAGGTAGTTTGCCATGGAGAAAGTGAACCAAGAACACAGAAGACAAAACATTCCCCCTGGAAGATAATGTTTGTACCTTCTAACTTTCCTACTCCATGGCAAAGTCTCAGCTGCCCCATGCAACTACCACTATACTATGATAAACATATTTCAAGATTCCCAATCTACATATGGAAGAAAGCCATTCTCAAGTCTGAGTTAGAGTGATGATTAAATTTTGCTAAATTATGAGGGAAAAAAAATAACAACCTTCAAGCTATGTATCAGTAGCCATGTTCCCCTGAAGAAAAACAATCATAATACCCAGTCTGGCTTAGGAACGTGAAAGCAGATGCTCCCTAATCTGAAATCAAGATAGCAATTAAAATATATAAAAATCACAAAAAAATGAAACGAGTCATCTCATGATCAGGTAAAGTTTCTGTTCGTTTTCACCCTTGAGAGTTTAATCTTGCACTTTTTTTTTGCTTGTATCTTTTTAATAGCTTTAAAAATGTTTTAAAAGTTAATTTCGTAGTTAATGAAATGGAATAAGTAAAGATGATTCACTAAGTGGATAAAAAAGAGAAGCTAAATTATGTATAGTGAAATTTGTCATGAGGCATATTGGGGAAATAGATTCATAAAACCTGAGAACAGGAAGGAAACTTAGATATGCGGCATTCTTGTTAATTAAAAATCCTGGTTATCTGCACCACCATATATTTATAAGTCATTTATTCCAATGGTTAAGCTTTTCTGGGGTTTATTTTTTCCCTCTTTGATCCCCTCTACATAATCCTTTTTACAATATTCACATAGTACCTTAAGATTTGCAAAGTACTTCACATGGGTTATCTCATTTACCCTTCACAATTCTTTTGGTAGGTGCTGGTATTATTCACTTTTTAGTTAAAGAATTGAAAAGTTAAGTGACTTTCCCAAGATCACAAAACTAATGTGTGTCTGAGGCAAAAGATGAATTCCTACCTCCAAGGCCAACAATTCTATCCATTGAGCTGCCTAGATACCCACAATCCAAATACTCTCTCTCTATATATATTATATATACATATATATGTACACATATATGTGTATATATATAATTTTGTTTTATTTCAGAAACAACAAATAATAATATGACAGACCAAGTTTTAAAAATGTAACTGAGCTCATCACAGTATTTGGACATGGACCTTAGATAGCTGTTTGGTTCAGGTAGCCACCCCACCAAAAAACTGAAGCCTGAAAACCAAAGATGTGGAAAGGACTTTACAGAGGTATGTTTGATAACCCAAATTTCAAATGTCACATTAGTAGAATATAATTCACTACAATGAATCATGATGGTGTTGAATGGAATGTTTCTGGTTACCATAGAGAACCAATTCCAAAACCAACTCTAAATTTGTTTGTAAGCACTTAAGACGCAAATACAAACAAGTACAAAATATCAATAGAGCTTTAAATATTTGAGGATGGAGTGCGAACATAGTACTTTAAGTCTGTATCCCGTATTGCTAATGATCTACTACATAGTTCTGCTTGAATATCCCATCATTGCCACAAACTCAATATGTACAAAATGGAACAAAGAACACTTTCTTTCAGGATTTGCCCAACTTTACACTTTTCTCTTAGTCGTTCAGACTCCAAACTTCAGGATTAATCACTGATTCCTTGCTCTTGCTCCCCACCACTACCAGATGCAATTTGTCACTATTTTACCACTCCTTTTACTAAAGTCTTTGCACCCTTCTCCTTTTCTGATTATGAAGGAATATCCCCTCCAAAGACAATTGTGGTGAGTCTCCAGTCATACGGTGTAGATCTACATGAAGACATAAATGTTGAGTCTGAAGGGTTTGTGGGGATTTTTTCATAACTGCAGTAGACATCAGTAGGATATAGCTTTAAAATGCAAATCTGATTTGTGAATCTCCAAGGGTGATATAGAGAGAAAGCTGAGTGGAACAATCATGATACAGGAAGAAAAAGTCAAGAAAGGGAGATGGAGTCCACAAGCATAGTCAAGTATGATAAGGGATGGATAAAGGATCCAGGAGATGAAGTTATGAAAACTGATAGAGAAGTGTTTATAAAATGAAGGGGAGGGGACATAGGGGAGAAACATGTAGGATTTCAGTCACAAGTGACCAACTGAATACAGCCCTAAAGGAGGATCTTGGTGTGATGGACACTCAGAATATGTTGGAATCTTTCCTCATCTGTTAGCTGGAGTATGATCCCTGGAAAAGTTGCTTCTTTGGGGCTCAGTTTCCTCATCTGCAAATTGAAGGACAAACAAGTAATGAAAGAACCCACCTAATCAGGTTGTTTTATCAAATAAGATAATGTATATGAAGTACTTTGTACTCTTTAAAGAGAATATAAAAACAGTGGTTATCATTCTAGACAGGGAGGAGGACCAATAGAAGTCAATTAAGATAGCGCTGGGAATGCAATATCTGTGTTTACTTTCCTGGTGCAAAATAGTGCTTGGTAAATAGTAACTGCTTAGTTAGGTGGCAGATAAGGTAGAGGAATAGAGGCTTAAGACAGAAATCAAGAACCCAGCCTATGGGACTGGGTCATCAGGAGTTGGCCACTCAGGAGGAAAATCTGTTCAACTAGGGGTAAGCCCTTTGAGTAAGTCAGGTAACCTTTCTGGGTCTCAGTTTGGTCTTATATAAAATGACAGTACATGAGGCTAAATAATCACCAATTTCCCTTGAAGCTGTAGATCTTGAATTCTATTTATTTGTGTTACTTAAAGATCAAGGTTATCATTACCTCTAATTCACCCCTTTCAGCTCTAAAAATCTACAAGGGGATGAATTCCATAGTACAGTCAAATATACACTTGCCGGAAAAAAAATAGGATAAAATCTCCAGAGCAAGGGAAACCTATAACTGTGCTTGTGTGTGCATGTGCATGTATGCGCATGTGTGCGCTCATGTATATATATATGTGTGTGTACATGAATGAAAGAGTCACTAGAAGGGGGAAACAAATTAAGAAGTGGGAAGGAAAAGTAATTGACAGAGCTATGACATTGAGAAAGTAGGATGAATTAGGGCAAGGCCAAGAGGTGAAGCTGTAGGAGTCACCACCATATAGCCTCAGGCTTATTAAAAATAGTAGTCAAGGGTAAATGCTGAGAGTGAAGCAGTATGCGCTTTAGGTTTGCAGAGAAGGAGACTGGTTTCAGCCAATCAAGAATCATTTTTCAGTGCTTATTATATGTCAGAAATCATGCGAAAGATGGAAAATTAGAAGAAAGACAAAAACAGTCCCTGTCCTCTATGAATTCACATTTTACTAGAGGACAGAGCATGTAAATAACTACATATATCCAAGACACATTCAGAATAGATAAAAGCTTTATCAGGGAAAGGTACTAGTAGCGAGGGAGACTGGAAAAGATTTCCTGCAGAAGGTAGAATTTGAGCTGGGTCTTTAAGGAAGCCAGAGAGGTTAAGAGCCAGAGGAAAGAGGAGAGGAAATACCAAGCATAGGAGATATCAGTGGAAATGCTTGGAGGAGGAGTTGAGTCTGGCAAGTAGACCAGTGGAGGCAGGTCCTAGAATGCACAGAAGGGAGTAAAGAATAAGAAGTTTGTAAATGTAGGAAGGGCCCATGTTATGAAAAGCATTATTTAAAGCATTAAAGTCAAAGGACTTGACTTTACGTGTGATCCTGGAGGTAATAGAGAGATGCTGCAGTTTGAATTGCAGGTGGAGGAAGTGATACAGTCCTATTTATGCTTTAGAGAAATGATTTTGGCAGCTGAGAAGATAATGGATTAGAGTGCAGAGAGAGCTAAAGCAGAGAGAACAATGAGACTGCTCCTGGAATAGTTCAGACAACAGGTGATGAGGAATGGAACTAGGGAGGCTGAATCTGAGTAGAGATATGTATTTATAAAAGATGATGTGAAGATAGAAACCACAAGATTTGGCAATAAACTGGACATGCAGATTGAGTGAGAATAGCAGGTAGGGAAAGACACTAAGGTTACAAGGCTGGGAGGATGGTGCTACCCCTGACAATCATAAACATGTTTAGAAGGGGGAGGATTGAGGGAAAAGCTAATGAGCTCCATTTTTCACATGTTGAGTTTGAGATACTTTCAGGATATCCAGTTAGATATGTCTAAAAGGCAGATGATGATGTGACTGGGACTCAGAAGAAAGATTTCAGCTGGATTTGTAGATCTGGGAATCATATGCACAGAGATGGTAGGTGAACTTATGAAACCTGTATGATCACTGAATGAGAGAGCAGAGAGAGAAAAAAGAAGAGGGCCAAGGACAGAGTATACACTGTTTGTGGTAGTAACATGAAAAAAGAACTAGCAAAGGAAAGAGAGGAACACATACAGACAGAAATAAAATCTAAAAGAACAAGGGCACAAAAAAACAACAACAGAAAATGGTATCAGGAGCAGAAAGTGATTCATTTTACATTCCCTTTTAGTCACTAGCAGTAATGTAACATGGAGTCAACAGGAAATGAGTAGAAAAAATAATATGCAGCTGTGAATGTCCATTTGAAGTGAGATAGCTTAAATTTGCAAAGAATTTGTCATAGAAACCGAAATATCACTCAAACATCCCACTACCATAAATCCTACGTATACACTGAATTGTGTCAGAAAATCTCCAGGTAGCATATCATTGAATCTTATATGTATATCAAAGAAAATGAGTGAACCGAGGTTTGCAAAGCCATAAAACATCACAGTACTCTTGCCTAACTCCTGGCACAAGGAGTCATCTGTCAATATGCTGCTTCCATACCAGCTTTAGAAGCATTGGTCACTCATGACACTGCTTTTGATAGATTCTGAGAACAAATGAGATCCTATGAAAGACATTGGAATTCTTTCCTCCATGGCTTTGGCAAATTTCCCCTGGATAGACAGGCATTTGGCCCCTTGCGTTTATGAAGCTAAAGCAATTGACAAAGAGATTTCTATCACCAAGTACTCAAAGAAGATATTCAAATAGGCCAATTTATCCCATTTGGCATTTCTGAAGTTCCTAGGTTTGTGATTCTTTGACTGAATCTTCCTGGCAAACTCACCTCCCATGGCACTTCTGTGCCATGTTAATGCCAATGATAACCAAATAAAAAGTGCTTGACCAAGTCAAAATTCATAAACACTCATCAAAATATATATAAAAATAAATTTTCTTCTTTAAGAAGAAAGAAACAATGAAGATTATATAGTGTCTAGACATTTGTTAAATTCAAAACCCCTGTGAACTGTTCAAGTGGAAGAAACCCCAGGTCCAAAACAGGAGACATGGAATAAACCAGAGTCCAATCAGAGTTTGCAAAGATTATAATTGCATTTATTGCCTAGAGGGAGTTTGCAAGCTGGAACAGTGAGAAAGGGTCCACATTTGTTCAAATAGGAGCTGGAAAGAGTGAGATATTTCTACTTTTTAAACAAAGGAAGCAGAGAATTGGGCAGGTCCTAGAAAGGAATGAGACAGGAGCCCCATTCCCATTCCCAAGTGGGATGGGGCAGAGGGAAGAGTGGGAGAGATCCAGGAAACAGGAGAAATGAGCGATTCCAGGTATTAGAGTTGTGGCCATTTGATACATAAATCAGAAGGTTTTCCTGGTATTAAGCAGGCCTGGCACTTCAAGGCTTGAACACAAACAAGATAAGGAGATGTATCCAAAAAGCTTAAAACAGAATGTGTCTGAGAGTTCCATGACCAATAATTAAGGGAGTCTCTGAAGATAAGAATGTCTCTTGAAGGTCCATAAACCACGAAATGGCTCAGGGTCTAATTCAAAGCTGGTATAGGCTTAATTGACTTCAAAGTTCCTGATTTTCTGCAAATCCATCTGGATTTTACTCTTTGTCACCACAAATGAGTGTTGGTATGTCAAGTCACTGTCATCTCAGCTAATACAGTCCTCATACAGCTCTTCTCAGAATATCCGGGATCGGGGGAACCTTGAGCAAATCAAGGTAGATGGTATATCCAGTTTCATAACATTTACCTATTTTTTTTTTTAAATTCTCAATTTTTTTGTGGGGGAATATAATAAATAATGTAGTTATAGACTTACCTGTTTTACTCTCTCCAAATATATGAAAAATAAAGCTCCTTTCCCTACATAATAAGTAAAGAGTATTAGGTATTTTTATATAAAGACAAATTAACTTCACCTTGAGGTTGTGATTGTAGGTATTCACATTATCAACTCTTTACTTTCAACTGAGAAGAAAAAAAGACTTCCTATTCTAGAAAAGAGTATCTCTTGGTAACAGTGAAGGTCTTTTTTCGTGGGGAAATCTTTCTCATAAACTTTCACTCTGTCACTGCTAAGACCATTATATTGATGGTGTTCATGTGAATGTAATCTCTGCAAGAAAGCCTTCAGCTGCTCAGTCAACCAGTCCTGAATTTTTCAGATTTTAGGAACCAAAGAGACAGAAGTATAAAAAGAAGCCCCTCATAGGGACCAATGTAAAAGCACAGCTGTCAGAGGTTTCCCGCAGGTTGTGTGCTCTGGCTGGACTTAGAAAAGACCAGATACAGTACTTTGTGACCGAATCCCTTTCAGGCTTTCATGCACAACTCTGATGTAGCTGGAGTTGCTGCAGAGAAGGAAGCTGGTCTCCTGGGCAGCCAGGGCCATTTTCCTCGGGCCAACCTATTGAAGTATTGTGCAAGTGGATTTGCCTGATACCTGGCCAGGAGTTAAGTACAGTCACTGAGGGAACATTGAGACAATGTGAGACAGATTAGGTCAGCTGATCTCTCCTCCCTGCTTGTGCCTTGGACTTTGAGGATGCTTGGCAGCAAAAGAGGCTTTTGAATACATCCTCTCCTATTTTCCAGGTCCCTGAAAGACCAAAGGAGCAGGATACAGAAAAGAGGTTAAAGGAAGTCAGACAGAAAACTTTGCCATGTGTAACTGGGATCAACTTCTTCAGAGCTCATTACTTTAGCTTTGTTTTTATCATAGAAAAGAATTTAGCTTCCATGCTGAGTAATTTAATTGGAGGTGGGGGGGTGGCATTTGTTGAGAAGGGAGCAAGACTGAGGATCTCACTACATGGAGACACATAACCCAAACAACAATGAATTATGTCCGGGAATTTATTTATATCCTCAAGATTCAAAATGTACAGCATTTAGGAAAAGACTGCTGATGGCACATGCTCATTTGGCAGTATGAGCTCATAACTTTGAGATAGCTAGGTGCTTTTTCCATGCTGTTTGTATTGGGTTAGTTTAAAGTTTCTAGTGTCACCAATCCAGGCGCCTACTAGCTATGGCCCTGGACATGTCATTGAACCTATCTGCCTCAGTTTCCTCATCTGTAAAGTGAATAAAGTAATGGCACCTACCTCCCACAGAGCTGTACAAATTAAATAAGACAATATTTGTAAAGCACTTTACACAGTGTCTGGTACACAATAGGCATTTAATAAACATGTTTCCTTGCATCTCTTCATGTATGTATATTGTCACCCACTGGTACTGATTCAAATCATGTAACCAACTCATTCTGTCATGTAGTCAATACAGTATCTTTGGATATTCAATACAGCAAATTGTCCACCCCCCATAAAAGTTGCATATACATACATACATACATACACACACACACACACACACACACACGTATATATATATGTATGTATATAGTTGGTTGCTGTCCTTTGTCTTCGAAGAGGACCAAAATGACATCACCATGATAAAATGAAATTTCAGTGTGTCCGACTATGGCTAATCAGACCAATACAAGTTCAGAATGCTCTACCACAGGCTGGACACAGATAGTCCGTGTGAATATTTGGAGCAGATATCCCAAATTTGTGCATCCTGTGTTTACTTTGTGCTGTCTCAATTCTGCTTTACTCAAAGAGCACAGCACCCTTTCTGATGTGGGCATGCCATGCTGAGCGGTCCTGTGCAGGTGTCTCTCATAGTCAAATCCAAAGTTCTTGAGAGAGACCTTAAGAGTGTCCTTGTATCACTTCTTTTGGCCCCCATGTGACCGCCTGCCCCATGCAACCCTAGTCTTTTTGGCAAGCATACCCTAACCCTAACCTGATTCTAACCCTAACCCTAAAATCCTAACCCTAACCCTAAAATGCCTCAGATTCTCTCTCTCTCTCTCTCTCTCTCTCTCTCTCTCTCTCTCTCTCTCTCTCTCTCTCTCTCTCTCTCTCTATATATATATATATATATATATATATATATATATATATATATATATATATATATGTGATTAATCTATGATTTCATTGACTGATCACAATGGTCTCTGATCACTACCATCTTCAAAGTTGCCTAAAATCTCAGGAAGGCTGTGACTTGGCCTCAGTCATTATTACTGTTAAGTGGCTATTATGTACCAGTTCAAATAATAAGAAGTGTCATAGCTGCAATACCTGAGCTAGAATTTGAACTCAACAGTCTTCCTGACTCTAGTAGGTTCAGCCTAATATCCACTACACCTTAATTCTCCTTAGCAATAAAAAAAGAGCCTAATTCAAGCACTATTTAGAGGACATTCGCAGGTCCTCAGACTATACTTTTGAGAATTTCTTTCCTACACAACATTACTTACTATTTCCCCAGTTTTATTTTTATCAATGCTTATTACAGTGACAAAATTCTTTAGCTTTAAAATGTTTTAAGTAAGAGGGAAGTCATAGAGTTCAGGTGGGGTCGTAGAGACAAGGGTGGTAGTACTGGCAACAAAACTATTTTCTTATTAATCACAAGCTCGGTTAACCACCTTTCTGTGGAGTCTAGCATAAGAATTAGGTGAGTATCAGACACAAGTCTCAGACTGACTGAATGGTTAATATGAATATAACATATTACAATATAATATGTTATGATATGATATAAATATATTTTTATAAATTCAGATATTTGAAGGTAAGAAGAAGCAAATATAAAATTTACTGTCCATTCATTTTCTAATATACTCAAATTTTTTTAAATGCAAATTCTTGCCATAATATCTTGATAAATATATGCAATTCATGTTTTTTTCAGGTGGAGAGACAGATCTGACAACCTCTTAAGTTTTTTAATCTATCCTAGATATTTCCCTCTACTTGAGAAAATGGATGCAGTTTTAGAAATATATCATTACTAAGTTGTTCCATTTTAAAGCGTTATTTGTGCTTATCCACATTCAGTGAATACCAGAGATATAATGTGAGGAGACCTAGAATTGAAGTCAAAAAGTCAGCTGTGTGACAATGAGCTTGTCATTTGACTTCTTCAGGCTTCAGTTCCTTATCTGTAAATGGGGAGAGCAATATGTATTGTAAAATCTGACAACACCCAAGACTCTTTTTCCAGATTTCCTCACAAATTCAGTCTAATGATGGATCTGAAAGACCATCACATAAGTTAAATATATTTCCAACTTTTGCTTTTATAATTTCCATAATCAGTGTTTTAGCATTGCATTTTCTTAAGAAGTCTTATTAAAAAAATCCTTACTCAGGAATGTTTTTTACTAAACTACTCAAATTGAACATTATAACACAATATCACAGAGATACACATTAGGCTTGATCTTAAGAGAATTATTACAATCAACATTTACAGCTTATTCTAAATGTTCTTGAACAATTTTCTTCTACACTAACAAAAGAAACACCTGCATATTTCCCAAAATCAAATCACTGGGGAGGAAGATTAGAGCAAAAATATTATTTATTCATAATTCAGTCATTCTATTCTTCCTATGCTTAAAGAACCTAAGCATGTCCACATACATTTATTTGTTCATAAAACATTTATAGAGAAGCCATTCTGTACGAGGCACTCTACTTGGCCCTGTGGGAGATACAAAAAATAAAGCACAGAACAGGAATATAATTCAGGGGCTATCTACAGGGGGACATAAAACATATACAGAAGGAAAATATAAAGTAGGTTGTGATCATTCTTCTTAGGAGAGGTAAAATAAAGTAATATAGGATTTCAGAAGAGGGAGACCTCATTCACGTATTAGGAAATTAGGAAAGGAAGTAGTATGTTCATTGTTGTGAAGTTGTACTTTCCAAACTGAAAGTAATGGACCCCAATTACTGGAGCTGAGAACCCTGGTCTGGGAATGGAAAACACAAAAGCACATCCTGACTCGGAACCTAACTCATTTTATAAGCATGAGGATTTGGTCTAACCCCTTCAGGACTCATTTCCTTAACTGTAAAGTGGGAAGGTAACACTGGAAGGTTGCTTTCCTTTCAGTATTACCCTCATCACATCACATCTTGTATCACTATTATTTGTTTTATCAAAGTACCAGACCTTCACTGTCAGATAGGAAATGCCACTAGCTTGGAGACCATGTTGGTTTTTACCTCTGTATCCTCAGTCTGTGACACATTGTCTTGTATAGTTTTATTGGTCCAGACTGGAGTCTAATTGGTGTAGATTATTCTGGTACAAGAATTATCTTCACTAATGCAGATCAGCAATTCCTCTGGAATTTAATAGTTGTAGAAATCAGCCTGAGGGGTTTAATGACTTAGCTGGCACACAGTTGGTATAGAACAGAAACAGGCAATTTCCTCCCCCCCCCCCCCTTTTTTTATTCCCTTTAAGGCACATATTTTAACTACGTGACTCATCAGAATTCTAGAATAACCTGTCAGTGGATACTGGGAAAAAAAAGTCCTTAGACACTACACAATGCCCTCCATGAGTCAACTCACATTCCTTTTCTAGCCACCTAACTTATTATTCCCCTTCATCATGCTCATGCTTCAGCCATACTAGGTTATTCGCCATTACTCAATCACATGCCCCCCTTTCTGCTGCTTCCACATCTTTATGTATTCTCTCTCTCTTTCATGTCTGGAATGATCTTCCTCCATATCTATATTTGCTGACATCTTTCAAAGTTCAGCTAAGATATCAGCTTATCCATGAAGCCTTCCCTGTTTCTTTACCAACCATGGCTATAAATGCTCCTTCCCTTCTTGATTTTTGCATACGATTCTATACTTCCCATATCCATTGTATTAGCTCCTCCAGTGCAGGGATTGTGAATCCCAGATCTACACTTTTCTGAGCTCCAGTAAGTCATCAATGTTTATTGGACATTTTGAACTAGTTGTCCTAAAAATATATACAATCCAAGGATCCAAAACAGAACTCCCTGCTTCTTCATCCCCACCCCCAACCCACTCCTCCCTATTTCAAATTTCCCTATTATTATCTAATTGAGAGAAATGATTATTAATAACCAATGATTTGGGGCAATCCAGAGTTTCCCTTTTTTCTAGAGTCCTCATTTCCAAGTTCATTCCCTAGAAGGACATTGAATTAACTCTCTTAAATTTTGATCTGATTCCACCAGACCTTAAAAAGAATTTAATCTCCTTGTGTTCTATTCAGGTTTGGGCAGGGATAAATTCTTTGATTAGATTGGCCAAGATTGAGAGTAATTTTCAAGTAAATAACTCAGTCAAAATGCATCAGAACTGGGCCAGCCCCTCATTGTCAATTCATTCTCAATTGCTAACCGATCAGAGCTGATTGCCACCCTCAGAAACACCTCTCTTCCAAGGTCATATAAGCTGTGAGCCAACCTCTGTGATAGTCTTTGGCATTCAAGAGTGTCACTGACTCTTTTATTAATAACATGCTAGCCTTATTAATAAAATGACTAAATTACCTAAAAATTATGGCACTTGAACTTTTATACCATCACACAGGGCACCATCACTCATCTAGTAACCTAGTTCTCAACCTTTACATTATTCTCAACTACTCCCTCTCATTCCATTTATTCATTTTATTCCCAAATATACTTGTATGTGTCTTTTTTTCTTTCTTTCCTACATACCTCATGGACTCTTGCTGCCAAACCAATAAGGAGATATACAGAGTCCTGAACAGAAATATCTTGGGAGGGGTAACAAAGGAGGAGGTCATCAGCATACTAAAGAAGGATAGAGTCCTTAAAATCTAATGAGGATGAGTCTTGCTTTAATATCTATGAGAAATAGACATTGCCGGGCAGCTAGGTGGTGCAGTGGATAGAGCACCAGGGCAGGAATCAGGAGGACCTGAGTTCAAATCTCACCTCAGACATTTGACACTCACTAGTTGTGTGACCTTGGGCAAGTCACTTAACCCCAATTGCCTCATCCTGGGTCATCTCCAGTCATCCTGATGAATATCTGGTCACAGGATTCAGATGGCTGTAGAGGAAAAGTGAGGCTGGTGATCTGTACAGCCCTCCCTCAGTCAAAACAAAGTTGAGTGCAAGTCATGTCATTATTTCTCTGATGGCATGGTCTTCTTTGGCAACAAAGGTCAAACACACACATGAGAAGTAGGACAGCAACCTATGGAAAACAGTCCAGGTACACTGGCATCTCTCCCAGGTAAAAACAAAACTGAACTGGCTTTCAGGGGCAACTGGGATTGAAAAGAAGGCACTACAGAGGTTAACCATTGGGAAGGGAGTGGCCCAGGATGGTACAAGGTTAAGCAGAGCATGGGGGTTTGGGACAATGGGTGCTCTGGATATTTAAATAGCATTAATTGCTCAGAATCATTCACAAGTTGCTAGCCCTATCCAGACTGGAAACATGGGTATGTTCACAGGGGAAGTACAGGGAATAATAAGACCCTTACACAGAAAGTCCTTGATGAGGGCCTGGGCTCCTTCAATGGCCTCAGTGCTGAGTGTACATTCATGTATGGATGGTATGGATATAGATGGGTTGAACTGTACAACAACAGGTGGGTCACTGATAACTGACCTGATGTTGGTAGCATTAAAAGCCCATAAGCTAGGGGAAATTTGGTTATGAGCTGGATTGTTAGAAGGGGTTAAGGAAAAGAAACCTAATGGAATGGGGACACTTCCAGATATGGAGGGTGTCAGGAATAACATGCATAAGGAAGTGGTCCTTCCTAGGTCAAATGAAATAGTGACCTGTAATATATGAAGCAGATCACATCCTATTAGCTGGTTAAGGGCCTCAAAGATCAGGACAAAAGAATGAAAGGCACTGACCCCTTCAATAAAAAGGGAGAGTGGTTCTGAGATATGGGCTATAATGGTCTTATTAGCAATCCACACAACTAAGATACACTCGACTCTGGAAGAGGTGAGTGGGGAAGGCAGAGGGGTTTAAAATTGAGAGTGTGGCACTAGTGCCAACTACAGCAGACCCTTCTGGCCTCTGCGTAGGCAAGGGGACATCTCCAGCAGGAGTCATGGGGATAACTGGCATGGCCTGTATAACCCCCTCCTTTTGCCAACCCTTCTGCCAGCCCTCCCTAGAGCTGAGTCATGCTGATTGGGATTATAGGGAGGATCCCTCAATATTTTATGGGGTGCTTTCTCTTTTTTCTCTTCATCATCTACTCTAGCCACCATTTTATATTTTTTTTTCCTCCATTGGCTGTTTGGGGTTTTGTTTTGTTTTGTTTTTTTCCGCAAGAAAAATAAACTTCTGAACTCCAATGTTTAGTCTCCCTTCTTGACCAAGGCAACCATGAGTTGATACAGATCGACATACCCAGGTCTATATGAATACAGGGTAAGTGGGAACTGTTCAGTAAATCTTATAGCAAATCCTTCCCTGAGGCTGGGATACTCCTTGGCAATAGCCTGGGGTTCTCTGTACTTCCAGGGCTTGAAACCATAGATACTGATCATGCTACTGTCCTTGGGGTTTTTCCTGGGCAAATTTTGGCTTGCACTTTGGAAGGGAACATAGAACTAGGGACTGGGTGGAATCTTTTGGTAAAGGTGGGTAGAATTTAGGTAACTGAGTAGTAAAAGCCCACTTCTTTGGGACTGTTAAAGAGGTTTTCAAATGATTTAATCCTTTCTTTCATTGATTCTAATCCAGACCTATGCTCTTTGTCCTTTGCCTCTGAATACCATTTATTATAGCTGTTCCAATCAAGAGGCTGAGTTTCCTTATTCATCAATTTCTGCCTTAAATACTTTAATTTGATCTTACCAAAGCTGCCCTAACAGGGCGAGCAAAGTTTGGGGTCATCACTAGTCAAATCAATTCAATCCTGGAAATGCAAGGGATAGTCAGAGCTATATTTCTTATACATTTGAAAGACACATTTGTTCTGGCGGAGAATTGATGGGAACTGTTGTACTCTCATTTTGCCCTTATCATATATCTGTCCCATTTTGAAAACAGACATTCGAAGACAATGACATCACTTAGCTACACAACTGCATACAACACACAAATACAGGTATTGTAAAGGGATATCACAACACAAATACAGATAATTCACACTATGCTAGCAATCCACTTGAGTTACAAAAGTAAATATTCCAAAACTCTAACCAAGTGCAAAATTAAAAAGTTAATTTTAAGTGTTTCCAAACACACATAAAACCAACCATGTAAACAATTCTTACACAAATAAAAATGTGCTGTGTGAAGCAAAGAAAAACAAAAGTGAAAAAAGACACATTAAAAAAAAAACAAAAAACAAAAGACACCCTGCCAATCCATGTGCAGAAAACCAGGAAAAAAAAACAAAAAAATGGGCCTTACCAAAATGATCCAAGTCAAGAAAAGGAGTCCTGGAGTATTCCTCACAATGAAAAGTAGGCTTTATCAAAAACGAGGCCCAATAATGGAGTGAGAGGCAGAGCACTGAACCTGCCAGGAGAGGTTAGTTGGGACTCTGGAAAAAGATTGAATGGTACCTAGTCCCTTCTATCAGACACTGGAAGGCTCAAGTCATTCACCCCTTAAAAACCACTGCCCCAATTAATGTTAATGAGATTTCATTTTATAGTCTTTAACCTGTGAATACCTGGAGCCACACAAAGTAGTCCAGAGACAAGAGTGCCAGGAAACAAGCAGTGGTTTAATTAATTACTTTCAGAATGAGGAATGCTCTCTATGCTGGAGTACAGGCACAGGTTAAATACATAAATCACAAGTGGGAAAAGTGGGGGAAAGGTGTATTACAGACAATCATTTACAGGGCCTGACAAGTCCATAAAAGCTGGATAATGCAGGCGTTCTGAAGTCCTATGGGAACAGTATTGTTTCAGGTCTTTGGAGGTTGTTACTTGGTGGGCTGCAGGATCAGAGTTCTGGGACAGAACAGGTTCTACCATCTTTGATTCATTTCACTTAACATACACAGGCATAGCAATGTAGCAATTGTGAGCGTTGTCAAGGGTTTGATTGGTCATTTCAAGCTGCATTGTAAGCTTCTGACTCCTAAGCCAGAGGAGAAAGCTCTGAAAAATACAAATTATTAGTATATTCATTAAATATATCATATTAATATGAAAGTTATGATTCCTTTCACATTTTCTTTCTCCCTTCCTGTTCTTTATTTGTACTTTTTATTCATTTGTATTCATTTATATTTATATGAATAAATAATACATATACAATATATAATAAGTTATATATTGTAAATTATATACATTCTATATTATAGAATGATATATAATTATATAAATTATATATATATATAATGTGTGTATATATATGTATAAATATACATATATATATATACACATATTCATTTACACTCCTTATTCATTCATTCCACAACTACCACTCTGGCTCAGCTTCTCATCATCTTTCATTTAGACTATTCCCAAAGTCTCCTAATTGGGTTCCCTGCCTCTGATCTTTCCTCTCTGTAAGCCTTGTCCATAAGGCTGTGAAGTTGCTCATCCTAAAACACAAGTCTCTTGTCACTTAACCATTCAATAACTTCGGTGACTATGTATTGCTCTAAGAGTAAACATGAATTCATCTGTTTGTCATTTAAATCCTTTCACAATCTGCCTCCAGACTAATTTTCCAGGTTGATTGCACATCTTTTCTGTTCACACATACTACATTCTAGACAAAATAGCCTACTTTCACTTCCTTCTATAGGTTGTCCTTAACTTCTGGCTTTTAGAATCCCTAATTTTCTTTGAAGTTCAGCTGAAATGTCAAATGTTTCATGAGGCCCCTCTTGAGCACCTTTGCTACTGTTCCTACTTCTGCCCAAATTACTTGTATATACTTTGCAATCACTTATTACATGTGGTTTCTCCCAGTACAAAGCAAACTTCTTGACGACAGGAATTTTCTTTCATTTCTATCTTCTTATTGCATACACATAGTACAGTGCACTTACAAAATAGGTCCTTAATAAATGCTTGTGGAATATTGAGTGAATGAATACTAAACTCAGAGTTGGCAAAGAGCTTAATGATCAACTAGTCCAATCTCATTATTTTAAACATGAAGAAACAGAGGAACAGAAAAATAATTTGCCCAAATAATTAGTAAGTATAATAGCTGGAGTGTAGGTCTGGAGCTCTCAAGAAAGGTCAGAGTTATATATATGCATTTGGGTGATATCTATGTAGAGAATCACAGAATTCAAAGTGGAAAAAAAGTTAGAGAAAACTGAAACATAAAAAGATTAAGTGAATTGTCCATAGTAATACCAGGATTTAGTAACAGAATTGGAATATAAACCAATCTTCTTTGACTCTAGGTCTAGTCCTTTTTTTGCCACTTTACTACACATGGAGGAGAATGAGATGGCCAAGCGAGAGAGCATAAAAGTGAACAGGAGAAAGCTGAGGACAGAACCTCAGAACTAACCACCTACCTTGCTGTTTACTCATATGCTACTATTTACAACCCTGTGGATCAACTGTCAATGGGTTTTTCTTGGCAAAGATACTGGAGGAGTTTACCATTTATTTTCCAGTTTTAAGTAGGGGTTAAGTGACCTATTCTCATACAGCTTCTAAATATCTGAGGCTGAATTTAAAGCCTGGTTTTTGTATTCTTTCTAACTCTCCAGGACTAGTGCTTCACCCACTGCACCACCGAGCTGCCCAAATCACCTCTAAACTGGAATCCATGGATTTTGTTTTTGTAATATTTTACATTTTCTTCTAATTTTTCATTCTTTTGATTTTGTTTGACTGATTCTTGATGCCTCATAGAGTCATTAGCTTCCACTTGCCCAATTCTAATTTTTAAGCAATTATTTTCTTCAGTGAACTTTTGTACCCCCTTTTCCTTTTGGCCAATTTTACTCCTTAAGGAGTTATTTTCTTCAGTCAATTTTTGTCCTTTCTTTTCTAAGCTGTTGATTCTCTCTTGCATACCTCTCATTTCTTTTCTTAATTTTTCTTCCACCCCTTTGCCTTGATTTTCAAAATCCTTTTTGAGCTCTTACAATAGTACTTTTGGGGCTTGAAAACAGTTCATATTCCCCTTTAAGGCTTCACATGTTGATATTTTGACATTGGTGTACTCCTCTGAGTTTGTGTTTTGACCTTCCCTGTCACCATAGTTGTTTGCCATGTTCAAGGCTCTTTTTGGCTTTTTTGCTCATTTTTAAAATTCGAGCTTTGCTCCCAGGGCATAGGGGCCACTGTCCCAAGTTTCTTGTGTTGGGAGGCAAGGGCTTAGTCACTGGCTTTCCAAGCCAGGGCCTCAGATGCTTGTAGCTTGCCCGCTGCACCTAGTTGTGCCTACTGTGCCAGGGTTCCAGCACTCACAATTTGCCTTTTGTAATGGGGCTAGAAGTCTCACAGCTGGCCTGCTGTGCCACTAACCTGCTCTGTGCTATATCTAAGAACCTTCTTCTGCCTTGCCTGGATACTGCCTGCACTGGGCAGTGTTCCCCTTTACCCATGTGAAACAGACCTTTCCTGAAATCCTTCTAAGTTACCATAAGCTGGAAAATTGTTTCACTCCATCTTTGTGTGGGTTCTGTAGCTCCAGAATCCATTTAGAGGACTGATTTAATGTATTTTTCTTTTCCAGAGGGAAACTGGGGAGAGTTCAGAGCTCAGAGCTTCTGGCTTCTCTCTGCCATTTTGGCTCCTTCTCCTTTGTAATATTTTGATAACTGTGTTTTAAAGAAGTGGTTTCTATCATGATGCTATGTATCTTATTTTATTAATTTAAAAATATTATTTCTGAGAAGAGGTTCATAAGTTTTATCAGACTGCCAAAGGGGTCATGAACAAGAACAACACAAACACTTAAGAAGCACTTTCTAACAGGGTCATCAAGAAGACAATGAGATCCGTGGAAAAGGACAGAGATAAAGAGTTATGAAGAAAATCATAGTTGTCTCTGAAGCCAAAGGAAAACTTTGTGGTCACTAATCAATCAATCAATCTATTCATCATTATTAAGCACCAATAGCAGACAGATCAAGATGGGGAAGCAGAGTAAAGGTAGGGACCCTCCTGAGCTCTCCTTGCTAGCCCTCCCAATACCTTTAAAAAATGACTGTAACCAAATTTTAGAGCAGCAGAACCCACAAAACAATGGAGTGAAACAAATTCCTAGCCTGGCAACTTGGAAGGTCAGCAGGAAAAGTCTATTGCTTCAGGGTGAGAGAGGAGTACAGTACAGCACAGGTCATAGCAGTTCAAACCTGGCCCAAGAAAACCCAGAGCAGGCCTTGGGGTGACTGAATAGCCAGAAGCAGTGGCAGTTTCCAGATCTCTCAATCCACAGATGCTAATAACAACTTAAAAGGTCATCAGGAAGAGGCTGTCTCTTCTGAGTGAGAGAGGAGCACAGTCCAACACAGGTCATATCAATATAGCCCCAGCCCCAGGAAACCAGGAGCAGGCCTTGGGAATAACTGAATCAGCAGTGGTAGTAACTGCAACAGCGGCTGCTTCCAGAGTTTTAAGCCCACAGAAAGTACGGTGGTCAGACATCTGGTCAGAATGAAATTGTAGTGGTTATTTTTGCTAGCACTGAGGCAGGACTCTGATGCTTGGGCCATACTCAGATCTGGGTCCCAGTCATGGGTGACAGACCCAGGGTGAGAAGGAGCATTAGCAAATCAGAACTAGCAGCCACAGTGGAGTAGGACTCTCCTCATAGGTCCAGGGCAGAAAAGAGTACTTGTCATCACTCACAGATCAGAGCACAGGCTAGAACACCTCTCCTTAGATCATACCACCTTGGGAAAACTGAAAACTGATACGTCCCTGGAAGTATCTCTAAAAACAGCTACACAAACTCCGTGAAACTTGGAACAATGTGCCCCCCACCCTAGAAGGAGAACCTTACTTTGACAAACAGTTGAAAGTCAAGTAAGAGACTGGGAAAATGAGCAAAAAACAGGAAAAAAAAACCCTCTAACTACAGAAGGTTACTGTGGTGACAAGTAAGATCAAAACACTCAGAAGAAGGCAACAAAGTGAAACTTCCTACATCCAAAGCCTCCAAAAATAATACAAATTGGTCTCAGACCATGGAAAAACTGAAAAAGGATTTTGGAAATCAAGAAAGAGGTAGAGGAAAAATTGGGAAGAGATTACAATGGCATAGTATTATATTATAATAAATGGTGAGCAGGATGCTCTCAGAAAAACATTAAAAGACTTACATGAGTTGATTTAAAATGAAATGCACTGTGTACAAAGTAATGATATTATTGTAAGATGCTCAGCTGTGAATGACTTAGCTATTCTCAGCAATACAATGATCCAAGATAACTTTGAAGGACTTATGATGAAAAATGTTATCCCTTCCCAGGGAACGAATGGATGGTATGTGAATATAGATTGAAGTATACTTTTTTTTTTTACTTTCTTAATTTTCTTGAGTTTTTTGTCTATATTTTCTTTCAAAACATGAGTATTATGGATATGTTTTACATGACTACACATATGTAACCTATATCAAACTGCTTGCCTTCTCAATGGAGGTGTGGGTGGGGAGGAAGAAAGGGAGAGAATTTGGAATCCAAAGTTTTAAAATGAATGTTAAAAATTGTTTTTATATGTAACTGGGGAATTTTTTAATCAAGACATAAATATTAACAAAAAGAAAGATCAAAAGAAATGAGAAATGAATAAAGGCCACTGGATATGGGGACTAGGAGTCAACATCTGAACAGCTTTGTTAGAGTAGGTCAAAACAGATGAGCAAAAAAAAAACAAGAAAAAAAAAGAATATGACCACAAAGAGTTTTTATATTGCCATGGAAGACCAAGACACAAACTCAGAAGAGGACTACAATGTCAAAACACCTATGGGTACAACCCCAAAGAAAAATGGGAAGTAGTTTCAATTCTGTAATAGCAATGACCCTGACATACAAAGGAGGGCCTGCTATGCAGGTTCTTAGATCTGCTTTTCTAAAAGGAAAGGCAACTTTTGATTGGGGGAGGGGGGTTCAACAGCAATTTTAATCAAGCACATGTATCATTCACTTAGTTCAGGGGAAAAAGTCAGCATCATAAACTTCAAAGAAAATGAAGAAAAATCAAAATCACCAGACAGGGCTTCCAACTGCCTGACCATAAGTAATACATACATCACAGATCAACAGACAGATAATGGTCTGATCATACATCTATAGTTACCAGGAAGAGACACACCAATATCTGTGTGTTCAAAGCCAGGGAGCCCCTTAGTGGTTGTGCAGTCTCGTCCAGCCAAACAAACATTTCCAATGAGTAAGCCCCAAAGTAAAACCTCACTTTCGAGGATTTCTACATTTTTCAGAGCCAGAGGGCATCAAAACCCTTGAGAACCAGTGCCTCATTAACAAAAGGTGTGAGCCTTCCTACAAATCTTTCCTAATCAAACTCCCCTTAATGAACAGGCCCATTAATTGGTAGGGAAGATCTTTAATCTCATTGGCATGATGAAGCCCAGAAAGTACACATGAAAAAGCTCAAAAAGGAGCTTAAAATCATGTAATAGAGGTAGAATAAAAAATTGGGGGGAAAATCAAAGAGATGTAACAGAATTATGAAAAAAGACTCATCTTGGATAACTTCTTAAAAAGTAGAATTGGCAAGATGAAAAAGAAGATACAAAAATCTACTGAAGAAAACAACTTCTTAAAGAGTACTCTTGGCCAAATGGAAATGAAGATAATTGAGGAAAAGAGCACTTTTAAAATTAGAATTGCGCAAGCAGAAGCTAATGACTCTATGAGACATCAAAAAGCCATTAAAAAAAAAATCAAAAGAATGAAAAAAATGGATAAAAATGCAAAATAACTCATGAAAAAATCTACTGACCTAGAAAAGAGATCGAGGAGAGACAATATCAGAATCATTGGACTACCTGAAAGCCAGAATTAAAAGGAAGACCTGGACAGCATCTTTCAAGAAATTATGAGGCAAAACCAACCTAATGTCCTAAAACCAGAGGACAAAACAATCACTGAAAGAATCCACTGATCCCCTCAGGAAAGAGATCCCAAAACAATCAGGTCGAGGAAAAAATATTACAAGTGACCAGAAAGAAAAATACTCACAATCAGGATCACATAGGACTTGGCAGCTGCAACATTAAAGGATAGGAAGTTATGGAACATAATATTATGGAAGGCAAAGGAGCTAAGACCACAACCAAGAATCACTTATTCAGCAAAATTAATCATAATACATCAAAGGAAGAACAGTCATTCAATGAAATAAAACAGATTTTACAGATGAGGAAACTGAGGCAAAAAGCGTTAAATGACTTATCCAGGGTCACACAGCTAGTAAGTATCTGAGACTGGATTTAAACACAGGTCTTTCTGACTCCAGGTCTGGCTCTGTCTATTTCACCACTTTGCTGCCCCCAACCTTAGCATTAAAAAATCTCAATTCGCAACTCTTTTATGTCTCAGAAATCAGGTTAGTGTCACTCTTCAGAATGAAAATCTAGCCCTACACAGAATGACTAGATTGCTTCATTAAAGAAGAAAACTATTTCTTTTTTGCTGTTAACTAGAACTGTGGTACTAATTACAATTCGGTGTCTCCACAAGCCACCTGGAAAAAAAAATATTCATTTACAAGGTTATCCCAGTCTAAGGTACCCTTGTGGATATTTCTAGCTGAGGATAGCAGGCTTTATAATTGAATATATTTGCAAACTTTTTTTTAATCCAAAAAGCATGAGTATGCTTTTATTGTTATGAAGCAAATGCTTAAGGATTCAATTATCATAATTAGTTTTACTTTTCTTAGAAATAAGACTCTCCAAAAGACTTTCCCAAATAATCTGCAAATTTTAAGTATAAAAATAGAGAGAGCTTGAAAAAAATGAGAAAAGTTCCTTCTAAGCTTTGCTTTATTCCCTAGTGTCTTAAAAACTGCCATACTTATTTTCCATCCCCACCCTACCCCCAACCCACATGATTCCTCGTCCTATTTTGAGAATGACAACTATAATTCAATGCTAATAATAACATTTTTAAATTATTCATTCCTTATAGAAGATTACACTGACACCCTCCAACTGCTGTAGCCTCCTCTACTCAACTAAGATATAATATTTTTGGTAGGGATGGGTACAAAGAAACATCTCTGACTGAGGGAGCCAAGAAAAAAAAAATCTTAACACTCTATTGTCAAAAAGAAATGCTGTGAATTTGGAGGGGGCTAGGTCAGTTAAGTACTCATATATAAAAGCTGTGTAATGCATGACATAACATGTCTGAAAATAGACCCTTCATATATAGTATCTAGAAGAGAAACAGAGATTTAGGAACTCAAGCAGTCATCTAGTTCAACCCCTCATTTTACAGATGAGGAAAATGAGGTATAGGGAGGTCAAATGACTCACATACCTCAGTTCATACAAACTGAAAGTGCAGAGCTGTGAGCCGATTCCCTATGATGAAACAAGGTTCTCTTTTTGGTACATTATGATGAAGAAAAAAGGAAGGGAGAAAGGAAAGGGAAAGAAGATGCCAAGAGGGGGACAGAAAGGGGAAGGAAAGAGGGAAAGCAAGGGAAGGGAAGACAAGACAAGGAAAGATAAGGGGAATGAGAAGAAAAAATGGAAGGGGAAAAGGAAAGGGGAAGGGAATGGGGAAAGAGAAAAAACAAAGAAAAGTACAAAGGAAGGGAGGAAAAGGAAAGAAAGAAAGAGAAAGTCTGGCATTAACTCCATAATAGTGCTTATGCTTTGAAGAACTGTTAAAAGAAAAGTAGAGTCAAGAGTGAGGAAACTTGTTATTTTTTTAATGGCTTAATTCTGTTCCCCTAAATCTGACTGATTAGAGTCAGATTATTTTAGCATTCTGTCAGTTAGTCAACAAGCATGTATTAAGCACTTTTTGTGTGCCAGGCACTGAAAATTCTGTTCTCTTCCTCATCTCTTCCATTATAGAGCACTAGTTCAGCATAAACACAAGTCAAGGCGGGGAGGAAGGAGATAGTCTAGCTTCTTTTCTTTTTGTATTCTAAATAGGAACTGCTAAAAGTATTTGTTTAATTTCTCATCCAGAGAATATGGAGATTGCATTCTCACACTAGCATCTCTATATTAATCATTCTAATCAAAAAGCATTTATAAAGCACTTGCTATGTCCCAGGAGCACCTTACCCATTAGCAAAAAAGGCCATGGGTTATCTCAAAAGGTGACAAGGATGCAGGGGAGAAGGCATCTCCCACAGTGAGAAGTAAGGAATGTTGCAAGCTCAATAATCTTTTTGAAAATTGTATTTCGGCTTTAACAATGACAATAAAAATGTCACTGATTATTTGTCGAATGTCTTTGTTGTACAATGTACCCTTGAACGAATTTTTTAGACAACATTGGTAAGGTTTACCCTAGAAGTTTAATTCTGTCAATTAATTTTCCTGCCCTAATTTGTAAAGGTTGCTCCCATATTTATAATAAGATACAGTAAATAAACAATAATTATTGATATTAGTAGAGCGATTAATAGTTGAGGCTTTTGAAATTACAGAGACCTCCAAATTCCCCCAAATCATTTCATCTCCCAAGGTAAAGAGAGCCACCACCTAGAATGAGTAACATGATACCAGGGAAAATGTCCCAAAATTAAGTTTATAGCTTAAAACAGGGGGGCTCTAACCTGTGGCTATTAACAGTCAGTTAATGAAAGATTCTCTTCTGAGTACAAACTCAGTTCTGCCCCCAAATATACTTGAATTATTTTTCCAGTGACCGAACTGTCCCAGTTTTCTATGCATTGCCCTTTTCTTTCCCTTACTTCCTCCTCACATCTTCATTTGGCTATTTTCCACCTACATGTTCCTGTCTCCAAATCAGACAATCAGAGGTCATGCCTGCGTAGTATGAAGACACTCACCTATGCACTTTTCTCCTGCTCCAGCTCACATAGCTGCCTTATTCTGCCCCTTCTTCCTATTTTCTACCTCTCTTTCTCTGAGAACTGTAATCAAATCTATACTTGCCTCCAAAGGGTTGTATTAATGTAGGGTTCTTTTGCTCTCGTTCCATCTTTTCACTTCCAAAACCATAGCTTTTAATTTCCCCTCCCCTATTATACTAAAGCAGGAACATGCTCATTTTTGAAATCGTATTCTCAACGTTTGGCATAGTGTAAGCACAGTAAGCAACTAATAAATGTTTTTCTCCCATCCAATCAGTTGTGGTTCCTTTGGTTATAATATCATTTCCTTCTTCCACTACCTCTTACCTGCTACCTCCCTAGTTAAAGCCCCACTGAGTCCGAGTCTGGACTATTATAATAGTCTTTTAACTACACTAACTTCCTTCAGTCTGATCCCTTTGCAGTTCATCTTTTACAAAATACTAAAAACTAAGGCACAAACTACTCTCCCCTACTCAAAAACTTTTAGTTTTAACCAAGTAAGCACCATGATAAAAGCCTAACGACTTGCATTAGTTCTCTACAATCTGGCCTTCCCCTACATTTTTAGTCCCATTTTGTTCAGGGAGGAGAGGGAATGATATAGAAAATTCCCAGTATGGAAATTTCCTTTCTCAGGACAGGTTATCACCTGTTCTACAAGACATATTCTTACAAACTCACAGCATTGAGAAATTAGGTGATGTGTCCAGGATCATACTGTGCTGGTGAGAGGCAAGACATGAAAAAGCCAGGTCTTCTTGAGTGCTAGAGTAGTCCTTTATATACTGTGCTATATTACCTGTTTTCTAGTCTTCTTTCACATTAAGTAATAATCTTTCTTACATGTTGTATATGAACTGGACTGCTAGTTTTTCCCCTAATCTGGCTGGGCCCAGTGTTTGGGTCAGACCTATTCCTTCCTCATATCCATTTTCAAAAGCTGTATATTCCTTTAAGATTCAGTGAAGGTGTTGCTTCCTATGTGAATGACTTCCTTAATCCAACTAGCTTTAGGTGTTCCTCAATTTTCCTAGATCACTTCGTCTAGATCACTCCTTTGCCCCCATTGTACACAACCTTATATTCACCTGTGTAAGAATATACCCTCATGTGGCTGTCACCATACCCATGCCTGAGAAATAAGCTAAACATTTAATGAAGGCATGGGCTGTGTCAAATTTAAAAAATAAATAAATATTTGTTGTGCAAATCATAATGTTTAAAACATTTTACAAACTTTGAGACACTATATAAATTTCAAGAGGCACTGGGTATAATCAACTATTTCAAAAATGTTTTCAGTTAAAGGAAGAAA
Organism: Notamacropus eugenii; assembly: GCF_028372415.1. Taxonomy (NCBI): domain Eukaryota; kingdom Metazoa; phylum Chordata; class Mammalia; order Diprotodontia; family Macropodidae; genus Notamacropus; species Notamacropus eugenii. The sequence goes on from NC_092877.1 coordinate 89,618,738, forward strand.
AGTCAGGAAAAGAGCTGACTAACTAAAAAAGGTCAATAAAATACTTTTTTTGTTGTTTTTCTAAAGATGGGAAATCTGAGTCTATCTCTAGGGAGAGACAACTTTTTTTAACAACTTTGGTTTTTTTTTTAACTCAACTTCTGCTGAATTTCTTTTATTGGTCACTCATTTATTTCAAGAATATTTATATTAGGTATTTGCATATTCATATATATATCTAACACTGATAGTTTGCTAATATAAACTGAAAGCATATCTGAAATAACATATGTATTTTTCATTTATAAATGTACCATATTTAAGACAACACATAAGCTTTTATTTTCTAGAACTACAATGAAATAAACTTTATTTTTACAAGAGTTGTCCTCTACACATCTCTAAAATGATCTGAATTATCACTGGGTTGGCTTTTATTTCCTCTTAAGCAGGTGATCCTAAAATGGAATTCTTTAAAAGAAATTGTAATTCAAGGATTGAATCAGTCCCATAAGTGGACAGAGCAAGGCCAGAAACTAACCACATATTTTAAAAGGTTTTGAAGTGCTCTTGAAATACAGGAAGATCGAAAATAAATGAATCATGACCAGAGTGAATAACTTTCATGGGCCTTGGACTGTTTCAAAATACTTGGAAAATTCTTGTTCAAGGAGAACATGGAAGCCATGATTCCTGTCTTAAAAGCATAAAAACATTTTTCTTCTATTACACTTTCTAATGTATAGATTTAAGGAGAAATCTGTTAACATAGGTGATATTTGACATAGTATTCCAAGATCCACATCAACAAAAGAAATGTTATTCTTTTAATATATTGTGGTTTCCAGGAGGATGATGGTAAAGATGGTAACATTTATTGAATTTAAAGCAGAAGATTCATTTAAAAAATAGATTAGGAAATCAGAAGGACATATCTATCACCTATGGCCTTATTGAGTTTGAACTAAAAAAACTTCATATACCTTCTTCCCCCCAAATCCAAGGCCCTTAAATACCTTCTATGGTCCTTGCTTTTCTTTTGCTTTTTCTCTAATGATAAGATTTTTTTTTCTTTTTCTTTTTTTAGAGTTTTATTTGTTTTTCCTATATCAGATGTACATAAACCTAACTTCTGGTTCTACTGTTCTGATAAGTGTGGGCATCACTTCTAAGGCAATGCCTAAGAAGGTCACAGACATACCTAGTTATAGAATGGAAAGGGAGAGGTACCTATCTATGTTTGCAGATTGTACTATAGATCCTAACAGCATTGTCATTCAACTCAATAAAATGTGACTTAAGTACATGCTACACACAACTCTAGCAAAGTAGCACAGAGCATTGGACAAAACAGAGTTTGGATAACCTGGGTTCAGATCCTGCCTCTTCCTAACAATGAAACTCTAGGCAAATCACATGACTCGTGGCACACCTGGGCAACTATCTAAGACTTTAAGTTGCATAACAGATGCCAACTGAAGATTTCTTTACTCAGCACTTTATGCTGATGTAATCACAAATGCAAGTCAAACCAATGAATCAGAACAGACATGACATCAGTCCTATTCCCAAGGAATTTGGGGGGGAAGAAGGAAGAAGGGAATGTGTATACCAATACCAACACCAATTTGGTATTGGGCAATGGGTCATAAGTGCAAAGGACAAGTAGAAAGTGCCATGAAAAATCTAAGGTGAAAGAATTTACTGCAAAGTTATCAGTCAAGAAACACTTCATGTAGTATGTAGCACATGAATTGTCATTCAGGAAGAGAAGGACTTCAAGAGATAGATAAGGGGCATGACTTAGTTCAGACTTAGAAGAGCAAAGGTATAAAGCTAGAAGAGAGAAGCACAAAAGTCAGGGAGAGACAATAATCCATTAGGAATTGAATCTAATCCATTTAGATTAGAATAAAGGTCAATAAATATAAAGCAGATAAAAAGTAAATAGAAAACATTGGGAATTCTAACAATTTAGTGAAACAGAATCAGAAAAGGCTTTAGGTTAGAGGTGGAACTCGTTAAAGTGATTAGGAGGGCGGTGGTGGCATCAACAAGAATAAACAAATTCAGTAAATGCGTGGCTTTTGGAGAAAAGTTGAAAAATTCAATTTTGGACATGCTGAGTTTAAGGAACCAATGAGACACCCTGGAGGAGACAGCAAGTAGTTGGAAATTTGGGACTACATCTTTGGGGAGAGGTTTTAAGTATGGATACATGTTTGGGTACCATTCTAATACAGATGATCATTGAAATATGAGAGTAGTTAGGAACACCAACTGAGATAACATATAAATTTTAAAAAAAGGAGATGGACCAAAGTACAACTTTGGAGAGGTTATAACTGATAAGAGAGGGATAAGGAAATATGCATGAATAAACTATATGGAATTACTTGTCTTCTTGATGGGATTGGGCGAGTAGGGGAGGAGGAAGGGAGAGAATTTGGAACTCAAAGTTTTTTTAAAAATAAATGTTAAAATTTGTTTTTACATGTAACTGGGGAAAAATAAAGTGTTATTAAAGAGAGAGACAGAGACAGAGAGAGAGAGATAAGAAACTATCCAAGGTAGGTAGATAAGGAATGGTGAGAGTTCTAGGAGGAAAACTATTAGACTAAATGGAGGAAAGGATAAAATGATCAATATTATATTCTAAAAATAGCTTTTTGATTGTGGGGTGAATGGAGTATAATGTTAACTAGTATTAAAACTGAAATTAAAATACTTTCCACTAGGATATACAGCATTATTTATCTTGATTAAGAAAGAATAAAACAATACATAATTGGCCCAAATAATAAATAACTAGTGGGGTAAGTGCTTAATCTTACGATTATTCAAGTGTATAGCTGCTAAAAAATGCTTTAATTCTTTGGCCAAGTTTATTCTTATGTAGTAATCTAATGTTCTTTATGCTAAGGAAATAATTCTCTATGTGTATTTTGTCTTGTCATTAATTTAGATGCTAGGTTATTTTAGTTCTAGAAGTCAATTAATGTCCATTACCTTAATTCTACAGTTTGTCACACATATATTATCTATATATATTCCTATAATAACTTCTTGGCTGTTTAATTACTATTCAGCAGGGAGGAAATTGTTTTCCTTGGAGTCACTGGATCACTTTTATAAGGTAATTTGTTATTCATGCTCTTACTATATTTACAATTGTTAACTTCAGAGCCAAGCAGAATTAAGCTCTTCTGTCTGACACATATTTGTTGTGTGCTCCTAGACACATTCTTTAATCTCTCAGTCTTCTAAACACATCATTAAGACCAGAAGTATAACTTGTATTGATAGAGAAACTTTTCACACCTAGAAGTTCCCCATGCATAGCCTGCACCTAGAACAGGATTCTGTTTGCTATGCTACATGAAATCTTTCCTTTTGGAGTAATCAGATTGATCCTTTTTTTTTTTAAATCATAATCCCGTTTACAATTCATTGATTTTTGTCCTGCTAACTGCCTACGTCATGATTCTTTGTCTCTAAATTTACTTCAAAAATTCAGCTGTCCTGCAATGAGTTATGTTTGAAATTCAGCTCTCTTGTTAATCACTGTCATATTTTCATGTCCAGAAAGTCTGTTACCCTTGTAGGAGACAGGTCAACACCAGGGAGTTCTGGTCCGGTATCTTTACACCACCAAGCTGTCCTTCAAGGATGTCTGGTTTTTTATTCAAACAAGCCTGGTCCACACTCTCTAACCTGTAGGTGGACTCATTTCTTAATCACAGGAGGGAAGGAAGGGGTTGTGGGTAGCTCCTCATTCCCAGTTTCCAGTTGATCATATTGTCCCCCACCCCCATGATGCTGTCTACTCTACTCAATTACATTGTTTTTTCCATCTACTCAACTCTATTTTTTTTTTTGTTTTCTTATACTTTCCAAAACTATATGAAGGCTAGCAAGCCCTACCTCATGGTCTTTGGTCATTGATCCAATTTATTGGTTCCTGTTAGCCTAACAAATTGATTATGCTCAGATCACTGCCTCTCAGTTTACCTTAATTTTCAAACATGACACCTTTTAAAGGTATGAGATAAGAAGCAACCTTAGAAAGGGCACTGGACTTGAAGTTATTTATGAAGACTTAGTTTCAAATGCTACCTCAGACACTAGCCATGTAGTTCTAGGAAAGTCACTGAATTTCTCTGTGTCACAGGTTATTTTTTTTAATTTTATATACAAAATGAAGGATTTGGACTCAATTGTCTCTAATATTCCATTCAGCTCTATCTTCCTGTTGCGGAAGACTTTTAACCTGGTTCTCTTGAGAGCCCAAATAGAATCTTTCTCATCAAAAGGTTTGCGTGATTGTTGGTCAAAGATAATGAGGAGCTAAACTGAAAGGAAAGTAAATTGATTAGTGGACTAAGGAAGAATGTTAGTTTCTTATGGTATAGACTGGGTATTATAGCTTTTTAGGCTCATACAGAGTACACAGCCAATCAATAGTATTCCTTAGCTTGAAAGAAATAGAAAAAAGAGTAGAAGACTTAAGATGACTAGAGTTGTAAAGCTCAGGTTTACTCCTGTGGAAAATATCTTTTCTATGGTTGGTCTTATCAGAATCTCCTGTGTGGAGAAGAAAATCTCTAACATAGTATATGTCTCCTTTTAAAATTTGATCATATAAATAGAAATAAGTAGAAAACTGCTCATCCAATTTTTACCAGTAAGGAGGGAAGTAAAGTACAAATCTCATAGTTTGTGACTCCAGACAAAGAATTTAAAATGTTTACTTCAAAGTAGATGTATCACAATGGAAAGCAGACCTATTTATTTCTTTGGTATTAAACTACCTCCTTCAAACACTTTATCCTCTAGTAAAAGGAAAATATATTTGAAAAGCTTAAACTGTTGCAGGGTCATAGAAACTTACTTGTGAAAGCTATCTCAAGAGCTCTTTTAGTTTATCCCTTGCATACAAGGTTAGAATGCAGCCAGATGACCATTCTTATTTACAAAATATTTTAAGGTTTCCTAATCCCTTTTCCTACAAGTATTTGATGCAGTAGCTACTGCATTTATTATTGACTACATTTGTAAGAAATAAATTAAAGATCCAGGAGGTTAAATGACTTATCTATCATAGCATGTCACCAGTAAATGTCAGAATATTCAAATCCCAGACTCCTGGCTCCAAATGAAGCATTCCTTCCATTCTGATATTCTGTCTCTATAACAAAATAAAGAGCATACAATAATACGTACAGTACCTGCTGCATCAGGTACTTGTTTTCTCCCTCAGCCCAAGTGAAATTTGGGATGGATTCTCTAAATTTGTGCATCTTGCATTTCTTTTGACCTACTTCCATTCTGCTTTGCTCCCAGAGTGCAGCACTTTCTCTGATGAGGGCATGCTATACTGAGTGGTCCTGTGCCAGTATCTCCCAGGTGACGTAATCAAATCCAAAGTTCTTAAGAGAGACCTTGAGAATGTCCTTGTATCACTTCTTCTGACCAACATGTGAACACTTGCCCTGAGTGAGTTTTGCATGAAATAAGCTTGTTTTTGGGGAGAGGTTGATTTTTGGGGGGTGGGGGGTTTGGCAGGCTTATATTTGGCATTTGAACAATGTAGCAACATTGAAGTTGTACTCTCTGAAGCAGAGTTTGAATGTTTGGCAGTTTAGTTTAAGAAAGGACCTTAGCATTTGCTATCTTATCCTGCCAGATGACCTTCACAATCTTCCTAAGACAACTCATATGGAAGCAAGCTTAATTTTTCTTGTCTCTGAAATTTTGGTGAAAATACCTCTATTATAAGTAATATTACAGGGCTTTGTTGAGCATCAAATGAGATGACTTGAAGTCCATGCCATTCATAAACGTTAGCCATACTCCATCTTTTTGAATGTCATCCTCTACTCTACAAGGAATTGTGCTCCCTAGTATCTTCACTGAATTCAATGGTTATCTCATAGTCCTTGACACCTCATTTCCATCATCCACAGTGACTTTATCATCAACCTTGATGTCAGATTATAGTAAGGATATGTTGAATCAAGCCTCAGCAAACTTGTATGCCAAATATTACATTATATTCATTTATATGACTACTCTTCTTTTTTTTACAATTAAAACCACCTAAAATTCACTGTGCTTTTTGTAATCACTAGAAAAAATAGGTAATGCTCCTTTCATAACTGCCAAAATTTTTGCTCAGTCTTATTCTACTATGTTTCTTTTTTCTATGAAAGGTAGAAACATCGTGTATCTCTTGAGATAAAAAGTACTAATCACCATAGGTAGATTTAAATAACAATGGATCCAAAAGAAACATTTTGGAAAGGCAGGTCTCAGTTATCTGAGATTGGCTGGTTATCAATTTCCATATGAGCTCTGCTTTCTAGGATGTTCAACTTTAAACTTTTTTCATGTACTCTTTACTCTAGACAAACTCGGCTGCATCACTCTATTGAGTAGTACCTCATCCTTTGCCCCTTCCTCCTCCCACACAGATACACCAGCACAGAAAAAGAGAAAAGAAATAAATATTCTGCCAGACAACATGTTAATGCCTTAGTAAAAAGGCTTGGTGAAGAATAGGGTAGATGCTCTTTGCTCAGTAGGTTTGGAGATAATCTATAGGTTCAATTATTTGTGCCCTTTAGATATGTATAGCTCACCATACAGTTGACCATAATAAAATACTATTATCAGTAATATTTTATATAGTTGATTTGTAGGGAATTTTATAATGCAAATTTCATTTGGGTTCATACCCATATGCCTCTAGATCTATTAAGAAAGTTGAAATACATGGAAAAAGTATGCGATTAAACATTCTCATTAGAAAGCACTTAAAATGAATACTGTTTAAACTGAAAAATTATTTCAGGAACTAGTTTTTTAAAGGAAGATCAAGGCTACCTTTCCCAAGTCTCAAACTTTATTGCATGCCCCCCATCACTTTATACTGTCTATTTATGCAAAGTCCTTTGAGTGTTAAACTGCTTTCTCTGCAGTCTAGTTGCTTGTTATAAAACCTATTTTCTCTCAGTACTTTGACAGCACATCAACCAACAAATCTCAGTAGTGACAAACTCTAATGATTGAAGCCCTTATCTTGATTTCTCCCCGTATCTCAATACATTTCTGATTCAATACTGACTTTACTGTTATTAGCTCATCCTGCCTTTTACTGTCTCCTTTCATCCATCACACATAAACTGCATGTCAAGACCATAATCATTTGAACCAAGAAAAGGTGGGTGAACGGAAGACAGAAAGATGAGCTTTAGCTTTCAAAATGTCCATGATGTGTGTATGGTGCCACAAATTTACTTATATTAGTTCACAACCAAAAAAAAAATCCCACCTTTAGGACCCCCAAAATGGACTTTGCTAATTGTCAATAGGAAATATGATAAAACTGTTTTATTTAACAGAAATCTTCCACAGTTTTGCTTCACTGTCTTGCTACTGACATTTGAAAGCAAGTTAGGTATATACAATGCTGCTTTCCTTATGTAATCTGCCAATCTCACTTTGCATAGCAGTCAGTGGTGGACTGTACAGGACTGCAAACAATAAAGCAAATAACAGACTTGCTTCAGCAACACAGAATAAGACAAGCTAGAGATCATGAGTCATGGTAGCTGGTGAGAGAATTTGAATTAATTATAATAACGTT